>NC_092874.1:368210101-368842046 GCF_028372415.1 Notamacropus eugenii
ACCTGGAACCTCCCTCTCTGCCTGGGGCTTCCTAACCCAAGAATATTCACCCACCATGAGAGCTTCCTGCTCCCAGGGTCTCTGTTTTAGAGAGAGCATCAGGTCAGGAAACTTTCATTTCTTTTCTGGCTGTGCTACAATACCATGCCCCTACATGAGCACCTTTATTTTTTCCACACATAGACACCTCTGCTTTTCTGGTCCCTTCAGTGTGTTGTATTCCCCCATTAGGATGTAAGCTACTTAGGAGCAGGGACTGTCTTTCTTTTTGTTTTTGTATTTTTATCACTGGAATTTAGCACAGTGCCTGGCATATAGTAAGCACTTAATAATTGCCTCCTGCCTTGCCTTGTCTTAAAATCAGAAAGAGAAAGACAGAGAGAGAGAGATCTACACTTGGACTCTCTTCTCTTTACCTCTTGAACTTCTATCTACAGAAAGTAAAAAAAATATAAAGAATTCACCAAATCACTTGATGAAAGAAATTTCAAGATCAAAATTCCTAGGTATCTTATAGCAAAAATTCAGAGTTAAAAAAAATTTCAGATGGCCAAAAACAAAAAAATCAAGTACCAAGGAACCACAGTAAATATCACATGGGATTTGGCAGCTACCACTGTAAAGAAAAAGACCACATCTTGCACTACTGTACAGATCATCCTGAGACATGGGGTGGGGAGATCAGGAAACATCCACAAAAGTCAATTTCCACTGTGTCCTCATTGCATATCCTTGCTCTGTTAGAGCTAAGTTAACTCTTTTTTGCTTAGTGCATTTTGTTTCATCATCAGATCTAAACTAAAAAAGTACTGGCGACAAGTCTGCCACTAAAATTTAGTGTATTTGGTAACTGAGATATCAATGTCACTCAAATCATGACTGAATTGGGAGAAGAGTACTGCAAGTCGGGAAGGTGGGGCCATCAGAAGATGGCAAGAGCCCTCCTAAGACATTTATGGGGAATCCTCTCAATGGCTATGAGCTGGACTCTGCTCACATCAACATTAACAGCTCAGTGGGTGTTGGGAAAAGCTGCAAGAGAAGATAAAGGATGAAGTCCAGAATATCCTTGGTGATGTTAACCGTCCTGCAGAGACTAAACTGCCAGCATAATACGACTGAAAGCGAACTTGACTACTACATTCAGAAACCATAGCCAAAGTTCTCTGATTTTAGGGACTGTTCAATGAAAGCTGAGGGGCAAATAATAGCAGCTGTAAAAACAAATCTTTCTTGACAAGGCTGTGGATGGACAAGCCATAGATAAAAGACCAGAATACGTTCTCCAACTCAGAGGTTCCAGTTTTGATGCATCATGCTGAGATCAAAGAAGAATGAGAATGGAAGTGAGTATGAAACTTAGGAACTTCAAATGGTGGTTTTAAAAAAAGGTATTACTTCTCCTGGGAGGAGAGTGATTTCCTCCACTGGGGAAATATATGGTCAGTAGGCACTGGGTAGGTTGCATGACAAACCTGATAAATCATCGGAGCCAATATTTAGACCTTCATCGGCAGCTGAGTTCCAGAGATTTAGAGAGCTCTCTGAAGACTTATTACTATGGTCAGAAAAATCAGATATAGGCTCCAAATGAAGATCAACAATCTTCCTCCCCGCCATTTTTGGGTGACTGAGATGAATTATTCACACCTGATCCCATAAAGGTGAATTCCTATTGTAGCTAGTTACCTGATGGGAATCTTCAAGAGAGGGCATGAAATATCTCAAGGAAATGAGTTTGAGAGTTTGGATCTACACACACATTCACACAGCTTCATGAACTGTAATGACTGGCCTGCCTTGGGTACTTCCAGTCTCCTATAGAATGCTTTCAGATTTTATCTCTAGGTTTCCTCTAGCACACAACTATGCAGGTGTAGGCTAAGCAACCGGTGAAATGTAAATAGTAAACTGAGTCAGCTGTGACTTGTGCAAATATTGCTATCAGTGTAAATAGGCACTCTGGGAATGAGGGGAGGAGTCCTAAAGCCTACTCCTCTGCAGGATGAATGGACAGAGAATAATGACATCCCCTCCTGAAGGAAACTTTGGGTTCTGGAAATGTGGGACAAACAAGAAAGCAATAAATGGCTGGCTTATGGGGGTGCTAATAAAACCATACAGCATAATTCAATTCTAGGACAGCAGAGACCCTTCAGTCCTACCTAAGCCTAAGGCCTTCTCTAAAGCCCTAGCCCCATTTGTATCATTCAAGGGACGCTACAGAGGAAACACCATGGAGGAGTTATGGGCTCTCAGGACGCAATGTCTATGCAGGCCCTTTCAGCAACATTATTACATTGCATATGGTTAAGGGTGAATGAACACACTTAAGAGTTACCCAAACCATACCACATAATTAAGAATAAAGAAGATAAAATGGGAGCTGGGAAAGAGAGAGTAAAAGACATTTCTTCTAGTGAGGGAGATGAAGAAAAGTGTTAAAACAGATTTGTTTAAACTTTTTAACTCCCTTTACAACTTTGTGTGGCCTGTGAGGAAGACAGATGGCACCTGAGCAGGACTGCAAGGAGCTGAACAAAGTCATTACACCCAACACTAAAGGTGGTCTGGATCTCATCAATGTTACATTCCAGGTAGCTCAGGTGCAGGGTAAAGGGTATGGTGTTACTGGCATCAGTTAGAGCAGCATACCATCACCTAGGAAGAAATCCAGTATTTTTTTTTTGAAATAGTATTTATTCTACTTACATGTAAAGTTAGTTTTCCAAATTCATTTTTTATGAAGTATTGAGTTCCAAATTTTTTCCCTCCTTCCCTTCTAACCCCCCCAAGAGAGCAAGCAATCTGATATAGGTTATATAAATGCAATCAAGTAAATATATTTCCATAATAGTTATGTTGTGAAAGAAGAAACAGAAGGGAAAAGTCATGGGGGTGAAAAAAAAAAAGTGAAAATAGTATGCTTTGATCTGCATTCTGATTCCATAGTCCTTCCTCTGAATGTGGATAATATTTTCTATCCTGAGTCTCCTGGAAGTGTCTTAGATCACTGCACTGCTGAGAAGACTGAAGTCTATCAAAGCTGGTCATTATACAATGTTGATGTTACTGTGTATAATGTTCTCCTGGTTCTGTTCACTTCACTCAGCATCAGCTCATGTAAGCCTTTTCCAGGTTTTTTTTTCTGAAATCTACCTGCTCATCATTTCTTATAGCACAATAATACTCCATTACATTTATGTACTACAACTTGTTCAGATATTCCCCAATTGAAGGCATCCTCTCAATTTCCAATTCTTTGCCACTACATAAAGAGCTGCAATAAATACTTTTGTACATGTAGATTCTTTTCCCTTTTTGATGGTATCTTTGGGATACAAACCCAGTAGTGATATTGTTGAGTAAAGGAGTATGCAAAGTTTGTTCTGGGCAAAGTTCCAAATTGTTCTCCAGAATGACTGGATCAGTTCACAACTCCACCAACCAGTGCCTTAGTGTCCCAATTTTCCCACACATTCTCCAACTTTTATCACTTTTCTTTTCCGACACATTAGCCTATCTGACAGTTGTGAGGTGATACTTCAGAGTCATTTCAATTTGCATTTCCCTAATCAATGATTCATATTTTTTAATATAACTATAGATATCTTTAATTTCTTCATCTGAAAACTGCCTGTTCATATCCTTTGGCCATTTATCAATGGGGAATGACACATATTCTTATAAATTTGATTCAGTTCTCTATTTTATTTTGTGTTTTATATATATATTTTATATTTTAGAAATGAGGCCTTTATCAGAGACACTGGCTGCAAAAATTGTTTCCTATCTTTCTTCTTTCCTTCTAATCTTGGTTGTGTTGGTTTGGTTTGAACAAAAAATGTTTAATTTAATGTAATCAAAATTATCCATTTTTCATTTGCTTATGGTATCACCTTTTACATCTAAATCATTTACCCATTTTACCCTTAACTTGGCATATTAGATGTTGGTCTATGCCTAGTTTATGCCATACTATTTTTCAGGTTTTACAGCAGTTTTTGTCAAATAGTGAGTTCTTATCCCAGAAGCTGGAGTCTTTAGGTTTAACAAACAGGACTTTACAGTAGTCATTTACTCCTAATCTATTCCACCGATCTACTCTATATCTTAGTCAGCACCAAATAGTTTTGATGACTACGGTTTAAGGTACAGTTTTAGATCTGGTACGGTATGGTCACCTTCTTTTTCATTTTTTTTATTATTAATTCCCTTGATATTCTTGACTTTTTGTTCCTCCAGATGAATTTTATTATTTTTTTCTACCTCTGTAAAATAATTTTTAGGTAATTTGATTGGCATGGCACTGAATGAGCAATTAATACTTTTCCAATTGTTTACATCCGACTTTATTTGTTTGAAAAGTGCTTTGTAACTGCGTTCATATAGTTCCTGGGTTTGTCTTGCAAGTAGACTCCCAAATATTTCATACTGCCTAGTTATTTTAAGTGGAATTTCTATATCTCTTGATGCTGGGTTTTGTTGGTAATATATAGAAATGCTTATGAATTATGTGGGTTTATTTTATATCCTGAAACTTTGCTAAAGTTGTTAATTATTTCAAGTAGTTCTTTTAGTTTTAGTAGTAGTTTTAGTAGTTTTTCCATTGTCTAAGATTCTCTAAGCATACCATTATGTCATTTACAGAGAATAATAGTTCTGTTTCCTCATTACCTATTCTAATCCCTTTAATTTCATTATTTCTTCTTATTGCTGAAGTTAACAATTCTAATACAACACTGTATAACATTAAGTGATAAAGGACATCTTTGTTTTACTCCCAATCATACTGGGAAAGTTTTTAGCTTATCAGCATTACAGATAATGCTTGTTGATGGTTTTAGATAGATACTACTTATGTGAAGGAGAGCTCCATTTATTCCTATGCTCTCTAGTGTTTTTAATAGGTATGAGTGTAGTATTTTGTCAAAAGCTTTTTCTGCATCTACTGAGGTAGTAATACAATTTCTGTTGGTTTTGTTATTGATATGGTCAATTATGCTGATAGTTTCCTAATACTGAAGCAGTCCTACATTCTTAGTATCAATTCCACCTGGTCATAATGGTGATCAATTGCTGTAATCTCATTGCTAGTATTTTATTTAAAATTTTCTCATCAATATTCATTAGGGAAATTAGTTTGTAATTCTCTTTCCATGTTGTGGCTCCTCCTGATTTAGGTATCAGCACCATATCTGTGTCAAGAAAAAGAATTTGGTAAGACTCTTTCACTGCCTACTTTTCCAAATAGTTTATATAGTATTGGAATTAATTGTTCTTTAAACGTTTGGTAGAATTCACTAGTAAATCCATCTGGCCTTGGAGATTTTTTTGTTAGGGGAGTTCATCGATGGCTTGCTCAATTTCTTTTTTCTAAAAGAGGTGAAGTATTTTATTTGCTCTTCTATTAAGGGCAATTTATATTTTTGTCAATATTCATCCATTTCACTTAAGACTGTCAGATTTCTTGGCATGCAATTGGGCAAAATAGCTCCCAATTATTCCTTTAATTTCCTCTTCATTGGTGGCAAATTCACCCTTTTCATTTTTGGTACTAGAAATTTGGTTTTCTTTTGTTTTACTTTTTTCTCTTTATTACTGAAACTTAACAATAAGAAAAGGAAACGTTATAAACTTAAATATGGAAACTTAAACACAAAGTAAGAAAAGGAATAAAAGCATGTCATGCACAGCAGAACGTATGAGAGAATTCAAAATATATAGCAATAATTTCCATTTTAAAAAAACCTATGAAAAAAGTACTACACGCTGTGTTGACAGCTGCCTGTCTTTTCTTTGCTTCCTTGTTAGTTCTCTTTTCTTCTCTGCTACGCACTTTTTATTTTGTTCTTTTTTGTCTCCCTACACCCCAGAAAGCTACAATTAAGAGAGGATATGTTTATATATTGATGTAGATACCCACATATTTATATACACATACATAATACACATATAGACATATACTTTCCCTAACAAATTCTACTTCTGATCTTTATTTTTATGTTTGTACGTATCTCTTATTTTCTATCCCTCCTGACTCCTCTACTTTACTTCTACTCTCTGCCTTGCCCTCCTATTTACTTAACCTAGCCCCCCATTCAAGGATCCCTCCCTTATCCTCCCATTCCCTTAAATCCAAACACCTCTCTATACCCCAGCCTTTAACCTAGTTCCTCACCCTCTCCTCTAGACAATCTCTCACTTATCCTCTCCCCCTTCCCTATCCCTTTGGCCTTCTATTTCTTTCTGAATTTAGAAGACTTTAATACTTTTCTAGATAAATATGTATTATTTTTTCTTTAACTCATTCCTGATAAAAGTAGGTTTCCAGAACTAACAGCCCTCCTCTCCCATCTAATTCCTCTGTGTCATTTCTTCCTCTCACCATCTCATTTGTATAAAATAATCACTCTTTTTTAGCCGTTCCTATGTGGCTTTGTTTCTTAAAGTAACATCATGCTCAGGTCTACCCCAATCTTTCTTATGAACTATCCAATAACTACCCAATAACAATCTTAGATATATGTTTCATATTTTACATACGTCAAAGGTTAACAATATGTCCTTACTCAGTCCCCTGTAATTAGTCTTTGGTAGGTACCTTATGTTTCTCTTTGCTCTTGTATGTCGAATCTATTAAGATCAGATTTGTTATTGTTTTTTTTAACAAAGGCCTGAAAGTCTGACAGTTCAGTAAATGTCCATTTTTTTCATTCAGGATTATGTTTAGCTTTGCTGGATTCTATATTTTAGGCCAAAACCCCAGTTCTTTTGCTCTTCAGTATAGAGTGTTCCAAGACCTGTAGTCTTTTAGTGTCCCTGATGTTAGTTCTTGTGTAATTCTAATTGTGGCACTGCTATATTTAAATTGTTTTCTGTTGTTGCTCTTAATATTTTATCCTTGAGCTGGGGGTTTCACAGTTTGACTATAATATTCCTATGGGTTTTCCTTTCAGGTGGTGATTGGTGGAATTTTTCTATTTCTACTTTCCCCTCTTGTTCTAATGCTTCAGGACAATTTTCTTTAATTATTTCTTGTATTATTTTATCAAAATTCTTTTTTTTTTTAATCATAGCTTTCAGGTAGTTCAATTATTCTTATGTTTACCATTCTTGATCTGTTCTCCAGATCAGCTGTTTTTCTTATGAGATGTTTCACATTCTCTTTTATATTTTCATTCTTCAGATTTTGCTTTATTATTTCTTGATCTCTTATAACTTTGCTGGCTTCCCCTTGCCCAATTCTGATTTTCGAGTTGTTTTCTTCCTTAAGATTTTGGATTTCCTTTTCTAAGGAAATTTCCTTTTCATATTCTTGTTTTTCTTGGATTATCTTTATTTATTTTTTTTAGTTTTCCCTCAATCTCTCTCATTTGATTTTTAAAGTCTTTTTAAAGTTCTACGAATTCTTTTTGAGCAAGTAACCATTTGATACTAATCTTTGGGGTTGAAGAGGATTTCTTTGCTTCAGTATCCTTCTCTGAAGAGGAACCCTGATCTCTATTCCCATGATAACTCTATGGTCAGATTCTTTCTCCTTTGCCTGTGCATCTTTTTTTTTTTATTTGTAATAACTTAGTTTTTACAACAACCTCAAGTAATAGGGTATGGGGGACTGATGACTCAGCCTCAGATCCTCCCTCAGTTTTCCCCTCTGGCTTGGAACTGGAGTCAAACCTCCAGTTTTCTGTAAGTACCCACAGCCAGCAGCATCCTTGTTCCATTGCTTCTGCACTCACTGGGTGTGTGCCAGTTCCCTCTCATCCCTAGTCATGTATCTGCAGCATAGTTGAGTTTGGCATTTCTTGTCAGCAGAGATCCCTTCAATCTTCTCCAGCTCAAATGCCCCAAAGCCCTCACTGTCCTGGGGGGTAAAAGTTCCTGCAGCTGGGGCTGAGACAGCCTCCCAACCCAACTAACCCCAGAGCATTCCACTTGTTTAAGCAAAGGTAGGACCTAGCATGGAGGTGTTTACTCTTCACCCTGACCAAAACTTCTACTGGGATTTTTTTTTTTTCACATCTTCTCTGATTATCCTAGGAGGACCCCTGTGGTGCACCATTCTTATTTATTCACCCTAAGGCACTATTTCATCTCTTTTGTGGGAGAAAATCTTGACAACTTGGAATTTTCTGACCTACTCCACCATCTACCCAGAATCTTCCCCTTTCTTTTTTTGTAATCAAATTAACCAAAGGTTTATCTATTTTATTGTTGCTTTTCTTCCACAAAACCAGCTCTTAGCTTTATTAATTCAACAGTTTACTACATCTGCTTTTCACTGCACCATAATCTGAAAAAGATGCATTTAATATTTGAATGTGAAGTGTTTTTGCTCTAATAGAGGGTCAATTTTTGTGTAAATGCTACTGAAGAAAAGATATATCTTTCTATTCCCATTCCATTTTCTCTAGAGTTCTTTCCTATCTAACTTTTCTAACCTCATTAACTTCTTTCTTGTTTATTTTGTGTTTAGATTTATCTAGCTCTGAGAGGTCTCCCACTAATATAGTTTTGCTATCTATTTCTTCCTGCAGCTCACTTAAGTTCTCTAAGAATATGGATGCTATCCCACTTGGTGTGTGTGTGTGTGTGTGTGTGTGTGTGTGTGTGTGTGTGTGTGTGTGTGTGTGTGTGTGTGTGTGTGTATGTTTAGTACTAATATTATTTCATTATCTAATGTTACCTTTTAGCAAGATGTAGTTTCCTTATCTTTTTTCATTAGTTCTATGTTGTATCTGAGATCAGGATTACTACCCCTGTTGTTTGGTTTTCTTTCACATCACCTGAAGCATAATATATATTCTGGTCCAGCTTTTTTACCTTTACTCTGTGTGTCTCCCTGCTTCAAGTGAGTTTCCTGTAAGCAACATATTATAAGTTTCTGGTTTTTAGTCCACTCTGCTATCTGCTTCCATTTTATGGGAGAATTCATCCCATTCACATTCACAGTTATGATTACTAACTATGTATTTCCCTCCATCCTATTTTCCCCATTTATACTTTTCTCTTCCTCTCCTTTCACCTTGTCCATCCTCACCAGTGTTTTGCTTCTGACCATTGCCTTCCTGAATCTTCCCTCCCTTCTATTACCCCTCCTTTTTCTTTCCCCTCTTACTTCCCTACAGGGTAAAACAGATTTCTTTACCCAACTGAAAGTGCATGTTATTCCCTCTTTGGGCCAAATCTTATGAAAGCAAGGTTCAAATTATACTCACCTGCTCCCTTTTTTCCCTCTGCTGTAATATGTCTTTCATGTCTCTTCATCATGTAATATAATTAACCCCATTCTGCCTCTCCTTTTCCTCTTCCTCCAATACAATTCTTTTTTTCACCCCTTAATATTTTTTTTTTTATCATCACATCAAAGCAAACTTATCCCTACACCCCCTGTGTTAAGTAAAGTGTGTAATCCTGACTGTGGTTCCCTGATATTTGAGTTGTTTCTGGCTGACTGCAGTATTTTCTCCTTGACCTTATAATTCTGGAATTTGGCTACAATATTCCTTGGAGTTTTCATTTTGAGATCTCTTTCAGGAGGTGATCAATAGATTCTTTCAATACTATTTTACTCTCTGGCTCTAGCATATCAGGGCAGTTTTATTTGATGATTTCTTGGAAGATGCTGTCCAGGCTCTTTTCTTGATAATAGCTTTCAAATAGTACAATAATTCTTAAATTATCTCTCTTGGAATCTATTTTCCAGGTTAGCTGTTGTTCCAATGAGGTATTTTATATTTTCTTCTTCTTTTTTCTTTTGTTTGACTGATCACTGATGTTTTATAGAGTTCTACTTTATACTTTTTACTTTTATAGCTTCTACTTGCTGAATTCTAATTTTTAGGAATTATTTTCTTCAGTTAGTTTTTGTGCCTCCTTTTCCATTTGACCGATTCTACTTTTAAAGGAGTTGTTTTCGTCAGTGGATTTTTTTCCCTATTTGGCTAATTCTATTTTTTTAAGGAGCTGTTTTTCTCCAGTCAATTTTTGACCTTTTTTTTTCCAAACCATTGATTCTTCTTTCATAATTCTCATTTCTTTTCCCAGTTCTTCTTCTACCTCTCTTACTTGATTTTAAAATCCTTTTTGAGTTCTTCCAAGAGGATTTTTTTGGCTTGAGGTCAATTCATATTCCCCTTTGAGGCTTCACATTTAGGCATTTTGACAGTTGTCCTATTATGAGTCTGAGTCTTCCCTGTTACCACAGTAGCTTTCTGTATGCACATGGCTCTTTTTTTGGTTTTTTTTGCTCATTTTTAAAAGTTTAAGTGGGGTCCTGGGGTACAACAGGAGGCACTGTACCAAACTTCTTCTGTTGGGGACCAGGGGCCTGGTCACTGGCTTTTGACACCATGGCCTCAGGTGCTGGCAGAATTGCCCACTGTGCTGTGGTGGCTCAGCCTAGTCATGTTTGTTATGCCAGGGTTCCAGGAATGGCAGTTTGCCTTCTGCCTCACAGTTGACCTGCTGTACCACTGGCCTGTTGAGCCAGGACCATGGGACCTCAGGTGTTAATCTGTGCTATGGTTAAGAGCCATCTCGCTGGCTTACCCAGACATTGCCTGCACTGAGCTTCTGTTCTCCTTTTATCCAAGTGAGACAGACCTTTCCTTCTAAGGAAGACAGAAGACCTTCTAGGTTATCTTGGGCTGGAAAATTGCTTCACTCTGTCTTTTTTATGGATTCTGTAACTCCAGGATTCTTTTAGAGACCTGATTTAACATTGTTTCTGAGGGTAACTGGAAAGAGCTCAGGTAACTTCCTGGCTTCTCTCTGCCATCTTGGCTCAATGCCCCCCATTCCCCATACATTTCTTAATATAAAAAATTGTTAACTGTAACAGAAGTATTATTATCCGTCCTGTGGCCCTGATGTTCCTGGTACGACTCCTATTCATTGTCACCATCTTTTATGAGGAGAAGAATATGTGACTAACTATAATACAAGTGTCATCGTTTGTGCTGTGTCTCTGATAATCATGATGCTTCTCTAGGTTCAACATCACCATAATGCTTCATGTGAACTGCAAAGATTTGCCATCACTCACCATCTGAACTAGAATATTGAGATCTAATATTGAGACTTAGTCCTTCTAATAGGAATAGCTTAGGTTTGCTAGTTTTTGTTTTTCTCAACATTTTTCTCTTCTTTTTCTTTAGTTATTCTTTTGGAAGCTCTATGTTTTTTTCCTTTTTCACTTCCCTTTAGTACTGCCTATGCCAGGAGGATTTGTCCAGTAAGAGCCCTGACAGCATTTAAATGGTAGAAGGTACTCTAGAAAAGCCTTAGGACTTAGCCACCATGAGGGTGATGTGTGATAGGATCATTATCTACTAAGATTTCTCCTTTCTCTCCAATTGGCCTAGGCTGGGCAAGCCTCAATCTGTGCCTCTCATGATTCAGCTTTCTGGTGGCCTCTATCATAACCAGCTTTCTGGTCACCTAGGGCCATAAAGGTCTCACCCAAATGGGGTCAAGGCTCCTCTGACTTGGTGGGTATCTGAAGACCATGCCAGTCATCATGCCTTACAGAAGTTACATACCACTATATCCTTGTTGCATGTCCTTGTTATGTTAGGGCTGTGCAAACCTCCTATTGTTAACTGTTCAGTGATTTAGAAGTGCCTCATTTTGTCCATAATGCCTCAAACCTGAACTAAGTGGATGTTGAAATCAGGCCCATCCCTAACAACTTAAAATAACAAAACAAGAAATAGACTATTTAAATAACTGAACAGTAAGCCAAAAGATATTGATTAAGTGCTTACTATGTGCCTGGCACTGTGCTAAGCACAATGGAGATTTTAGAAAAAGGAGGGGGGAAGGCAAAAAGCAATCCCTTGCTCAAAAAAAAATATTCTAATGGGGAAGATTAAATGTAAATTAAAACTAGGTATACAGAAGATAAATACAGAGAAGGTGAAGGTAGCTATTTGAAAAAAAGATATTCTAATTAAATTAAAAAGAAGCATGCATTAGAAGCCAGATGGTAAGGGTGTTAGAAAAGGTCTTCTAGAGAAGGGGAGGATGTGAGCTAGGTCTATAAGAAGGGCAAGGGAACTAAGAGGCAAAGGTGAAGCAGTAGGAATTCTTGGCATGGAGGACAGCAATGTTAAAGGCACAGCATCAGGAAATGAAGAACTGAAAGTAAGCCAGAACAAGTCAAGGAGAAGAGTGAGGTGTAAGAAGGCTGGAAAGACAGAAAAGGGAGCTCACCAATCAGGAAGACCAGTTACACCTACTCTTTGGGGAGGGGGAGAATGACTTTTGCATCTTATAGAAGGATGAAATTGAGTATCAAGAGATTTGAGGTGGGGTGAAACTAAGATGGCAGAACAAAGGCAGGGACTCACCTGAGCTTTACCAAATTTCCTTTCAAACAATGTCAAAATAATGCCTCCAAACAAATTCTGGAGTGGTAGAAACAACAAAAGGACAAGGTGAAACAATTTTCCAGCCCAAGGCAACTTAGAAAGTCATCAGGAAAGTCCTGCCTTACTGGGGTGAGATTAGAATGCTGTCTAACCCAGAAGGCCATGCCCTGGCATGCCACCAGGAAGGGAGACCTTAGGAATGACTTATTACTGGACTACTCAAAAACCATGGTCAGAAAAAGAGCCTAGAAATCATTCTGCAAGAAACTATCAAGGAAAACTACCTTGATATACCAGAACCAGAGGGTAAAAGAAACTGAGAGTATCCATCAAGCATCTCCTGAAAGAGATCCCAAAATGAAAATTCTCAAGAATACTATGGCTAAATTCCAGAGCTCCCCAGTCAAGGAGAAAATACTGCAAGTAACAGGAAAAAAAATTTAAATACTAAAGAGCCACAGTCAATATAACAGAAGATTTAGTAGCTTCTCTATTAAAGGTTCTGAGGACTTGGATATTCCAGAGGGTAAAGGAGCTAGGACTTCAACCAAGAATCAAATCTCCACCCAGCAACACTGAGTGTAATCCTTCAAGGGAAAAAACTGATATTTAATGAAACTGAAGACTTTCAAACATTCCTGATAAAAAGACTAGAGATGAATAGAACACTTGATTTTCAAATATAAGACTCAAGAGAAGTATAAAAAGGTAAACAGGAAAGAAAAATTATAAGGAATCAATAAGGTTAAACTGTTTACATTCCTATATGGGAAAATAATACTTCTCAATGCTAAGTACTTTAGCATTATTAGGGCAATTAGAAGGAGTGTACATAGACAGAAGATCTGGGTGTGAACTGACTATGATGAGATGATAATAAAAAAAAATTAAAGGGCTAGAGAAAGGGATGAACTGGAAGAAGAGAAAGAGAAAGGTAAAATAGAGTAAATTATCTCACACAAAAGAGGCATAAGGAAGCTTTTACAGTGGAAAGGAAAATGGGGGAAATGTCAGGCAATGCTTGGACTTCTATCAGAACTGGCTCAAAGAGGGAATAGCATACACACTCTTGGGTATAGAAGTCTATCTTACCCTATAAGGGTAGAGAGGAGAGCAGAGTGAATTAAAAACCAGAATCCTATAACATGTTGTTTACAAAAAAACAAAAAACACTTGATGCAGAGAGACACTCAGAGAGTAAAGGTAAAAGGATGGAGCAGAATATATTATGCTTCAGCTGAAGTAAAAAAAAAAAGTAGCAGGGATAGCAATCTCAGATAAAGCAAAAGCAAAAATAGATCTAATTTACAAAGATAAGCAGGGAAGTAACATTTTCTAAAAGGTGCCACAGACAATGATGTAATATTAAAACTAAATATATATGTATCAAACAGTATAGCAAACAGCTTCATAAAGGAAAAGTTACATGAGTTACAAGAGAAACAGACAGTAAAATAATATAAGTGGAGGACATCAACTTTCTACTCTTAGAACTAGATAAATCTAATCAGAAAAGAAACAGGTTAGAAGTTAAGGAGATGAATGGAATTTTAGGAAAAGTTAAATATGACAGACCTCTGGAGAAAACTGAATGGAAACAGAAAGGAATATACATTTTTTTCTCAGTGGTACATGGCACCTACACAAAAACAGATCATGTGTTGGGGCATTAAAACCTCATAACGAAATGCAGAAAAGCATAAATATTAAATGCGTGCTTCTCAGATCTTAACGCAACAAAATTATATTCAATAAAGGGCTGTAAAAACAGATTAAGAATTCACTGGAAATTAAATAGTCTAATCCTAAAAAATGAGTGCATCAAAGAAAAAATCAGAGAAATAATCAATAATTTCATTTAAAGAGAATGACAACTATGAGATGACAACCAAAATGTATGGGATGTACCCAAAGCATCAGATAGGGGAAAATTTTTATCTCTAAATGCTTACAACAATGAAATAGAGAAAGAATGAACTGGGAATGCTACTTAAAAAACTACAAAAAGAAAAAATTAAAAATCCCAAATTAAATGCCAAATTGGAAATCCTGTAACTCAAAGGAGAAGTTAATTAAAATAAACTAGGAACCGATTTTTTTGGGGGGGGAATAAAATAGGTAAATCATTGGTTAATTTGATGAAAAAAATTAAGAAAACCAAATTATCAGTATCAAAAATGGAAAGATTGAATTCCCCACCAATGAAAAGGAAATTAAAGTAATTATAAGAAGCTATTTTGCTTAATTACATGGCAATATGTCTAACAATCTTAGCAAAACAGATGAATATTTACAAAGGTATAAATTGCTCAGATTAACAGAAAAGGAAATATAATGCTTAAATAACCAAATCTTAAAAAAGAAACTGAAGAAGTCATCAATGAGCTTCCTAAGAATAAGTATCCAGGGCCAGATGTATTTACAGGTGAATTCTACCAAACATTTAAAGAACAATTAATTCCAGTACTATATAAAATATTTGGGACAACAGGGAAAGAAAAAGTCCTATTAAATTCCTTTTCTGGCACAAATATGGTACTGATACCTAAACCAGGAAGAGCAAAAGTAGAGAAAGAAAACTAGAGACCAATTTCCTTAAGGAATATTGATGAAAACAATTTAAATAAAATGTTAGCAAGGAGATTACAGCAATATATCATATAGATCATATACTATGACTATTTGGCATTTATACCAGGAATGCAGGGCTGGTTCAATATTAGGAAAAATATCAGCATAATCCACCATATCAATAACAAAACCAACAAAAATTGTATTATTCTACCAGTAAATATAGAAAAAGCTTTTGACAAAATATAATACTCATTCCTATTAAAAGCCCAAAAAGTATAGAAGTAAATAGAGCTTTCCTTAAAGTGATAAGCAATATTTATCTAAAATCAACAGCAAGGATTATCTGTAATAAGGATAAACTAGAAGCCTTCCCAGTAAGATCAAGGGAGAAGCAAGGATGTCCATCATGCACCTCTATTGTTCAATATTGTACTAGAAATGCTAGCTATCACAATAAGGGAAGAAAAAGAAATTGAAGGAATTAAAATAGACAATGGAGAAACAAAACAATCATTCTTTGCAAATAATATGATGGTATACTTAGAGAACTCTAGAGAATCAATTTAAAAAAACAGGTTGAAATAATTAACAACTTCAGAAAAATTGCAGGGTATAAAATAAGCCTATATAAATCATTAGCATTTTTATACATATTACCAAATGAGAAATTAATTCCTGATCCTACATTTCATATTGGATTTTATCCTGTAATCACATTTTGTTTTCTATATAAAAACCCCGAGCCTTCTCACTGTATCTGAGAAAAGAAGTTTAAATGTGCTAAAGTTCAGCCTTTCCGAAGTTAGGTATCAAAATTTAAGATTTCCTACAATGACTGCCAGTTAAAGAAAAATTCTGTTCTCAGTGCTCTCATAAAACATTATCTCAGCATTTCCTGCAAGGTTTGTGAGGTGTCTTTGAAAAGCTAAGATGACCTTGTACCTGACCTTGTCTGATCTTCAACAATTAAGGCCATCTTATCTACTTCCCTAGCTGCCAGTAAATCCAACCTTAACAATAACTTCAGGATGGAGCCAGAACCCATAAAAGGTTCTTTCTTAAAGCATTTCTTGGAGAGTTGGTTGTAATTCCCACCTGGAGGCCATGTCTGCTTTCTTCGATTGGCCAGTTACACAATTTTTGTTCTGTTCTTTGTTCTATGGTTATAGAAATGTATCACACCCTCAATTCAGGGTCTTCTGGCCAGAGCAGGGCCATTTGACCCATCCTTTATTACCAGGTGGCATGCCCCTTTTAATAAATGACATCTTGCTTGAAGAATTGCGTTGGTTTACACTTCTGCTGAATTTCATTCACACAATAGCAAAGCCCAGCAGGAAGAGACAAAGAAATTCCATTTGAAATAACCATAAATAGTATAAAATACTTGGGAGCCTACTGTTCCATTACAAACCTAGGAGCTACATGAACACAATTATAAAACACTTTTCACCCAAATAAAGTCAGATCTAAACAACTGGAAAAAATTAGCCAAGCTAATATAATAAAAATGACAATTCTACTTAAATTAATTTACATAAGTAATCAGTGACATACCAATCAAACTACCAGAAATTACATTATAGGGCTAGAAAAAATAATAAAATTCATCTGAAAGAACAAAAGGTCATGAAGGAAGGTAACTTAGTCATACCAGATCTCAAACTGTATTACAAAGCAGTAATCATCAAAACAAACTAGTACTGGCTAAGAAATAGAGTGGTAGGTCAGTGGAATAGATTAAATATATAATAACAGCAGTAAATGACTAGAGTAATCTAATGTTTGAGAAACCCAAAGATCCAAGCTTTTGGGACACAAACTCACTATTTGACAAAAACTGCTGGGAAGACTAGAAAACACTTTAGCAAACACTAAGTATAGACCACCATTTCATATCATATGCTGAGATAAGGTCAAAATAAGTACACAATTTATACACAAAAGGTGATCCAATAAACAAATTAGGGGAGCATGGAATAGACCTGTCAGATCTATGGATAAAGGAAGAATTTATGACCAAACAAGAGATAAAGAGCATTTAAAAAGTGAATAATTATGATTATGTTAAAATAAAAAGGCTTAATACAAACAATACCAACGTAGCCAAGATTAGAAGAAAAGCAGAAAACTGGGTGACATTTGTTGACAGCAAGTTTCCCTAATAAGTCACTTCTCAAATATACAGAGAACTGAGTTAAATTCATAAGAATACAAATCATTCCCCAACTGATAAATGGTCAAAGGATATGAACAGGCAGTTTTCACTTTCAGAGGAAGAAAATTAAAGCTATCTATAGCTAATTTAAAATGCTCTAAATCACTACTGATCAGAGAAACGAAAATTAAAACAACTCTGAGGTACCACTTCACACCCATCAAATTGACTAATATGATAGAAAAGAAAGATCACAAATGCTGGAGGGGACGTGAGAAAATTTGTATACTAATGCACTCTTGGTGGAACTGTGAACTGATCCAGCCATTCTGGAGAATAATATGGAGCCATGCCCAAAGGGCTATTAAACTGTGCATACCCTTTGACACAGCAATACCATTACTAAGTATAACCCAAAGAGATTTTTTTTAAAAAGACCTCTTTGTACAAAACTTCATAACAGCTCTATGGTAGCAAAGAATTGGACATTGAGGGCATCCTCATCAATTGGGGAATGCTGAACGAATTTTGGTATGTGATTTTGATGGAACACTACCGTGCTACAAGAAATGATGAGCAGGATGGCTTCAGGAAAAAACCTCAAAGACTTACATGAACTGATGCAAAGTGAAATGAGCAGAAACAAAAGAACATTGCACACAGAAACAGAAACACTGTATGACGATCATCTGTGAATGACTTAACTATTCTCAGCGATACAATGATCTAGACAATTCCAAAGGGCTCACGACAAAAAAAAAGAATGCTATCCACCTGCAGAGAAAGAAGTGCTGGAATCAAAGCATAATTTTTTTTTAAACTTTATTTTTCTTGGATTTTTTCCTTTTACAACATGACTAATATGAAAATGTTTTGCATGATTGCACATGTATAAACTATGTCAAATTGCTTGCCTTCTCAATGTGGGGGAAAGAGAAGGAAAGAGGGAGAGAATTTGGAACTCAAAATTTTTTTAATAAGAATATTAAAATTTTGTACATGTAACTGGAAAAAATATTTAAGATTTTTTAAAAAGAGATTTGAGGCAAGTAGACCAAACAGGCAGTAGTCCAAAAGAGAGCTAACATGGGTCTGAACTACACGGTTGCTATGTGAATGAGAAGAAAAGGAGATGTTGTGAAGGTAGAAACATCAAGACTGAAAACAATAACAAGAAAATATGGCCAGATAGGTCAGCATTTGTGAGTTCAGGTTCAATGTTAGGATAAAATGAAGAACTCATAGGTCACTGAACAGTTAAGAAGGTATTTACTTAGCCCTAACATGGAAAGGGTATTCAAACAAAGATAAAAGAGCTAGCTTTTGTCTGTTAGGGAAAAACCAGATCACCCCATGTTCTGAAGGGGAGGAGGAAGAAGAGAAAATCGGAAGCTATTTATTGGTCTTCTCATGGTGTGAGAGGAAGAAGTCAGGGATGCCAACACAGCAGAGATCAGAATACAGGCCTTCTAATTCCTAGTTTTGCTGGGTTGTTCCTGGATTATGTTCTACTGCAAGGCCTCCAGTCCAAAGCTTCTCAGAAGCTAAACTAGAGATGTCTAAGATGGCTGCCAAAACAAAAAAAGCAGATTGCCACATATTTACTCATATATAGCTCTTTAGTTCACAGCACACCAAAAAAGGTAAAAAAAAAAAAAATTCAATTAGAAATTACAGACTTAAAAAGCCCAAAGGTGGTCAGCAAGCCCAATGTTGGGGACTTTGGAAGTACCAGAGTAGCAAGTAGGGCAAACAACCAATGCAGCGCCAGTATATTCAGAGGAGACCAGCCCAGGCAAGTGGTCCTAAGTTCTGAGATGTCCTGAGGTGCCACAGAGAGACAGAAGATTCAGCACTCCCATCCTCAAAGATCTGGATGGAGGTAGAGTGGGGTAACACAGGAACTCTAGTGACCCCAAGCAAGACAGACTACCCTTCTGAAAAGCACACCCAAAGCCCCAATTCAGCAAGGTGGGAAGAATAAATCTGAGAAAATACCATCAGTATAAAAAAATATTGCAAATCCAGAGATCCCCCAAAGAGAAAACAACTCTCTATAATAACTTCAAGGAGAGATTCTAAGGAAAAAATAGATTTTCCAAAAGGACTGTATGAATACCTAGAAGAAAGGAAGCAAGACAATTAAAAAATAAAATAAAATATCTAGAGAAAAGAATTGAAAGGAAAATTAGTAGTTTATTAAGATAAAGTGGTAAAACCTTATCTTAGAAATAGATTTTTTGGAAACTACAATAAATCAAACAAAAATTATAAGGAAAAACTTTAAGAAAACTATGACAAAAGCAAAGCCTGTACTTTGCATTTCAAAAACTGCCAAACAAAAACTGCTCATACCTATCAGAACCTGACAGAAAGAATCTACCAATTGTCTCCTGAAAGAAGCTCCAAGAGAAGAAGCCCCAGGAATATATCATGGTCAAAATCCAAAGCTCATCAAAGAAAAAAATACTGGCTGGTGGATCTGTGAATCAGTACAACCATCTAGAAAGCAATGCTGATAACTTTTGACCAAGAAAAAAGTCCCCAAATTAAATAAAAATATTTACAAAAGCTTTTTTTTTTTTTTTGGTGATAGCAAAGAACTGGAAACAAAATACATCCATCATGTACACAAAATGTGATGCATAAATAAAATAGAATGGTGATTGTCCTTTGTGCTCCAAGAGGACCAAAATGACATCATTATGTCCAGTCAAGGTACAGTGTGTTCAGGCCAATAAAAGCTCAGAAGGCTCTACTGCAGATTGGGGACAAATAATTCATTTGGAGTGAAGATGTCTTTAAATTTGTTCATCTCCATTTCCATAAAATAAAACATTTCTCTGCTATAAGGAATGATGGATATTTATGAATACTGTGAAGCATGGAAAGATTTACACAAACTGATGAAGAATGAAGCAGAGTGAAGAAAGAAATATATAAAATATACAATTCAAAAAAGTAAGTGAAAAGAACCACAAAATAATCAAAAGAAAATGTTATGATATTACAAAGAACAAGTATGGCTCCACAGAAGAGATGTAAGACATCCTCCTCTCCCCCATCCCTTTGCAGAGGTAAGAGGTCCACTGGGTGTGGTACATTAAAAATATTTTCAGACATTTTTGTACATTAATCAGTTTTGCTGATTTTTTTTTTCTCTAAAATAGTATTTGTGAAATGGAATGGCTTTCAAGGGGTGGGAGTGGGAAAAGAAACTGGGGGAAATTTGGTGATGTTAAAAAAAACAACAAAAGACATGAATAAAAATTTGTTTTAAAAGGGAGGGAAGAAAAGAGTACAAGCTAGAATCTGGAGTGGTATCTTAGAATACCTCTTAAACAATTGGGAAATAGTTGAACAAAAGTGAAACATAAAAACAATGAAATATTCCTGGGCATGACCAAAGAGTATCATGAATAACATGAAGTGTAGTTTTTAAAAAAAACCTATCAGTATCAGCTAATAGATACTAAATTACTTTACTTAAAAGAATAAAAAAACTATAAACTCGAAAGTTTTTCTAATGGAATATAAATTTCTTGAGATAGGAAGCTGAGCCTTATTTATCTTTTCATGTTCCTCTAGCACTATCTCACTATTGTGCTAAAAAATATTAGTGATTGCAAAGGAAAGGAATTTTGTGTATCTCAGCAACTTTTAATTGCTAAGAACACAAATGTAGAAAAAAGTGCATTTTAATTCAATTGATGTTAGCCCAAGAAAAAAAATGTAACTTCTAAAAATGTCTGTGGAAGGAATTTTTCTTTTAAAGCAAAATAAGTACTCAGTGATTGTCTCCTGCAGATAGAACATAATTCAAAATTCACAATTAATTCTATGAGAGATCTTCCCAATGAGGTTTAATTAACACTTAAAGGGAATATTAAGGAGTCATGTACTTTGACACATTTCAAAATATTTAGTTAAGATGTATTTGTTATAAATGACACTGGATGATCACTTTAACAATAAAAATATTTTTTATGACTCTCAAAAGTTAAGAAATTGACAACATTGAATTAACTCAAACAAACGTGCTCCTCTCTCCCCACCCCCTCACCCACTGCTACTTTATTGCACTTGTTTTTTCAGGATTCTTTAGCAGTGTTTGAGTTACCATTTATCAATGGTATCTCCTCCAGCATTCACTTTCTCAGAAACAGTGTCTCAAGGAGACTTGCTGAGGTAACCACAAAAATGTTTAGACATAAAGATGGGGGCAACATTTAGGGCATCATTCCAAGGCTGCCTAAGAGACTTTCAATGTCTTAGTCAAGGCCCCTGAAAGAAACTTGATCAGCCCCGAATCTTTCAGATCCAGGGAACATTCCTGGATTTAGCAAACCACCTATGAACTTTCTAATCAGGATGCTCAAGGGATTACAAGGCAGGAAAGAAAGGCCACGGATAACTCAGTTAAAGAACCGCTGCTTTAGAGCACTTGGCAGAGGGAGACACCTGAGCTCTGCATACCTCCAAGATCTGAATTCTACATTTGTTTCATTTTCAACCTGAATGGCTAGTTTCTGTTAATTATACAAAAAGAAAATAAAAGTGAAAAAACATAAACCAAGTTTAAGATGTACATAGTTCTTAGGTATCAGAAGATGTACCTGTTATTCCAAGCTTTCCATCCTTCTTTCACCCCCCACCCCCGACTGCCAACAGCAGGTCTTCAAAACAAAGCTACGAGTAAAGATGAACACCAGGGAGCAGATTACACCTAGCAACCCTTTCCCAAGTCTTGGACCCTTCTCTCCCAATCAAAAAAAGAAAGCTCTCTCAAGTTCTTGAGGAGAACACTGGGGTAACTACGCAGAAAAACCAAACCCAGACGGGGCGAGAGTTCGTTTCCACGTAGAAACTTGTATGAAGTTTTCAGACTGCCAGGAAATCTTCAAACAGAGGGCCGTAGGCTGCAGAGCGCCTTGGGAGGGCACCGCTACAGCCCCTACTTATGACCCACCTACCCCGGGGCACGTTTCCACGGCTGCTCGGAGACGCCGCGGACAAACATGTGCTCGCTCGCTCGCTCGCTCTCCGGGAGGTCCACAAGCACCAGAGTCCTGGCACACGTCCCCGGGGGAAGGGCTGCCCGCTCTGGTGGCACCAGGACACCTGAGGAGCACGCACGTCTGCCGGGAGGGGAGGGCGGCGCGCTTCTTTCTCCCGGGTCTCCCGGGGCTTACCTGGATCTGCAGCGGAACCAGGCGAACCTTGCAGCGCTCGCTCACCAGGAAGCCCTTGGGCAGGTCCACGTACTGGCCCCACTCCTCGGCGAAGAGCTGCACCACGAATTTGCGGTGCATGTCTATCTGGTCGCCGTAAAGGCTCAGGAACTTCTGGATAAGCAGCTCGTGGCCCGCGCCGTGCGGCACGGTGGAGGGCCGGGCGAAGACGGAGAAGCAGAAGAGCACGGGCACGGCACCCCCAGCGGACAGCGGCCCCGGGCCGCCGGCGTGCAAGTGTGCCAGGGAAGCAGCCTCCGCCGCCGCCATGTTCCTGGGCAGCTCCAGCACTCCGCCGAGCACGCTCTCGTCGCTTCCTCTGGCTGAGGGAACAACACCGGCCCGCAGCTCCTCCTTTTCCTCTCGGTTTCCAGCCACCAGGAGAGGGCCCCAGTGCCCAGCGAGCGGAGAGGAGAAGAGGAGGAGGAGCCCCTCAGCTGCCTCTCCCTCTGCCCCTCCCTCTCTTCCCCCACGCCACCCCAGCTTGATCAGGGCGTGAGGTCCGGGCAGGGTGGCCCAGAAAGTGCGTCCGCCCTCCTGTTGAAGAATCTCCCACGTCCTGGGGCTGAGCCCTCTCTTCCAGGCTCCGTGCAGGCTGTCTGCACTTCCACCTGGGCAGCAGGGCTCATCGTCACCTTCTGTTCTTTTGCACAAAGGACGCAAGGAAGACCGCTTGGGACTGTGGCTTGAGCCGTGTCTCCGCCTCTCTGTGCCTTCTTCTTAGAACCTTTTTCCAAGGCCGCTTTCTAGAGATGTGTGACCCCTGTTGCTGCTACTGGGAAATGGCGATCATGTTTGGAGCGACAGCTAAACTACAGATAAATAATGCTAGCGACCGTTATGTATTGAGTTCTCTCCTCGGCAGAATACTTTTAACCTGCATGCAGTGGAAATCGCAACCGAATTCGAATCCCTGCAGGGCTATTTTGGGCCTAGGTTTTCTCATCCATAAAATTGGGGGAGGGGAAGAGAAGAGGGGATGCTAGGAAAGGAAGTTACTATGCCTTTAGAACAGTTATGAACATGACTTACTAGATATCACAAAATTACCACTTTTCACTTTCTTACTCAAGCAACAGAGGATGCTTTTTCCAAACGATCAGAGCCCAGATCCCAGGCTGATTTAACCCCAGTACTTTATTATAGTGCATTGTTCAGTTGGGCAAGAACATATGCTACATGTAGCAGTACTTGGGGATGGATAGACAGATGATGATGATGATGGTGATGATGATGATGGTAGATGGATGGATGGATGATAGATAATTTATTAAACACTTAACTATGAGCCAGACACAATGCTAAATGCTATGAACACAAATGTAAGCAAGAAACAAGACACTCCCTTGCCCTCAAGAAACTAAGGGAGAAGAATCATTAAAAGCTGAGGAACAGCTAGAAGTGGGAGAGGGAGGGGTGAAGGAGTTCCACTGCTGGTTGTTGGGATAGCAATGGAAAAGTAGAAAAAAGCCAGGTGAAAAGTGAAAGTGGCTGGCATGGGGAGTCTCTGCAAGTTGCTTTCCCACTTCCCACTGGAATGGCAGGCTACTTACTGTTCCTTTCATGGTACTAGGGGAACTGAGATGCTCCATTTGTAGCACTTTAACTCCCCAGCCCAGTTTAGTGTACTCTCAGTTGACTGTCAGCTAGAGTTAATCAACCCCTGAGAAGGTAAATACTTTTTAAAAAGCAAAACTTTTTAAGGAGCTATCACACGGAGAGTTAATACAAAACCAATCCCCTGAAAAATCTGGGGCACACTGTCTCACAAATGCACACACATTCCATGGGGTGACTTGGAACAAATGATACAGTAATGGCAAGACGCTTTTGGAGAACGTGTGGCCAAAGAATAAACTCACATCTTCTAGTTACTAGAAGTCCTTCGTTGAGTCCGTAGCAAACCAGTGTTCTTATCTAGAACAAGGCCAGTCATGCCTCTTGAAGCTACCATGTTTGCTTTCGATGTGTCTCCCCTTTCTAGCTACATTATTGGTCCAGTCTTTCATGACATGGGGTGTGGAAGTGAATGGGAGACCTAGGAAGAGGGAATTAACCTAATACTCTGAATTCATTTGACATTTCTACCTCTTTGTTGCCGTATTGTTGTTTTTGTTGTTCAGCCCTCTCCAACTCTTTGTGAAACCCCATTTGGGGTTTTCTTGACAAAGATCCTGGAGTGGTTTGCCATTTCCTTCTCCAGTTCATTTTACAGATGAGGAAACTGAGGCAGCAGTTATATGACTTGCCCAGCATTGCATAGCTAGTATGTGTCTGAAGCTGGATTTGAACTCTATTTGCTTGTCTTTTTTTGTGTTGTTAAATATTGGTTCAGGCCTCTCCCAGGTCAGTGAGGCAAACTCAGGAAAGAAAGATAAAAATATTTTATTTAGCAAACCAAGGCAACAGCGAGTTGGGTGCTGCTGCCCAATTCAAATAGCTGCTTTTTTATCGAGAGAAGTAAACAATTTCCATATAAGGCCAAAAGTACACATAAGAATGAGGAGATGGAGTTAGTGTCACTTCATCTCCTCCCTCATAATAGTATCATAGTGAGATGGGATTAGTGTGTATGTACAAGGGTATTTCCAGACCACCATTTTCTGCAGGCTGGTTTCATATGTGCCAAAGTCAAAACAAGGTTGAAAAATGAGGTCACTCAGACTGACTGCGCAAGTAGCTGACTTGGCACAATCACCCCTTTGGTTCTAACCATACTTATGGTGCAGCACCACAGTTGGACCTCTATCAGTCCTCTATCTTCAGCTGCACCATCTTAATCTCTGCTGTTTATAATTTGGAAATCAATAATTGGAGAATCAGTTCTTTGTACCAAGGAAGGTGCTATATACACAAACAACATACAATCTCTGTGAGGAAACACAAGAGAAAATACACAAACAGATACTTTAGCTATGAGAGGTTTGGGAGCCAAGGGGTTAGCCATTCCCATGGCAACCTGGTTCCTTCCAATCCTCCTGGAACTTGTTCTAGATATTCTGAACCCAGTCCCTATGGGTATGAATATCATCAAAGTTGTCAGGAACCCAGGTGCAACACTCCTTCTGTCCTATGAGAATGCATACTCCTTCCCTCTTCCAGGAGGAAATCTAGAGCTAGACTATTTTGTAAATCCCCAGCCCTAAGTGCATGGACCTCAGTATTAAAGTCCTCCACTGAACCTATGATTTCATTAACAAACACTTGCAAAAAATCGTTGATGTTATTCAGGAGCACCAGACTGCATCTATATGGGTCATACATAGATAATAAGATGGAAAAGGTGCATTCAGCCTGCATTCACTTACTAAAGAGGGAAGTGTGAAAGAAACTTGGATGGCTGCACACTTGCTTTCTATGTGTGTGCTAGAAGGCTGGGTAAGTGTGGGTCAGAGGCCAAAAAGCACTCCAACCCACGCCTGCTGGTTCAAGTTGAGGAAAGCCATTGATATGGTTTTTTGTTACACAGGAAGCAAAATCCCTGTGGGGTCATCCTCATGTATGCCATTCTGTCATGGGGTGGGTATCATTCTTCATAGTTAGTCCTCTGGAATTATGGTTGATCACTGTGTTGATATGAATTCTTAAGTCTTTCAAAATTGTTTTTTTTTAAACAACACTAATGTTATGGTCTTCTGCCTCTGCTCATTTTATTTTTCATCAGACTATACAAGAATATCTAGGTTTCTCTGAAATCAGCTATTTCTTTATTTCTTACAGTAACATCCTATTACATTTATATAGCATAGGTTATTCAGCTATTCTGTAATTGTTGGACATGTTCCTTTATTTTCAGTTCTTTGCTACCACAAAAAAGAGCCACTCTAAATATTTCTGTAAATATAGGACTTTCCTGGTTCTTTTTTCTCCTTGAGGTATATTGCTGGGTCACTTTAAAATTTGGAAAAAAAAAAAAAGATTAGACTTAATATTCTTTCTTCTTACAATTTTATTTTATTTTATTTTAGAAAAAGGAAAGAAAGGAAAAATTATTTTTAACAACTTGAGGAATTAGAGTTTATCCTTCTCTGCTATTAATTCTTCAGATAATTACCTTTTAGGGTTCTTGAGGTATCCAGTAGGGACAGCTGCAATTACTTAGCCTATGGAGAGACCTGAAATAGTTCTTATTTGGAGGATTTAGAAGGACATGAGAACCAGAGAAAATACCTAGTCTTCTGTATTATTGATCATGTGACCAAGAAGTTCCATTACAATTTTTTTTTTTAGGTAATTGAGGCTGAGTAACTTGACCAGGGTCACACAGCTAGTAAGTATCTGAGGCCTCATTTGAACTCAGGTCCATCCTGACTCTAGGACCAGTGCTCTACCCACTGTACCACCTAGCTACCATAGATTCTGTAAAAATCTTTTATTGATGCCTTTTGCTTTCACCTTAGTCATTTCTGAGTTTACTAACTCCATCTTTCATGAGGTCTCGATGATAAGAAAAACTGTTTACTAAAATCAACTGATATAGTAATCATATATGACAATGCATTTAGCCTTCTATAACCATATTCCCTCACCTCTCAGGTGAAAGGAAGGATGTTTGTTTCATCTTCTGTTCCCTAAGGGCACAGTTAATCACAATTATTTAGAATTTAACTTTTTTTTAATATTTCATTTGCATTATTGTAGACCTCATTTTACTTGCTTCACTGTCTGTCAGGTCATAAAATATTTTTCCATTGTTTTTCTGAATTACTCATATTTGTCATTTTATGCTGAATTAATATTTCCTTATGTTCACAAACTATAGTTTGTTCAGTCATTCCCTAAGTGGTGGACACCCATTTTGTTCCTAGCTTTTTCTGTAATAAGACCATTCCCCAGATGGGATGTCATGTATATCTAGAAAGGAAGAAAAATAAATACATCTTTCAATCACTTCCCATACCCTTATCCAAGGGAGACTTAATTCCTGACAGGAGGTAAAGCAGAAGTTTGGGACCAGAGACTACTGTTCTGAGAGAGGAGTACTGCACTACAATTATATCTGCTCTCTAAAATATTATTAATCTATGGTATGTAGTTTTCAGGTTCAAGCTAAACTCCTGATCACTGTTTGTTTGTTTTTTTTTAACAGGGAAAGAAGGACCACAAACTTTATATTTAAGATTTGACCTCCCACCAAAAATAGTTCCAAAATGAGCTCACACATAACAAATAGCAGTGAAACTCTATTTATCCACGTCAACAGCAAGACAGAAATCAGAGAAAGTATATAAAGAAAGATATATATACCAAACAACGCAGAAAGAAAAAACTCACCCATCCAGAGTGAGGTAACTCAGCTTAACCAAGAAAGAGAGCCCCAGATTTCACTCAAGGTGAAATTCCCCAGTTGCAAGTGTAGCGAACCCTTGGGCATAAGGACATGATGGACATTGCTAACTCCTCTCCTGATGCTCTCTTCCTAGAATCTTATTCTCCTTGCAGGAATTTGAAATGGGATTAGCATCTTCCACCTTCTTTCTCAAAGCTGAAAGCCAAAATGCCCTAAATGATTGTAGAGCCTGAAGATACTGAAGATACCAGAGCTCTCCTTTCTTCCATTCTCACCAACTTTGCCCTGGCCCACAGAGCATTGATTTCCACCAATGAGGAAAGATGCATACCAATGGTCATTAGGTTGAAAGTTATATTGATATCACAAAAAATGTTGCTATGGATATTTTGATGACTATGGGACATTTCTCCCCTTGCCTTTGACTTCCTTGAAGCAGTGGGCTATGAACTGTTTAGTGACTTTTCTCTCATGATTCCAAATTGTCTTCTGCAATGGTTGGTCCAGTTGGTCCAGTTTATATTTCCACCAAAGCTATACAGGATTTGGTGTCAAATCCCTAGGTGTCTTGAATCAGAAATATTGATGTGAAGATTTATTTTCTCAAATTTCAGTTTATTTAATGGGTTGCTGTGTCTCAAGAATTCATCACCAAATTGTCAATCAATGGCCAAAGATCTATCTTTTAAGTACAAATTTAATAGATGTTAGTAGGATTGAAGTAAAGGATGTCATAAAGGAGTGTTGGTCATGTAGTAAGGGAAAGGGACCTCTGGGAGACAACCATGTAATGTCCAGAGACATTACGTGTCTCCAGAATATTTAGTTGACCAGTTAAAATTAATTATGTGAAATAAAAGGAAACTGGGGACAAAGTTACTGAACATCTATGGTTTAACTTGCAAAGCTAGCATTTGCATATAAAATAAGGTCATCTGACTTCTCAGATAGAAACAAGGAGTGATTTACATAGTTGACTTATATAACAGAAAAGAGAAACAAAAAATACAGAAACTTGTTTTGGACATAATTCAATTGGATGAGGCAAGTTACCTGACTAGTTAGCTTCTCCCAGGCATTCTTAATCCCACCCAGAAATCCTTCCTTACAGGTGGTATCTTTTGTAACCAGAAAAACTCCCTGAGAAAGAGGAACTTGTGGTTTGTAGTTAGCAGTCACTTCTTATTTTCCAGCTGCCCAAACTCCACTTAATGGCTGTTTTCTGGACCCTCCTGGCTTCAGAGTGCTTATCAATAGTAACTGTTGCTCTTTCCCTCCCAACTTGATTTATTTATTTTTTTCTTTTGCTCATTAAAGGGGCCATTAGCTAATGACTTCTTAGAGAGGCTTATTCACTGAATGGCCTTACCTCACTCTAAGTGAGAACCTGAATAGGCCAAGGTCTCCCATTGCATCCTGGGCTTTCTCCAGTCATCCTTATGAATATCTGGCCCAGGAGGAGAAAGTGAGGCTGGTAACCTTGCACAGCCCTCCCTCACTCAAAACAAAGTCAAGAGCAAATCATGTCATCATTTCTCTGATGTCTTCTTCGACAATGAAGGATGAACACAGACAGACCAAGCTTAGAAGATTTCATTACTCAATTTAGACTCTAGCTGAAAAAAAGGGAGTTTATCCACTAAGACTGGAAAGAGAAACTTAACTGCTAACCAACCTTTCTTCAGCTTCCAGAAAGGGGATCTTAGCCTCTAGTCACCCTCCTTTTCTACCAGAAAAGGAGACCAACCCTTTGAAAAGTCTTATAATCCTATGATTAGTTTGTCTTACTCTAAAGTATGTGCTACTAAATGATAGTGTCTCATCTATCTATCTGTTCACTAAGTCTGTAGGTAACCTAAACTTAAAGAGACTATCTGTGTTAGTCTAGCTTAGTTGTTAGGACTAGCTTTTCCTAAAGAAAATTTAATCCTATAATCAAACTAAAAGTAAACCAAAGCAGTCAAACTAATTGATTTCCTATTCAGAGCCATGGTGAACTTATAGGAAGACAGGGTGTCACATAGGAGGGACAGGAATGGGTAAGTTATAATCTGTGCCTTTGAAGAAGCATCCAAACCAGTAAGATTAAAGATCCATTTAAAGTTTTGACTAAGATTTTGTTGCTTTTTTTAATTCTAGCAGAATTTTGATCATGTAAAAAGTGTTTAAATTTTACATGCTCAAAATTGTCTAATCTCCTGTGAACATTTCTATCTCTTGTTTTGTTATTTGCCCCTACCTATAGTTGTGTAAAGTACCTCCTTCTGTTGTCTACTAGGTTTCATATCCATTTGGAATTTATTGTGTATATTATGTGAAATAAAATGTTGTTCTTAACCTTTTTTGCAAAACCATTTTCCATTTTTTTTGATGGTTCTTATTTATTAGGAAGTCCTTTTTTTCACTAGATTTTATATACACATACATATATCCTATTGACCTCTATTTACTACTGAGTTTAACTTCGAGTGTTTCTGGATTGCACTGAAAATGTGTGCTTTAGTTTCTGAGTAAAGTTTACCATAGATTTAGGAATATAGTACATTCATTTTGAAATGTTATTTCCTATTCATCCTGTACTATTGATTACAGTTTAAGGTTTTTCTGTACAAAAATATTTATTTTTCCCTATTTTTACATTCAATTTTTATTTTTCTCAGTTGCATGTAAAAAAGTTTTAACATTCTTTTTTTTTAATTTTGAGTTTCATATTCTCTCCTGTCAAAATATTAGGAGACACCCTGTTTTCAGAGCTGAGGCCCAGCAAGCAGGCATTACCTTGAGCTTAGCATAATAGCAATCCTTTGCACTCAACCTCTGGATGATCTTAGCCATAGAAAAAACTGCAGAATTGGTACTTATGATTTTCTTATTTGCCAGGAGATCCTAGCCTAAGAGTTGGAGTTACAGCCAATGTGAAGCAGCAGAAAGTGATCAATCACATCTCTTAAAATTCTAATAAGCCCTGTACTTATAACTGCTAAGTGAAACAAACCAGGCGTTGCACTCCTGTTCCTGCCACACTAACTCTGGTTCTGTATCCCAATGAACAATCACAGGCTTCAATGACCCTTATGACTTGAGACAATAACAAGGTTCAATGATTCTAATAACATGAGGACTGTTCCCACAGGACCCAAGAACGCCCATATTGTCCCCAAAATGGCTGCACACATGGGCCTGCCCTGAGAACTGTTTACTCAAGACCTGAGAGTGACTGTGTTGGGTCCCGTGTTTCTGTGGTTTTCATGCTTTAAAACCCTACTCCTGCCACAAGCTCTCCTTCTCAGGGGGACTTTGGTTTTCAAACCATTTTCCTCACTCTGTAATTAAACTGCTATTTGATTCCTGACTCACCTGCCTCTGACCTGCTTTGTTAGGCTCCAGACATTCACAGGTTAGAGACCAATACCTACATTTAAAATTATTTTGTCACTTCTCCCCTTTTTACTTCTCCCTCAATGAGAGTGTGATTTGATATAGATTATAAAAACATTTCCTTATGACCATGTTGCAAAGGAAAATGAAGACCAAAAAAACCCCAAGAATAATAAAGTAAAAAAAGTATACTTCAATCTGTATTCAAACTCCTTCACTTTTTCTCTGTAAATGGATAACAGCTTTAGTTGTAAGTCATTTGGAATTGTCTTGCTGAGAATAGTTAAGTCATCCACAGTTGATCATCATATAATATTTGCTGTGTGTACAATGTTCTCCTGCTTCTGATCACTTCATTTTGCATCAGTTCATGTTAGTCTTCCCAGGTTTTTCTGAAAGCATACTTAACACTATTTCTTTTTTCTTTACAAGTTAATTTATTTATTTTTGGTTTTTAACATTTACTTTCATAAATTTGAAATGTTTTCCCCTCTCTGCCCCCTCCCTCCCCAGAATGGCCTGAAATCCTATATCGGCTTTACATATACATTCCTCTTAAACATATTTTCATACTAGTCAGGTTGTATATAAGAATTATAAAGAATGGGGGAAAACTTGAGAAAGAAAAAACAAAACAAAAAAGAAAATAGTCTGCTTCACTCTGCATTCAGACTCCATAGTTTTTTTCTAGATGTGGATGGGATTTTCCAACATGAGTCCTTTGGAATTGTTTTATATCCTTGCATTGCTGTGAAGAGCTAAGTCTATCAAAATCAGTCATCACAGACTGTGGCTGTTACTGTGTACAATGTTCTCCTGGTTCTGCTCATTTCACTCAGCATCAGTTCATACAAGTCCTTTCAGGCCTCTCTGAAGTCCACCTGCTCATCATTTGTTATAGTACAATAGTATTCCATCACATTCATATACCACAACTTTTTTAGCCATTCCCCAATTGATGGACATCCCCTCAATTTCCAATTCTTGGCCACTACAAAGAGAGTTGCTATAAATATTTTTGTACATATGGGGCCTTTTCCCATTTTTGTCATCTGTTTAGGATACAGCCCTAGAAGCAGTTTTGCTGGGTATGCACATTTTCATAGCCCTTTGCATTTCTCTAATTGCTCTCCAGAAGAGTTGGATCAGCTCACGGCTCCACCCACAATGAATTAGTGTTCCAATTCTCCCACATCTTCTCTAACATTTCTCATCTTCCTGTTTTGTCATGTTAGCCAATCTGATAGGTGTGATGTGGTACCTCAGAGTTGTTTTGATTTGCATCTCTCCAATCAATAGTGATTTAGAGCATTTTTTTAATATGACCATAAATAGCTTTAATTTCTTCCTCTGAAAACTGCCTGCTAAACAGAAGTTCTTATTGCCCAATAGTATTCTATCACAATCAGATACCACAACATGCTCGGTCATTTCCCACTTGATTGACATCCCCTCAATTTCCAATTCTTTGCCACAATGAAAAGAGCTGCTATAAATATTTTTGTACAAGTAGATCCTTTTTATCTTTTTTGGATCTGTTTGGGATATAAACCTAGTAGTATTATTGCAGATTCAAAGGGTGTGCATAGTTTGATTGCCCTTTGGGTATAGTTCCAAAGTGCTCTCCAGAATGGTTGGACCAGTTCACAATGCAGTCCAAATGTTTCCATGTCCCTCCAATATTTATCATTTTATATTAGTTAATCTGATAGATGTGAGGTGGTACCTCAGAGCTGTTTGAATTTGCATTTCTCTAATAAAAAATAATTTAGAGCATTTTTTTCATGTGATTATGGATAACTTTGATTTCATCTTCTGAAAACTGCCTGTTCATATCCTTTAATCATTTATCAGATGTGGGATAATTTGTATTCTTATAAATTTGACTCAGTTCTCTATGTAGTTGAGAAATAAGGCCTTTGTTAGAGAAGCTTGCTGTAAATTCCCCACTCCCAGTTTCCTGCATTCCTTTTCATTTTGACTGCATTGGTTTTGTTTGTGGAAAAGATTTTTAATTTGATATACTCAAAATGACTCATTTTACATCTTGTAATGCACCATATCTCTTGTTTGATTGTAAATTTTTCCCTTAATTATAAATCTAACAGTTAACTGTTCCAGGATCCCCTAATTTGCTTATGGTATCACCCTTTATCTCTAAATTATGTACCCATTTTGATATTATCTTGATATACAGTGTGAGATGTTGGTCTATACCTAATTTCAACCAAACTGCTTTCCAATTTTCCCAGCAATTTTTGTCAAATAGCGAGTTCTCCCAAAAATTTGGGTTTGTGAGTTTATCAAAAACTATGCTACTATGGTCACTTACTACTGTGCATGTGTACCTAATCTATCCCATTGATCCACCACCTTTTTTCTTAGCCTGTACTAGATTATTTTGAAAATTACAACTTTGTAATATATTTTGAAACCTGAAACTGCTAGACTATCTTCCTTCAAACATTTTTTCCCACTAATTCCCTTGATATTCTTGACCTTTGTTCTTCCAGATAAATTTTGTTATTATTTTTTCTAGCTCTGCAAAACACATTTTTGGTAGTTTGGTTTGGTGCTGAATAAATAAATTAATTTAGGTTAAATTATCATTATTATTGAATTAGCTTGGCCTACCCTTAAGCAATTAATGCTGCTTTGATTGTTTAGATCTGATTTTATTTGTGTGTAAAGTGTTTTATAATTGTGTTCATACAATTCTGAGGTTTGTCCTTGGCAGGTAGATGACCAAGTATTTTATTATCTACCATGACTTTAAGTGGAATTTCCCTTTCTGCTAAATTTCTCTTGCTGCTAAACTTTGCTGGTAATATATAACAATGATGATAATTTATGTGGGTTGATTTTATAACTGGCAACTTTGTTGAAGTTTTTATTATTCTAGTTAGCTTTTAAATTAATTCTCTAGAGTTCTATAACTATTCCATCATCTACAAAGAATAATAGTTTTGTTCCCTCACCACCAATTCTAATTCCTTCAATTTCTTATTTCTTTGGCCAGCATTTATAGTATAGTGTTGAATAATAGTGGTGATCTTTGCTTCACCCCTGATCTTATTGGGAAAGTTTTTAGCTTATCCTCATTACAGATATGCTTGTTGATGGTTTCGGATAGATGCTACTTATATTTTAAGGTCACTCCCTTTATTCCTATGCTTTCTTGTGTTTTAAATAGGAATGTTTTATTCTGTCAAAAGTTTTTTTTGCACTTATTGAGATAACAATATGATTTCTGTTGGTTTTGTTATTGATATGGTACATTATGATGACAGTTTTTCCTAATATTAAATCAGCATTACTTTCCTGGTACAAATCCCACCTGGTCATAGTGTATGATCTTCACGATATATTGCTGTAATCTCCTTGCTGGTATTTTATTTAACATTTTTGCATCAATATCCATCAAGAAATTGGTCTGTAGTTTCCTTTCTTTGTTTTTCTCTTTCTTATGTATCAAAACCATATTTGTGTCAAAAAAGGAATTTGGTAGGACTCCTTTGCCTATTTTTTTCCTAAATATTATTTGTATATAGTATTTGAATTAATTGTTCTTTAAATGTTTGGTAGAATTCACTTGTAAATCCATTTGTCCCTAGAGATTAGTCCTTAGGGAGCTCATTTATGGACTGTTCAATTTCTTTTTCTAACATAGGGTTATTTAAATATTTTATTTCCTCTTTTGTTAAGGTGAGAAATTTTTATTTTTGTAAATGTTCATCCATTTCACTTAGATTGTTAGATTTATTGAAATATAACTGGGGAAGATGGCAGAGTAGGTCAGAAAATTCTCCAAATTTCCTCCCAAACAGGACAGAACTGTGCCTCACAGTGAACTGAGAGTGGCAAAAATAAGCAAGAGTTTGGGTAGAACAGTGGTCCTCCTGGGACAACTGGAGAATATCTGAAGAAAGATGGCAGGGTCAGAGGTTTGGCCCAGGCTTTCTCGGCTGAACCACCAAACATTAAGCCCTGCTAGCAGCCCTGGCCACAGGAATTTTCACCTCAGAGTGTGGCAATCAGATGTCTGAGCAGGAGAAGATTGAAGGACCCTCTGCTGTGGAGGGATGAGGGATATGAGGCCTAGCTGTGCTGACTAGAAGCAGTCTGGGGTTGGGGTTGACTGGGAGAAGCTAGCACTCATTCAGTGAGTGTGGTCATTATGCGGCAAGGACACATTTGACTGTGGGCACTTGCAGGAGAGCTGAGTCCCTGGTTTTAGTTCAAGGCCAGAGGGGAGAGCTGAAGGTTGCAGCTACTGGTGGGTGTGCAGGGACCAAGAGCCCAGCTTGGCTATGGGCCCTAGCCATGGCTTGGGGTGGGGAGAAGTACCAAGTTTGGGCCACAGACAGAGCTCAAAAAATAACAGTAAGAAGGACCTGAAGCCTGAGTCACCATTCCCCACATTCCAGGACTAGATCTGATCAAAATAATAAGCTTCTAAAAAACAAAACAAAATAAAAATGAGTAAGAATAAGAGAAATAACGTAATCGTAGACAGCTACTATGTGGATAGAAAAGGTCTGAGTTCATATTTTGAGGAAGATAGTTCAGAGGAAGATATTGGAGCTAAAAATAAGTTAGTCTTACCCCAAAGAGTAACATCAGATGGTCACAAGACCAAAAAGAGTTCTTGGAAGAGCTTAAAAAATGACTTTAAAAATCAAATAAGAGAGGTCAAAGAAAAATTAGAGGGAAAAAATGAGAGTAATCTAAGAAATCAAGAAAATTATGTAAAGAAAGTCAACCAAGTGGAAAAACAGATCCAGAATCTAAAGGAAGAAAACAACTCCTTGAAAACTAGAATTGGGCAAGGGGAAGCAAATGATGTTATAAGACACCAAGAAATAATAAAGAAAAATCAAAAGATGAAAAAATAGAGGAGAATGTGAAACATCTCATTAGAAAAACAACTCTTCTGAAGAATAAACTGAAAAGAGACAATATGAGAATCATTGGACTACCTGAAAGGTGCAATGAAAAAAAGAATCCTGATATGATTACAACAAATAATTAAAGAAAATTGTCCTGAAGTTCTAGAACAAGAGGGTAAAGTAGAACTTTTATAAAATCCATCTGAAAGAGATCCCAGGATGAAAACCTACAGGAATATCATAGCCAAATTTCAAAACTCTCAGGTTAAGTAGAAAATATTATGAGCAACAAGAAGAAAACAATTCAAATACTACAGAGCCACAATCAGAAAAATTGTAGGTTTTTTAGCAAAACAGCTGGGGTTTCAGTGACAAAGAGCAAAAGAGCTGGAGTTGCAGCACAAAATAACTTATCCAACAAAGTTAAGTATAATCCTCAATGGGGGAAAAATAGACATTCAATGAATTGAAAAACTTTCAGGTGTCACAAAAAGACCAGAACTTAATGGAAAATTTGACACATACAATCAGAAGAAATATAAGGTAAATATCAAAGACCACTTACAAGGGACTCAACAAGGTTCAACTATTTATTTTTTATATATGAAAATGTTATCAGTATTCTTAAAATTGTCATTAGTACTTGGGCAATTTGAAATAAAGGTTGGGGCTAGGCTGTCTAAAAGACAAAATTGGGTAGGAAAAGGTAAAAAGGAGCAATTATCTTATACAAATGAGGCATGAGAGGAAGAATTGTTTTACCTCCTCCTATTATTGGTTTTGCTACTCCAGAATTCATTTTGAGGGTGTTAAAATTGTTTGGAAGGTATGGTGGCAAGCAAAGTAGGATCTTTCACTGTTTTTGTTTTAGTATAATCAAGTGCCTCTGATTGAATCTTGCCTTTATCAACCAAGAGTCTTTACTAGGAGAAAAGTGCAGAAACTAGAGTTTCTTTAACTGGAAACAGTATATGTATTTGTGTTGTTAATTATTTTAATGTGACTAAAAAAGATCTTCCCCACCCATTAATGAGCCTGGGAAGATTTGTCGGAAGGCCCACACCTTTTGTTAATGAGGCACTGGTTCTCAAGGGTTGTGATGCCCCCTGGCTCTAAAAAGTATATAAAGACTCTGAGATGAGGTTTTACTTTGGAAAACTGGAAGTGTTTGTTTGGCCAGAGGAGACTCTGGGAAGCAGCTAAAGAGCCCCCCCAGGATATAAAAACCCAGATATTGACGCTTCCCTCTCTGGTAACTATGGTCAGACAGTTGGATCTGTCTGTTGATCTATGATGTATGTATTGCTTATGTCAGACTTTTGGAAGAATGCTGGGGATGGAAGCTCAATTCCATGTGGACAGTCTCAGGCGGGTAAAGGTGGGAACTTCTAAATCTTAGAGTTCTCATGAGACCCCCCAGGAAACGACTGGGAATCAAGGTGAACCAAGCTATCTCGTGTATTTCCGCCTCTTCCCGTGAGAAACGTGATGGGAGAGAGCTCTCCCCGCCCTCGAGATTGTCCCGGATCTGGGCACACCTACAGCACGGTATTCAGATGCAAACTATGCAACTGGAGAGCTTAAGTAGGATCAGGAAAGCCTGAAAGTTCTCTTGGGCGGAGGGGCGTGGAGTGGTGAGGACAACAAGGCTCCGCTTTTCCTCTCTCCTCTCTCCCCTCCCCCTCTCTCCCCGCTTATACTTCTACTTCCAATCTCTTATTGTAAGATCTTTGCCTCCTTGGGAGATTCTTCGCTCCCTCCTAAGGAAGAATTCCCCTGCACTTGTAACTAGACCCTGAAATAAAGCTCAACCCTTGTTCGACTCTGGAACGTCCTTTCTCTCATATGAGCATCCGGTTTGGCCAACCGAAGACCTCCGATAGAGGTAAGGGAAGACTCGGGTAGCCCTCAGGCCTCTAGGCCTGGCAGAAGAATGTCTGTTGATTTTGATTTTCTCTATTTTTCTATGTTTTCTATTTTCTATATTTTCTCTGAAGTCCAGGATGCTGACTTTTCCCCCTGAACTAAGTGAATGATACATGTGCTTGATTAAGGTGATTGTTGACCTCTCAAAAGTGGCCCTTCCTTTAATAAACGCAGGTCTAAGAACTTGAGATAACACGTTCCCCCTGTATATGTTGGGGTGCTTACTGATACAGAGAGGAATTTGGAGACCTCAGCCAAGTCCCTACCTCTACTCTGCTATCTTACCTTCACTCCCTTCCAGTCTACTTTTTCACTTTGAATTTTATATTAGTGTTGTGCTCCACATACTTTTGAGGAGAATGTCTGGCTAAACTTGGGTCCTTTTATATACTTCTGCTATTTTCACAGTTCATTCTGGTGCCCTGCAAACTTTCTGTCCTGTCAAATTGATTTGTTCAGTGAGGAGTCTGTTCACTATTCTTCTCTTCTGAACTTTGCAAGTTCCTGACCCATATTTTAATATATCAGTTTGTTCCTGGTTGGGAATTTCAGTCGACTGTTGTTAGACTCAGCCATTATTAGGTCACTGGGAGGTTCTGCAGGCTCAGAGAAACTCAACTGCAGGGTCCTCTTTTGTTTAGGACTCCTGCCCTGGTTATTCTACTTCTGGCTTTCACTCTGAGCTGGAGCCTACAATTGAGTTCTTGCTCTGCTGGGATCAAAGCCTTATAGCTGCTGTTTGCTTCTAAACTTGTTCCTTGTTCAGTACTAGGATCCTCTAGTAACCACTCTTCTCCACCATCTTTATGTGCAGATTGTCCCCTCAGTACAACTTGGACCTGGGTAGTAGGTGACAGAGTTGCCAAATGGCACCTGTTCCTAAACCATAGGCTTGTTTAGGGATTCCCTGTGATTTTTCCTGTCCTACTGCTTTCGGTCCTTGTGACCAGTCTTGACTCTTTTAATCTCTGGGCTTCTAGCCAGACTTTGTACCCAGTGTTTGCCCACCTTTCTATCTCCTCAAGCCAACTTGGACTGGAAAAATAATTAATTGTGGTGACTTATAAAATTATTTCTAGATCAGAATTCAGTCTGGTGCATTTAAAAAAAATTTAATGGAGAGATTTTGTTGGATCATCTTGAGGGTATAGTTGAGATATGAGATCTAAAAATGATCTTTGTTTTTTTCATTCAGTCATTTTAGTCATATTTGACTCTTCATGACCACATCTGGGGTTTTGTTTTTGTGCGTATTTGTGGGGTTTTCTTAATAAAGATACTAGAGTAGTTTTTCACTTTCTTCTCCACTCATTGAGGAACTGAAGCAAACAGGACTAAGTGACTTGCCCAGGGTAGCACAGCTACATAAGTGTCTGAGGCTGGATATGAACTTAGGAAGATGAATTTTCCTGATTCCAAGCCCAGTGCTCTATCCACTGCACCACCTAGCTAGATATAATTGAATTCACTGAAACTGATGAGATCACCAAGCAAGAGAGCACAGAGGGAAAGGGGAAGTTCCAGGACAGAACTTTGGGGGTCATCCATAGTTATTGTATAATACTAGGATGAATATGTGGGGAAAAAGATTGCAAGGGTATAGTCAGAGAGGAAGAAAACTTGAGAAAGAATTGTCAGAAACTTAGAAAAGATTGAGTATCTAGAACAATATGATTAACAGTATTAGAGACTGAAGAGATGATGACTGAGAAAAGGTCATCAATTTTGGCAATTAATAAACCAATGGTGACTTTGGAGAGAGTACTTTCAGCTAAACATTAAGTTGAGAAACCAATTATCAAGGGTTTAGAACAAGTGAGAGGGAAAGACACAGAGGCACTAATTAGTTGTTAGTGGCATCCTCAAGGAATTTTGACATGAAAGAGAGGCTAGATATAGGACTATAGCTAAAGGTAACTGAATAAAGCAGAGTTGTTTTTTTTTTAAGGATAAGTAAAACATGGCATGTTTGTAGGCAGCAGGGAAGCAGTCATAAAAAATGGGTATGATACAGGGGTAATATGCTGGAGAAGAAGGGGCATAATTGGATCAAGTGTCTATGTTAGAAGGTTTTGCCTTGGCCAGGATAAGGGTTATATCTTAATGTGAGACAAGAGTAAGAAGGAGATAATAGGGGAAGATATTGATGAGATGAGATGAGAAGAGAAGAAGAGGGAGCTCTTGACAAATGGTCTCAATTTTTTCAATGAACTTTTCAATAAGGCAAAGTCTTCAGTTGAGAGGATTTGGAGGAAGGGTTCTACTAGAAGCTTAAGGAACGCTGAATGGGTTTGAAATAATCACTGAGATGAGTGAGATTGCAAATCCATTAGGGAAATGTAAAAGGATTCTCTTGTTTCAGTGAGGGTCCCGTTGATATTATACAACATAAATTTGTAGTGGATCCATTTTGCAGTTTTGTGATTGTATCTCACCTCAGACACTTGACACTCATTAGCTGTGTGACCTTGGGCAAGTCACTTAACCCCAATTGCCTCATCCTGGGTCATCTCCAGTCATCCTGATGAATATCTGGTCACTGGATTCAGATGGCTCTGGAGGAGAAGTGAGGCTGGTGACCTGCACAGCCCTCCCTCACTCAAAACAAAGTCAAGTGCAAGTCATGTCATTATTTCTCTGATGGCATGGTCTTCTTTGGCAATGAAGGACGAACACACTTCTCTCCTGATGAACCTGTATGTGGGCCAAGAAGCAACAGTTAAACTAAATATGAAACCCCTGATTGGTTTGAGATTGGAAAAAGGAGTATGAAAAGTGTATATTACCACCTTATTTATTTAACTTATACAGCAAAGCCAAGCTGGATGAATCAAAAGCATTAAGGTTGCCAGGAGAAATCTCAGATATTTAGATGATACTACTGTCATGGTAGAAAGTGAAGAGGAATTAAGAAGCCTCTTGATGAGGGTGAAATAAGAGAATGTAAAAGCTGTCCTGAAGCTTAACATCATGAAAACTAAAATCTTGGCAACAGGTCCCATCATTTCCTGGCAAATAGAGGGAGAAGAAATGGAAGCAGTGTCAGATTTTATATTCTTGGGTTTAAAGATCATTGCAGATGGTGACTACAGTCATGAAGTTAAGACACTTGCTCCTTGGAGGGAAAGCAAATCTGGATAGCATACTAAAAAGCAGAGACTTCACCTTGCCACAAAGTTCTATATAGTCAGATTTATGGTTTTTCCAGTAAAAATGTATGGCTGTCAGAGCTGGACTATAAGGAAAGCTGAACATCACCGAACTGACACTTTCAATTTATGGTGCTGGAGAAGACTTTGACGGTTCCATGGACAGCAAGGAGGTCAAATCAGTCAATACTTAAAGACATTAATTCAAGCTACTCACTAGAAGGTCAAATACTGAAGCTTAAGTACTTTGGCCACATAATGAGATGTGACTCACTGGAAAAGACTCTGATATTGGGAAAGATTGAAGGAAAAAGGAAAAGGGGATGGCAGAGGATGAGATAGATCGTAGCATAGAACCAATGAGTATGAACTTGGATAGACTTTGAGAGACAGAGGAGGATAAAATGGGTTGATGTATTATGGTCCATGGATCATGAAAAGTCAGTCACAACTGAACAACAAAACAACAACAAAATTGAGGGGATGGGAATGACAAGAGTGAACAATTTAGAATGGGAAATAGGAAGAGAACTACTATGTGCCAGCTACTGTGCTAAGCACTTAACAAATATTATCTCCATTTTACAGTTGAGGAAATGTAGGCAGACAGAGGTCAAATAACTTGCCTAGCATCACACAAATAGTGTCACAGGTCTTCCTGATTCCACGCCAGTGCTCTATCCACTGTACCACCTAGCTGGGGGAGAAGACTCACTGGGATAGGGAGAGTATGACAGGGTCAGTGAGTGAGTGTGTGTGTGTGTGTGTGTGTGTGTGTGTGTGTGTGTTCGTCCTTCCTTGCCGAAAAAAACCATGCCATCAGAGAAATAATGACATGACTTGCACTTTACTGTTTTGTTTTGTTTTTTTGGAGTGAGGGAGGGCTGTGCAGGTCACCAGCCTCACTTCTCCAGTGACCAGATATTCATCAGGATGACTGGAGATAACCCAGGATGAGGCAATTGAGGTTAAGTGACTTGCCCAAGGTCACTCAGCTAGTGAGTGTCAAGTGTCTCAGGTGAAATTTGAACTCAGCTCCTCCTGACTCCTGCACTGGTGCTTTATCCACTGTACCACCTAGCTGCCCCAAGACAGAGTCAGTGTATGCTAACCATTAAGGTATGAATACAAGCATTTTATTTTGGCTGATGAGAGGTCCATTGAGGGAGAGGCAGGTAATTAAACTTTTAAGGCCCTCCTTCAAGGCCCAACCTGATAACAGGTAGTAATATTGAGTCTTCTGTGAGTTCCAGGACACCCAACTTAGAGAAGAGAGAAGCAGGCAAAGGTAAGCCCTGAGGCAGTCTTCATGGGAGATAGCATCTGGTACTTTGAGGGAGTTCTGATCTGGGAAAACTCCAGAGCACTTTGCCCTGGGAAAAAGACAGAATACAGTGGCTTGGATCTGAGAGTAATTCAGGGATCTCTAGGAAGTTTCAGAGATAAAGACTCAGAATATATAAACATGTAATTAGCTTATATTTGGAGAAGTCACTGGTGTTATTTTTTATAAAATAGGCATGTGCTGCTTTTAAAAACATTTCAATTATTATTTTTTGTTACATTCTAAGTTCCAGGATATTTTCCTCCCTCCCCCCCCCCCCCCCCCCCCCCCCCGCCCATGTTGCTGTCTCGTGAGACAAACAAGAGAATTACAGAAAACAAGGGATATGTAAAATAGATGCCCTCTAGGCTCACAGTCTTTAAGATAACACTGATTAATTCACTAGGGCAGGAGATAAGCAGAATGTCTCTTAGGGTTGCAGTTTCTGTCTATAAATACCCGGACCCTCAGCTCAATAAACCAAGTTGGTCTTTCTTCTCCTGCCTCCCGGTGTCCTTCTTATTCACCACATCACCAAGCCGTGTAGGGATGCAGGACATCTGCTACAGTTTTCCCTTATAATTTCCCTTCATTGATATGCTATACCAATATCTGTTAGATGTTTAAAATTATATTATGATGTAGTCTTGGTATGTAATAAATTCATTTATATAAGAATGTCAGGCCTAGAGGCCTAAGGGCTACCCGAGTCTTACCTTACCTATCGCAGGTCTTCGGCTGGCCAAACCGGATAAACATATGAGAGAAGAGACTTTCCAGAGTCGAACAAGGGTTAGGCTTTATTCAAGGTCTTGGTTACATGTGCAGGGGAATTCTTCCTTAGGAGAGAGAAATCTCCCAAGGAGGCAAAGATCTTACAGTAAGAGAATGGAAGCGGAAGTGGAAGTGGGGAGAGAGGGGAGAGGGAAGAAAGAAGAGAGGAGAGGGAAGAGGGGCCTTCTGTCCTCTAAGGGCCCCTCAGTGCAAAGAGCGCCTTCAGGTTTTCCTGACCCTACTTAAGCTCTCCTGCCCCATAGTTTGCACCTGAATACCCTGCCTGTTAGACAACAATAGGTGTGCTCAGACCCCGGGCCAATCTCAAGGGCCGGGATGCTCTCTCCCAGCACGTTTCCCACGGGAAGAGGCGAAGAGGCGGAAATGCACGAGATAGCCCAGTCTCACACCTCAATTCCCTGCTGTTCCCTGGGGGGCCTCATGAGAACTCTAAGGTTTAGAAGTCCTCACCTTTACCCGCCTGAGACTGTCCACATGGAACTGAGCTTATACCCCCAACATAAGAAGTCCATGGCCAATAAAAAGTCCAAGCCATGTGAGCTCAAGACTTCTCAGACTTGGTGGATTCCCATAATCATGCATGACTAACTGACCAGATGCAATGGAGATAATGGGCTTTCCATAGAAGCAGGGTAGTGTTGTAGCCTTGCTCTATATCCTTATTGTGCATATCTTTGCTGTGTTTGGGCAAAGTAAACCTCCTTTATAAAATGTACATTGACTCACAAGTACCTCATTCCTTCCTGACTTTGAAGCTGAATCCTACAACATCTGCCTTAGGCTATTTCACTAATATACCATATTGTTAGGATATTTTCCAAATCTGTTAGGGTAAATTTAGAGGGTCAATAGTTTATGTAAAGAATAATATTATGTAGGTGTTAATTGCTTTAAATAAATTTTTGCCATTAAACTTTCATTTAAGTATGACAACGTATTTTTTGACAATACATAGCCACAACTTTATACATAATATTTTTATGTTCTATATGTTTTGCCTAGTAGTATGTAAAGACCTTACAATAAGGCAAGAACCCTAGGTCTTTTTTTTTGATTGTCCTTTGACCTATCAATTCTTTAGGGTTTAGTCTCCAATTAATTTTTTTTCAGTAGTCCTTTATTATTTGTATTGCATTTTAGTCATTAAAGGATATTTTCAAATATTTCTTCTCTGAATTTGTGAGATTTAAATGCACCTAGCTAAAATTTAATGTCATTTGCCTTATTTCTTATTATTCTCCACATACTATATCCTGCAGTCAAACTGTACTACTTGCATTGTGCTAAAACTAGTATATATGATTTCCTACAAGAAAATTTGATATTTTGTTCTAACATTTAACATTTTCCTTTTGTTGTTTTCTTGCCCAGTCTGATGGCTGTGAGCTAGAACCTTACAATTTATTTCTCTAATTATAGTGATTTATAAAGAATTTTTTCATATGATAGCTTAGATTTCTTCCTTTCAAAATTACCTACTTATATTATTTGACCATTTATTATGAAATGGTTCTCAAGTTTTATAAATTTGGATCAGTTCCTTCTATTACTTGTATCAGAGAAACTTGTTGCAAAGATTTGGTGAACAGACATGTAGGTAAGGGAGATGTGGTATTGTTTGAAGGAGAGGTTCTGGAAATACTCCTTATGGAGTGTTTCTCTCTGACCATGTCACTCCCTTATTCAATAAATGTTCAATAAATTCAATAAATTCCACACATACATATACATCTATAAATATGCACATATTTATACACACACCCACACACATATGTGAATATTGTCGACCTGAAAGTTTGGTTAAAGGAGGTAAACAGGCTAGGTGATATGAAATCCATATTGTTTATTCCCTTAAAGCTAGCCCGAGGCTAGAGAGCTTGATCATACAAGGAGCTAAAACCTAAGTTCTGACTATCTGATAAAAGAATGACTAGGCTTAAATATGTTTCAGAATAAATCCCAACTCAGCATGTTTGTTGTCACTCAAATTTATGATCCCCATGTATTATTAACTATGAGAAAGGAATTGTCTTAATTGAATTCAAGGGGTAAATAAAATAAGAGAGTCGACAAAGTGTCCATTGAAATTATGACCCAGGATATCTGTGTTTTCTTTACCATTAACATGCCATAACATAGATTATGTATTAAGATAGTGTCTCTGGTTAAGGGCGTCATAAAGAATGCTCTGAAGTCAGCCCCATCTAGCCTTGTTGATATGGGAAGAGGTATTCTCTGAGTTTATTCAAAGAACAAAGAAGCTGTTAGGTTCAGGCTCTTCCAGTTGATTAATTCAGGATCTGGCTCTCATTAAGGTCCAAAAAATGATATTAAATGATTATTTCTCTCTCTCTTTCTCTTGGTAACCAAAGACATGAAGAAATTGGATGCCTTAATATACTTTTAGAAAAGGGGGTGCCCGACAGGTTAAAATCAACCCTGATTGGTGAACAACTAGTGAGAGGGTGAGGCAAGAGTCTTCAGCATATCCTGCTGAGAATGAGGCTTGATCACCAGACCCAAAAGCCTCCAGTAATTTCTGGAGCCTTCTGGACAAAGGAATCCATCTCTACTAGACCAATCTGGTTGGTTTTCTCCTGAATGAGCTGGGTTAACCTAACCTCCAAAGGAGGGGTACAAAGACAAGAGTTTATTGCTTTGAGGCAGGAATTCACTTAGATTAGATTCTATTTACACTTTAAACAGAAGTCTCCTAACTGGGTGGGGTCCTGCTCAAGACTGAGGAGCATATACTCTTGAGGATTAGGACAATATCCCTGAATGATGAAATAAAATGCCTGAATCCTAATTAATAATGGATGATTAATATAACAGAAAATAATTTTAGCAAAAGCATACTTTAACATGTGGTATACTTTCATAGAAAGTTGCATACCTCTGAGAGGAGCTGTTTAGCATTTTTTTCCTTTTTTATTTCCTAGTGACTGGCACATGTTAAGTGCTTAATGCTTGACTGATAGGCATTATTCTCCTTCCTACCTCAAATGATGATTGTGAGAAAAGCACTTTCTAAACCTTAAAAGTTGACAGTTGGAGTTTAGAGGAAGGGAAGATCCATTTTTAGGATTGAAGAATGGTGTGGACACCCAAAAGAAACACTGAAGAAAAAGAATAGGTGTATATTGCTTTGTTGCTCTTTTAAACATAGATTGTGTCAAAAACACTTTGTCTGCTTTCATATCTCCCACAGCGCCCAATACTGCACGACTCAAAATAGTAATGAATGAATGAATGAACTCTGTCACCTGTGTCTGAGTATGTATTAAGTCTGTCACTTTTTGAATGAAGTCTGTCACCTGTGTCTGAGTGTATTATATTTCAGTTTAATTCATTAATTTCCACCAAGTCAAAAAAGGATGATACTGCCCCTACCTTGGTGCAGGCCCTTATTATCTCATGCTGGGACTATTACAATAGGCTGCTGGTAGTTCCTCCAGTCTCTCTCCACTCCAATCCCCCATTCAGCCACCAAAGTGATTTTCCGAAAACACAAGTTCTCCCATGTTACCCCCCTACTCAATAAACTCCAGTACCTCCCTGTTGCCTCCAGGACCAAATACAAAATCCACTATTTGGCATCCAAAGGCCCTCATAGTCTAGCCCCTTCCTATCGTTTCCAAGCTTCTTAAACCTTATTCCCCAACACATACTCTTCGATTCAATACTGGCCTCCTTGCTGTTCAAAAACAAGACATTCCAACTATTTCTCTTGGTATTTGCACTGGCTGTTTTCCTCCCTCATCTCCCCCTACTTGCCTTCCTGGCTTCCTTTAAGTATCAACTAAAATTTCATCTTCTGCATCTATAGGAAATGTTTCCCAACCCTTCTTAATTCTAGTGGTTCAGTTGTGTCTGAGTCCTCATGACCCCGTTTGGGGTTTTCTTGGCAAAAATACTGAAATGGTTTGTCATTTTCTTCTCCAACTTATTTTACTGATGAGAACCTGAAGCAAACAGGGTAAAGTGCCTTGCCCAAGGTCCCACACCCAATGTGAACTCAGGAAGAGGAGTCTTGCTAATTCAAGCCCAGTTCCTGAGCCACTTCACCACCTAGCTGCTTTTTTTTTTTATTTCCTATTTACACTGCACATAGCTTGTTTGTCCATTTGTTTGTCTTTGGTCTTTCCAGTTAGACTGCGAGCTCCTGGAGGGCAGGGATGGTCTTCTGCCTTTTTGTAAATCCGGCGTTCGTCAGAGTGCTTGGCATAAAGGCGCTTTACAAATGTTCATCGATTGACTTGTCTACCCTTTTAAATTAAGACCAGTAACGGATATACAGGTAAGAACGGAGGAGGGACCAAGGTTCTATTATGAAGACACTCAGAATCTTGGGCAGGGGGAGCCAAGAGGAGAGTCAAGCACAGAGGGAAAGCAAGTTCAGGTTCAGAAAGTATGACTTTGCTCCAGGAGCTCTTGGAGCTAATGAAAACAGGTAACCTTGACACCTGTATAATGGCTCAGGGTTAGGTTTAATTAGCCTGGAGGAAGTGTGTTCCAGGTGCAAGGCGGAAATGCGCCCCCAAATGGCTCCTACTTGCTCTGTGGTGGCCCCCAGTTTCTGAATCCTAGTGGGCTGGTTTTTTTTCTTCTAACCATAACTTGAATTAGCCCGATGTCCTGGCCTGCGCCCAGGTGGTCTTGCCCTCGAAGAAGCGTCTGTGGCGATCGTGGGGCATCCCAGGGGGTGCCCGGAATGATGCCCTGATTCCTCCCACAGCGTGGTGGCTGATCTCTCTGAGCGCGGCCCTCCCGGTCCATCTGCCTGAACACACCCGCCGGGCGTCGCCTCCGAAAGCACCACTGGTCCCGTTTCCTACAGATTCCTCCCGGCAGGGGTACGCGGCCTAACCCCTCCCACCTCCTCCGCCCCTCCCACCTCCTCCACCCCCTCCTTCCTTTAAACCACAACTTTTACCAGCCCTCTGGGCTCAATTTCGGATACACCCACGTTACCCCTACGTCACCCCAGCAACCGACGCGGCAACGGAGAGCAGAAAAAGCGAGAGTCATGTCCCGGAACTTCCGCTTCCGGGAGCAGCGGGTGACTTCCGGTTGTCAGAATCTGGACGCCGAGGAGAAAGCGGCGGTGGTCGCGGCGGCAGGGCCTCCGCCCATGGTTGACGTGCCCTCTGGCACTTGGGGCTCCGTCTTTCTTCGTCGAATTCGATGCATCCGCGGCGTCCTGACGGCTTCGATGGCTTGGGCTACCGGGGTGGGGGCGGCGGCGGCAGCCGCGAGGAAGCCGGGGGCAGCACTTTCGCTGCAAAGTCCTTCAGCTCCAGCTCCGACCTGAGCCACTGGGTGACCACCCCGCCCGACATCCCCGGCAGCCGCAACCTGCACTGGGGGGAGAAGACCCCGCACTACGGCCCGGGAGCAGCCCCCGCCCCGCTCGGGGGGGCCGGCGAGGAGCCCTACCCCGGCAGCTGCAGCAGCGGAGCGGGGGCTAGTAGTGGTGAGGGCCGGCGAGTCGGGAGAAGCGTCCGGAGCCTGGGCCTGGGCGGCTGGTCTCGGGGAGGGAGCGGCTTGGCCGCTGGTGGCTGCTGGCTCCTCCCGCGGGATCGCTTTCCTGGATTTGTTTTTGTTTTTGTTTTTAATTTTCATTCCCGGGCCCTCCAAACCCCACACCTGGTCTTTTCCATTCTTTAACTTAGCATACTTTACTCATTTTCTTATTTCCTTATCGAAGCCTCCGAGAGGAGGGTGTGTTAAAGTGCTAGGAAATCACTTTGGTAGCCCTTAAAGCGAACACTGGGAGTAGGAGGTCCACAGGCTAAAATTTTATCTTACCCAGCCATGCCCTACCACGTGACCTTGGGACTTCACTAAAACTTTCATTTTAAAAATGTCAGTAATAGCTACTCTTTCCCAGCTTTATGGATTATGTACCCAGTTATTTTCACTTAAAATTTCCATCAGATATGTCTGTGATTCTTCATTTTTTATTTAACAATTTTATTCAACAGTTTGTATTCATTGGGTGGAAGAGTTGGTCTTAAACTGTTTCTTTTGGAGCCACCTTTAGCTTGAAATTGAAAGACATTTTTCAGTGCTCTCCTTTCCTTCTTAAGAGTAGTTTTTTTAATCTTCATTTTCCTCTTGAACTCTTAGCTTTTATAGAATTTCCATCCCCATTAGGATAGAAACATCTTTAGGTGAATATAAACCTGTTATTTGCACTTGCCATGCAGTAAAGAAAATCTTCGAAGCTTATTTTGATGCTTTTTAAAATCTAATTTTACAGTTTTAGCCTGAGTTGAAAAACTCATTTGCCTTTATAATAATGGTAAAGCTGCACAGCTGAATACCAAAATGTATATATTTGAGGTTGTAAATAACATCCCTATACCAAAGCTGATTCCAGATTTGGAATTGTGGCTCCAAAGTTTTGTAATATGGATATATTTTACTTTTATTTGAATGATTTGTTTTAACTGTAGCCATGTAATTGTAGTTATAACTATAAGTAAGAAAAGTTAGGGAGTTTCAGTTGGTTAAAAATATGTCAGTAATATGAATCACAGCCAAAAATATTAATTTGGTATCAGACTGCATTGAAAAGCATAGGGTCCTGAACAGGGTCGACCTCTTTTTGCCCTAGTTAGGCCATGTCTACAGAACTGTGTTTGATTCTGAATATCTCATTTTAGAAACTACATAGACAAAAGGGAGTTCATGTAGAAGAAGGTAACCAAGGTGGTGAGAGAACTGTCCAGCAATGCCATGGTAGGATCTCTTGAAGGAACTGGGAGTATTTTTTGATGGCTGCCTTCAATTATTGGGAAGATTATTGTGTGACAGGGACCTCGTTGGTCCCAGAGGTCAAAAATAGGAGCATTTGGTGGCAGCAGAACAAGTTTTCGCTCACTCTGAAGGAAAGCTTCTTAACAATGAAAGGTATCCAGAAGAGTGAGCTGCCTTGAGAGGTAGTGGATTTCTCTTTAGAAAGTCTTATCTGTTTGTCTATTATGTTACAGAGGGAATTCCTATTCAAGTAAAGCTAAAAGATTTCCTTTTGTGGTCTTCTGAAATTTTGTAGTGCTGCTGCTGTCTCATAGATACTTTTTTCCCCAACACACAAGTATTTATTAAGGGTCCTTATGTGCCTGACACTAAGACGTTGTGCTAGATACATATATATATGTGTAAATATATAAATATACAACGATTATAAAATTTTGGAATTTGTAAGCCACAGATGATAATTGGTTTAAACACATTATTGTCATTCCTGTATGCTTAAAGTACTTATTTGCTGTACTAGAAAACATTTGTGGTGCAGTTGAAAGAGCCCTGGATGTGACATTGAGAGGGCTTGATTTCCAGTCTCAGTTGTGCCATCTACATATGTGAGTTTGGGCAATTCACTTCATCTCTCTGGATCTCAGATTCCTCGTATGTAAAATGAAGTTGCTTAACTAGACAACCGAAATCCCTCCCATGTCTGAAGTGATAATCCAATCCCGGTCAGTCGCTGAGAAAATAATTAACCATTTATACGGTTATTTGTTAGAGCTCTTTTTCTGTTCATATTTTGAAGATACAAATCCTTTTTTTCAGCTTGAAATAATTTATATTTTTTTGGATGAGTGTAGAAGTTTATCTTAACTGTCAATTTCTTACACTGAAAATAGTATATGAAACTATTGTGGCAATGACAGGAGCCAGTGGGTAATGGTATAGTTTATACAACAAGAAATGTATTCATGAGTTACCAGGAATCATGGAATACTTCAGGGTCTCCAGTACAGATTCATCATTTATGCGAACATTCTAAAAATAGAAATTAGTCTTAAATTGCTATAGTTTACCCAACTATAAGTGATATATAATCTTATTTCATTTCTTTCAGAACAGTTGAATAGATTTGCTGGATTTGGTATTGGACTTGCAAGGTACTAGTTTTGTGGAATATATGCTTTTAAGCTAATTAGAAAATGAGTAATGGCGAAGATGAAGAATTTATTGAATAAGTGATAATTGTTTTGGACAGTAAGAATCAAGATTCTGAGTTTATGATCAGAAGAAGACAGGTTAGATCAAGGGTTCCTAATTTTTTTGGGTCAGGTACCCCATTGGCATTCTAATGAAAGCTCCGTACCTCTTTGCAAAATATTGTTTTTAAATGCATAAATTAAAATACACAAGATTACAAAGGAAATTAGATTTATTGAAATAAAAATATGTATTTTTTTCTTATCCAAGTTCATGAACCTCAGCTGATTCACTTATAAAATTAAAATCAAAAAACAACTTTGTAGTTTTGCCCGACATTTGAAAAAAAGTTTTAAGCACTAGAAAATCTGATTTTACTTAAAATCAATTTGAGATTATAATCTACAGTCAGTACCATGTTTGTAGAATACACTTAATTGAGTGTATGATTTTATTGTTTTGGAGACTTTAACTATAACATAGCCTTGTATTTACTAATAGTTTTTAATTGGACATCAACTTGGCTGTACATACAGGACATTTCTTCACATTTCCGTCAAATTCAGTAAAGGGCAAAATACTGAATTTATTTTTGCTTCTTATTGTTACGATTTTATGATTATTTCAATACTTCAGGAACCTGTATGGAATTTTTTGATGTGGGAATTCCTTTCTCTTGGAGTTGTGATAACCCTCTGCAACTGAAGAGTTTCTTTGGCCTCAAAATGTATCACCTTGTGATTATCATGTGTATACACTTTCCCAAACCTAACTGTGTTGTTTCTTAAACAACAGAGAACTCAGTTTCACTTTCATACCAAAATGATGAATCCGAGGAGGACTTTGGGGGTATATATTCTGACTCCATAGTATATGCTAATAAAAATTTAGAGAAATGAAGGTGGATGTTTTAAGGCTAAAAGAGAAAGGATCTACTTGGCTTAGCACACATCCACCATTAGGATTTGTTTTTCATAAATGGGTAGTATATATTGTTTCAGTTACATAACACATACATAGTCCAATTGTGTGCTTTTGTTAGTAATAGTGCCTTGCTTTTGAAGTACATTTTTATGTGCCTTTGAGATCTTTTTGATAATAAATATATTAACAATTTTAGAATTGTATATTGTAATCCTGTATAATTTTTTAGAAAGACAAATTTTGAAGTATTTCCACAAATGTTCAAAATTATTTTTGTAGTCTCTTTACAGAAAATGTTTTGGCCCATCCTTGCATTGTTCTCCGTCGCCAGTGTCAGGTAATTACATAATTTCAGTTGCCTTTCGAAAATTTTAATTAAATGCTGACTTAGTATAGGTCAGGATGAAGGTGAGACTTCCAAGATTTATAATGAACTTTGATAAAGCAGGCTATAAATATTTGCTCTCTTATTTCAAGTGATTTTTTTCCTAAAATCTGTGCTAATATTTAGGATCCTAGAATTTGAGAACTTCAAGGGACTTTAGCGCTCTAGGCCAATCCCTTTATTTTTAAGAACAGGAAACAGGACAGAGTTTAAATAACTTTTTTTAAGTCACATGGTTGACAAATGGTAGAGTCAGGATCAGAACTCATTTTTTTGACTCTCATTCTAGTGTCCTTTTTCTGTATGTTGTATATCAATGAAGGCACTATAACTCATTGTCTTAGTATACCTTTAAAGACTATTATTTTTTGATAAATCATGTGATAGGACCAAAACTATAAAGTTGCCATTGTCTTCTGTAATATTCATTAGCTTTTTCATCTTAGATTCATAAATGCATAGAATTTTAGAACTATAAGAACTTTAGAGATAGAGTGAATTTTCCAAATAGGTTACAGAAGGGCTCCTCATACTTCAAAACAGAAATCAAAGCTTACTTTTGCTTTTAAATTTTCTTAAAACAAATGTTTTAACATAAAGATGGTGCTTTTCAAAATGTAATTCTTAATTTATTTCAAGTTTTGTGGATTTACCCATATACAGTTAAAGGAAAATGCATTTTTAAAAATATTCTGACTTTAAGCATGGAAAACGGTCTCATCTTCAATAATTTGTTTTGATGTAGTCACAGCATGTATCCCTGTTTTCTAGGTAGTCCTTTTCTTTCTCCCTTTAAATCTTGTAATTCCTAGAAACAGTGATTATGATGATTTGTGAAGTTCCTTGTTTCCATAATGTACTTTGTACTGGAGACAGATCCCAGGAGAGGAACCATAGAAGTGGTTGCCTTTCTGCAGTTTAGCTCTTGGACTTTTTTTAAGTCTCCGTAATTTCTTCGGGTCACTTAGGAGTGTGGGAAGCATTGTCTTTGAAGCCTTATATGAAAAAAAGATTAAGATTAGAAAGGACAGATGAGATAGGCAAAGGTTGTGCTCTTAGAATAGAAAAGGAAGACTTGACACTTTAGGGCTCAACCTGTTTTCACTTGCGAATTTTTAAGTTCTTTTAGGGGAAGTCATGCACATGAATGGATCTTTCCTCTTATAAGGTACCCATGTATAGATTCTTTGAGCATGAATTGAACTTAGTACATCAATATTTTAGGAACTTAGTTTGACTAGGAATCTCTTCATACATAGTTAATTACATAATTAATGGAATAAGCATATTCTGTTGTTGTAAAAGTATAATTTAAATGCATTTTAATTACCTCCTGATTTTTTAAAATAAAATTATTGCTTTGCAAATATATTTCTATATTCCCTAAGATAGAAATGCATTAACATGATTTAATATTTCATTAGGCAACTTACATGTATTTAAGGGAAAATGAAGTTTCTAATACACTGATGACAGACTTAAAAATCTTCCTAACAGGTTAACTATCATGCTCGACATTATCACCTCACTCCATTTACAGTCATCAATATCATGTATAGCTTCAACAAAACCCAGGTGAGAATGTCAGTCTACAGATTTGTTTGATACTTCTTTTAAAAGTTGAAGTTGTGTTATGTAAACTCATTTACCTTAATTTTAAAGAGAACTGTTCTTGTCCACTTAGATGGACAGTAAGGAAAAGTTTTTAAAAATGGGAAACTTTGAAATATATGTATTTATATTTAATTGCATAGTCTTCATGACCCCAATTCAAACTTCTTATCTGTAAGAATATAGCGTAAGCTCCTAGAAGGTTGTTTTGATTGTGTCATTGTATCTTCAGCATCTAGCAGAGTTCCAGACACATAGTAGATGCTTAATTAATTCTTACTGAATTTAATACTTTAAAGAGTATGAAAAGAAATTAAGTCAAGACTCTCTATTAAGATTTTCTCTGGGAAAGCATCAGTAACAATTACAATATAATTAAGTATTTATCCATGTTATGTAGACTCTAATGGATACATTTTTTGTTGTGTTGCATTTTAGGGTCCAAGAGCCCTTTGGAAAGGAATGGGAAGCACATTTATTGTTCAGGGCATCACACTTGGAGCTGAAGGAATTATCAGTGAATTCACACATTTGCCAAGGTATCCTTTTTAAAATCTGTAGTGCAGTGTAAGAAAAAAAATTTAAGTGTCCATGTTGAATCTGATATCTGGTATGAAATAGCCAAAATAAAAATTTGCCTATAACATTATAGTCCAGTGAATGATAGAATTAAATGAATTGTTTTGAACTGGGGAAGTAGCCATGGTGTAGTGAATAGAGAGCCAGCCTCAAAGCCGGGAAGACCTAGTTAAAGTCCTGTGTCAGATATATACACACTATTTGACCTTGGGCCAGTCACAACCTCTCAGTGCTCTAGGCACTTCTTTAATACTATAAATTTCAGAGACGGTATGAACTTGAAATTGGTAAAAAGAATTTCCTTATTAAGAAGCTCCCTTTGTTAATGAAATCACAGATCCAGTTCGTATTCCTGTCCCTTACAAATAGAAAGGAACTTAAAAGATTTTTAGCCTATTCATATTAAACCATAACTTCAACTTTTGCCTCCTAAAAATACACCTTTAAAGTTTCACATTGCTTGCTAAAGCAGACTACAGTGAGTTTTCTCTCTCAAATTTTTTATATACCATTGAAATCACAGATTCAGGTCTAGTTCCGGTCTCCTCAGCTTGTGGTCCTAAAATTCTTTTAAATATAGTAATACAAAAAAGACTTAAAGTTTATACATTTAAATTTTAACTTAAAATTTTGGGGCTGGCAAATATTTTCATCAGAATGTGCATGCTTAAAAATAAAAAGTTTTGTTTTGGTATCCTTCATAATCTTTTTTGTATATTGCTACATTGAAAGAAAAATAAATTAATACTCATTAGCTAAATACCCTCAGAAGTTTAGTGATAACTATGAAAACTATGAAAATATAATGTAATGTTGAAAAGAATAAATATTTATGACTGTTTATAATGGGCTCAGCATATATACTGTGGGAAGTATTCCCCCAAAATAAAAAATTTCCATTGCCCTCAAGAGGCAGCCACAAAAGAGAAATAATATAGATTTCAGAGTAGTAGTATTGAATTTCAAAAGACAGAATGGAAGAAAAGAAATTGCTAAGCTGATTGAATAGACAACACATCATTTTAATAAAGTTCTTACTACTCTTCCAGTCTGAGTTTTTAGTCTCCAGGCTCAGTGTATTAGTTTTCTTCCATGTATAGGTTGTGATCTTATTTAAGTAAAGGGTGAAGGAAGCAGAAATTATTTTTCTCCTGAATTTCCTAGTACTTTGTATTTCTCTTATGTACTTATCACAGTATGAAAGTTAATTGCCTGAATCTCTTCCTGTTTATAGATGGGAAGCTCTTTGAGAGCTCAAACTGTCTTATTCTTCTTTGTATTCCCTTCCAACCTAGCCATAGTGCTTTGTATATATTAGTAATGATTAAATATTTGCTGAATAAATCAAAATTTTGTATGCATGTACACACAGGGCAGTTAGTGAATAGTGTTGGACCTGGAATCAGGAAGACCTGAGTTCCAATTCAGCCTCACACACTTACTAGCTGTATGACTCTGGGCAAATCACTTAACCCTGTTTGCCTCAGTTTCCTCATCCATAAAATGAGCTGGAGAAGAAAATGACAGACTACTCCAGTCAGTATCTTTGCCAAGAAGACCCTAAATGGGATCATGAAGAGTCATACTGGACTCAAACAACTGAATAACACACAGCTATGATTTCTGTAATTCATTTTGTATGTTGCCCAAGAAAATTTACTCTTCTGTTTGGATAAATATGGTAGTTGATTCCATTGAAGAAAAATATTTTGTAATATTAGACAGAGGGACATCATTCAGTATTTATTTTCATATGTAAGTGCATTGTTGTTGTAATTCACTTTCTTGTGAATGCAAAGTGTTCTTGAAATTTTTTATGTGGAAACTGTGTGTGTGTGTGTGTGTGTGAGTGTGTGTGTGTGAGAGAGAGAGAGAGAGAGAGAGAGAGAGAAGTAGCAACATTGTAATAAATTTAATGGTTTCATCAAAAAGTATTCATTGGTTTTGACTTCCTTATTGCCCTCTCTTTTATCACCCCCTCACGTTATCCTCTTAATCCCCTTCACTTCCACTTCCCTGTTGGGTAAGATAGATTTCTATACTCATTTGAGTGTGTATAGATATTCTTCCCATTTTGAACCAATTCAGATGAAAATGAGGTTCAAGCATTGCCCCCCCCCACCCATGTCCCACCATTTTCCTCTCTACTATTAAAGTTCTTTCATACCTCTTTTAAGTACAATAATTTTCCCCACTCTTCCTTACCCTTCTCCCAGTACATCCTTCTTTTTCACCCATTCATTTATTTTTAGATAATCCCAACATAGTGGATTCAGTCCTGTGCTTTCTATGTTGAGTCATTCTAACTGCCCTATTAACTGCCCTAATAGTGATAAAGTTCTTAAGTGTTACATATATTATCTTCCTATATAGGAATGTAAACAGTTTAACTTTACAGAATCCCCTATGATTTCTTTTTCATGTTTTTCTCTTTATGCTTCTCTTGAATCTTGTATTTGAAAGTCACATTTTCTGTTCAGCTCTGGTCTTTTCATCAGTAATACTTTAAAGTCCTGTATTTCATTAAATATCCATTTTTCCTCGCGAAAGGTTATACTTAGTTTTGCTGTGTAGGTTATTCTTGATTGTAATCCTAGTTCCTTTGCCTTTTGGGATATCATATTCCAAGTGCTCTGTTCCTTTAACATAGTTGACTGTTGTCCTTCGTTCTCAAAGAGGACCAAAATTACATCACTACGTTGGGGTCAAGGTACAACATATCCAACTAAGGCTGATCAGACCAGTATAAGCTCAAAAGGCTCTACCATGGGTTGGACACAAATAGCTCATATGAACATTTGGAATGTCTCTAAATTTGACATATCATGTTTCTTTTGAGCTACTGCAATTCTGCTTTGCTCATGGAACACAGCACCTTCTCTGATGCTGGCACACTATGTTAGATGGTCCTTTCCTAGTGTCTCCTATGTCATGAAATCAATTTCAGAGCTCTTCAGAGAGAACTTGAGACTGTCCTTGTGTTACTTCTTCTGACCACCATGTGAGCAACTTCCTCGTGTGAGTTCTCCATAAAATAATCTTTTAGGCAAATGTATGTTGGGTATTGGAACAACATGGCTAGCCCTTCACAGTTGTGCTCTCTACAGTAGAGTTTGAATATTTTGGCAGTTGAGCTTGAGAAAGGACCTCAGTGTCTGGTAACTTATTTTGCTAGGTGATCTTTAGAATCTTCCCAGCACAGTTCAGATGGAAGTGTTTCAGTGTACTGTCCAAGTTTCATAGGCATACAACAATGAGGTTATTGTAGTGGCTCTGTAGACCTTCAGTTTTCTAGCAGTGTAATAACTGTTCTTTACCATACTTTCCTTTGGCTCCTCCCAAACACTGAGCTACCTCTTACAATGCATAGTCAACCTCATCATCTATGTGGACATCCTGGAAAGTATACTGCCAAGGTAAATGAAGTTATCCACAGTATTCAGAATTTCTCCATTTGCTTTAAGTGATGGTTCCATCCAATGGCATAATGCTGGCTAGTGAAGAACCTATGATTTCTTAATGCTAATTGTTAAGCCAAAAGAGCACAAGCAGCAGAGAATCAATCCATACTTTGTTGCATCTCAGCTTCAGAGGTTGCATTGAATGTGTAATCATCTGGGAACAAAAAAATCATGCATCAACTCTCCTTCCACTTAAGTCTTGACTTGGAGCCTTGTCAGGTTAAATAATTTACTATCAGTGCAGTAGCTGACCTTGATGTCCTTGCTGAAGTCATCTGACATCATTGCTGAAAGCATCATACTAAAAAGCATGGACATAGCCTTGCTTCAGTTCATTGGTGACTAGGAAAGCACAGCAGCATCATTCATTATGAAGAACCCTTGCAGGCATGCTGTCATAAAACTGGCAAATAATACTGATGAACTTCCCTGGGCAAGCAGATTTAGACATCATTCTCCATAAGCCCTCATGGCTAACAGTATCAAAGGCTTTGGTCAGACTGATGAATATTGTATGTAGACCTCTATTCTGCTCCTGGCATTTCAAACACTATATTGACCAATCCTTGGCCCTTTGTGAAGTTATACTGGCTCTCAGGTATGTAACAGTCTTTCTGGTGAAGGATCAGCCTGTTAAGGAGGATTCCGGCAAGAATCTTGCCACTAGTGATGAAGAGAGAGACACATTCCCCCCCAGCCCCAATTTGTCACAGGACAGTGTATTTCCTTTATAGAGATGGACAGTGGAAGGATCCTTGAACTTCTGGGGAATAACCTCTTCTTGCTATATAACCCAGAAAATTTCAGGCAGCTTTTATATGAGTAATAGACAACCTGCCTTGTAAATCGATTGGGATAGAACCCACACCAAGCGTTTTGCCACATGAGAGGAGCCTAATTACATTTAAAACCTCTCCTTTAATTGGAAATTGGGCTAGAGAGAGATTGATTTTAACCTGATGTATATGGTCAGTGACTTCAGCATTGGTTGATGATGTTTTGTTGAGAATACTATGGAAGTGTTGAGGCCTTTTCTCCAGGATCATGTCCTTATCACTAATCAATGTGGCTCCATCAGCACTGAGTAGTTGAGATGTATTATAGGACTTTGGCCCATAAATAGTCTTAGGGCATCATAAAAATGCTTTGGGTTTTTACTATCAATGGAAAACTGAATTTCATCTACATTCTTACTGATCCAAGAGTCCTGCATCTCTAAGCTTTATTTGTGTTTTGCTTTTGATGGAGTTAAATGCTGCCTTCTGAGAGACAGATGAACTGTCCTGCTTGATGTTTGCAAGTGTTTTGACCCAGATGAGTAAATGCGGTCTGGTGTACCAAATCTCTGAAAGCTGTGCGCTGACTTTCTGCTCTGCTGTTGCCAACTCTTGTGTTGGCTCAGGTTTCCCTCCAAGTTGGCAACTAATTGTTTCTACTCAGAGAAGCTCTCTGATCTGGTAGTTGTTTGCCTTGAGGACACCACTTTTGTTAAATATGAATGTTTAACTTGGAGAGGATAAGTCTGTGATCAGTCCAGCAGTCTGAGCCACACATCACCTTCATCACTCTTATATTTAATTCCATCTGTCTCTTTTCCTTACAATGACATACTCTATTAAATGCCAGCGTTTGCTACAAGGATGAATCCATGAAGTTAGTTGCATTTAGGTAAATGGAAGACAGTGTTGGTGATAAGAAGATGATGAGATGCACAAGTCTTTGATAGTAAATGAACATTGCTGTTCCTGTTTCTGACTCCATTCCTCCCAAGGATTCCATTGCCCTGTCTTGTAGTCTGTGCCTACTCTTGCATTAAAATCACCCAGACTTATAAGCTTGTCCTCTTTCAGCACACTGAAGATAAGGGTCTCTAAGTCTTCATAAAATTTTTCTTCGATTTCATGAGGATTCATCATGGTGGGAGCATATGCATTGATAATGGTGGCATGGCACTTTCATGCAATCACATTGCCATGAGCCTGTCATTCACTGCTTTTGAAGGGCATACAAGCTTGTTGACTAGATTAGTTTTGATTGCAAAACCTATGCCAGATTGATGGTGCTTCCCTTTGCTGCAGCCACCCCATAAAAAACAGCTCTTGACTTCAAAAGGCTGGCCTTCATTTGCTAGCCTTATTGTAATCATGGCTGCTATTTGGATTTGATACTTGCTAAGTTCTCTGACAAGAGCTGTTCGTCTTTCAGGTCCACTGGATTTTATGTTATCCATAAGTGTGCACACATTCCATGTACTGATGGTGAGTGGAAGCAATTTTGCAAAAGTTTTTGTACATTTTTTTGTGTTTCAACCACAAAGTGGGATCCTCACATACTACGGTAAGCAGGTCAGGGTTGGGTAAAGCAGAAAATTTTTAGGGCACCTTTTCTAGTTCCTTCTTTGTACCAGGAGGTGAGCAGTGCAATTTGTTCAAAATGACTGCTCCGATACCCAGGGGACTGCCAAATGCCACTGCTGTTTCCAGCAAGAATATGACCTGTGCTCTGGGCCACTTGTGTGTAGGATGTGACTACAGCTCCCAGTGTATCCACATCTGCTGCTTTGTTACTTGCCTGTTGTCACAGGAATTTGCATTACATAAAAATGGTAAGATAGTACAAGTGATAATCTTTTGATTTGTGCATAAATTGGATTTAAGTGGTGAGGCAGAGTTGTGTGAAGTCATCTGCCTGTCATCAAAGTCTAGTGGTAAAATAAAGTCAAAATGACTGGTGATGACTCAGAATACAGTGGATGCCTTGCCATCTTTGATATCTAACCAAACTCTTAGCTCTCCACAGTGCTTACTTTAGCCACCTTCATGACTGTTGGAACAAATTGTTCTCATTTGTCAGTTCCACCAGGAAAAGTCTTTACATACTTGGCGTAGACACCCCGCTAACTCATCAAAGGGTTTGAGATTCCTTAGTTACCCTCAACTTGGTTTTGCCTGTCTGCTGAAACAATTTATTGGAGTTTGGCCACTGTGCATGCAACAGCTAATTGGAGATGCAAGTGAGAATTGGCTAGATCAGGTGGACATCAGAGGTGAAAAGCAGCTCTGAAAAATGCTCATAAGCTCTCACACCAGAGGTACTAGTCTTCCCTAAACACACTTTATACCTCAGCATGGTAGTTGCTAAACCTTATGTGATCCTGTCTGTGGCTTCATGGTATATGGATGGTTTTTTTATGGTTACTTTCAGTATTTTCTCCTTGACTTGGAAACTCAGGAATTTAGCTATGCTATTTCTGGGAATTTTCACTCTGGTATCTTTTTCAGGTGGTGATTGGTAGAATCTTTCAGTTTTTGTCTTGCTTTAGGTTCAAGGGTATCAGAATAGTTTTCATTAATAACTTATTGAAATGATGTCCAGGCTCTTTTTTTGATCACAGTTTTCATGTAGTTCAATAATTCTTAAATTATCTCTTCTCAGCTTGTTTTCCAGGTCAGGTTTTTTTTTTTTTCCCAGTGAAATATTTCACATATTCATCTACTTTTTTTCATTCTTTTGGCTTTGTTTTATTGTTTCTTGATGTCTCATGGAGCTGTTAGGTTCCATTTGCACAATTCTGATTTTTAAGGCATTGTTTTCTTCAGTGAGCTTTTGTGCCTCTTTTTCCATTTGGCCAGTTCTGCCTTTTAAGGAATTATTTTCATCACTGAAGTTTTGTAGCTTCTTTTATCAATCTGTTCTACTTCTGTCCACATTGTTTTTTAAGATGTTATTGTCTTTAATATTTTTTGTGCTTCTTTTACCAAGCTTTTAATTCTCTTCTCATAATTTTCTTCCCTTGCTCTCATTTCTTTACTCTCTTTTCCTCTACCACTCTTATTTGATTTTTAAAATCATTTTTTGACTCTTCCAGGAATTCTTGTTGGCATGTATACAGTTAATGTTTTATTTTTCCTTTCAGTCTTTGCTTGTAGCTGTTTTGAATCATCTTCCTCTGAGTTTGTGTCTTGATCTTCCCTGTCTCCATAATAGTTTTTTATGGTCAGGTTATTTTTTTTGTTTGTTTCCATATATTTTCCAGCCTATTTCTTGACTTTCAACTTTGTGTTAAAGTTGGGCTCTGTTCTTGGCATTAGGGGGAAGGGGCACAAGCTTTACTCTTTTTCAGAGCAAATTCTGGAGGGGCTGGAAGTTTTTGGTGCTTTTGTACGATTTTGGGAGAAGAGTGGTCACTGCTCTTCTGGTCTGGTCTCTGGTCCTTACTCAGGAAGGACTCCTTAGGACCCCTTATCCCTTAGGACCTGAAGTAATTCTACTCCCCATGGTCCCTGTGTGGGCCTGCAAGTAAAACTGCTCCTCACGGCCCCAATTCTTTGGGATAGCATATGACTGTTTCTTAGCACCCCCCCCGCCCTCTTTCATAACCAAAAGTGCTTCTTTCCCCCCCTGAACTGTGAGTAGAGGTGGGTAGAGGCCACAGAGTTGCCAAACATTGTCTGCTGCTAGCATAGGCGGCCCTTGTAATCTCATTCTGACCAATTGCCCAGTCATCTTATCTTCTCCAGCTTGAGTACTACCAAAACTGTAGCTGTTGCTTTTTCCATCACCAAGTCCCACCATGGCGTTCCATCTATTTGGGCACTATATCAACCTCTACTTCCATGTTACAAATCTCTCCTTTCAATCTCCTAAATTGTCTTTGTCTAGAAGAATGTCTCGCCCTGACCTTTTGTTGTCTCTGTTGCTCCAGAATTCCATCTGAGGCATTATTTGGAAGTCATTTGGAGGGAAATGGCAAAGCTTGGCTGTAGATTACTGTCTTGGCTCTGACCCTGGAAGTCTTGCAGGAGTGACATTGGAAGAATGTGTTTAGAAAGAAAAGAGGGCTAAAGGCAGAGCTGGTCATTGCAGCTACTTAATTAGAATTTAGTTATTTTCTTGTCCAGAATATTATGGAAGAATACAAATTTGGTAAGGAATGGAGTAGATAACTTATGAGGTCCCTTCCAGATCTATTATTTTATATTGCTAAGTATCAACTACTTATGAATAATTTTATTCATACTTTTTATTAGTATCACTATTAGATATGATGTTTCCTTCCACGAAGGCTCTCAGATAAATGTCTTACTTACCTCACACCAGAAGATGGCCTTAGCATCCTTTCATTGTGTAATGAGGGCTTATTACCTAATAGGATTCTCTATCCCTTTGGGAACATTTTGACATTTTCAAGGAACCCATATATTTGCTCTTGTCTTTTGTTTTCTTTCAAGATACATTATTTATCACTAAAATGCCCTTCTCCTAACTCATTGGTTAAACTCCTGTGCCTTCCTTGCTTTTGTAATTATTAGCATATTGCTTTTGTAGATCAGTGGGGCATGCTTTTAAGTCAATAGAATGGGGGGGGATTCAAAGCTGAGATAGTTTTCGTCAGTTGGTGAGATGGATTTTCTTTTCTTTCTTTTTTTAATGAGGCATTTGAGGTTAAGTGACTTGCCCAACATCATACAGCTACTATGGTTGGATTTGAACTCAGGTCCTCCTGACTCCAGGGTCAGTGCTCCATCCACTGTGCCACCTACCTGCCCCGAAGATTGATTTTCAGTGTGGTTTTAAAAAGACTTAAAAAGTAAGCTTACATTTTAGATTTGAAACCAGCCATGATGAGGGAAAGTTCTTTTGGGCAAATCTCATGTTTCTTAGCTTTACTTCGCAGTGAAGGGGAAACTGACTACTTCCTAAGGCAATATCTTTACCTGGAATGGCATCTTAGGTTCTTTTTTATAAGTAATCCTAACTATTCCCTACCTGTGAGGTGCAATGTGCAGAGTGGTGACTGGAATAGCTGTGGGAAGAAGGAAAAGATGAGCCATTTCTAAGTTTTGCATAATTTGATTCTATCCCAAATTATCATCATTATATTGCCTTGGCTCTTTCATTACTTGATATTGAAGGGTTTGAAGGCTGTACAAGATAGTAGAATGTTTACATTCTAATTCTTCTACCAATTGATTATTTATGTGATTTTGGTAAGTTACTTTATTAATCTAGCCCTCTGTTTCTTGATCTTAAGAATGATAGGATTTGATTAAATGACTTCCAAAGTCCATTCCTACTCCATTATTCTATGGTTCTATGTATAAATCATTCATGGAATTTCCCAGCTAAAATGATTATCTCTTGTTGAAAGCGTTTTTCTCTGAAATTAAGAAATTTTCATTTTGTTAAACATTTCTTTCCAAACTAATCTTCTTATCAAACTTAAATACTTCGGTAAATGTGGATATTACTTTTAATAATACAGAGAACAACCCATTCATACCTTCTCATCCTGAATAATTTGTTCACATCTTGTAAGTCCTCCTTAGGGGATTCTGTCCCTCAAGCTGTGGGACTGCTGCTAGATACCTTGGTATTATACAGATACAAATATAGGATGTCCATTAGTTTTCCCTTGCTCTGACCATATGATCAGTCTTTCTTTTTTGGTCATACATCTCTCTGATGACATCCCTTATGTCATTTTTCTAGGTTAATTCTTCACAGGTAATATGCAGTACTGTGGTTATGCATGAACTTTGGAGACTATGGCATTTCAAGAGTTGTAATCAGATAGCATCACTGGAAAAAAAAATATTATAGGGAGGCCAGCAAAGATACTATTCAGCAGTGTAGTTGAGCTTTGTCCTGCAGCTATTCTAATATAGATCTTAGGAGGAGCACCAGACCAAATAGTGATAAGAATATCCAGGAAGAAACCACAATGGCTCATTTTCCTAGCCCAAGATCAAAAATTAAATCCATGGATAAAAGACCAGGGAAGGAACTATGCAACAGAGGTGAATCCTCCTGGCCCTCTGAATCAGAGCTGTGTAATTCTGACTATAGAGAAAGATTATAGATTCTGTTATCCTGGGCAGACCAGGAGTAGACACCTAAGCTGGATTTTGAAACTAGAGAAGGATTTTTAGCAGAGACTTGCAGGGAATTCACTCCAGGCATGAGGCTGAGAAATTGAGAATGAACCACCAATAGAAGAGCATTCATACAGGTAGAAAGAGGACCTGAAGATGGTACCATCATGGATGCTAAGGAGAAAATATCAAAAATAAAGGAGTGATTGTCCAGTGTGCTATATAAAGGTCAAGGATAATGAGGTCAAAGAAGAGACCATTGGATCTAAAAACAGGTAACTTATAGACTTGTAGAGAGCAGTTCCATTAGAGGTGAGAAAAGAAGCTCAACTGTAAGGGATTAAGAAGTGTAGTGGTTAAATTTGGTAGTGGCACATCTTCTGAAACCTGAGAGGGCAGGTAATGATATAGGACAGTGAGGGAACTCATACTTACATCAATGTTCTCAATAAGATAAGAGGCAGGAGGTCTGGTAATTTACTGAGAGAAGGGAAGAGAGTTGGAAACTTAAGAGAAAGAAAGAGAGCGAATGAATGAATTATCAAACATTTGGCATGTCCAGCAGAGGTTCTGAACTGACCACCCAGCAGTTGCAAGTACCTTGTGTGTGGTCCTGGTTGGCTGAGGTGGACAAATGATTGCTTAGGCTGCCAGAAAAGGAACAACATTCACTCCTTTTAATAACACAGCCCTCTCTCTCTAAAGAAGTTTTGTGTTTTTGCTATTTACAGTAAGAAACATCTACCTGTTTCCTTTTCTTTGAGATATGTTGTGAAAAAAGGTACATAAGACTGGACATCTTTTTATGCTTTGAGAGTGCCCAATGGAACCAGCCCCACAGGAGACCCTACATGTCCTATTTGCCGGTTGAGACACAGTCCATATTAAATTCCACTGCATTTTGATGAATGGTGGTTGCTGATTTCAGTTCCTGGAGACCTGCATGTTTTGGGAGAAAATCATTAATCAGATGCAAGAAAAACTTGGACAGGAGAGAAGGTACTTTCATCCAAGAGTCTGTCTGAGGTGAGGGTATCTTTTAGACAGCTAACACTGTCAACTTCCAGAGTTTTAGAATCATAATCAAAGCCTTGGGTAGTATACCAGGTCATTGCTTCTCACAGTGAAATCAGCAGATACTGGTAGTTCAGAGGATATTGTAGGGTCTCCTATGGGGCTGGTTCCAGTGGGCACTCTCAAAGCATAAAAGAAGTAAATGTTGTTCCTTTTCTGGAACTCATTGGGTTACCCGACAGCATAATGGACATTTTGAAAAATTTCCAAAGTGGAAATGTACTACTTGCATATACCATCTTTTAGATTGCAATACTGTGATTTTAGAAAGACTATCCATTACTGTCAAGTATGTTCATACCTGTATCTACATGTTAATGCCGCCTCCAATTGGAGTACTTGCAGGACAGAATGGAGGAAACAAAATTGCTTACCATAGGGAAAAAATAGAAGAAGCGGAGGACAGACTCACAGAAAAACTGTAAGAAACCAAAGGATAAGTTTCATAAAGTGGAATAGGAAGTCTGGTGTGCCAGACTACAGAAAAGTCATACATTTTAGTCTTCAGGGCACTGTGGACAAAGATATATTCTCTTAATTATACCTTTGTTTGGCAGACTTGAGATACCAGTGCCAAAAGTTAAAGAACCCATAAGACCTTTTAAAGTTAGAAAAATCAGTGTTATGTGCAAAAAAAAAAAAAATGAACCCAGTGTACTGATTTCATAGCAGCAACATAAGAAATATTTTTTTGTCATGATGATTTCCCAAGGTCTTTTACTGCCCACTGTAATGACAGACTAAACAGTTTATTTCTTGTATAAGGAACTTCTCTTGTAGAAAGGATGACTCTTTGAGGATCATGATCTTCCTGTTATCCATCAGTGAAGAGTTTTAACTAAAACTCTTAACTAAAATCAATTCTCTTAGCACCATTGTTGCCGGTGAATGAAAGTATTTTTTTATCTCTCAGAATCTCAGAAGTCTTTTACTGTTTAAAAAAAATAGCAACATGAGGCCATTCCACTAGTTAAAACTTAAATTTTACATGTAGAAATTTGAATTAAAATTGTATATGATGAAAGTGAGATGTATAGATTACATATAAATGACTAAACAAATTGACATTAAAAAAATTACCATGCGTTTGCAAGGTCTAGTTGAGTTTGTTGTGGATCTAGTTCAACAGAATTTTGTGACTTAAACTGTAATTCGCAGGAGTGGGAGTGGAATTATTAGTGGTATGTATGACTAACCCATGGTTGTAGATCACCAAGATGGACACAACAGGAATACAGGATAGGGCTGAGTAAACAGATCAGTTATTTCTTTTTCTCTTCTCTACCTTCTCTTTTTTGTGCTCTCTAGTTTTCCTTATTTTTTCCCTTTTTGTCTTCTCTTCTTAATTTAGTTGATTTTTTTATTCATCTTTCTATATTTTCTTTTCCCTTTCTGCTTTTGCCCTTCCTCCCTTCCCCATTTCTTTCTTTCTTTTCCACTTCTTACTTTCCTACTTAAACCCCTATCTTCCCTTTCTCACCATTTTCATTTTATTTTATTTTGCTTCAAGTTTCTTGTCTGCTGTCTACCAGTTCCTATCCAAATTATTAAATATTGTCACCTACATCCTTAACCCACTCTCCCTTTTTAATCTTCCTTCCCTTTCTGTCACCATAGAACACTACCATGGTTTTGGGAGAATATTTAGAACTTAGAAACACTGAGGCAAATTAACCTAATTATAAGCAGTCCCCATCAGTTTCTCTTGTAATATCATGACCACACATAGGAAAATGAGACAGAATCTAAGGCTAATTCAGGAACTAACTACATAAATTAAACTCTTTTTTTTAGAGAACTTTCTCACAAGTGGAGTCCTAAAAAAGTGGGAGAACATCTTCTACTTAAAGCGTAAGTACTTGCCAAAAACTATCAATATTATTATTATTATGGTAGGTTTGAAAAAATTCATAATAAGTAGCAGGATTACTGATTGTTTCTAAATTTTTAACGTTGATCAAATATTTGTGGCAAAAGCACTTCAGACGAGGAAAGGAAATAGGTATTTATTATAGCCTTCCCTTAATAAAGAAATTTCACCATACCTTAGACTGTAAGCTTGAGTTTTTTGTTTATTCTTTAGGAAATTAATAAAAGCCTTCATAGTTGATTGATATTCGTATATGTATACGTACGCATGCGTAGATGCATGTGTGTGTGTGAAGAGCTAAGAGCAAACCTGTCACTTTAATGGCAATCAACATGCTGTACTAGCATAACAGTGACCAGTTCTGTAGATTAGAACTTTACTTTTCACATAAAAACAACAACAAACTTTTATTTGAAGATTGTGAAGTGGAAACCTATGTGTTTGCTTGCCTCCATTGTGAGAGTATATGTGTATGTGTTTATGTATGCATGCATGTCTGTTGGGTATACATGTATATATAGTATGTACATATATACTGTATATATGTGTGAACACATATTGGAGGAAATCAAAACATAGTAGTGACAGGACCTACCATAAATTCTAATCACATGCATACATTACATATATATATGTGTGTATATTTGGGTGTTCGTGTTCCATTCAACAGAAAAACTACTAGTTGTGAGGACCTGTCCTATAAAAGTTAGGAAAGCCTATGTTGGAATTTGTATAATAGCTAGATGGTGTAGTCTTATACCAGAGTTGTTTGATAAAGCATTGGTGACATGAAAACTTTGCAAATCTGTCATTTTTTTTTAAGTAAAAGGAGACTTCATTTACCTCTATAGACTGCTTTAGTTCTGTTGGGTGAAATTCAAGGACTTGGATTGGTATGAGTGAATGAGAGTGGTATAATGACAGTGAACTCTACTTCTGAAGCTGTACTTCCGAGTCTGAATCTGTGGAATGAATCTTTCATACGGCTTACATAGGTCACGTGAAAGAAAGGTTTATAGATGGATAAACTAAATCCCAACTGGCAGGAAATAGACTCTGTATTCCTTAAAGGCTGTTAATATGTTGTCACTACTCCTAAGTTTGTTTTTTTCTCATTACTAAAAAATGTATATAATAATTCAAGCCTTCAGAAGTTAATTTCTCTAGATTATATCTATGAACAGTTGAAAAACTGCATAAAATTGTGCTACTTTAATGCAAGTTGTTAATAATTATGCTTAGCTTTTTTTTTTTAAGCTGGCATAAACAAGTCTTGTTTACAAGACAGTGATAAATTTATTTTGATCTCTGCAGCCTAACTTACGTGGTGGCAATGCCTTTTTATTCCGCAAGCCTGATTGAAACTGTTCAGGTAAATTATCAACATATTTATTCTTTTTGTGTGTATCTTTTAACTATAATTCTTATTACATACAGATGATATATTTTATGAACTTGAATTTTATGTGAAAACGTAAGAATAGTATAGATTAGCATTTCGTCATTTGGACTAATATAGTATTTCCCAGCTGGTATTCTCACCACATTGTTATACCATAGACATCTTTCTAGGCAAAGGTTGCAAGTCAGGCTAGTCTCACAGTTCTAATTTTGAGTCTTTTCTCTGTGCCTTAGCCATTCCGTTCTCTTTCACATTTCACATTCTCTTTGAAATCAGAACCTCATTTGGGATTTGTCATAGGTGCAGGTAGTCCACAGTTTTTTGGGTTTTTTTGTTTTTTTGTCTTTTTATGGTCATTTTATTACTCTCAGAAATAGTTATTTGCCACAAGAATCAAATTACTTGTTCACTTCTCTCCTTTCGGTCTTGAACTTGTATTTTAGCCCACTTCCAATTTGCTGAGCTCTATTGGAGGAAGTCAAAACACAGTAGTGTCTAGACCCACTATAAAGACTCCCTAGTCTTAAGGGAGCCTAACAGTCCTATTTATTTCTAGTTGATTCCTTATTAATACTCTCCATAACAACAGCTGTTGTAAACTTTCTTCTCTTTCCTCAAGCTCCCAACAATATTCCCTCTCTTTCTCCCCCATCCCAATAGGTAGAGGACCTAGCCTTCTTTACTGAGGAGATTAAAGCCATGTCTTGAACTTTCTCATCTGCCTTCTATACCTCTAGACTTCTTACCTATCCTTCACTCCTTTCCTCTAGTCTTAGAGGATCTGGTAGTCTTCCTCCTTAGCCAAGGCCAACCCATTCTACTTGTGTGTCTAATCTTATCTAATCTAGGACTTTGTTCTATCAGTGAGTAGCTGTTTGATCCAACCTGTACTTGTCCAAGTATCCCCTTTACAACATCCACAATTGAACATCCAGTTTTTGTTGGAGTCCTCTGAGAAGCAACCTCCTACAAAAGCAGCTCATTCTTTTGGATAGTTCTTATTTCTTCCCTTACATGATGCCATTAATGACTAAATCCATATACTCATTCTGTATCTCTCATTTTTAATCTTTTCTTTTTACTAGCTCCTTCTGTTCTACCTGCCAACATGCCCATGTCTGTCCTGTACTAAAATAAAATAAAAAACCTTTGCTTGACTCAGACACTCCAAGTTATTAACCTACATCCCTCATCCCATTCACCAATTAACTATGGAACTAACAGAAAAAATATTCTATACTCATTCCCTTCACTTTTTGATGACCACTTATTCCTCAACTCCTTTCTTCAATATTTATCTCTATACAGTTGACTCCCAAATCCATATATCTCACCTTCTCCCTTTCCCCAGTCTCTTGTTCTTCATTTCCAGCAGCGTGCTAAAAATTTAACTCTACCTTGATTTTCTACTAATAACCTCAAACATATGTTCAGAACTAAACTCATCACTCCCACAACCCCTTATCCCTAAGCTGTCTTTCTCTCCACAGACCTTACTACTCTTGATGGTACCATCATTCTGGTACTGTTACTCAGGCTTGAAATCTAAATCATCTTGAAGTCATCCCTCTCCATCTTTTCCTATGTCTAATCAGTTGCCAGATCTTGTTCATTTTACCTTCCCTTTACCACTCATACTGCTGCAACCCTAGTTCAGGCCTTTATCATCTCTCACTTTTGTCTCTCAGAGTGGTCCCCATGGGCAACACATTCGAAATAGGCTTTTAATTTACATATGATGTCATCTGAAAGTGTATGAAAAATTTCCAAATAAATTTTTGGAGAAATAAAAAAATCCTTTTTCAGGGTAATTTTTCACCACAAGGTGGCGACTCAGCTACAATGATTATGAAATAGAGCTAACTCAGATTGGTAACAACTTTTATTACAAAGATACTCTTTCTCTTCTCTCAAACATACTCTAGAACCTATTCGTTTCTAATTCCTTAGGGACATTTCATTCTAAAGTTCTTCTCCCTTCCCTTTTCTCCCCACCATCATGCATTTTCATTTATACTCTCAACTGATTTTTCTTTTGCTTTGAGCATATATATATATATATATATATATATATATATATATATATATATTTCCCCATCTTTAGCAACTTCTTCCTGCCTCTTTTGTTTCTACAAAACTCAGTAAATAAGTTCTCCGTATGCTTGAGTCCTCTCTTTCCTCACCTTATAGCCTCCTTGCAGTCTTGCTTCTATCTCATCTTTAAAATTGCTGCCTCTATAGTCACTAGTGACTTCCTAGTTAAATTCTGTAATCTTGTCCCAGACTTTTATCTTTCTTACTTTTTTCCCTTCGTTTCCATGACACTGATCTCTTGCTTCTCCTTCTACTCTCTAATTTTCTTTTTCCTTTAATGGTTCTTCAGCATACTAATTTTTAGGTATATCCTCTAAGTCAAGTTGATACTCTACTGTTCTAATCATTCCTTCAGATATCTCATCCATGATGACCTTCAACAGTCATCTTTTATTTTCCCTGCAGATGACTTCCAAAACATTTGGAAACTATTTTCAGTTTTTTTGAGTTCCAAATTCTTTCCCTCCTTCTAGCCCATTGAGAAGGCTTTATACATGTGAAGACATGTAAAATATATTTCTGTATTAGCCATGTTGCCTCTGCCCTCAAAAAAAAGAAAAAATAAAGTGGAAAACTGTGCTTCATTTTGCACTCAGAGTTCATCAGTTCTCTTTCTGGAGGTGGGTAGCATTTTTCATCATAAATGCTTTGGAATTGTTGTGAATCATTGCATAGCTCTGTGTAGCTAACTCTTAAATCATTGATCATCATTAAAATATTGTTCTATGTACAACATTCTCTTGGTTCTTCTTACTTCACTCTGCATCTGTTCATATAGGTCTTTCTAGGTTTTTGTGAAACCTCCTTGCTCATTATTTCTTGTATAATCATATACCAGAACTTGTTCAGCCATTCCCCAATTGACGGGTATGTCTTAAATTTCCATTTCTTTGCCACCACAAAAAGAGATGGGTTCTTTTCCTTTTTATTTGATCTCTTTGAGATATAGCCCTAGTAGTGGTATTGCTAGGTCAAAGACTATGCAGTTTTATAACCTTTTAGGCATAGTTCCATATTGTTCTCCAGAGTGGTTTTGGAAGTTATTTTCTATTCATACCTCTCACCCAGTATCCATTTTCTCATTTCCAACTGCCTACAGAAGATCACCATTTTGTTGTTCCATTACCTTAATATAATGCAAAAAAAGTCAGTCCCCTTCACAACTGATTTCCCTTCCTGATTTCTTCTTTACTGTCAATGCTGTTACCATTCTTTTTGCTTCATGTTTTGGTCTTATAATTCCAGAATTGATTAGAGAACAACTAACTAATGCAACTTTATCATTTTTTAGATGAAAAAACAAACTTCAGAGTGGTTCTGATTTTCCAACTAACTTTTTGCTTCTCTTCCTTTGCCTAACCAAAGATTTAGAATTGGAATGAATTTCATTAGCCATCTAGTCTAGTCTTTTCATTTTATTGTTGTAGAACTTGATTCTCTTCCTGATAGATTACCTGAATTTTCCAAGGTCATACAGCTGACAACTTAGAGTTGAATTCAGGTTGTGACTGAGTCATCACACTCTCCATTAGTTGTCTCTAATAGCCGATCTGATACCAAATCTTATTGATTCTTCCTTCTCAGTGTCTTAAGATCTGTTTCTCTTCTCCATTTCACAGCTGCCACCCTAATTCAGATCCTCATCTGTTTCCTAACTTATCTTCCTGCCTGGCATCACTCCTCAAATCAGATCTTCTTTCATCTGTCTCATTCTTCTATCCCAGAGATAACATGCTGAAAGAATTCTAGACTCGGAGAAGGCCTGGATTGTAATCCCTTTTCTGATACATACTAGGTGTATAATTTTGGACTAATCACAACATATTTGAGCCTCAATTTATCTGTAGAATGGAAACAGTAATATTGTCATGCTTAACTTCAAAGAAATAAGATAACGTATATGAAACATTAAGTAGTAAAACTTTTAAGTAGTACTTTAAAGTCATCTTCTGTTATTTTACATAATTATTTTCAGATCAATTTAAGAAGCTACTTTAATCAGTTTATTTTCTGCTTTATAGTATTCCCTTATTGACTGTGAAATCAATTTTAAACTCTTAAGCCTAGTATTCAAAGTCTTAGTGGCTTCATCTTGCTTTTCTGACTTATTTCCCAATACCCTTCAGTTCAAACTCTGTGTTCCACTCAGTCCAGTTTCCCCTACATTTCCGATGTTTTTGCTTTCCCCTATACTTTGATTGCTTATTCTGGTTGTCTGTACTGTCATTTCTCCTACTCATTACCAGTTCACTTCCCACTGTCATTGAAGGCCCCAGCACAAGTCTAGTCTCATTTGTATAACTTTACTTTGTTGTTTAACTGCACAGTGATCTTTTCCTTCCCTCAATTCTTAGAACTCTGTGGTCTGTGCCATACTTTAGCTCTTAATAATCATTTATTTTAGCTGCTTCCCCTACATAACCATTTTCCTTCCCAGTTGACCTTAGTGAGAATTGAGCAAACAGTTCTTCTCAGTGACCTTCTTTTTAGGGGAGTACCCTGAGTTAGAATAACAGAATTTTAGAGCTGTAAGGAACTCTAAGAGTTTATATGATACTTGCTTGATAAAAATGAGATGTTAATCCTTTTTTTTAAAATTATTTTGATTGCAGAGTGAGATCATTCGAGATAATACTGGAATTTTGGAATGTGTAAAAGAAGGGATTGGCAGAGTGATAGGCATGGGAGTACCTCATAGCAAGCGATTGCTCCCACTTCTTGCCTTGACCTTTCCCACTGTATTGCATGGAGTTCTTCATTATATCATAAGTTCTATCATCCAGAAGTTTGTCCTACTAGTTCTGAAAAGGAAAAATGCTCATAGTCATCCAACTGAAAGTGCCAGTCCTGTACAGAGTGTGTTGGATGCTTATTTTCCTGAACTGATTGCAAGTTTTGCTGCCAGCCTGTGCTCCGATGTTATGCTTTACCCACTGGAAACCGTTTTGCACCGTCTTCATATTCAAGGAACACGTACAATAATTGACAATACAGACCTTGGCTATGAAGTGCTTCCAATCAATACTCAGTATGAGGGAATGAGAGACTGTATCAATAGTATAAAGCAAGAAGAAGGAATGCTTGGTTTTTATAAAGGGTTTGGAGCTATCATAGTACAATATACCCTGCATGCAGCTGTTCTTCAGATTACCAAAATTATTTACTCTACACTACTTCAAAGTAATGTTTAAAGTGGAGATCCAGCATTCAGTAGTCCAGGAAACATAATCTGGGCTCTTTATTACTATGAAATTAAGAGAAAAAAATGAATATTGAAAAAATTGGTTAGGAAAATGAAATTGGTGAAAAAAGAGTCCATGATGACAATTCTTATTATAAGACATAATTGCTTTATTTTGGATCAAAAATACCCTAAATTCCCAAATCACAACAAAAAAGTACTCATAGAATTACAATGGTGTTGCTGAGCTCTTATATGCTGGATTGAAAAATAACATTCTGAACAGAAGCATATTTTTTTCTTGTAATATGAAAACTTGTTGGGACATAAACGATTTTATCTGGCCTCAATATTTATTATCTGTTTAAGCATCTAGATTGATGTTAGAATGGTATCTCAAAGATTTCCATCTGAGTTAACACAAGGTAAATGGATTCTGTCTTAATGATAGCAATTGCATTTAGTCAACCATGAAAAGGTCAGTTACCTCGCAGATTATGAGCTGGAGTTTGAGACTGTGTGTGTTTTAAATGTGTTGTGAAAGTGTAGTTATAAAATAGTAATTAGTAATGGCTGTATGTCCAGACAACTTGGTATTTCCAAAACTTTTCTCCATATCATTCTCATCTCCTTCCTAATTTACCATACTGCAGGATTAGCCTACAGTGAAACTAATCGTGTACTTTCTACTTGTATCTCACCAACATTCAAATGTACGGTATATAAACTCAATCATTTGGTAACAACAAGGCAGAATAGACTAATTGGTTTTTCCATGTCCATGGTAGTGATCTGGTGTTATCACTAATTCTAGTTTTGCCAGCAACTACATGCAGGTATGATTTACTTGTATAGCTATATGAACTATCAGGATACTATTTCTTAGAGCCATTTTTCAAACATTAACTACACTTGAAGATATATAAGATGTAGAATAATCATGAGAACTGATTATTTTTAGTGCCCATATTTACAAATTGTGTTTTGAAGAAAGTCTCAAAATATTTGGTTTCAGAGTTACTTGACCTCCAAGAAACAAAACTAAAATTAATGTATTTGTTGCCCTTTGCCTTTCGTATAGTCTTGTTCGATTAATTTCCTTTTTTAAATTTAGTCTTTGAGACTTTGCTTAAAATTTTTCAAATTACAAGTGCATAAAGAGCAAAGCAAGGCTATTTCCATTTTTAAAAATTTAATCTGACGTTTGGATGAGTACTGAAATAACACACCATAACCCTGAAAGGGAATTTGGTCATGGATGAGTTTTCATTTTTTCTTGATCAGTTTCATGGGAGAACACACTTCAAAACCAAATGAGGGGGAAAAGAAAAAAACTTGAAGCAATCAGTTTTGAGTAAGAGCAAAGTCTGCCTTTCTTCTGAATTAGTTTTGGTGAGTAGGCTCTTTGTGGAGTACATTGATGTGTATTTAACTTACTAGTCATTAAGCACTCTACAATTTATTTCTCCCGTTAATGATCCATAATTTAAGTGGGAACCATTTAACACTCTGAAATCCATAAATTCATGGATGCAAGAAAGCTGAAATTCTCTTCTACTTGTTAAACGTCAGGGGAATGGCTACTTGTCATTACTATTTTGACTCTCGTAGTTAAATTCACTGAAAGTTTAATGGAAACATGTAACCACAGAATGTGATGTAATCAGAAAATGATGATATCCAGATGGCATAAAAGTATGTAAAGCAGGACTCTCTCTACTGTCTTGTAAGTTGTCCATGTAAAATGTTTTTAAAAAAAAAAAATAAAATTATTAAAACATACACAGTTTCCATTTTATGTGCCGTATTCAGAAAGGGAAAGAAAAAAATTAAGAAATAATGCTCAAATGCTGTTTTCTTTGGTTAACCTCTTTATATTTTTAGTCTAGTTGCTTCCATAATTGAGTTGCTCTCATTTTTTTAAACATTTAGTTTTTTATTTTTCTCAATTACATGTATATTTTTAAAAATATATCTTCTTAAAATTTTGAGTTTCAAATTTTTCCCTCCTTTTTACCTCCCCCATTTGAGAAGTCCAAGCAGTTTGATATAGATTATACATGTGCATTTGTGCAAAACATTTTTGTATTAGCTATGTTTCAGAAGGAAACACAGATCCCCCCAAAAACAAGAAAAAAAAATTTTTTAAAGTGTGCTTTATTTAAACTACATTCAAGCTCCACCAGTTCTTTCACCAGAGGTGAATAGCATTTTTCATCCTAAGTTACTCAGAATTATCTTGGATCATCATGTTGCTGAAAATAGCTACGTTCACAGTTAGTCATCATACATTAATGCTGTTATTGTGTGCAGTGTTCCGGTTCTGCTCACTTTGCAGCAGTTCATGTAAATCTTCCTAGATTTTTCTGAAAACAAGTATATCATTTCTTATAGCATACAATATTCCTTCAAAATCATATGTCACATCTTGTTTAGCCATTCTTCACTTGATGGGCTCCCCTCAATTTCCAATTCTTTGCCCCCCTAAAAAACTGCTATGTATATTTTTGTACATATATCTTTCCTTTTTCTTTGATCTGTTTGGAATACAGACCTAGTAGCTGTATTTCTGGGTCAAAGGATATGTGTGTTCTTCCTTCATTGCTGAAGAAGACCATGTCATCAGAGAAATAATGACATGACTCACACTTGACTTTGTTTTGAACGAGGGAGGGCTGTGCAGGTCACCAACCTCACTTCTCCAGGGCCGTCTGAATCCAGTGACCAGATATTCATCAGGATGACTGGAGATGAGGTAATTGGGGTTAAGTGACTTGCCCAAGGTCACACAGCTAATGAGTATCAAGTGTCTGAGGTGAGAGGTGACTCCTGCACTAGTGCTCTATTCACTGTACCACCTAGCTGTCCAGGTCAAAGGATATACACTGTTTTGTAGCCCTTTGGGCATGGCTCCAAGTTATTTTCCAGAATGGTTGAATTAGTCCACAATTTCACAAACTGAAGTAGTGTCCTTATATTTCTACACCCCCTCCCAACATTTGTCATTTTCTTTTTTTGTTGCATTAGCCAGTTGGATAAATGTGAAGTGGTACCTCAGAGTTGTTTAAATTTGCATTTCTCTATTAGTGATTTAGATTGTTTTTTTCATATGACTATAGATAACTTTGATTTCTTCTAAAATATGCTAGTTCATATCCTTTGACTGTTTTATCAATTGGAGGGTGGCTCTTCTTTTTTAAATTTGACAAATCATTTTGAGGCCTTTACCAAAGAAACTTGCTGTAAAATCTCCCACCCACACCGAGTTTCTTACTTTCCTTTTGATTTTGGCTATATTGGTTTTGTTTGTGCAAACCATATTTAATGTAATCAAAATTATCTATTTTACATCCTGTAATGCTCTCTTATCTCTTGTTTTGTCATAAATTCTCCCCTTATCCATAGATCTGAGAGGTAAAATTTTCCAGGTTCTCCTAATTTCCATGTTCTCTTAATAATCTTATGTATAATGTCTGAATCATGAACCCATTTTGATCTTATCTCTGTACACTATGTGAGATATTGGTCTATACCTAGTTTCAGTCAAACTGCTTTTCAGTTTTCCTAACAATTTTTGTCAACTGGTGATAAGTTTTTGTTTCAAAAACTTGGATCTTTGATTTCATCAAACTCTAGATTACTATGGTCATTTATTACTGTGTATGGTATTATTTCTTAGCCAGTACCAGATTACTTTGTTGATTACCACTTTGTAGGATATCAGGGAAGTTTTCTTGAGAATTTCTTGAAATATGATGTCTAGGTTCTTTTTTTAAGACTTAATTATTTTTAGTTTTCAAAATTCACCTCCACATGATTTTTGAGTTCCAAATTTTCTCCCCATCTCCCCCAACCCCTAGACTGTGCATTTTGATTACCCCTTTCCCCAATCTGCTGTCCCTTCTATCACCACCCCCCACTTCTCTTATCTCCTTCCCCTTTTATTTTCCTGTAGGACAAGAGAGATTTCTATACATATATCTCATTTCTCATTGGCATGTAAAAATAATTTTTAACGTTTGTTTTTAAAACTTTGAGTTCCAAATACTCTCCCTTCCTGCCTCCCCCGCACCTTTATTGACAAGGCAAGCAATTCAATAAAGGTTATATATGTGTAGTCATGCAAAACACTTCCATAATAGTCATATTGTAAAAGAGTATATTTCCCTCCATCCTATCCCGCCCCCATTTATTTTCTCTCTTTTGACCCTGTCCCTCCTCAAAAGTATTTGCTTCTGATTATTCCCTCCCCCAATCTGCCCTCCCTTCTCTCTTATTCCCTTCCCCCCTACTTTCCTGGACGGTGTTAGATTTCCATATCCAATTGAGTGTGTGTGTTATTCCCTCCTTAAGCCAAATCTAATAAGAATAAGGTTCACTCATTCCCTCTCACCTTCCCCCTCTTCCCCTCCACTGTAAAAGCTTTTTCTTCCCTCTTTTATGTGAGATAATTTACATTCTATCTTTCCCTTTCTCCTCCCAGTGCATTCCTCTCTCTCACCCCTTAATTTTATTTTTTAGCTATCACCCTGTGCTCTCTATCAACCCTAATTCTGAGAAAGGTTTCATGTGTTACAAATATGATCTTTCCATCTAGAAATATAAACAGTTCAACATTAATAAGTCCCTTATGATTTCACTTTCCTGTTTACCCTTTCATGCTTCTTTTGGGTCTTGTATTTGAAAGTTTAATCTTCTATTCAGCTCTCGTCTTTTCATCTAGAATGTTTGAAATTCCTCAATTTCATTGAATGTCCATTTTTTCCTTCGAAAGATTATACTCAATTTTGCTGGGTAGGCAATTCTAGTTTTTAATCCTAGCTCCTCTGACCTTTGGAAAATCATATTCCAAGCCCTTTGATCCTTTAATGTAGAAGCTGCTAAATCTTGTGTTAACCTGATTGTGTTTCCACAATACTTGAATTGTTTCTTTCTGACTACTTGCAATATTTTTTCCTTGACCTGGGAATGCTTTGGTTACAATATTCCTAGGAGTTTTCCTTTTGGGATCTCTTTCAGGAGGGGATCAGTGGACTCCCTAAATTTCTATTTTATTTTCTGGTTCCATAATTTCAGGGCAATTTTACTTGATGATTTCTTGAAAGATAATGTCTACCTCCACCTCCCCTTTGATCATGACTTTCAGTCCAATTATTTTTAAATGATCTCTCTGGAATATTTTCCAGGTCAGTTGTCTTTCCAATGAGATATTTCACAGTCTTCTATTTTTTAATTCTTTTGGTTCTGTTTTATAATTTCTTGATTTCTCATAGAGTCATTAGCTTCCATTTTTTCCATTCTAATTTTTAAGGAATTATTTTCTTCAGTGAGCTTTTGGACCTCCTTTTCCATTTGGCCAGTTCTGCTTTTTAAGGCATTCTTCTCTTCATTGGATTTTTGGACTTCTTTTGCTATCTGAGTTAATCTGTTTTTTAAGGTGTTATTTTCTTCAGTATTTTTTGAGTTTCCTTTAGCAAGCTGTTGACTCATTTTTCATAGTTTTCTTGAATCACTCTAGTTTCTCTCTCCAGTTTTTCCTCTACTTCTCTTGATTTTCAAAATGCTTTTTGAGTTCTTCCATGTCTTGAGATCCATTCATAATTTTCTTGGAGGTTTTGGATGTAGAAGCTTGGACTTTGTTGTTGGTGGTTGTATGTTTTGTTTTTCTTTGTCACCAAAGTAAGATTCTATGGTCTGTTTTTTTTTTCTGGTGTTTACTCATTTTCCCAGACAATTATTTGACTTTTTAACTCTTTGTTAAGGTTGGGCTCTGCTTCCAGTGTGGAGGGTGTACTGTCCCAACCTTCAGGAGTTTTGTGCATCTGTTTTCAGAGATACTTCTAGGGATCTGTAATTTTCAGTTTCTTCCAAGGTGGTAGGATCAAAGAAGAGGTGTTTGCTGCTCTCCTGGTCTGTGCTTTGTCAGTGACCACAATCACTCTTTTCTGCCTTGGAACTGTAAGGAAGATTCCTTCTCCACAACTATCACAAGCTCCACCACACCAGCACTCTTCCTTGCCCCAGAACCACCACCCAGGACTGTGACCCAGATCCAAGCATGGGCAAAGCAAGTGAATCCTGCCTCAGTGCCAGGAAAGAGATCCCTGCAATCCCCTCTGATATGCTGTTTGATCCCCCCACCATCTGTGGGCTAAGAGCTCTGGAAGCAGCCACTTCTGCTGCCACATCCACCCCCTCCCTGGGGCTGGAGCCAGACCACGCTCCTCTCTCACCCAGATTGGACAGACTTTTCCTACTGACCTTCTAAGTTGTCTTTGGTGTTTGTAGGCTGAGAAGTCTGGAAACTGCCACAGCTGTCTGTGAATCAGTCTTCTGAACCCTGCTCCAGGTTTGCTGGGGGCCTGGTCTGTACTGGCATGTTTTGCATATACTGTGCTACTCTATCAGCCTGGTACAACAGACCTTTCTTTTCTGTTGACCTTCCAGATTGTCTTGGGCTGGACATTTGTTTCACTCTCATTTTGTGGGTTCTCCTGCTCTAGAATTTGTTTAGAGTCATTTTTTAACATATTCAGATAGGTTTGGGGGAAAGCTCAAGTGAGTCTCTTCTTTTACTCTGTCATCTTGGCTCTGTCCCTCTAAGTTGCTTTTTTAATCATGAATTTCAGGAAGTCTAATAATTCTTAAATTACTTCTCCTTCATCTGTTTTTCAGGTCAGTTGTTTTTCCAATGTGATATTTCACTTTTTCTTCTATTTTTTTATTTTTAAAATTGTGTTTCATTGTCTCTCAATGTCTCATGGAGTCATTAGCTTCCTGTAATGCCAATATGATACCCACAGCAGCTGTTCTGGATATGCATGCATATTTCCAGGGTAAATTCACAAAACACAAACTCTCTTCTTCAAAAATGAAACCAAAATATTTATTCAGATTCCAGAAAGCCAATTCTACCACAGTAACAACAAAGTTTGTAGACATTGTCAATAAGGGAGCATGGCCATCCCCAAGCCTTCTCTTCATCAGTCCTCCCTACAAACAAGCTCCCTGAGGCAAAAATCATTCCCTTTCTCATTCACTGCTCTTCTCTGCTCTGTCTGCTCTCTCAATTTCACCTCATTCTCTCTTCTTGTTGCACCCTTCCTTCTGTACTCATTTAGCAAATTCCTCCCACCATGAGTTCCATATGAATCAGGTTATGGGCTGAGTCAGGTCTCAAAGCGGGTCACATGGGCCTATTAAAGGGCAGGAAAGGTCTTCAGATTCCATTACCATTACTCTTACATGTGTCCAATTCTAATTTTTAAGGAATTATATTCTTCAGTCTGATTTTGTGCCTCTTTCTGTTTGGCCAGTTCTGCTTTTTTTTTGGAGTTCTTTCTTCCATTGAATTTTTATGCCTCTTTTATCATTTGGCCTATACTGTTTTCTCAGTTTTCTTTAGTATTTCTTGTGTGTGTGTGTGTGTGTGTGTGTGTGTGTGTGTGTGTGTGTGTGTGTTCATGCACCTCTTTTTGCCTAGCTCTTGTCTCTCTTATCATAATATTCATACTTCTCTCTCATTTCTTTTCCTAATCTTTCCTATATCTCTCTTACTTGAATTTCAAAATCCTTTTGGAGCTTCCAGGAATTCTTGTTGGGCTTGTGTCCAATTCACATTTTCTTTGAGGCTTTCCTTGTAGCTTGTTTTGACATTATTGTCTTCTGAGTTTGTGTCTTGATCTTCTCTCACCACAGCAAATCTTTATAGTCAGCTTCTTTTTTTGTTATTTTCTCATTGTCCACTCTACTTATTAACTTTTAATTTTATGTTAAATCCGCCTCTGTTCCTGGGGTAAATGGTGCTCTTTCTTAATGTCAGTTCTTCTGTGCTACTCTTTTCAGAGTTTGTTCTGGGAGTCAGTAGGCTTTTGGTGCTTCCAAGATGATATGATATAAGGAAAGGTGTGGTCACTCCCCTCCTCACCTGTACTCTGGTCTTTACCCAGGACTTACTTTCCCTGTATCCACAAATGCCAGTACTCCTTTTGGCCCTGGAACTGTAACTAGGTTCTCTGCTTTCCTGCAGCAGTAATCACTAGTCTTCCTTTCTGCCTTGGAATTGAGACCAGGGTCCCTACTCCCTTGTAAGTGACCACAAACACTCTTCTCCACCCTGAAACACTGAGCAGGGTCCCTGTTCCCCAGTAGTGCTTTTCTTTGCTCTGGGTCTACAACCTGAAGCTGTGTATAGGCAATGCAACATGGTCCTGAACCATGAGGAAAGGGTCCCCTGTAATTTGTTGCCATCACTAAAAAAACTTTTTTTGAAGACTAATTTCTTCATATGTTTACAACATATTAAACTGATGACTAAAATTGCATAGTGCTATCTACAGGGAAGATAAACTTCATCTGAACTGGTTGGAATATTTTTCTGCTAAAGACCTATAAGATCATTTATTTGGCTTATAGAAACTCATATTTTGAGAGTTCAAAATTATTTAAAAGTGGCAATCAATATTTTCTTTAGAATTTTTAGAAAACTATTGTATCAGGACATCAACTGGGACAGTGCCCCAGTGCTCTAAGAATGTTTGTAGCCTATTTTAGATATGAATGATTTTATACTAAGGTTAAAATGGAAAGAGGATGCAATTACTTTTGCCATTTTTCTTCAAATAACAATTTGTTTAATTCACTTTTTTTATATCATCAGTTCTCTTTGAAAAGAAAGAACACAAGGAAGGAGATTGTTTCTTTAGAGTAAGAGGTGTCAAAGTCAGATTTGATGTTGGACCAAATTTCTCACAAAAATGTGAAGAAAGTTCACATCTTATTCAATGAATTAAATTATTTTGAACTAAATTTTTAAACAGGTTCCCAAGAAAATGGGTAACTTTTTACAATCTGTATTTTGCTTCTGGACTAATGCTTCATTTGCCTTTCTTTAAAAATACAGATGTCCTTCATCTGGAAAAAGGTAGCCCATAATAAGTCAAAACAAAGTTACAGAAATGTCTGATAAAAATTAGCCACTATGCCTAGTTAACATTTAAAAACTTTATCATAAATATATGTGTGCATATATATGTTTATGTGTAAAAATATACATGTATGTATATATGTATTTACTTGATAATTATATTTATTTTTTAAATAATTTATTTATGTTTAGTTTTCAACATTGACTTCTATAAGATTTTGAGTTTTAAATTTTCTCCCCCTCCCTTACTTACCCCCTACCCAAGACAGCATATGCAGTCCAACATATTTTCTACTTATACATTCATATTAAATATATTTTGACATTAGTCATTGCTGGGGATGGAAGCTCAGTTCCATGTGGACAGTTTCGGGCAGGTAAAGGTGGGAACTTCTAAATCTTAGAGTTCTCATGAGGCCCCCCAGAAAACAGCAGGGAATCAAGGAGTGAGACCGAGCAATCTCGTGTATTTCCGCCTCTTCCCGTGAGAAAAGTGATGGGAGGAGCATCCCCCTCGAGACTGTCCCGGATCTGGGCACACCTATTGTTATCTAACAGGCACGGTATTCAGGTGCAAACTATGCGGCTGGAGAGCTTAATTAGGGTCAGGAAAGCCTGAAGGCTCCCTTAGCGCAGAGGGGCCCTGACAGACAGAAGGCCTCTCCTCCCTTTTCCTCTCTTCGCTCTCCCCTCCCCCTCTCTCCCCACTTACACTTCCACTTCCAATCTCTTATCGTAAGATCTTTGCCTCCTTGGGAGATTTCTCTCTCCCTCCTAAGGAAGAGCTCCCCCTGCACATGTAACCAGGACCCTGAATAAAGCCTAACCCTTGTTCGACTCTGGAAAGTCTCTTCTCTCATATGTTTATCTGGTTTGGCCAACCGAAGACCTGGGACAGGTAAGGTAAGACTCGGGTAGCCCTCAGGCCTCTAGGCCTGGCAAGTCATGATGATTCTGATGAATCAGAACTAATGGGAAGAAGCACAAGAACGAAGAAACAAAACAACAAAAGAAAGGAGAGCAATAGTATGCTTTCATCTCCATTCAGACTCCAAAATTCTTTCTTTGGATTTGGATAGTATTTTCCAGTGCAAGTCTTTTGGAGTTACCTTAGATCCTTGCATTGCTGAAAAGAGCCAAGTCTATCAAAGTCAGTCTTCACACACTGTGACTATTACTATTACAGTGTTCTCCTGGTTCTGCTCATTTCACTCAGCATCTATCAGCATCTATCAGTTCATCTAATTCTTTCCAGGTTTTTCTGACGACAGTCTGCTCCTCATTGTAATAGGAGTTAAAAATCTTCCCCGTTCATTGATAAGCCTCAGGTGGGGCTATTGAGGGAGGCTTGATTGGGAGAGGCTTGTTTTGTATGGGGGTCCACACCTTTTGCTGATTGCTGGTGAGATACTGGGTCACAAGGGGTCGTGCCCTCTAGCTCTGAAAAGAGTAAGCTGAGGTGAGGTTTTACTTTGGGGCTTAGCTTTTGGAAGAAGGTTTGTGTGCCAGATGACATTCTGGGCAGCCATTTTAAGAAGCCCCCCCAGCTTTGAAAACCCAAATGGTGTTTCTCTCTCTGGTAATGATGTATGTATTGCCCATGGTCAGACAGTTGGAAGGCCTATCTCTTGGTCCTGCATGTATTTTCTCTCTTGGTATATGTGTTTGATTACAGTGATTGTTGACTCCACAAAAGTTGCTTTCCTTTTAGAAAAGCAGATCTAAAAACCTGTATAGCAGGGCCATCCTGTGTGTGCCAGGGTGTTTACCACTACAATACTTTCTTATATCACAATAGTATTGCATTATATTCATATATCACACCTTGTTCAGTCATTCCTCAATTGATGAGCATCCCCTCAATTTCCAATTCTTTTATGTCTAGTAAACTTGTAAATTGGTCCAGAGATTCTGAGATATACATCAGATGTATATTAACCTCTCACAATTAGTAGCTCTTACACAGTGTATATTGTGCATATACCAACACAGCAGGGTTTTGAACAGGGAAAACCTAGAAGGGGACAAGAGTGCATGCGAGAGAAAGAACACATACCAAGTTGCTCAAAGCAAAGCCTGGGCAGGTTTGAGAGCAAGTGACTGCCCTGAGACACTTCAAGAGTCAACTTTTACTTAGGATAATTGACACCATGGCTATATTCCAAGATAAGGAGAGGCAAACATACATTTCTGAAAGAGTACATACAGATGGTGCAGATATACAATATTTAACTATTACAACCCTCTTTTATGACCTTTTGTCCTGTCTTCACGATATAGTATTCTTTTTTTTTTTGCTTCCAAAGGGGTTCATTTTATTGTGAAAAAAAATTTCAAAAGTTTATATTATGACTTTTCAAATTACGAAAGTACTTGATGGCTTAAAACTATCTCTCCCAAACCACTGCAAGGAAAGTTCTGTAGTTCTTTGTAATGCTGTCTTGAAATGTTTTGTCAAAACCACAAATGATCTTATTGGAACATACCGGAGGTATTGAAATAGCCCAAGATGTCTTTAACCATATGCTTTACAAATAATTCTTGTGCACAAATTCTCATTGTATATAATTTCCAAAAAACTCTCAATCACCCACCCACAATTGTGGACAGCTCTAGCATTTTATTTAACATTTTCTTATGAATACACCAAAGAGGTTCATCTGCTAACCAAGAGCAGTTATGTTACAGACTGCCCCCCTCAAAGGCTTTCTTAATGCTTCAAGTAAGATGCTTAATCTTTTTCCCTTGCCTTAGGGGAATTTTTAATGCATGAGGAACACTAAATTGATCTTTCTCCTTTTATGAAACATATACAGCAGAAATGTACATACATAAAGACACTTTACACACACAAAAGTGAATTCACCAATTCCAAACTCATCAGTTTTTGAAAACCAGTCACTAAATGAGTGGACATAAGCCAATCCCCGTCTATAAACTACATGAAAGAGATGAGACCTGAGTTTCAGATCAACACTTCGCAGAACCATCTCCCATCAATTACGTTTAGTACAATAAATTTCCCATTTACTCTAAATTCCCTTTTTCTGAACCCAAACAAGACCTTGTGTTCCTTAAATACCATTATAAACCTCATGATTTTCACAGTATGTCTGTTTCTGTGAGAAACCAGAAGTTCCTACTTGTTTAATTTTTTCTTCTTTTATATTGTACAAATTTTTTGACATGTGCTGGACCCCCAACCTTACTGTAAAAATGACAGAAAAACCCATTCAGCCACAGGTTTAATGTTTTCCACTAAGTTTTCTAACTATAGTTCCTGATCATGTAAAGTACCCAACATCCCCTTGAAGTGCCAGATATAACTAGTAGTGGCCCTGACAAAGTGAATTTCAGACCTCCGTCTCTTTGAGTAATGGAGCTGTATCCAGTGCTTAGCAAAAGCTTGACTTTTCAGAGCATCTTGTGCTAATGATGGCACTTGTCCAGAGCTGGTACTTCCCCTAGAGATTAGGGAACCCTAAAAGCACCAGTGAGAGAACTCTCCTATGTCTTCCCCTCCTGCAAACAAAGGGATGGAGATACATTAGCTCTCCAAACCAACACTGCACTGGTAATGTCTGTTCCCTACCTAGTTCTACCTCTTCAGGTTTGTTTGTTTTTAATTCTTATTTTCTGCTGTAAAGTAGGAGGGATAAAAACCTAACCTGAGTCACAAGAACCAAAGACATGAAGGCCACAGAAGGAAGTAACCAGGACTAGCTGGGAGACCTCCCCCTCCCTCCACACCCAATGAACTGGTTTCACCAAAAAACAAACAAACAAACAAAAACACACAAGCAAACAAACTGGATTTACAAAATCCATTCATCCAAGGGTGGCACAGGGAGAAAAGCAAGGTGTTCAAGTGGGTTAAATGACTTGCCAAAGGTCACACAGCTAGTAGGAGTCTGAGTCTGGATTCAGACTCAAGAGAATGAGTCTTCCTGACTCCATGCTCAGTATCTATCCACCGTCTATCCACTGCCTCTCTCTCTCTCTCTCTCTCTCTCTCTCTCTCTCTCTCTCTCTCTCACACACACACACACACACACACACACTCACACACGTATGCACCTGTGTCAAATGGTGGCCTTCTCTAGTATGGGGTTGGAAAGGAGGGAAAAAGCTTGGAATTCAAATGTGATTAAAAAAAGTTTTAATTTAATTTTTAAAAAGAAAAACACAGTTTAGGCACAAATTCAATTAGAATGTGAGAAAAGACACATTAAAAAAAAGAACTTAAAAATGTTTTTATAAATGAAATGAGAGCACTAAAAGAAAAAATGTGAGCTATGGAAGAAAGAACTAGAAAGAGAATTAATAGCTTGCCACAACAGGAACAAAATATTGCCAAAAAATCCAAACTCTCTAAAAATTAGAATGGATCAAATAGAAACTAATGACTCCATGAGAAAATAAGAAATGTTCAAAAAAAGTTGAAAGATTGGGGGGCGGGGTGAGAAATGTAAGATACCTCATCCAAAAAAAACTGACCTGAAAAACAGATCAAGGAAAGGCAATTTAAGAATGACTAGATAACCCAAAAGCATAGATAACGTATTCAAGAGATCATAAAGGAAACCTTCCTAGATTTCTTTGAACTGGAGGTGAAAAAAAAATATACCAATAGAAAGGAAGGAAGGAAGGAAGGAAGGAAGGAAGGAAGGAAGGAAGGAAGGAAGGAAGGAAGGAAGGGAGGGGGGAAGGAAGGAGAGAAGGAAGGAAGGAAGGAAGGAAACTTTCAAGTGCCTTATAGCCAAAGCACAGAGGTTCCAGTCAAAGAAGAAAAACTGCAAGCAGAAAGAAAGAATTCAAGCACTGAGGAGTCACAGTCAGGACAATACACAATTTTGTAGCCACCAAAATAAAGGAGTATAGAAGTTGGAATACAATATTCCAGGAGACAAGGATTTGGGTTTATAAACATGAATAACTTACCCAGCAAAACTGAGCATAATGCTCTGGGGAGAAAAATAATGGATCTTTAAAGAAATAGAAAACTTACAAACTTTTTTTCTTCAAAAAGATCATAGTATATTTGATTATTTGTTTTAAAATTTAAATAATTTTTAAATTTTGAGTTTCTAATTCTTTTTCACCCTGCTGCCCCTCCCCAACTCACTGAGAAAGGTAAGCAATGTGATATCAATAATACATGTGAAATCCTGAAAAATGTATTTCCATATTAGCCATGTTGCAAAAAGAAAAGCAAGCAAAATAAAGTAAGTTAAAAAAGTATGCTTCAATCTGCACTTAGAGTTCCTCATTTCTCTCCCTAGAGGATAGCATTTTTCATCAACAGTCTTTTGGAATTATCTTGGATCATATTCTTGATCAGAGTAACTTTAAGTCTTTCACAATTGATCATCACACATTATTGCTGTTACCATGTACAATGTTGTCCTGGTTCTGCTCACTTCATTTTGCATCAGTTCATACGTCTTACCAGCTTTTTCTGAAGCCATCCCCTCAGCATTTCTTATAGCATAATAGTAATCACAATCATATAACAAATTGTTCAGCCATTCCCCAATTGACGGGTATACACTCAATTTCCAATTCTTTGCTACTGTAAAACAAGCTGTTATAAATATTTTTGTACAGATAGATTCCTTTTCATTTTCTTTGATCTCTTTGGGATATAGACCTAGTAGTGGTACTGCTGGATCAAAGAATATGCATATCTTATATATAGCCTTTTGGGCATAGTTCCAAATTTTTCTTCAGAATAGTTGGACTAGTTCACCACTTCACTAACAATGCATTGATGTTACAATTTTTTCCACATCACCTCCAGTGTGTTGTTTTCCTTTCTATCATGGTAGTCAATCTAATAAATGTGTAGTACTTCAGAGTTGTTTGTTGTCAAATTATTAGTGACTTAGAGCATTTTCATATGATTATTGATAGCTTTGACATCTTCTGAAAATTGCCTGTTTATATCCTTTGACCATTTACAAATTGGGAAGTGACTCTTATTTTTATAAATTTGACTGAGGTCATTTTAAGAAATAGTTGAGGCCTTTATCAGAGAAACTTACTGTAATATTCCCTTCCCCTCCTGTTGGGGGTGGAAGCTCAATTCCATGTGGACAGTCTCGGGCAGGTAAAGGTGGGAACTTCTAAATCTTAGAGTTCTCATGAGGCCCCCCAGAAAACAGCAGGGAATCGAGGAGTGAGACCGAGCAATCTCGTGTATTTCCGCCTCTTCCCGTGAGAAACGTGATGGGAGGAGCATCCCCCTTGAGACTGTCCGGATTCTGGGCACACCTATTGTTATCTAACAGGCACGGTATTCAGATGCAAACTATGCGGCTGGAGAGCTTAATTAGGATCAGGAAAGCCTGAAGTCTCTCTTAGCGCAGAGGGGCCCTGACAGACAGAAGGCCTCTCCTCCCTTTTCCTCTCTTCGCTCTCCCCTCCCCCTCTCTCCCCACTTACACTTCTGCTTCCAATCTCTTATCATAAGATCTTTGCCTCCTTGGGAGATTCCTCACTCCCTCCTAAGGAAGAGCTTCCCCTGCACATGTAACCGAGACCCTGAATAAAGCCTAACCCTTGTTCGACTCCGGAAAGTCTCTTCTCTTATACGTTTATCTGGTTTGGCCAACCGAAGACCTGGGACAGGTAAGGTAAGACTCGGGTAGCCCTCAGGCCTCTAGGCCTGGCACCCTCCCACCTCAGTTTCCTGCTTTCTTTCTAATCTTGGCTTCTTTGATTTTATTTGGCAAAACCTTTTTAATTTAATGTAATCAAAATTATGTTTTATTTTCCATGATTCTGTCTCTCTCTTGTTTGGTCATAAATTCTTCCCTTATCCTTAGATCTGACAGATAAACTATGCCATATTCCTCTAATTTGTTTATGATATCACCCTTTATGTCTAAATCATGTGTCCATTTTGATCTTATCTTGATATACATTATGAAATATTAGCCTATACTTAGCTTCTGCCAAACTACTTTCCAATTTTCTTAGCAATTTTTATCAGCTCGTGAGTTTTTGTCCCAAAAGACTGGATCTTTGGATTCATCAAACACTAGATTACTATGTTTATTTAATACTGTGTATTGCATAGTTAATCTATTCTGCAGATCCACTACTCTCTTAGTCGTTCACTATCACTGCTCTGTAGTGGGATTTTAAATCTGATACTGCTAGGCTGCCTTCCCTTACATTTTAAAAAATTAATTCCCTTGTTATTCTTGATCTTTTGTTCTTCAAGGTGAATTTTGCTATTTTTTCCTAACTTTATAAAATAATATTTTTTTAGTTTGACTGGCATGGCATTGAATAAGTAAATCAACTTAAGTAGAATTGTAACTTTTATTATATTGGTTCAGCCTACTCATGGGTAATTAATATTTCTCTATTTTAGAGCTATCTACATTTTTTGTGAAAAGTGTTTTGTAATTGTGTTCATATAGTTCCTGAGTATGTCTTGACAGGTAGACTCTCAAGTATTTTACGTAGTCTCTGTTTATTTTAAATAGAATTTCTCTTTCTATCTCTTCCTGCTGGACTTTGAAGTCAGACAGGAAAACTAGAGGTTTTTTTTCACTGGTTGTAGGCAAATACTTCTTTCTCTAAAAGAGAATATAGCAACAAAAAGTCTATATAATTTCAGTTAAAAATATGGCAGCATCCACTCTTTCATTGAAGAAATTAATTTCATTGAAGAAAAATCCCCTTATTCTCTTACAGAATATATTTGTCCCTTTACAAGCTCTCAGGCATGACTCAAGTAAATGTTCCAGCTGAGAGTCTTAAATCATTTTCAAGGCTGAGGGGAAATACTTGTTTCTCTGAACTCCAAATCCCAGTGTGTCAGGAAGTTCTCAGGCCCATGTTACCACTAGTATGTACTATAGATTATTCATGTATATGAATCCTACATGGGGAATTATGAATATGAATTCTATTATGTTCTATTATAAATTATGAATCCTAAGTTTTTTCTATTAGAGAGAAACTATAAGTTGAAGAAAAGTCAAGTCAGTATCAGCCTCCTTTCTCTAAACAGACTCTCTTTCTCCAGAAGGAAATACAGAAGAAGCTGGCTTAAGTGGAGGAGGTGGAGAAGAAGACGCTGGACTGAGTGAAGGAGATGGGAAGGCATGTCATAGTTCAATTGGACATGCTTTTATTCTCAGTGATGTTTTTAGTATGGTATTAGCTGTTTGCTCTTTGGGCCATAACAATTTGTCAAGGGACTTGTGCAGCCAGATAAATCAAGTGTTGGATATTTATAGCCCTGGATGTATTTGGCAGCCATTTCATCTGATAAAATATTGAGCTCAGTTACATCATTGTATGAAATTGGCTATCATTTTTGTTGATGAGTTAAAATCAACATTTAAAAATGAGTTTGACTTTGATCTTCAAATGCCATTACTGCTGTTATTATTTTTTAAACATCAGGGTTTATGAAGTATCATAGCATTAGAGACAGAGATCTGGGAAGAGTTTCAAAGACTACTTAAATGTTGTGTAAACTACTCCCCAAGATAGTTCCACTTGACTTCCAACCATGCACTTGTTTTACTGGAGGATGATTTCGCAGACTTTTTATCTGGCCTTCATTCTGACTTCTGACTCATTCTTTGCATTTCTTGGTCTTCAGTGGCCTTACTTTGGGGTCAGTTCTCTACTTTGAGGCATTTCAAGAGTATTTTCTTAGCTATCTTCACTACTTTGAGGAGTGTGAGGTATGCATATTGAGTCAGTCAGTCATCCTGTAACTGTTTTCTTTTTAATTGCTTGCTGATGTCCCTACTGTACTTAATGCACAAATACTTTGTGACTGACTCTCTCCTACTTGGAGCAACCACTGGAAATCCCCATTTGCCCTAATCCTTTCACTTTGGAAGATCATTGAAGAAAATGTCTCAGGTGATCTGTAATAACCAGGCTCTAGCTGCTCCAAAGCAAGATGAAGATGAGAGATGGATGATGGAAAAAGAATGGAAATGTTGCTCTAAATCTCAAGTAAGTGGAAGGTGCTGATCTGAAGGTCCTAGGCACTGGGTGAAGACAGATCCACCATGAATTGTCCCAGAATAAAAAAAACAGAGGCTTTTTCCAGTGATTCAAGAAGTCATTCCTGTAGCTGCCTGAATAATATTTGAGTAGAAGGTAGAGCTATAGGATTTGGTTGTAAACAACCCAGAAAATTTCAAAGGCAATTTGGCATAAAGGAATAAAAGAGTAAAAATGCTATTAGTCTATTTCCATTGGACTTCTGCCTGAAAGCTGGAGAGAAAACAATCAGTATCTGTTGGAAGAGAGCTGAATTGCTAGGAGCAGCAAAGAAAAGTTGAGCAACAGCATTGGTGAGAGGACCCACTAAACCTATTGGCAATAAGAGACAGTGACAATATTGAGAGGACCTAATCTACCCATGCAAAGGCATGACACAGATGTACTGTGATGAGAAACAGAAACTAGATAGTAACTAGAAGTACCTTTTATCAAAAAAGAAATGCAACACAGATAACCTCAGAGAGGAATGTTAAAAATAAAGATTAAACAGCCTCCCTCCCATTGCCTGGAATGCACCAAGCTGTGGAGGCTACACAAATCTCTGGTTAAGGTTGGCCTAGAGTGGGGGAGGTTTCTTGATTCTCTACAAACTCCAATGTGGGTCTTTCATGTGCCCTTTATGGTGATATATGTTGAAGCCTTGTGAGTCTGAGTTCAGGAGAAAGGAGATGATAATTACTGATAATTACCTTTGGGGAATTCTAGATACTTAATTATCCAGGTGGATGGAGACATGAAGCCCAAGAAGTGAGAAGTCTAAAAATGTCCTTTAGACACTATATGTGGGGTGAGAATCTATGACAAAGGCATCACCTTAACAGCTACATAAAAATTATGTTGCTAAACTAACTAGACTAATTTTCTCCAAAGTTTGAAATGGAGGTAGTTAGAAAACCCATTTGTCCTTGTGTTGGGGGTGTAAGCTCAGTTTTCACGTGGATAGTCTCGGGCAGGTAAAGGTGAGGACTTCTAAACCTCAGAGTTCTCATGAGGCCCCCCAGGGAACAGCTGGGAATTGAGGCATGAAACACGGTCTATCTCATGCATTTCCACCTCTTCTCAGTGGGAAACTTGCTGGGGAGAGCATCCCACCCTTGAGATTGGCCCGTGGTCTGAGCACACCTGTTGTTGACTAGCTAGGGGCTGAGAGCACGCACGGTATTCACGTACAAACTATGTGGCAGGAGAGCTTAAGCAGGGACAGGAAAGCCTGAAGGCTTCTTCGCGCTGAGGGGCCCTTGGAGGGAAGAGGGTACCCCCCCTCTTCTGCTCCCATCCTCTTGCTGTATGATCCTTGCCCCTTGGGAGGAGGAGGATTCCTCTCTCCTGAGGAAGAATTCACCCTGCACATGTAACCAAGACCCTGAATAAAGCCTCACCCTTGTTCAACTCTGGAAAGTCTCTTCTCTCAATACATTTATCCGGTTGGCCACCAAAGACCAGTGAAAAGGTAAGACTCGGGTAGCCCTTTGGCCTCTAGGCTGAACATCTTTGCCTGATTCTTCCTTGTATACTCCTACTCTAATCCCATTTTCATGGAAGAGAATGAAGATAATGATAGTAATTTAGAATAGAAAGGGAAGCAATTAGCCATAACACTTTAAAGTTTATTGTGTGGAAATAAACACAATTTATATATATATGTGTGTGTGTGTATATGTATATATGTATGCATATAGTCTCCACTAAGTCCTTACTCTGATCCCTGATTGTGTTCTAAAAGTGACCAAGAGTTCTAAAAGACCATGTCAGCAGAATATAAGCCCTGGCAAGGACTGCTAAATTGGAAAGGCATCACTGGGTAGCTAGGTGACACACTGCATAATGGGCCTGCAGTCAGAAGATCTGAGTTCAAATTTGACCTCAGACACTTATTAGCTGTGTGATGCTGAGCAAGTCACTTAAACCTCTGTTTGCCTCAACTTTCTCAACTATAAAATGGGGATGGATATTAGCACCTGCTAGGGTTGTTGTAAGGATCAAATGAGATAATACTTGTGAAGCATTTAACATAGCACCTAATCTATAGTAGGTGCTATATAAGTCTTCTTCTTCTTCTTATATCATTATTATTAATTGGATCCTGCAATGGACTCTCTATATGCTGTCTAAGGATCAGCTAATATTGAATGATTGATCACTCAAGAAGACTGCTGAAGCAAAGAGGGATTGTGATCTGTACCAGTGGAGGGAGTATTTAGTTAAAATCACAGATCCTTAAAGCAAAGACACAAATTAGATATAGTTTATACAAATCACATTCAAGTGTCCTTGTGATCCTTTGAATACACTGTTGATATTGCTCATATGGTAGATCATTGTATCGCCAAGGCGATATTCACAGCAGTGGTGGTGACTATGAATATGCCAGAGTAGTTCTCAATTGCAAAATATAAAAGACTCTCCATATAGAAGGGAGAAGACAAACATTTATTTAAACACCAGAAAGTCAAATCCCAGAACCAGAAAACAAAATCCATCATGGTGACCAAGAAGTTAATAAACATGATCACAGCAGAGGGCAAAACCATTCTCAAACCTCCTGTCCCCCAACCAGGGCCTTCTCACTATCAACTGTCACAATGTTGGGCCTGTATCAGTTGATCTGAGTTCTTTCCCTTCTGACCTGACCCTACTCACTCACTTCCTCCCCATTCCCCCTTCTTGTTCTGTGTCTTCAGCAAGCTCCTCCCACCACATGTAACCCAGGCTTCCAGATCATATGGGCCTATTAATTAATGAGAAAGATCTTTCCATCTTAAATTACTATTACATTCGGCCCCAAGGTCTTTCATATTTATTACATAGGTCCATGGGGTAACTGGTATTACAAGCATCCCATCATTCCCCCTCAACAAATGGGGCCCAAAATCTAGGGGTAAGGGGCGAAGGTCTCTTCTTGCCCAACTACTTCCAGCTGAGATTGGACGTAGAGCTGTTCCTGCCCCAAGAGGTCCCATTTGAGAGATCAGTTCTTTAGCTGGCATCTGGAGTTTGGTTAGCTTCAGGTCCAGAGATGACACATCACTGTCTTGGATAGGAGGTGACATACAGCTTAAGCGATCAGGCATCTGCAGGTGGAGGGTACTAAGACTATAGGATACAAATCTAGCAAACAAGTTTAACAGATGAAAAGACAAAAACCAAACAAACAAAACAAGGAAACAATAATCAGAAGCAGGGTAGATATAGGGTCAGCAGGTCAGATAGAGGTTCTGGAGTCCATAAACCCCCTATCACAGCCTCATTCATGGTAGAATATATGAGTTAAGGGCACAATTTGGTAATCATCCTCTCCTGAATAAACAACAGTTACGGTATTATCTTTCCCACGTGCTATAATTTCCACAGTCTTTGGAATGCTGTCTGGCTTCCATTTTACCTTTACCTTTAACTCCCAATTTTAATCTATCACTGGAACCCAGTCCTTCAGTTCTTCTGTTAGTTATTTCAGAAGGATGGTCAGTTTCTACAAGTGGTGTTGTTTCACAAGGAATAATAATCACTTGTACTATTCTTATCATTTTTACAAAACTGTATGGGTCCATCACCTAAATTTTGGAATGTTACAATAATTTCTCCTTGATAATTAGAATCTATCACTCTAGCCAATGCATGTATTCCTCAAACTGCTAATCCAGATTTAGGTAATATCCATCAAAATGATTTTTTGGGATTCTCATACATATTGCAGTAGAGACCGTTCTTATTTCTTTCCTATCCAACCAATCGTCCTCTAAATAATGTAAATCATATCCTGCTAAACCACATGTACCTAGATACGGTGCTGGAACATCTGACTTCACAGTCCAATACTCAACATTTTGGATCTTATGTATTTGTTGTTTTCTAATATGCAGATTCAGGGTCATCATTCTGGCTAAAGGTGTACTGACTTCCAACGCTCTATTATTCAAGTTACATAAAACAATGAACAAATTATCTTTCCAATGTTGATAAGAATTATTAGAACTTAACTTCCTTAACTCATCTTTCAGTAATCCATTCATTCTTTCAATTAATTCAGATGCTTGTGGATAATATGGAATATGACATATCTATTCTATGTTGTTTGATATACAATATCTCTTCATTTCAATCATATACAACTACAATCTCTAGAATCATAGTTCCCATAGAAATAGTCAGAATCACAGAATCTCAATACTTGCAAGGGTACTCCATAGCCATCTAATCAATTCAATAAATGCCCATCCAATCTCTGCTAAAATTTTTATAATTTAAATTTTTTTTCCTTTCCCCCCAAAGTTTTTTTTTTTTAAATGATGATACCCTTTATATTTAAGACATGTATTCATTTGAACCTTATCTTGGTATGTGGTATGCAATGGTAGTCTGTCTAGTTTGCATCAGACTGCTGTCCAGTTTTTCTACCAGTTGTTTTAAATAGTGAATTCTTACCCCAACAGCCAGGATCTTTGGGTTTATCAAACACTAGGATATTATACTTGTTTACTTCTGTGTATTATGTACCTAATTTCTCTTTCTTAACCAATACCAAATTGTTTTTGATGAGTATAGGTTCATAATATAGTCTCAGATCTGGTTTTACTAGGATCTCTTCCTTCTTACATTTTAGTATTTCCCTCAAGATTTCTGATCTTTTGTTCCTCCATATAAATTTCCTTTGTTTTCTAACTCAAGAAAGTAATCCTTTGACAGTTTGAGTGACATGATAGTGATAAGTAATTAATTTAGATGGTATTGTCATTTTTATTACATTGGCTCAGCCTGCCCATGAACAATGAGAATTTCTCCAGTTATTTAGGTCTACCTTTATTTCATACTAAACAGATGCAGTTTCTAGGTGGAGAGGAGCTTGTTCAGAGAAGCTACATGCCACTGTATCCATGTTGTAGATTTTTGCCTGTGTTAGGGCAAAGTAAATTTCCTCCTTTGTTAAATATCAGTGACTTGTGAATCCTTCATTTCATTCTAATTTGGAACCTAAACTAAGGGAACTGGTTTTAGAGCCATGCCTACAAAATTTGGCATAGTCTTGGCAGGCTGGGAAAGAGGAGATGGTCTTTGGACTCATATCATAGTTAAGCTGGAGGGTGGACCAGTCCTTTGGTTCCCTGTCATCAGAGCCCTCCTGATCATGTTTGGAGAGACCTCTCTGTGGACAGGTAGCAAATTTTCACTAAGGCAGAAGATCCCACTGAAGCAGACCGATGAGCTGTAGGAATGCTATAGGAGGCTGTTCAGGAGGGTAAAGAAAGCTTCGAGACTGGCATTCTCTAGACATAGCTGTATATTTAGACTGAAAGTAAAGTACTCTGGTACATTCAGCATATGGAGACGGAGAACTCTGCTTTTAGAGACCATGCAATGAAAGCTGAAGGACCTGGAAAATAAAGAGTTCTCTCTTGAAGGGGTTGGGGAACAAGTGGGCTTTAGACTATAGTTTCTAATCCACAGAATCCAGTTCCTATTGAGGAAGGATCTATAAGAATCAAGGCTTTCCCAAATTTGATTTGAGAAAGACACAGTGGGACCTCCATGAGTTTTTGCAAAGTCCCAGGCTTATCCTATCACTATATTCAAAAAGAGGCAGTAGCTTCCTCCTCTGAGGAAGCAAGTGGTAGGGGGACCCTGTAACAGCAAACAAAGTGGGATTTTTTTGTTTCTCTTTTTGGAGTTCAGTTTCCCAGACTCAGGCTAAATTGTGATCATCTGAAGGCTCAATTTCCTTTAAACCCTGAAAGTTCACAGCTGTATCAAGTCACTTAGGTTTCATGCATACTGACTCTGAGTCAATCAGGAGCTGAACCTTTGCTATATATACTCTGAGGTGAAGTTTTGCTTTGGAGCTCAATTTCTGAAAGGTTCATATGCCAGATATATGTAATGATCTGACAGTTGAAGCTGTCTGATTATCTGTGATGTATGTATTCCTTAGTGTCAGACAATTTAGAAGCCCTGTCTGTTGGTCTTTATTTTTCTGTTTATATTTTCTCTGTATTTTCTGGATGTAATTTAAAAGGATTGTTGACCCCCTTAAAAAGCTATCTTTCCTAGTAAAGCAGATCTAAGAAGCTGTCCTAGCAACCATCCTGGGTATGCCAGTGTAGTTGCCTTTACAGACCCTCTCCACAAAAGATATGAGGTGGTTGCAGAAGTTCAAATTTGAAACCTGAGGAGTCAATGACTCTTGAGGGTGTGGTCTTATGGAGCCAGTAGTGAAAGGCTCTCTGCTTTGGATTTCTGAAAACTTTACATATCCATCTAAATTTGTTAAAGTCTCCAGAAGAAGAAGGCTCTTTTTGGGGAGGGTGGGAATGGGTGGGGGGAGATGTATCTGTAGTCTGTTTGATAAGATTTAGACAATGGAAAGGAAGATGCTTGATCCTAATCAGGAGCAGCTTCTTCTCTTACTCCTATGAACTGTAACTCTTTCATTCAAGGACTTCCATTAAGACGTGGGTGAGGGGCTCTAGCCCAGTTCCTAGATACCCACTTGGACCCTGACAGAAGTGATGACTATTCACACATGGCAGCTTGAGCAAATGTATTGACAGAGAAGAGTCTCTGGTCACCTTCTTTTTCTATATTTTTGTTCCTTATACCTATATAAGAAAGTCTAAAATAGACATTTTCAATCTTTGTGGTGCTAAAGAAAAGCCCTTGTGAACTGTTAAATGGAAGAATCCCCAGGCCCAAAACGGAGAAGCTGGAATGAACCAGAGTCCAATCACAGTTTACAGAATTACAAACGCATTTATTGCTTGAGAATAAGCTTGCAAGCTGGAATAATGTTTGTTCCTACACATTCAAGGCCCAGTTGGAAAGAGTGAGATATTTATGCCTTTAAAAAAAAAATAGGCAGGGAATTTGTGGAGAAAGGCAGGAATGGATCTCCCAAGGAAGGGGAGATTCAGAAGGGGAAATAAGGAATTCCAGGGTCAGATATGTAGACCTTTGATACACAGATCAGCCCAATAGTTCAAGATTTGAGCACAAACAATAAGACAAGAAGATGTAAAACATGATGTGTCCTAGAGTTCCATAACTAACAATTAGAGAAGTCTCTGGAGATAAGGATGTCTATCTCTCTTTTTAAAAATTAATTAATTTATTTTCAGTTTACACAATTCATTTCCACAAGCTTTTCAGTTCTTAATTTTCTCCCCATCTCTTCCCTCCCTCCTCCCCAAGATGGCATGTAATCTGATATAGGCTCTACATATTCAGTCACATTAAACACATTTTCACATTAGTCATGTTTCTAAGAAGAACTATAAACAATGGAATGAATCATGAGAAAGAAGAAACAAAACAAAACAAAAAAGAGAGAGAGTATGTAGTATACTTCAGGCTGCATCATAGTTCTTTTTCTGAATGTGGATAGCATTTTCCATCATGAGCCTTTTGATGTTATCTTAGAACCTTGCAATGCTGAGAAGAGTCAAGTCTATCAAAGTTAGTCATTGCACAGTATGACTAACTGCATATAATGTTCTCCTGGTTCTGCTCAGCTCACTCAGCATCAATCCCTATAAGCCTTTCCATGTTTTTCTGAAGTCTCCCTGCTTATCATTTCTTATAGCACAATAGCATTCCATGACATTCATATACTACAGCTTGTTTAGCCATTCCCCATTTGATGGGCATCCCCTCAATTTCTAGTTCTTGGCCACCACAAAAAGAGCTGCTACCAATATTTTTGTATATGTGGATTCTTTCTCCATTTATATGATCTCTTTGGGATACAACTCTAGAAGCAGTATTGCTGGGTCAAAGGGTATGCACATTTTTGTAGCCCTTTGGGCATAGTTCCAAATTGCTCTCCAAAATGGTCGGATCAGTTCACAACTCCACCAACAATGTATTAGTGTTCCAATTTTCCTATGTCTTCTGCAGCATTTATAATTTTCCACTTTTGTCAGGTTAGCCCATCTGATAGTTGTTTTGGATTTTCTGGTTCTGGGAGTGAAGAAGGTGGAGTGATCTGTAATTTCTATCCTCCTCCCCTTGTTGACCTTGATGAGCCCAGAGAATATCTCCCTGGGAAAAACCCTGGAACAGCAGAAGGGGTAAGCAGACTCTTAGCCTGTGAGGCTAGAAAGATTACTAAGGAGGGTTCCTCTTGCTGTAGCTGAAGGGACTAGTGCACAATGAGAGCTGTCCCAGACAACCCCACCTCAACAAATCGGGAGAAGATCCTGAGCCCCAGGGGGGTAAAGCCAGCAACTGCCAACACCAGGACCCCAGGTGTGCCTCAGCAACCCAGGGGAATTGGGAAGACACTAGCATAGAAGTTGAGATTATCTATTCTCTAGCTCAGCAAAGCAGACCTCTGGCATCCAGACCCCCCCCCACCACCACCACACACACACACTTAACAAGCTACCTCCAGGGTAACTTCAGGGAAACCCCAAAAGACCTCACCTGGCCTCTACTTTCCAACACCAGCCAGCTCAGCACCAGGTAAACTGCAGCACTTTAGCTTCTAGCTGAATGAACCAGAGGCCACAACACACAAAGCCTCAAGTTTTAGGCACAAGAACTGTGGGACAGAACTCCCTGTGCCACAGACGTGGAGATCCACTTCAAAAGTCAGGAAAACAGTTATTATCATGAGTAAGAAGCAAAGCCAAAAAGAAAAGGCCATAGAATCTTTCTATGGGGACAAGGACCAAAAAACAAATACCAAAGAGCGCAGCATTGAGACTGTACTCCCATCTGAATCTTCAGAAGGGAATATGAATTGGTCTGAAGCACAAAGAGCCTTCTTGGAAGAGCTCAGGAAGGATTTTAAAACTCAAATTAGAGAAATAGAAGAAAAACTGACCAATGGCTTTAAAAATATGAAAAAAGAAATCACAGAAGAATTTAAAAGGACAACTGGACAAATGGAAAAGAAAGTACAAAACCTAACTGGTGAAAATAACTCCTTAAAAGGAACATTTGGACAGATGGAAAAGGAGATGCAAAAATCAACTAAAGAAAATAATTTGACAAAACTTAGAATAGGGCAAGTAGAAGCTAAAGAATCTAGGAGACATCAAGAATCAGTCAAACAGAATCTAAAGAATGAAAAGACAGAAGAAAATGTAAAACATTTAATTGTAAAAACAACTGACTTGGAAAATAGATCCAGGAGAGAAAATCTAAGGATTATTGGTCTACCAGAAAGCCATGATGAAAAAAAGAGCCTGGACAATATCATCCAAGAAATCATCAAGGAAAATTGCCCAGAAGTCCTAGACCCAGAAGGCAAAATAGTCATTAAAAGATTCCACTATTCACCTCTTGAAAGGGATCCCAAACTAAAAACACCAAGGAATATCATTGCCAAATTCCAGAACTATCAAATGAGGGACAAAATACTGCAGGCAGCCAGAAAGAAACAATTCAGATATTGAGGAGTTACAGTCAGGATCACACAGGATTAAAAGACTGAAGGAATTAGAATATGATATTCCATAAGGCAAAGGAGCTGGGACTGCAACCAAGGATTAATTACCCAGCAAAGTTGAGCATAATATTTCAGGCAAGGAGATGGACATTCCATGAAATAAGGGATTTCCAGACCTTCCTGATGAAAAGGACAGATCTCAATAGAAAACTAGATCTTCAAATGTAGGTCTCAAGAGAGGCATAAAAGGATAAACAGGAAAAAAAAAAACTTCTTACACAATATGGGCAAACTGCTTACGTCCCTATAAGGGAAGATGATACTTGTTAATCTTGAGAATTGCATATTTATTATGAAATGTAAAAGGGACATACATAGATGGAGGGAGTGGGTATAAATTAAATGATGTGATGATAACAAGTGTGATTTAAAGGTGCAAAGGGATTGTAATGGAAGATGTGAAAAGGAGGAGGCAGAAAAAAATAAATTCCATCCCAGGAAGAGTCACAAAAACATATTACAGTAGAGGGAAAGAGGGAAGGGAGATGAGCATTGTTAGAGAGCTACTCTCATCTGACTGGATTCAAGGAGGGTACAACAAATTCAGTTAAGTATGGAAATGTAATTAGCTCCATAGTCAGTAGGAGGGGAAGGGGGAAAGAAAAGGGAGGGGAGGCTAAAAGGAAGTGAAGAAGTAGTAAGGGAAAAGGGAATTAAAAGCAAGGGGGACTGAAAAAAGGGAGGGAAGACTGAGGGAGGCAGTGGTCAAAAATTAAAACTCTATTGTGGAGGGGAAGGGAGAACGGAGGACTAAAAGCATGAACAGGGGAAAGAGGACAGAGGAAAAGACACAGATAGCAGTCATAACTGTGAATGTGAATGGCATGAACTCTCCCATGAGATGGAAATGGATAGCAGAATGGCTTAAAAACCATATTTCATACAAGAAACACATTTGAAATGGGGGCATACACACAGGGTAAAGGTAAAAGCTTGGAGCAGAATATATTTTACTTCAGCTGATGTAAAAAAAGCAGGGGTAGCAATCCTAACCTCAGACAAAGTAAAAGCAGAAATAGATCTACTCAAAAGAGATAAAGAAGGAAACTATATCCTGCTGAAAGGCACCATAGAAAATGAAGCAATTTCATTACAAAACATATAAACTCCAAGTGGTATAGCATCAAAATTCTTAGAGGAGAAGTTAAGGGAGTTACAGGAAGAAATAGACAGCAAAACTATACTGGTAAGGGACCTCAACCTCCCCCTCTCTGAATTTGATAAATCTAACCTCAAAATAAACAAGAAAGAAGTTAAGGAGGTGAATAGAACTCTGGATAAGGTAGATATGATAGATCTCTGCAGAAAATCAAATGGGTATAGAAAGGAATATACCTTTTTCTCAGTGGTACATGGAACATATACAAAAACTGACCACGTACTAGGCTGTAAAAACCTCACAATCCAGTGAAGAAAGGCAGAGATAGTCAATGCATCCTTCTTAGATCATAATGCAATAAAGTTTATATGTACTCAGAGACCATGGAAATACAAACCAAAAACTAATCAGAAACTAAACAATCTAATCCTAAAGAATGAATGGGTTAAACAACAAATTATAGAAACAATCAACTACTTCATTCAAGAGAATGACAATACTAAGACAACCTACCAAATCTTATGGGATACTGCAAAAGCAGTTCTTAGGGGAAGTTTTATATCTTTGAATGCCTACATGAATAAAATAAAGAAAGAGGAGATCAATAAATCGGGCATGGAACTGAAAAAGCTAGAAAAAGAACAAATTGAAAATCCCCAAATAAATACCAAATTAAAAATACTGAAGACCAAAGGAGAGACTAATAAAACTGAAATTAAGAAAACAATTGAGCTAAAAAATAATACAAAGAGTTGGACTTATGAAAAAACCAATAAAACTGATAAACTTTTGGTCAGTTTGATTAAAAAAATGAAAGAAGAAACTCAAATTACCATCATCAAAAATGAGAAGAGTGAACTCACCTCCAATGAGGAAATTAAAACAATAATAAGAAATTACTTTGTCCAACTGTATGTCCATAAATTCAACAATCTAAATGAGATGGATGATTACTTTAAAAGATATACATTGCCCAGATTAACAGAAGAGGAAGTTGAATACTTAAATAGCTCCATCTCAGAAAAAGAAATTGAACAAATCATCAATGAACTCCCTAGGAAAAAATCTCCAGGGCCAGATGGATTCACAAGTAAATTCTATCAAACATTTAAAGAAGAGATAATTCCAATAGTTCTATAGACTATTTGGGAAAATTGAGGAAGAAGGAGTCCTCTCAAATTCTTTTTATGATACAAATATGGTTTTGATACCTAAACCAGGAAGAGTCAAAACAGAGAAAGAAAATTATAGACCAATTTCTCTAATGAATATAGATGCAAAAATTTAAAATAAGATTTTAGCAAAAAGAATACAGCAACTTATCATGAGAATAACGGGTTATGATCAGGTAGGATTTATACCAGGAATGCAGGACTGGTTCAATATTAGGAAAACTATTAACATTATTGATCATATCAACAATAAAACTAACAGAAACCACATGATTATCTCAACAGATGCAGAAAAAGCTTTTGGCAAATTATAACACCCATTCCTATTGAAAACACTGGAAAACATAGGAATAAATGGAACTTTCCATAAAATAATAAGCAGTACCTACCTAAAAACCCTCAGCAAGCATTATATGCAATGGGGATAAGCTAGATGCATTTTCAATAAGATCAGGGATGAAAAAAGGATGTTCATTATCACCACTACTATTCAATATGGTACTAGAAATGTTAGCTATAAATGTTACCTATATAAAATTGTATACGGTCTCAGGGAGGAAATGGGGAAGTAGGGGGGAAGTAAGAGGGAAGGAGGAAGAGGGAGAGAAAAAAATCTATCATATGGAAGTGATTGTAGAAAAGTGAAAACAAAATTATAAAAAAAGAAAAAAAGAATTGTTTTGATTTGCATTTCTCTAATCAATAGTGATTTAGAACATTTTTTCATATGACTATAGATATCTTTAATTTCTTCCTATGAAAACTGCCTATTCATATGCTTTGACCATTTATTAATTGGGGAATGACTTGCATTCTTGTAAATTTGACTCAGTTCTTTAAATATTTTAGAAAAGAGGCCTTCATCAGAGACACTGGTTATAAAATCCTTCCCCAGTTTCTTGTTTCTCTCCTAATCTTGATTGCATTAGCTTTGTTTGTACAAAAACTTTTCAATTTAATGTAATCAAAACTATCTATTTTACATTTCATAATATTCTCTATCTCTTATTTGGTCATAAATTCTTCCATTCTAAATAAATCTGACAGAGAAACTATTCCTTGCTCTCCAAGCTTGCTTATAGTATCAGACTTTATATCTAAATTGTGTACCCATTGGGACTTTATTTTGGTATATGATAAGATATCTCTTAAAGGTCCATGAATCACCAAAGGCTCAGGGTCTACTTCAGAGCTGACCTTCAGTGGCTTCAGAGTTGCTTATTTTCTATATATCCAGCTAGGTTTCCTCTCATTCACTGCAAAAGACTGTTGACATGTCAAGTCAATACAACCAATCCTTATAAAGTTCTTTTGGTTACCTGGATAATTGGTAGGAGGGGAGTGGCCCAAGCAAATAAAGGTATCCATTATCACAATGGTGACTTTGTGAGTTCAAAGTAGCAAAAATTACTGGGGCCATAAGAACTGTCTGGTAGTAGGAGTTTTCAGCATCAGATAGGATAACCACTGATATAGAAGGAGTTCAAGTCTTGGGCCAGTTGATCAAAAACCCTTGGAGCTGCCTGAGCTGTCTCATTGGTCATCTCATTGACTGAACGAAAAATGCAAACTGAACATGAATATGAGAATGGGGAGGAAAATCTAGCTACAAAAAAAAGAAAACTAGAAAAACTTGAGAGTTTTGCTTTGAAGGACTAAAAAAAATGTTTTATTAAAATGCTCTTACTACTGAATCAAGAAAAGTGTGGAAAAAATGTGGAAACTGAGGTGCAAAGAAGAGAAGTACTTTTTCCAGGGTAGTATGGATAATGCCCAGAATTTCTGTATCTAAATCTAGTTACCCTTCCACTTTATCATCAGACTGAATTGAGTCCATTTGAATTGAAGCTTGTGTAATATTAATTTTGCAGTCTTTGTCAAATTTTACTTATTGAGAAATGTAAAATACCCTTTATTACAAAGAAGAGTTCAATGAGGGGCATCACACTGGGAAATGATGGTAGTATTAAAAAAGGCATCAAAAAGTATTACTTAAAGGATTCCTATATTGGTGTTTAATTTGAGGTCTTTATTTTTTGATTTTCTAATTATTCTATTAAGTTATTCTTGTTTGCAAGCTTAGATATTTTGCCTTCTGGAATATCACATTCCAAACTCTGCAGCCCTTTATGTAGTGGCTGCTAAATCTTGTGTGATCTCATCTATGGCTGCTTAGTACTTGACATATTTCTTTCTGGCTACTTTTATTATTTTTTTCTTTGATCTGGGAGTTCTGGATTTTGGCTATAATCTTCCTGAGCGTTTTCATTTTGAGACTTCTTTCTGGAAGTTACTGGTAGATTCTTTCAATTTCTACTTTTCCCTCTGCTTCGAAGTAATCTGGGAATAGTTTTTATGATTTCTTGAACTATGATGTCTAAACTTTCTATTTTTGGTCATGGTAATCCTGTATTGACTCTTAAATTACTTCTCCCTTATCTCTTTTCCAGGTCAGTTGTTTATGATATGAGATACTTTGCATTGTCTTCAGATTATCTTTTCAATTTTTGACTTTGTTTTATTATTTCTTGATGCTTCATGGAGTCAGTAGTTTCTATTTAGTCCATTCTAATTTTCAGGAAGTTATTTTCTTTGATAAGCTTTTGGACTTTTTGTTCCAAGCTATTAATTCTTTTTTCCCCCATGCCTTTCTTCCATAGCTCTCACTTATTCTCTCAATATTTTCTTTTATTTACAGTTTAGGCTGGGGCCTGTAAGTTTTCAGTGTTTTCTTCTGTTACATTCATAAAGTTCAAGTCACCTAAAGTTATTGTATTACTTTTTGCATTTCATTTAGGTATAGTTTACAAATCCCCATATCTTTCTAGCTTCTTTCTCGAGGAGTTCATCATCTGGCTTGCCATTTTCCTCTCCTCCCACCTTCTGCTCTCACATAGATTCTCATCCTCAAAGTCCCAAACTTCCCAATTCCTCAGACTCCTTAAATCTCATGTCTTACTCTTTCATTCCATCTCAGTTGTTCTAGTTATCATTTCTATAGTTTTGTTTTCCAGTTTATATTTTTCTCCTCTCACTTTTAATATCTCCTCTCTTATGCTTATTTTCAGTTTGTTTATTGTTTTTCTAAATTGTAAAATACATATCCAATTCATTAATATTATTTTTAAAATTTTGCTAATGTATATAGGGATATAATTTTCCCCCTGAGGGCTGCTTTAGCCACATCTCAGAAATTTTATATTTTTTATAAATATAATCCAATTTCATATATTTATTAATTACTTCTAAGATGTGTTCTTTGACTCAGTTATTATTTAGGATTTCATTACTCAGTCTCCATTTGGGTCAGTGTCTTTGGTTTGTGAAACTTAAACTGATTACTATTTTTGCTGCATTTTGATCTGTTAAGGATACATTTTAATTTCTGCCATTTTACCTTTATTTACAATATCTCTGTACGCTAATACAATGATTTCAAACTCAAATAGAAAGGATGACCAGCAATCCATACTTATGGATCTCTGTGGGTCCCATCTCCTTAGTTTTAAAATATAATATTATCTATATTTTATTCTAATTTTACTAATTTTCAGGTACCTGAAATAGAGTAATGACTATGTGAGCGAAGAGAAGAGGATAGAAGCAGATGTTTTGTGGCAGAATCAATAGTACTTATCAACTATTTAGATGCCTAACAACCTTCTTTGGTCCAGACCAATAATTTCTTTCAAGGGCAAATTGGCAAGTGTTCTGCAATGTATAGTGTTACAGAGTTCCCTATAGGTGCTAGTAGTTCAATTTTTCTTTTTTGCACACACAGCCATTATGTGTCAGAGTTTGAAAAGTTCTTCCTAACTCCAGATTCTGCTTAATATGTAAATATGCTATGAAGTCTTGCAAGTCATAACTGAACTACCTCAAAATTCTTAATTTGCATTAGAGATGGCCTGGTATAGGAGTCAGGTATTTAGAGTCAGGAGAACCTGAAATCAACGCCTACCTCTCACACATACTGGTTGGGTGACCTTGGGAAAATAATTTAATCTCTCAGTGCTCTGGACAGCTCTCTAAGTCAGTAAGTTATAGAGCAGTTGTAGAACACTGAAACCATAGATCTGATCCAAAAACTGTCTTTGAATTAAGTGGTAATTTCCTTTTGGATTAGTTAAATAAATTTGATATTCCTGTGAGAATTTACAGAGAAATTCCTGTTCAGCATACTTTCTTTTCTCTGAACTTCACTATGTCTTCTCTTTTCCTCTTCTCTAAGCCAAAGGCCAATAAACTGTCCCTAGGGCTTCTGCTATTGCTAATGCATGTGCACATCCATTCTTCCTAGAATTCTCCCTATGAAGAGAGAGAATTTTTGTAGAGTCTTTGGTCAGAGTGATTTTTATTATTGTAATGATGACAATAATGATTATTATTGTTGTTAAAATCACATTTTGGTATCATTGTGTTTTATTTCAAGTCATAATTAAGAAATAAAAATGAACAATAACATTGTCATTAGTTTTGCTTAGATATACCACCAATAATAAGTATATACCTTCTTTAGACAATGCCTGGGCATCCTGCTCACAGCTTAGATGGGCAGACAGAAACTATTTTGTCCAATCTTGCAAACGATTACATTAAAAAGAGAATTTAAGTGACTCATTCCACATTTCTCTATTTCACATACACGCACAGAAAGATACACTCACCATAGTGTTGGAGTCAGAACTATCTTAGTCATGATGGCATTATGACCACTCAAAATTAAAATATTACGAAAATGAGAAGGATGAATATGTTAAACAAAAGGAGATTTACTGGAACAAGGAGTCAGGCATGTAGTCTATACAAATAAACTACAGGAAGGGCTTTATCATACGCAAATATCCTTCCTGACCATTTCTTTTTTGGCATTTCCTTTAATCTTGTTCTTTTTGACACAGCCTTGAATAGTAGAGTTACCCCAAAGTGTGGGGTAAAATGGTTGCAACCTGGTGGCAGTTATAGAGATGTTCACATAATGGAGACTGTTAGTAGTTACATGGTTATCATTCCATACCAAAGTCATTCATCCATCAATCAATACACACAGTTTTATGTTCTGGGGATACAAAAACAAAATGAAAGAGATCCCATATTCAAATAATTTACCACCTAGCAAAACAGAATAGATGCAAATTTGATAAAAGATAATTTTTCATGGAAGGGATTAATAGCTTTGGGGATCAAGGGAGTCTTCATGTAAAGGGTTGTGCTTTAACTGAGTCTTAAAGGAAATTAGGAATTCCAAGAGGCAGAGATGATGAAGTTCATTCCAATCATGGGGGACAATCAGTAAAAAAGGCACGGAGACAGAATATGTCTGTAGGAGAAGCAGTAAGAAGGTCAGTTTGGCTGGACTGTAATATAATATAATGACCAAAGTGGAGGAACTAGAAAATAAGACTGACCAGTCTGAGAAGAACTTTAAATGTCAAACACAGAATTTTATATTTGATCTTAGAAGTAACAGGGAGCAAATTAGAGATTACTGAATAGGAGAATGAGATGACCAAACCTTCACTTTAATAAAAATCACCTTGGCAACTGTACAGAGATCAGATTTAAAATGGGAAAAACTTGAGGCAGGTTTTTGCAACAGTTAAGTCTAGCATTGATGAGGACCTAAACTCACATGATGATTGTGTGAATGAAGAGAAAGAGATGGATGTAAGGGATGTTATGGAGGTAGAAATGAAAAGATATGGCAATTGAATGGACATGTGGAGTAAGAGAGAAGGAAAAAAAGGATGACACAGAGATTGTGAACCTGGGCATCTGTATGAATTGTGTTTTCCCCTATAGAATAAGGGTATTTGGAAAAGATAGTGAATTCCATTGCATATTGAGTTTGAGATGCCACTGGGACACATCCAGTGAGAAATGTTCAATAGGCAGTTGGTGACATGGAACTAGAACTTAGGTGAGAGACTAGTACTGAATTTGTACGTTTTAGAGTTTTAAAAATCAAGATGATAATTAAACCCATGTGAACTAATTAGGTCACTGAGAGAGAGAAGAAAGAGAGGTGGTACAATAGAAAAGCACTGATTTTGGAGTTAGAATCTTTTTTAAAGACAGAAGATATTTGTGCATGCATCAGGGTAGTAGGGAAGAAGCCACTAGAGAGAGAGAAATTTAAAATTGTAGAGGGAGGGAAGGAAATTGGGATTATTGTGTGAGTAATCTTCCAAAAACACAGAAGACTATGAAATCAAGAGTGGAAAAAAAGGGTTTTCCCTTAGTGAAGGTAATGGAGTAATTGAAGTCATCAAAAATGGGAGTAAAGGGAAAGAGAATGAGATGATTAAAGACCAGGCACAAAGAGCAGGTTTCCACCCCACATGCAATGAAGCAAACTGAGGTAATAAAGCAAGGGGATCTGAGACTGAAAGAAAGATAAGTATCCTAGGGACAAAAAACAAACGAACAAAATAAAACAGACCTGCCAAAACCTAGAGCAGACCAGGAGAGTCTTCACTTACCAAAAGTGTCATTGCAATTTGTCACACTCAGTACAACAATGATATCTGAGGCTTTAAGCCAGGATTCATGGGAAACTCTTATTTATTTTGTCTCAGTATTGCCACAGTAAGTTATGACTCACTACTACATCTTCTCTGATTTTGACTGAGGTCGGATGAGGGATCAAGGAAGGCTTTATGGAAAAGATATATTTGAGTTGAAATTTAAAGGGTAAAAATTCTATAGAAAAGACTGGTACAGGATCCATTAGTTTATTTCTCTAGTTGAATCAGCATAAATGTTTAGCACAAATAGAGAAATAACACCTATAATTAAGAACATCTTCTTTTATGACTTTCTAAGTATTGATTCTGTGTATCAACTTAATGCTTTCTCCAGTGTGTCACAATGGATGCCAGAAAGCTAGAAAAGTGTGCAGTTTGCTTGTTTACTACCATAAAATTTCACTGAGGGATTGAGGTTTAGTTTAAAATAAAATAAAAATTGTGAGTCAATGATATTTGCACTTATATATGAAACTAAAATAACAATAACTACAATTTTGAAATAGTTTTTTCTCTAGTGTGCAAGACATTTTTCTGGTAGAATTAGCCCCTCAGAGCAATGTAAGGACCTAAAACATTCCCAAAGGGCTTTTGAGGCAAAATGCTATCCACATCCAGAAAAACAACTATGGAATTGGAAAGCAGAGCTTTCTCTTGTGTTATGTTTTGTTTTGTTTGAATTTTTCTCATGGTTTCTCCTATTCATTTTAGTTCTTCCATGCAACATGAGTAAGGTGAAAATGTGTTTCATAACAATGGATGTGTAGAACCCATATAAAATTGAGGAGGGAGGAAGGATGGGGGAGAAAATCTAAGACTTATGGAAGTGATTGTAGAAAACTGAACACAAATAAACTTTTTAAAAAAGAAAAAATATAAAGATGAGGAAACTGAAAAAAAAATAGTTTTCTCTCTTTTTTGTGGTAAAAAAAATGTACTCAGGGGCAGAGCCAAGGTGGCAGAGTAGAAAGACACAGATAAGGAGGCTCTCCCCACACAGCCCATAAAATACTTGTAGAGAGGGACTCTCAACAAATTCTGGAGCAGCAGAAGTGGAGAACAACAGAGTGGAGGATATTTCCAGCCCAGGATGACCTGAAAGGCCCATGGGAAACATTTGTTGCACGGGATGTGGAGCAGAGCCCAGCCCAGCCTTGGCCATGGCATGCGGCTCCCGAACAGCCCTCGGGGGTGGAATCTCCAATTGCAGCAGCAGCAGGTTGGCAGATCCCTCAACCCACAGGTGCCAAAGGTCAGTGATGGGGTTTTTTCAGCTGGCCAGGAAGGGAGAAGGGCCTTCCTATAGCTCCCACAGCAGGCAGCCACTGCAGAAGCCACATCAGCAGGTACAGCAGCCACATCCATTGTTGAAGCATAAAAACCCTGGGGGCACTGAGGAGCTGATTCTTGGCTCAGCCCTGTGTGGAAGCCCTGGGGAGCTGGTCTTTGGCTCACACTGAATGGTGGCCCTGCCCATCTAGATTATCCAAAAATCAGCCCCCAGTGCTGACTTGGCATTACTGGAGGCCAGGTGGCTGTGGAGAGGAAACTGCTAAGATTCTGGGCACAAAAATCCCATCCTATGCCCAGACCAGTACACGCTTGATTGTGCCACCTTGGAGGAACTGCGATCTTACAGATTTACACAGTATACACTACTCTTGACAAAGGACCCAAAAGTCAAGTAACTGGTTGGGAAAATGGCCAAAAAAGGGGAAAAAAATAAGACTATAGAAGGTTACTTTCTTGGTGAACAGATATCTTCTCCCATCCTTTCAGATGAGGAAGAACAATGCTTATCATCAGGGAAAGACACAGAAGTCAAGGCTTCTATATCCCAAACATCCAAAACAAATATTCAGTGGGCTCAGTTCATGGAAGAGCTCAAAAAGGATTTTGAAAATCAAGTAAGAGAGGTGGAAGAAAAACTGGGAAGAGAAATGAGAGAGATGCAAGAAAAGCATGAAAAGAAGGTCAACACCTTGCTAGAGGAGACCCAAAAAATGCTGAAGAAAATAACACCTTTAAAAATAGGCTAACTCAATTGGCAAAAGAGGTTCAAAAAGCCAACAAGGAGAAGAATGCTTTAAAAAGCAGAATTAGTCAAATGGAAAAGGAGGTTCAAAAGCTCACTGAAGAAAAAAGTTCTTTCAAAATTAGAATGGCACAGATGGAGGCTAATGACTTTATGAGAAACCAAGAAATCACAAAACAAAACCAAAAGAATGAAAAAATGGAAGACAATGTGAAATATCTCATTGGAAAAACAACTGACCTAGAAAATAGATCCAGGAGAGACCATTTAAAAATTATGGGACTACCTGAAAGTCATGCTCAAAAAAAGAGCCTAGACATCATCTTTCATGAAATTATCAAGGAAAACTGCCCTGATATTCTAGAACCAGGGGGCAAAATAAATATTGAAAGAATCCACTGATCACCTCCTGAAAGAGATACAAAAAGAGAAACTCCTAGGAACATTGTGACCAAATTCCAGAGTTCCTTGGTCAAGGAGAAAATATTGCAAGCAGCTAGAAAGAAACAATTCAAGTATAGTGGAAATACAATCAGGATAACACAAGATTTAACAGCTTCTACATTAAGGGATCAAAGGGTGTGGAATATGATATTCTAGAAGTCAAAGGACCTAGGACTAAAACCAAGAATTACCTACCCAGCAAAACTGAGTATAATACTTCAGGGGAAAAAATGGTGTTTCAATGAAATAGAGGACTTTCAAGCATTCTTGTTGAAAAGACCAGAGCTGAAAAGAAAATTTGACATTCAAACACAAGAATGAAGAGAAGCATGAAAAGGTAAACAGCAAAGAGAAGTCATAAGGGACTTACTAAAGTTGAACTATGTACATTCCTACAGGGAAAGACAATATTTGTAACTCTTGAAACTTTTTTCAGTATCTGGGTAATTGGTGGGATTACACACACACACACACACACACACACACACACACACACACACGGAGAGAAAGACAGAGAGCACAGAGTGAATTGAATAGGATGAGATCATATCTTAACATAATGAAATTAAGAGGTGAGAGAAATATATTGAGAGGAGAAAGGGAGAAATGGAATGGGGCAAATTATCTCTCATGAAAGAGGCAAGTAAAAGACTTTTCAGTTGAGGGAAAAAGTGGGGAGGTGAGAGAAAAAACATGAAGGTTACTCTCATCACATTTGACCAAAGGAAGAAATAAAATGCATACTCATTTTGGTATGAAAACCTATCTTAAAATATAAGAAAGTGGGGGAGAAGGGGATAAGCAAGGTAAGGGAGATAATGGAAGGGAGGGGAGTGAGAGGAGGGAGCAATTAGAAGCCAACACTCTTGGGGAGGGATAGGATCAAAAGAGAGAATAGAAGCAAAGGGGGGCAGGATAGGATGGAGGGAAATATAGTTAGTCTTATACAACATGACTATTATGGAAGTCATTTGGAAAACTACACAGATATGGCCTATATTGCATTGCTTGCCTTCCCAAAAGGAATGGGTGGGGAGGGAGGGATGAAGAAAAGTTGGAACTCAAAGTTTTAGGAACAACTGTTGAGTATTTTTCATGCAACTAAGAAATAAGAAATACAGGTAATGGGGTATAGAAATTTATCTTGCCCTACAGGACAAAAGAGAAGATGGGGATAAGGGAAGGGAGGGATATTAGAAGGGAGGACAGGTTGGTGATAGGGGTAATTAGAATGCATGGTGTTTTGGGGTGAGGGGAGGGGAGAAATGGGGAGAAAATTTGGAACCCAAAATCTTGTGGAAATGAATGTTGAAAACTTAAATAAATAAATTCAAATACAAAAAAAAAACCCCAAAAAACAAACAAAAAAAATGAACTCTTAGGCAGTCTAGAAATATGCTGTTGTCTGGTAAAGGTAGCCTAGGCTCTATATACTAAAAAAGTCCTATACTCTATTCACTGAACAATTTATTTTGAAGCAACTTGAGCCTTCATACAAGAGAAGGTATAGACATAATCTCCATTCCTGAAGAATATGGCAATAGAATATAAACTCTGGCTGGCCCTACAAGGTTACAAAATTCCCAGTAGAAACTATTACATTGTGTGTCTGTCTTCCAAGCTAGCCAAGTCTGAAGAGATTCATCATGATGACCACCTAAATATGATTTTTTAAAAAGCTATAGTAAGTAATTAAAAATCATTTAATAATGTATAGACAGGTTATAATCTATAATGGTAGATACTGAAAATTAGAAAAAATCCAAATCTACCTATGATAGACATATTTGTTCTTATCTGTACAAGGGAATTTAATTTTCTTCTAAAACACTAGAACTGCCCCTCTGATTACAAGCTTTTCAAATGTGATGGTCTTTGGGTTTCTATTTTTAGTATGGCTACAATATTGACCACAACAGTGGTCAGGTGTTTAGGTGAGAACATTCACTTCTTCATTTTTGATTGTTTTTCCCCCCTTTGCTTTTTATGGAGAATTTTCCTAAAGCAGAGGGCACATGGCATAAGTTTTCAGGTTTGGGTTATGTTCATGCAAGATCACAAATGACTGACAAATTTTAACAATTAATTAAAAAGTTGTTTTGTTGAAATGATACAATTGTACTGACTATCTCTTATTTCTAATTCTTCCTTAAACTGAATTGGCTACTTCTTTGACAAGTTGATTGTATTTTCATATCAGCAATATGGAACATTTGCATTTACTCTACACAACATCTTAGTCACCATACATTTTAAATCATATGAATGCAGAAAGATGTTACAGTGGCTTCCCCCACCACATTTTCTTTACAAACACTCAGAAAACACAACAGAAAAAATTCTGATTGGGAAATACAAGAAGACAGAGAAAGAGGTAATGGACACAGGGAACCAGGTTTGGCCAAGAGCATGAACATTCCAACATCCAGGGCCAGAGAGAGAGAGTTGGGACTGGGCACTAGAGCAGAAAAAGATTCCAGGGATCTCAGAACTAGCATAAGGTGCAGGAAGGTATGGCATCTTACAGATCAGTCACTACTATCAAGTTTCAGGTCACAGGTCAAAGGCAGACTGGGGAATAAGGGGTAGGAACCTGCATATTGAAGTGGCAGAAAGGATCTGGTTGGGAAGAACAAACTCAGTAGTGAATGGTAACTGCGTGGCTCTGATTCTAGGAGCAGAACAAGGACTCAGTTCTAGCCTCCAGAACTCCAGAAAAAAAGAGGAGTCTACAGTCTGATCATTCTGAATCTGCAGAACCTCCCAGTAACTGAAACCAGTAGCAATCTTCCGAAACTTCTAACCAGGGACAAACCAATAGATCCAACACTGGGTGAGGAACTTACAAAATTCAAATCAGGAGGGCAAGGAGCAGACTTTGCCCCAGATCATGACACTTTGACAATATTGAACATTTTTATTTCCCCAGATTGAACTGTGAGAACAGTAGAAGGATGCAAAAAAGCGCAGGTCAAACATTTACTCAAAGCAATATGCAGAATCCAGTTCAAATATAAAGGCCAAAATCAAGAGGTAGGCTGGAAGAATGGACAAACAAAAACAGAATCCCACTATAAAGAGGTACAAGAAAATTCAAGATACAAACTGAAAACAATGAAATGACTCCAAAATGTCTACAGAGAAAAAATATATCAGACACAGATCTAACCATAATTACTGGAAGAGATAAAATAATAGTTTTTGAGAAAAAGCTAAAAAGAATTTTAAAAACCAAATGAGAATGGAGGAGCAAAGAAATAAGAATTATGGAAGAAAAATATAGAAAGAGAATTAATAGCTTGGAATAAAAGATACAAAACCTTATCCAAGAAAATAAATCCCTGAAAATTGGAGTTGACCAAAAGAATGTTAATAATGCCATGAGACATTAAGAATTATCAAAACAAATTCAAAAAGATAAAAAGATTGTGGAGAGATAATTTAAGAATTATTAGACTTCCTAAAAGCCATGACCAAAAAATAAGAAATAAAGAATAACCTAAACATCATATTGTAAGAAATCCTAAAACAAAATTAGCCAGAACTCTCAGAATCATAAGCCAAAGAAGAAATGGAAAGAATCTACCAATCACTTCTTAAAAGAAACCTGAAAATGAAAATTCCAGGAATATTTAAGCTAAAATCCAGAGCTCTCAGGTCAAAGAAAAAATATTGCAAGCAACCAAAAAGAAAGAATTCAAGAAGTGAAGAGTCATGTCTAGGATCACATATGATTTAGTATCAGCTTTATAAAGGAACAGAGAACTTGGACTATGATATTACAGATGGCAAAATATATATATATATATATGTCCAAGAATAAATTACCCAGCAAAACTGAATATAATCATAGTGGGGAAAATAGGATTGAAGATTTACAAGCATTCCTGATGAAAGATCAGAGTTGACTAGAAGCTTTGTCATCAAACACAGGAGTCAAGAGAAATATATTTTAATCCACAAAACAAGGACAAAGGATAAAAAAGTTTAAACTGTTCACATTCTTATGTGAAGACATGATACATATAGTCCCTCAAAACTTTTCCATCATCAGGGATTGTGGAGACAGTCTAATTAAAAAAGAAGGCCTAGAGGTGATTCTTTTGTGTTTTGATGATTTTAAAATAAGAATGGAAATGGAGGGGAAGGTGGACACACTGAGAAGGGAGAAGGGAGAGGCAGAATCTGGAAAATTATCTCACATAAATATAGAAGGCATATAGAAGTTTATACAAAAAAGGGGTGGCAGTGAGGAGAGAGGGTGACACTTGAACTTTTCTCTGAACTGACTAAAGGAAGAATACACAGCTGAGTAGAAAAATACAGTTTACATAAGAGGGGAAAGGAAGGGAAAATGTTTAAGGGAAAGGATATAATAAGAGGGGAGCTAGATTAAAAGGAAACAAAGCACGCTTAAGCAGGTGGCAGGAAACAAAGAGAAGGAAAAATACAAAAGAATATAATGAAGAGAAATATACAACTAATAATCATAACCGTGAATGTGAAAGGAATGAACTCATCCATGAAAAGGAGGAATGGATTAGAAATAGGAATTCAACAATCAGTTGTTTGTAATAAACACATGTGAAATAGATACATTCAGAGGTAAAATGAAGACTTGGAAAAGAATCTATTAAGTTTTAGCGACAGGGGATAGCAATCATGATCTCAGACAGAGCAACAACAAAAATATACCTCATTAAAAGAGATAAATAGGAAAACTACATTTTGCAAAAAAGGTACCATAGATAACTAATTAAGATAATAGAAAACAAACATGTACCAAATGACATTGTATGTAAAATTTTAAAGGAAAATTTAAAGGAATTATAGGATGAAAAAAATTAAAATTATAATAGTGTGAAACCTCAAATTACCACTTTTGGACCTGTATAAACCTAACTAAAAATAAAAAAGAAATGAAATACCTAAATAGAATTTTAGAAAAGTTAAATATGATAGGCTTCTGGAGATTATTGAATGGTTATAGAAAGGAGTATGCCTATTTCTTAGCTATGCATATCATGTTCACAAAAATTAACCACATATCAGGATTTTAAAACTTCACAAAGAAAGGCAGTAAAGTAAAAATATTAAATTCATCTTTTACTCACCATAGTGTAAAAAGAAAACCGTAGAAGCAAAGATTAAATATTAATTTGGCGCTGAATAACTTAATCCTAAAGAATGATTGAGTCAATGAGTAAATCAAAAAAGCACTCAAAAATGTCACTAAAAATAATTACAATGTTGCAAAAATTAAAAATTTTGGGGTTTCAGCCAAAGCAGTACTTAAGGGGAAATTTGCATTTCTAAACATTTTCATCAATAAGAGAGGAAAAAAGTACATCATTGAGCAACCAACTAAAAAACAACAGCTAGAAAATGAATACATTTTAAAGAAACCCCAATTGAACATCAGAAGAGAAGTCCTGAAAATCAAAGGAAATATTAACAAAATTGAAAGTGAAAGAGAACTATTTAATTCACAAATAAAACTAGGAGCTATTTATTTTAGAAAAATAAAGTAGAAAAACCATTAGATAGCTTAAATCACTAGTATCAAAAACAAAAAAAAGATGAATTCACAATGGAGAAGAAATACATTAAATTATCAGGAGCTATTTGTCTAACTATACGTGAAAAAAACTCCTGAAAAATTTAAATGAAATGGATCAATATTTATTCAAACATAAGATGCCCAGATTAATTACAAGAAATAGAGTACAGACAGTACTCATTTTCCATAAATTCATATTATGTAAATTTGACTCCCTTTCCAGCTGGCAGCAGAACCCCTGATGTCTGGGCTCTGGCTCCCAGCATGTGGCAAGGGCTGCAACTCTGAACCAAGGGTGCTCTTCTCCAGGTACTGAAGCTACTCTTGCTGTGGTGGTGGCAGGACCTAGGCACTGAAGCTACTTGGGCTCTAGGGAGTCACATGGACTTGGGCAGGGTCACACAGAACTATGTGAAATGAGAGGGAAGTCTGTGGATTTACAATAAGTGAGAACTATCTATACTTAAATAACCCTATCTTAGGAAAAAAAATTGAACAATCCATAAATGAACTCCCAAAAGAAAAACTTCAGGACCAGATGGATATACAAGTGAATTCTACTAAACATTTTGTTCTATACTGCATAAGCTTTTTTGGGGGGAAAACACAGGAAAAGAAGGAGTCCTAACCAATTCCTTCTATGATATTAATATGGTATTGATACCTAAACCAGGAAGAGATAAAACAGAAAAAGAAAATTAAAGACACAATCCTTAATGAATATTGAGGCAAAAATTCTTAATAATATATTAACAAAAAAAACTATAGGAACAAACTATAGGAACCAGAATATATTTATACCAAGAATGCATGACAGGTTTGATGTCCTGAAAACTATAAACATAATTCACCATTTGGATAACACAAACACAAAAAGACACATGATCATATCAATAGATGCAGCAAAAGCTTTTGACAAGATTCAATATTCTTTACTCATAAAAATCACTAGAAAGGAAAGAAATAAATGTAGCTGTACTTAAAATGTAATTAGTATCCATCTAAAACCAAGTGACAGCATTGTGAAATAAAAATAATAAGCTAAAAGTAAGATCAAGGATAATGCAAGGATGTCCATTATCACCATTCCTATTTAATACAGTGCTGAAAGAAATTGAAGGAATAAACACAAGCAAAGAGCAAAAAGAACTATAACATTTTGCAGATGGTATGATGATTTACTTAAAGAAACCTACAGAGCCAACCAAAAAAATAATTGACTCAATTAGCAACTTAGCAAATTTTTAATATATAAGAAAAACATAATTGATCATATCAATAATAGACAACAACAAAAATCTTATGATTTTGCAGAAAAAGTTTTTGACAAAATACAACACACATTCCTGTCAAAATGTTAGTGATGAGGTTGTGAGACTCATAGATCTTCAGTAGTAAATAACTACTGTTGCTGTTTCCAACATCATTCCTTCAAAGGACTCCCTGCCTCGTCTGGTAGTCTGTGCCTACTTTTCTATTAAAGTCTCCCACAATTATAATTATAAACCTATCCTCTTTTAGCACATTGATGATGAGGGTCTCCATGTCTTCATAAAATTTTCTTTGGCCTCATCAGGATTCATTATGGTGGGAGATTATGCACTGATGATGGTGACATGGTGCTTTCTTGCAAGGGGCAGCCACATCACCATGAGCCTGCCATTCAATTCTTTTGGTAGACATATTAAAAGAAAAAACTGTTGTTGACTACATTAGTTTTGATCATAAAATCTATGCCAGCTTTACGGCACTCCCGTTTCACTGTAGTCCCTCCAGAAAAGCATGGATCAAGCTCCAACTTCAGTGAGTTGGCCTTCATTTGCTAGCCTTGTGTCACTTAGAGCTGTTTGGATGTGATACCTGCTGAGTTCTCTCACAACAAGAGCTATTCATTTTTCAGATCTTCAGGATTTTGTATTGTCCATAAGCATGTGCAAATTCCATGTACCAATAGTGAGTGGAATCATCTTTTCAAAAGTTTTTACATTTTTTTGTGTGTGTTTCAACCACAGGGTAGGATCCCTTATTTCCAGAATAAGTAGGTCAGGGGTGAAGTAGATAATTTTAAGGTCACCTCTTATAGCCCCTTCCTCATGCCAGGAGGTGAGTAGTGTAGTTTGTTCAAAAAGGCTGCTTAGACACACCAAGGAGGCTGCTGAATCCAATTACTGCTTCAGTTCAGTGAGAAGATGACCTTATGGCCTGGGCCACTTGTGTGCAGAGTTGTGATTACATCTCTCAGGGTATCCACACCTGTTGTTTCATCACTTGTCTGTCTCCACAAGACTTTGAGGTAGGTATAAATGGCAAGAGGGTATCTATGATGTCTTTTGATTTATGCATAACTTAAATTTAAGTAAGGTAGAATTTCTCAAAGTCATCAGCCTTACTCTTTCAGAGTCACTGGAATCCAGTAGCAAGACAATCAATCAAGATAGCTGGTGATGGCACAGGATGCAGTGCATGACTTTGACATCTTTGATGTCCAACCAAGCTCTAGGCGCTCCACAGCACTTTCTTCAGCCACCTTCATGGCCATTGTAACAAGTTGTTCTCATCTTCCCATTCCACCGGGTGAAGTCTTCACATGCTTGGGGTAGACATGTAACTCACCAAACAGTTTGAGACTTTTCAGTTACCCTCAAACTGGTTTAGCTCATCTGCTTAAACAGTTTATTAAGGTATGTTTGCAGCACATGCTACAACTTCTTAGAGCCACAAGTGAGAGTTGAGTGGATCAAGTGGACACCAAAGGTGGAAAGCATTCTGATATATGAAGGAAAAATAATCTACTTTACAATTTGGGCAAATAGTCAGTTTTGTCCAGAAGTAGCAGTTGTGCTAGTTTCATATCCTGTAAAGAAAAATGGCAAAATAAAACAAAAAAAAGCAGCTGTAAGAACCTTTCTAGAAAAAATCAAAACTGGATTAATTTTGGCTAATCTGCATCTAGATATATAGAAAATCTTTATATTGAAGTATCAACAATGTTTGTATACATTTCATAAGGGCCTTAATCATACTTAAACTTATATTACAACAGATATAGTTATGGAGAAAAGGTAGGCCTGATATACTAAAAGCAGGATGAAGTCATATCAAAGAAAGAAGAAAATGTTTAGGTAAGGTATTAGCATTAGCCCATGTGTTGCTGAAATGTCATGGAACAAACATAGATATTTGGAGTCAATCCATGTTGGAGACTGATGAAGAAAGATCAAAATCATTATCAAGGTTCAAGAGATAAAAATGGAAATAGGGATCATAAGGTAGAAGGAGGACAATGGAACTTAAGGGATAAAAAGAGAAATTCCACAATGCTATGCCCAGAAGAATAAATTAAAGCTGAAAAAGTACAAATGAGAAATAATTCCCCCACACATTATGCTCTTGCTTTCCTATCCCCACAACCATCATGATGTAATGTAAAAAAGGAACTGGGTCCACAGCCATCTCTGTTTTTACCTATGTGATATTCAACAAGTCCCTCTGGGTCTCAATTTCCTCTTTTGTACAATGAGGGGATTGGAATAGATAATAATATGATGAGAATAAACAAATATTTATACACCTTTTTAAAATGTACAGAGTACTTTACCTACGTATCTATTTAAGTCTCACAACAATCTTGTGAGGTGGGTACTACAATTATTATAACCTTTACCTAAGAAATAAAGAAAAGGAGACAAAGGGAGATGAGTTAACCAAGGCTATTTATAAGTATCAAAGGTAGTACTGGATTTCATGTCTTTCTGAATCCCAAACCCTGTACCTTATACCTTAACCTCCCTTCCAACTCTAAATCCTTTGTTCACTTCCTCCAGTTTTCTCATCCTTATTTCAATCTCAATCTTTCAGGATTCTTTTAAAGTACTTTCTTGACCATGAAGCCTTCTGTCATCAAAATAAGCAATAGTGATCTCTCTCCTACTTTATTTCCCTGTAAGGATATTTGCATAACACATTTTCACCATGAATAGATTCAATTTATTGCTTGTTCACTTGCTAGATTTAAAGTAGTCTCTATGCAGTAGTAACTGGAGAGTGGAGGTGTTTGGTTAATAGGAAAACTGTTGATGTTCAGCAAATCCCATGTAGAAGAGCAGGAATTCTGCTTTTGGAAAGGCATGATAGAGGCTTCCCAGTCTCCTTTTGGGAGCATGTACAGTCCTTCTCCAACTGGAAGAACAACTCCATTCTGTCCCCCTATAAAGTTGGCTATTTCTGAGTCTGGCTATGAGGGGGAATTTTTACTGCACGATAGGTTGTCAATTGTGACTCTTATCTGAACTCAGACAGAGCTAAGGATGCTTTATCCTACTGTATATATGTTGAGTCATTAAGGACAAATCTGATGCTATTATAATCATGTCTCTTTTTTTTTCCTTTTATAGCAAATTTTTATAACCTGAGCAAGTGACTGGTAGAAGGCATGAGTACACTGCAAGTATGGAAGATTTTGCTATTTTTTATCTGAATGTGTAGTGTTTCTATACCCTAAACAATTTAGTAACTGAGTATTTGGTCTATTAGTATTTGTATTATTATTAGTATGAGTATTTGGTTATCTGCATGTTACTAGATATATATTTATGTATAAAATAAGGTCCTTAAATATTTCAAAATGAGGTAAGAATTATTGGGTATTAATACAACTATTTGTGGGACCTAGCTTGTTATTCTATTAATTATTGAAACTCAATCAAAAACATCTTTGCTTTGAAGAGGAGCATTTTAGTGCAGTTTTCTTAGAGGATTGAAACTATGGAATAATTTGTGTTACATCAATGGAAAAATCAAATCTATTCAAGTTTATTACTAATGTGGAAATAATACCTGTTTGTAAAGTATGTTCTGTGGTACAAATATGTTTATACATATATATAATTATACATATTATATATATTAATATATATATGATAAATATATATATTTAATATATATACATTATACATATATTATTTGATATGTACTGTTTTGAACTTGATTACTTGAGTGTTATCCCAAGTCTTTTCCTATAATTGAAATCAACTGGTGACTTTTATGTAAATTTATTTTGTATCACAGGTCTTCTTATAAAAATTGTTCTCTGTTCATGGTTTTATGTGAGGATTAAAATCTTTATCTGTCTCTGTTCCTCCTAAGGGGTATGGGGAATACTGGCAGGGTTTGATCTCTTTTTCACAATATAAACTAATTATTGAGAAGTAAATTTTGAGTCTGTGCCAACTTGTATTGAGATCTGTTTTGGGAGATTCTAGCAGGAACATCTGAGGAGCCTCTACAAGTAACTTGGGACCACAATGGAAAAATCCAATAAAGTGGTGCCCTTTAGGACACCAAATTTAACAGACTGCCCCAAGGAAAGGTAATGACTGCATGAGACATCTGAGATCCAGGATGTTGAGTGAATGGATCCTGGAAAGGAAATGTAAGGCCTGTTATTGCTGTCCATTGTTGTGCTCGTTTGTCTCTTATTTTTTATATCTGTATATTACAATCTGTTGATTATCTTGATGTTTGATTTTCCCCTTTGACTTAGTCTCAAATTTTGGTCATTCTTACTATGACTATGTGCTGTACTTGGTTAATAGTTCTGATCTCACTTTGTAATTGGGGCTGTCCCAGGTTGTACCCAAAACATTGTTTTACCTAGTGTGCTCTCTGTGGACATCAGTGTCCCAAGGGTTGTTAGTGGGGGTTGGGGGGGTGATGTTAAGAACTGTCAAAGGGTCCTCTGACCTTGTCTTTTTGAGTTGCCATATTTTCCAAAAGCATTGGATCCAGAGCATGCAGAAGGCATGAATGTATTAAGGACATAATTTGTTGCTTACATCCCAAACTGGACTCTTCGTGTGTCCTTGGGTGGCAAAACAGGTGCTAGCCAATCTGTTCCAGGCTGGGAAATTTGCTTGTGCAAATGAGTCCCTTGCAGATAAGCTGGCCCTCCTGTCTTCGTGGTCTAGCAGATCTCAAGGGAAAAGAATGGGGCTTGTGCCATTGCTTTGCTCCTCCCCTTTGAGAGGGGTTTTGCTTTTTCCCCACCTTTCCCCCTCCCACACCACAAACATTTAGATGGAGATTCCTGGTATCTCCTCCTTCCTTTGTCCTGCTCTCATAAACATGCACCCTTCTCTGTGGATTGTGAATTCTTTGGGCTCCACATGTGAGTTGGTTTCTCTTAAAATAAACCTAGTTTTCAAGGTAAGTTTCATGAAGTTGTGATTGCCTGTTGTCACCTGAAACTTCAGAAAATTTCAGGATTTTTTTCCCACTACTTGTTCTTTCTTACCTTTACTTGAACTCTGTACTTGATAAGGACACAGGCTGAAGGATAAGGATAAGGATAAGGATACAGGCTGAAGGAAGAGTCTGAAAGAATCTATGAGGATTTGACAAACAATAAACACCCCTTCTCAGACAGAAGTTGGTGGCATATTTGAAGCATATTAGAATGAGTAGATCAAAGATTGCAAGAATAATAAGAATAAGACAGGAATGGTAGTTTGTAACCAAGTTGCAAAGGACTTCAAATGTGAAAAAAAAGTTTGTATTAGAAACTGTGGAGCTACTGGAGATTATTAAGGGGGGAGTAAGTGGACATCATAGGCTTCAGGAGTATGACTTTGGTAGCTGTGTGAAGGGTAGATTAGAGAGAGGCAAGGAGACCAACTAAGAAAATATTGCAATTAATCATGCAAGAGGGATTGAACTAGGGTGGTGCTCATGTGAATGGAGAAAAGGAGACAGGTGAAGAAAAAAATGCCATAGAGGTAGAAACAACAAAACTTGGCAATTGTTGTTGAGTAATATTTCAAAATTTTTGACACCCGTTGCAGATTCAAAGACCAAAGACCACATGGTGCCCAAAAGCTTGAAGGGACGTTGGATCTTCTTAATTTTATAGGTAATATATTGTGTAAGTTTCATATATTTTGCTTAGAGATTTCCACTTTATTTCCCATGAGGAAACTATAAAGAAGCGATACATTCACTTTTTTCACCTTTTGGTGCATGCCAGAACATGAATGTAATTTATGCAAAGGCAATTCAAAATCACAGCGGAGTGACTCATATTAAGGATTGCACATTTCATTCTGTTTATAAAAGGAATGCATAGTTGAGTCAAAATTAGCTCTATAGTAGCTTAGAAGCATATATATGTATATATATGTGTGTGTGTATGTATGTGTATATATATATATATATATATACTATATACATGTGTGTGTATGTGTGTGTATTCCTTTGTCTAGTTGCAGCAGATGTCAAAAATTAATTTCTGAATACTAGTTAAACACAATTTGTAGTAATTGTTTTAGGCTGTGAAACTAGTGACTGGATTATCGAAGACTGTTCCATAAAATATTAGAAATTCAAAAAGGATTCTAGCTCATTAGAAAATACAGGATGGGAATAAAGAAGTTTTAGCAAACAACTTATACCATTGGCCTAATGAATATATTTCATTCCAACTACTGTATAACTTCCATTTATATGTACCTTTTATGATGCAGAGAGAGAAAATCAATTGGTGAAAGATTATATAAGGAAACCCCATGAATAATTCCTTCCCATGTCCTAATAATATCCACCTCCATCAAATTTATTTTAATGATTAGTTTCCATTCCTTTCTGATCCAAATTCATACTAGTTACCCATAAAGAAGTGATTTAGTTTGTTAAATTGAAAGAAATCACCGACACATTCCCCAAAAGCCAAGCTGAAACTCAAAAAGGAAAGGGGAATGAGACATTTGCTACAAATGTAATATAACCAGAAATTTAAGCAGCATTTCTACAAAATGCTTGCAGAGGAAGCATGGGAAGCCGCAGGGTGAAGCTGGATGTTTTTCCTGGAAGTGCTAGATTTATCAAAGGCCACTGACTCTACATATTTCACATTACAGGAATTTGAACTAGGTGATTAATGTTCTTCTCAACTCTTTGCTTCTCTGAATCTTCAAGACAAAAATTTGATAATACACTATATGCTAGAAGTTCTAGTTACCAAATTTTTTTCTTTTTTTAGGAAGGATATATTTTAGGAAGGACATTTTTAGGAAGAACATATTCAGAGGAAAGAGACTAGGATGGTCATATGAAGTAGAAATCATGCCACAATTATTAGTATGATGATATGTAATAATACTTATACTAATTTATAACAATATTATAATACAAATAATAATTTATAATAGCAATTATTATAGATAATATTTATATGGCACTTCCTATCAGGTCACTGAATTCAGATGACTCTGGAGGAGAAGTGAGGTTGGTGACCTGCACAGCTCTCCCTCACTCAAAACAAAGTCAAGTGCAAGTCATGGCATCATTTCTCTGATGGCATGGTCTTCTTTGGCAATGAAGGAAGAACACAATAAGCACTTTACAATTATCTCATTTGATCCTCACAATCACATAGGACAATAGTGCTATTATAATTCTCATTTTACAAATGAGGAAACTGAGGCAAACAAATGTTAAGTGACCTACCTAGGGTCACATAGCGAGGTAGCATCTGAGGTTGGATAGGAAGTGGATTGAAGTCAAGTATTCCTGACTCCTGGCCTGGAGCCCTACTCACAGCACCATTTAGCTACCCCTGCAGTAAATCACATATTACTTAACATTTACATACTTCTACTGCCTAAATGCTAAACCACAGGCATTTGGCTAAGAATTAGAGATACAAAGAAAAGGCAGAAAATAGTGAGAAAAGAACACAGAAACAACTATGTATAAACAAGGTATATACAGGATAAATTTGGAGATAATCAACAGGAAAAGTCACTATCATGAAGGAGAATGGAGAAGGCTTCCTGTAGAAGGTGGGATTTTAGCTGAGACTTTAAGAAAGCCAGGATGCTTCCAGGTGTGTGAAAATGCCTGGAGTCAGAAGGTGGAGTGTCTTATGCAAAGAACAGCAAGGAGTCTAGTGCCATTGGATTTCACAGTATGTGACTAGGGATGTTCAGCCTAGAAAAGATGGAGAAATATGAAAATTTTCCTCAACAGTAAAAAGAGCCATCATGTGTAAGAGGGACTGGACATTTCGCTGAAGTACAGAATGAAGAATAGTAGGTAGAAATTATGTAAAGAGAAGTTTAGGCTTGTTGTAAAGAAAACTTCCTCATGGTAGAAGTTATCTCAAAGTAGAATCGCTTGTTTGGAATACAATAAATTTCCCCTCACTGGATGTATTCTGCAAAGGCTTATCTTAGGATTCTTATAGAGATGGTTTTTGTTCAGATTTGAATTGAAGTAGACTCTGAGGTTTCTCCCAAGACTAAGATTCTATGATTTTGGGGATTGTGAATTGAAGTGCTCTATAACTCCAATTACATACCATTGGTACTGTATAGTTAAGAACAAACAAACAAAACTAGCTGTTCAGTGACTCTCTGGTCATATGGGGATATTTACTCTGTGTGCACTGAATGCATAAGGGCAGTAGGAAAGTTCAGAAGAGGGGTGTGTGTGTGTGTGTGTGTGTGTGTGTGTGTGTGTGTGTGTGCGCGTGTGTGTGTGCGCGTGTGTGTGTGTGTGCGTGTGTGTATGTATGTTTTAAGAGGAGAGAGAGGAGAAGATAATGAGTTTTGTTTTAGATATATTTAATTTCAGATGCCCATGGGACATCTAATATGAGGTGTCCAAAAGGCAGTTAGTTGTGAATATGTGAGGGACTGTGGGATTTGGATGTACAAGTCTAAACCAGAGGTGTCAAACACATGACTGTCAGGCCATGAGCAGTCCACAATAAGCTTGAGTTCTATGGAATCAGATTAAAATGTAATTGGGAAAAATTTAGCAAAATAAAAATACAATAAAACATACACTACATTTCATTTTAAAACTAAATCAATAGGCAACTCACAAGGATCCATATCTATGGCTTAGTGGCCCCCATTTCTATTGAGTGACACCACTACACTGGACAATAATCATAAGGGCCAGTCAAGACAGAACTGATCTCCTGTGGAAAGTGAAAAGTTCCATTTTGAGCAATTTGGAACTATGCCCAAAGGATTATAAAATTGTGTGCACCCTTTGATCCAGCAATACCAGCACTAGATATTTATCCCAAAGATTTAAAAAAGGGGGGTGAGGAGACTTTTCTGTACAAAAATATTTATAGCAGTTCTTTTTGTGGTGGCCAAAAACTGGAAATTGATGGCATGTCTATCAGTTGGGAAGTGGCTGAACAAGTTGTGGTATGTGAATGTATGAATATTATTGTTCTATAAGAAATAATGAGCAGGATGGTTTCAAAAAAACCTGGAAAGACTGACATGAACTGATGTGGAGTGAAGTGAGCAGAACCAGAAAAACATTGTAGACAATAAAAACAATATCGTATAATGAACAACTGTGAATGAATATTCCTAGCAATACAGTCCAAGACAGTCCCAAAGCACTCATGATGAAAAATGCTATCCACCTCCAGACTGAAGCATACTAGTTTTCACTTTATTTTTTTTGGTTCATGTTTTCTTCCACAAAATGACTAATATGGAAATATATTTTATATGATCGCATATGTATAACCTATATCAGATTGCTTACTGTCTCAGGGAGAGGAGAGGGGAGGGAAGGAAGGATAGAATTTGGAACTCATAATTATAAAAAAAACTGAATGATAAAAAATAGTTTTTGCATGTAATTAGGAGAAAATAGAACATTAAAAATAAAAACTCACAATCCCCTCTCCCCGCCAAAAAGAAAAGTTCCATTTTCAAGAAATAGGCACTACTATGGAAAGGTAATGAGCTACAAGAAACAGGCAATGGGCAAAAAGAGCATTTGGGGAGGAGCCACCATCTGCTTGGAGCTAGAATTGCTCTTTAAAGAAAAGAACAGTAATCTCCCTATCTGGTGAGAATTGCCAGGAAAAGAGTCATACAGTGTAGAAAAGTGGGTCCCTGAGGGGAATCTGATCTGGAGAAGCAAACCAATACCAGTCTTCTCCTTTTCTGTAGTTCTGTCAAGTGTAGGATGATAAGTGATGAAGACTTTACAGATGATGGGAAGTGGGAGGGGTTGCTGTGCTTGTTAGAAAGAGAGCTCTCTTCATTCTCTAATGAGTCTTATGTGAGGCACTTTTGTTTCTACTAACTTGTAAAGATAACTATTTTGTATTTCGGTCCTTGTGAATCCTTGGAAGATCATATGATTGCAACTACTGGGGGAAGTATCATATGATGTCCTTGAGTTATCTGGGTAATAGATTAAGATATCAAACGTATACACAGGCTTTGCATGCCCAGAAGGAGCCTCTGATAGAAGGTTTGCAATTTTCCTATTCTAACTATAGAATTCAGACAAAAAAACAATAACAACCACTAGAATTTAACCCTTAGTAAAGTCACAGAGAAATTTCTCCCACCTTGATACCAGAATCATCAAGTGCCCTATATAGGTGAAGTGACTCTTCTTGCTCCTTGGAAAAACATCATTCCTAGAGAACTTGACAGTATGTCTTCCTGAATAATCAATTTCTGTGAAATCAATAGATTCCTTTTATCATCATTATTGAATAGACTCCAGACTTGTTCTTGTCATCTTGAGAAGTTTCAGATTTGCTCTTCTCCACTAACCATTAAAACCATATTACCATAGCCCTGTCTACTAGCAAATTTTAAATTATCATTGCTTAACTTCTCAGGAATTAGCATGGATAGAGTCTTTTATACACACACACACACTCACACTATATATATATATATATATATATACACACATGTTTGTATATATTATATACACAATGTATATATTATATACACACATGTTTGTATATATTATATACACAATGTATATATTATATACACGTCATACTACTAATAGCTAACAATAAGTGATGTTTGTATAACTCTTTAAGGTTTGCAAGGTACTTTCATATACATGATCTCATTCGGTCTTCATAGCATCCTCAAAATAACCCCCTTTGTAAATGCTATTATTATTCCCATTTTACAGATGACTAACCTGTAGCTAAGTGAGGTTAAATGAGTTGCCCAAGGCCAATCATTTAATATCTATAAGGCAGGATTTGTGCTCAGGTCCTCCTGATTTTAAGTCTGCATGCTGTCCACTATACCACTTAGCTGCCTTAACTACTATTGGTAATTATGAAGCAAGTATCAATTACTTATTAGCCTTCTTTCTTTTTTAAAATAATATTTTATTTTTCCCCAATTACATGTTAAAAACTTTTTTTCATTTTTTAAAAAAGTTTTGAGTTCTGAATATTATCCTTCCTTTCCTCCCTCTCTTCTGGTAAGCAATTCAATATAGGTTATACATGCGCAATCATATAAAACATTTCATATTAGTCATTTTGTACAAGAAAACTCAAAGAAAAAATAAAGAGAGAGAGAAAGAAGGTATGTTTAGTGTGTATTCAGACAATATCAGTTCTTTCTCTGGAGGTGGATAGCAAGTTTCATCATGAGTTCTTTGGGGTTGTCTTGGATCATTGTATTGATGAGAATAGCTAAGTCACTCACAATTCTTCATCGTATAATATTGCTGTTAGGGTGGACAGAGTTTTCTTAGTTCTGATTAGCCTGCTTTCCAAAACATTTTTGATCACTGACTCCTTCTGGAGAGTCTCTTTTCTCTAGATTTTTGTGATACCACTCTATTCTGGATCTTCTCCCACCCAGATTAGTCTTCTTTGTGGAATCTTCATCAGTGTTATGTCCACTATGGGGTAGGAGCACCTCCAACTTCTGTTGTGGGTCTGTGTTATTTCACTGGGGATCTCATCAGCTCACATGAATTCAGTGACTATCTCTGCAATTGATCCCAGATCTATATATCCACCTTAAATTTCTTTCCTGGGTTCCAGTCTCTCTCCTGAGCACAAGATGTCTTTTGGACATCTCAAACTGAACATATCCAAAATAGAACTTAATATCTTTTCTTCCAACTTCTTCCCCTTTTTTGAAATATACTGTTGCTGTTGAGGCACCCTTACTCTTCTAGTCATCCATGCAACATGGATGCCATTCTAAATTATTTCTTGCTCACCCTACATATACAACCAGTTGCCAAAGCTTGTTTCTTGCTTCACAGGGTCTCCCATATATTCATTCTCTATTCTTCACTTAACACAATGACCAACTTAGTTCAGGCCTTAATCACTTCTTACTTTGATTACTGTAATTACCTTCTAATTAGGTTTCCTGACTAGAATGCCTTTCTTTCCCTGCAATCATTGTTCAGTGACAAAATGACATTCCTTAAGCAAAAGTCAACCCCTTACTCAGTAAATGTAAATACATCACAAGTTCTAGTTTCAAATCGTATTTTTACCACTTACTGTAAGTCACGTGACTTTAGGCAAGTTACTTAAGCGAGAGCTTTTACTTCTGTAAAATGAAGGGGATGGGACTTTTCAACTCTAAAAGTACATCCCAATGATCTCATGGATGAAATATAAAGCTCTCTCTTTGGCATTTAAAGTCTTTCACAATCTGGCCTCTTCCTACCTTTCCAGTCTTGTATTTTTCTTTCCTCCACACTCTATAATCCTGTTCCATTGGTCTACTTTCTGTTCCTCAAACATGTTACTGCATCTCCCTTTTCTGTGGCTATCCCTGACTGTACCTAGAATGTTCTCTCTCATCTCTCTGTTTCTTCAAGACTGAACTCAAATATCACTTTTGCAGGAGGCCTTTCTCAGTTCCCCCACCTATTAGTGTCTTCCCCCTCTGAGATTACCTTCCATATTCTATGTATGTATTATATATACAGATATATATATATATATACACCATATATGCCATATATATATATGTATATATATATGCCTAGTTACTAACATGTTTCCAGTATTGGAATGGGACTTTGTTGGCAGGGATGGTGGTTGTGAAGGGGAACTGTTTTTGCCATTCTTGGTATCCTCAGTACTTAGCACAGTGGTTAGAACATAATAAGTTTGTTTACTAATTGACTAAAACTATTCCATACAAACTGTCTTTTGTTTTTCAGCTGGTATAGCTATTCTACAAAACTGAGATTGTTTGCAACCTTGCTCCTTTCTTGTTACCTTTTCTGTTTAAAAATAGTAATCCAAATTCTAATGATTCATGTTACCCATTCACCTGGCTGAGTTTTTTGTTTTTGTCTTTTGGTATGGTTTTGTATCAATGTGACAAAGATAAAATTTCTCTCACCTTTTTTTAAAGATCTGCCTTTCTTCATTTCAAAAAACAACTATTGCTTGGTAAACCTGTTGATCACTATTTCCTAGATTGTGTGTGTGTGTGTGTGTGTGTATGTGTATGTAGCCTAGTATCTAATGTGTTATTGAGTGAAATTTAAAAAAATATTGTGACATCCACTGCAAATCCAGACCTCAGTAACATAAAAAGTTGTGTTGAAAAGAAAGAAACTGTAAGGAACTGTTCATGGAACTGAATTTGTACAACCATTCTGGAAAAAAGATAATTATTTGGAATTATACAAAGACCCTTTGACCCAGAGAACCATTGTTAGCCACATACTCCCAAGGAGTTGACAAAAAGAAATGTCTCACATATACACCAAACATCACATACGTACACAATGAATACAATAATGTAAATTGAAAGAATGAGCACCACAAAGCAATTGAAAATGAATGTTATGGAAATATAAAGAACAAAGTTGACTTCAAACAAGAGATATGTGAAGGCATTTCATTCTTTGGCAGAGGTGAGCAATCCACAATATGAAACAGGGCATACAAAGTCAATTTTTTTAGTGTAATGATCAATTTTGCTTATTTTTTTCTTTTCCTCTTTTTCTTTTTTCCCCTCTTTCCTTTTTTTTAAAATAATGGATGACTGGTAAGGGAAAGGAAGGAATACAAGGGAAAATCTAAGCTACATAAAAATCTGTTATTAAAAAAGTAGAGTCAGATTCAAAACCTAATTATCTTATCCAGATGTGAAAAGTTATCAATCCTTTGGTGGCTCTAGTAAGAGTTAAATGTAAGTAACTGGAAGGAAAATGAGTTTATAAGCTGCTTCCATTATACAACTATATCACAGCACATTATTAGAGCTGGAATGGACATTAGAAGTCATCTAGTTCCAGCAACTATGTACAGAACAACATCTTTAGATATCATCCTTTAGTGTATCCATTATCAGCAAACTTGAATTCACTGTGCTCTTTCTCAAGAAAAATAATATTTGAATATTATTAGCAATGAACTTTGGATTGTGGTTTAATTCTAGAGGAATATTTCACCCTTGGGATATAATAATTAGTAACACATTAGTTACACACTGCACAGACAGCAGTGTTTAAAACAAAAATAAAACACATAAATCACTCCACACAATCACCCCCAAAATTTCCCTCAAGGACAGCCCCTTCATATCCAGTTAGCATCATGATGTCATATAGCCATTGGGAGCTTTTAGGGAAGGCCCCACAGATCCTGTTACAAGGAAGCTAGATTAGAAGCTTCTAAGGAATGCAGATGAATCCCTGGAGCACTGAGGAAAATGAGCTAGAATCCAGGATGTGTTTCCGTTTGTGTGGCAGCTCAAGGACAAGACAATGAAGACATGTCTTGAATTGCATTCTTTACGAGGCAGAATTTTCATAATAGAACAAGAGATGACATGCTAAGTGGTTAGAAACCTGGCAAACGAATTTCACTTAATAATGCGGTCATCAGAATAGTGATGAAAAATGCTGTGACGTCTGAAAGTCTAGAGTTTCCAAGGTTTAGAAATCACAAAAACACAATGTTATTAAATTGACAGTATAAGAGCATAAGAATTTTTATCTGGAGCCAAGCATATGATTAATCGAGTTCATTATATTGCTGTAAGCAATACTCTTCCCCTTCCCAAAGCTTGGCTGTACTCTCTCTTATCATACCTTTAAGGATAAGGCAAATCCCAGATATTCTTGGTAGCAAATTTATCATTTAAAACATTCATTTTCACTGTTGGTGGAGTTGTGAAGTGATACAACCATTCTGGAGAGAAATTTGGAGCTATGTCTAAAGCACTATAAGACTGTGCATACCCTCTGATCCAACAATACCACTAGTAGGTCTATATGCCAAAGATATAAAAAAAGGGAGAAAGAACCTATTTGTACAAAAGTATTTGTAAGAGTTCTTTTTGTGATAACTAAGAATTGGACATTGAAGAAAGGCCCATCAATTGAGGAATGGCTAAACTATGGTATATGATTGCAATGTAATATTATTGTGTTATAAGAAATGACAAGCAGGATGATTTCAGAAAAACCTGAAAAGACTTACATGAACTGATGCAAAGAGAAGTGAACAGAATCAGGAGAACATTGTATATAGTAACAGCAACATTGTATGATGAAGAACTATGAATGATGTAGCTCCTCTCAGCAATATAATAATCCAAGACAATCTTGAAGGACTAATGATAAAGCATACTATCTGCATCCAGAGAAAGAACTGATATTGTTTGAATATGGACTAAAGCATGCTATTTTTCACTTTCTTTCTTTTGTTCTTTTTCTTTGAGTCTTCTTGTGTAATGACTAATATGGAAATGTTTTACATGACTTCACACGTATAACCTACACCTAATTGCTTAATGTCTCAGGGAGGGTAGAGAGGAAGGAGGAAGAGAAGGATAGAATTTGGAACTCAAAACTTAAAAAAAGTTAAAAAAATTATTTTACAATATAATTGTGGGAAAAATAAAATATATTTTAAAAATGCACTATGTTTAGAGCCAAGATGGTGGCCCATAGGAAGCACTATAGTCATGCTCTTCCAACATTCCTTTCAGAACAACCATAATATAATGCCTCAAATTGAATTCTGGAACACCAAAGCCAACAAAAAGTTGAGGTGAGGGATTTTTCCAGTCAAAGACAACCTAAGAGATCAGAAAGAGAGGTCTGTGACACTGGAGTGGGGGCTGGCCTAGAGTGCAGGTGGTAACAATACTAGCTGTAAGTCTTGAGGGAAGACTGTGACAGCAGCAGCAGTAGCTTTGAGAGCTCTCAGCCCAGAAGCACTAAAGGAATTGGAAAACTGGTCAGAAAGAGATTACAGGGAATCTCTATGCTAGTACTGGGTGCAGGACAGGATGCATCAATGGCTCCATTGCTCATACCCACTTCTGGGTCATTGTTCCTGGGTGGAGAGTAGTACATGCTGGTGGTAACAAGGAATCAGGCCCTTACCCAGGTAAAGATCAGATTGAAGACCAGGAGAATAGTGACCACACCTCTCTCTGGACAACATAACCTTGGACAACACATTCATAGAACTATTTGTAAAAATAGCAGCATGGAAAAGCCAAAAGCTTTGAACAGTTCTGCCCTCTCTCCTCCTCCTTCAGCTTTAACATAAATAAACATGAACTTTAGCAAGCAAACCACAACAAAAAAGAACAGAACCATAAAAAGTGACAGAGAAGCTCAAGACAAGGTAAGAAGAAGACAAAAATGTGAAAACATCTACAAGCAAAGCCTCAAAGAAAAATGCAGATTGGATACAAATCTCCCCCCAAAAAAATTCATAAAAGAGATAAAGAGTAAAAGAAATGTTAAAAATCACAGTGGTAGAGGAAAAGTTAGGAAAAGAAATAAGAATAATTCAAGAAAATCATAAGAAACAAATTAATAGCTTGGCAAAAAAGCACAAAAATGCAGAAGAAAAGCATTCCTTTATACATTAGAATTGGGCAAGTAAAAGCTAATGACTCCATAAGATACCAAAAAGCAATAAAACAAAATCTAAAGAACAAATGTAGAAGAAAATGTGAGATATCTTATCAGAAAAGCAACTCACTTGGAAAATAGATTGAGGAAAGATTATTCAAGAATTTTTATATTACTTGAAAGCTATGATAAAAAAAAAGAGCCTAGACATCTTTTCTCAAAAGTTATAAAGGAAAACTGCAAATTTTTAAATTGGCTAACATGACAGAAAAACTAAAGATGCAAACACTGGAGGGGATGTAGAAAAGCAGATCACACTACTGTTGATGGAATTGTGAAATGAACCAACCATTCTGGAGAACAATTTGGTACTATGCCCAAAGGGTTATAAAATTGTGCATACCCTTTGACCCAGTAATATTGCTACTAGGTCTATATCCCAAAAATGTCAAAGAAAAAGGAAAAGGACCTATGTGTGCCAAAATATTTAATGCAACTCTTTTGTGGTTGCAAAGAACTGAAAACTGAGGTGATATCTTTCTGTTGTGGAATGGCTGAAAAGTTATGGTACATGGTTGTGATGGAATACTATTGTACTACAAGAAATGACAAGAGAAATGGTTTCAAAAAACCTGGGAAAATTTGTATAAGCTGATGTAAAGTGAACTGAGCAGAACCAGGAGAACATTGTACACAGAATCAGCAGTATTGTAAGGAAGATCAACTACTCAGATCAAGAAAATGATCCAAGCTTTTCCGTGCTACCCGGAGGAGGGTTCCATACAGCGCTGTTCTCAGTTTCCTTTGTAACTTTAAAGGGAAACTTTCATGATATCTGGAGCCCTAGATGTCTTGCAGATGAAGGAGGAGGATGTCCTCAAATTCCTTGCTGCAGGAAACCCATTTGGGTGGCACCAATTTGGACTTCCAGATGGAATGGTACATCTACAAAAGAAAGAGCGATGGCGTATACATCATTAACCTGAAGAGAACTTGGGAAAAGCTTCTGCTGGCAGCTCGTGCCATTGTTGCCATTGAAAACCCAGCTGATGTTAGTGTCATCTCATCCAAGAACACTGGCCAGGGGGCTGTTCTGAAATTTGCTGCTGCCACTGGCCCTACACCTATTGCTAGATGTTTCACACTGGGCACCTTCACTAACCAGATCCAGGCAGCTTTCAGGGAGCCCCACCTCTTGGTGGTCACTGATCCTCAGGCAGATCATCAGCCTCTGACTGAAACATCATATGTTAACCTTCCAACCATTGCTCTGTGCAACTCTGACTCCCCACTGCACTATGTGGACCTTGCCATTCAGTGTAACAACAAGGGAGCTCACTCAATGAGTCTGATGTGGTGGATGCTGGCCCGTGAAGTCCTACTATGTGTGGTGCCATCTCCCGTGAACACCCATGGGAGGTTATGCCTGATCTTTACTTGTACAGGGATCCAGAGGAGATTGAAAAGGAAGAGCAGGCCACAGCTGAGAAGGCAGTGACAAAGGAGGAGTTTCAGGTGAATGGACTGCACCTGCCCCAGAGTTCACTGCTACTCAGCCTGAAGTGGCTGATTGATCTGAGGGAGTACAGGTGCCTTCTGTGCCCATTCAGCAGTTCCCTACTGAAGATTGGAGTGTTCAGCCAGCTACTGAGGACTTGTCTGAGGCTCCTACTGCTCAGGCCACTGAGTGGGTAGGAACTACCATAGAGTGATCTCAGGTTTTACCCCAGATGCTCTAATAATGTTGGAAAAAATGCTGATGGAAAATAAACATTGGTTTCTTACAAAAAAAAAAAAAAGAAAATAAAATGATCCAAGACAATTTCAAAAGACTCATTATGTAAAATGCTCTCCTTTCCAGGGAGAGAAGTGATGAACTCTGACTGCAGATTGAAGCATATTTTTTTCACCTACTTTATTTTTCTTGCTTTTTTTATTGACAACATGACTAATGTGGAAATATTTTGCATGATTTCACAGGTATAATTGATAACATATTGCTTGTCTACTCAAGGTTGGATGGGGAGTGGTTGGGGAGGGAAAGAATTCAGAACTCAAAAATTTTTGAAAAATTAATATTAAATAAAAAATAAATTAAAAACACACACATTAAGTACCTACCAGGCACCAGATTTTCTGCGAGGCACTGAGGATACAACAAAGAGGAAGCAAAAATTTCTTTACATTTAAGGAGTTTATAGTCTACTAAAGGAATGAAATGTATAAAATTAACCATAATATAAACCCTTACAATTTGGCTTCCAATCTTGTCATTCCACCCAAACTGCTCTCTCCAAAGTTATTTAGGATCTCTTAGGTACCAAATCCTGTGGCCTTTTCTGAATCCTCTTTGTCTTTGACCTTTCTGCAGTCTTTGACCCTGTTGATCACTCTTTCCTTGTTTAACTCTCTTCTCTCTAGTTTTTTGGGACATTACCCTGTCCTGGTTTTCTTCTTATCTATCTGATCACTCCTTCTCCATCTCCTTTGCTTAATCTTCCACCAGATCACACCCTCTAACTATAAGGGTCTCTCAGGGTTCTGTCCTAGGCCTTCTCTTTTTCCTTTATGCTACTTAACTTGGTGATCTTATCAACTCCTATGGATTTAATGCATCTTTTTAATACACCTTTTTTACTGATAATTCTCAAATCTATTTCTGCCCCAGTCTCTCTGATGACTTCCAATTTTTCATCTCCAAATTCCTTTCAGAAATCTCAAACTGGAGGTCCAGTTGACATCTTAAACTCACTATGTTGAAAACGGAACTCATTACGTTTTCCCCTAAACCCTCTCCTTCTCCTCCCTTCTCTGTTACTGTTACTGTAGAGGGCAACAACATCCTTAGTCTCTCAGTCCCTCAGGCTCAAAACCTGAGAGTCATTCTGTATTCCTCAGTATCTCTCAACCCCCACATGCAAGCTATTGCCAAGGCCTGTCAATTTTTGCAAGATCTCCCAAATATACCCCCTTCTCTCTTCTGATGCTTCCACCAGCCTGGAGTAGGTGCTCTTCACCTCACACCTTGATTACTGCCATACCAGACCCAATAGTGAGTCTGCCTGCCTCAAGTCTCTTCCCACTCCAATCCATTTTTCATTTAGCTACTGAAGTGATCTTCCTAAAATACAAGTCTGATCATATCATCTTCCTACTCAATATACTCCAGTGGTTTCTTGTTGCCTCCAGAAGCAAATACTAAATGCTCTTGTTTGTCATTCAAAGCCCTTTATAACCTAGTCCCCTCCTACACTTCCAGTTTTCTTATATCTTACTCTTCTGAATTTTCCCATCCAGATTTACAAGGTAGAGGGACCATTACTCATATAAAAACTGACTGAAATTTTCCAGGTTATATGGCAAGAGGAGGTTAACCCCCAGGAGTTCAAGGATGCCTCCATTGTCCATCTCTATAAAGGTAAAGGAAATAGATTGTCCTATAACAATCACAGGGGGTCTGTCTTTTAGTCATTGCTGGCAAGATTCTTACTAGAGTCCTCCTTAATAGACTGATCTTTCACCTGGAAGATGGTCATCTACCTGAGAGCCAGTATGGCTTTAGAAAGGGCCAAGGAACAGTCAATATGGTGTTTGCTGTCCAACAACTCCAGGAGAAGTGCCAAGAGCAAGACAGAGGTCTGAACATAATGTTTGTAGATCTGACCAAGGCCTTTGACACTCTTAAGTCGTGAGGGCTCATGGAAAATTATGTCAAAATTTGGTTACCCAGAGAAGTTCATCAGTATTGTACGTTAATTTCATTATGGCAAGCTTGCCCAGTTTCTGGATAGTGGACAATGCTCTCATGCCTTTCCAGTCACCAGTGGAGTGAAACAGGACTGTGTGCTTGCTTCCATGCTTTTTAGCATGATGTTTTCATGCTGTCAAATGTTTTCAATGAGAATGAACATGGCATCAAGCTCAGCTACCATACTGATGGCAAATTCCTCAGTTTGAAAAGGCTACAAGCCAAGATCAAGAGGGAGTATTGATGCATTATTTTCTGTTTGCAGATGATTGTGCACTCAATGCAGTCTTTAAAGCTGAGATGTAACAAGTATGGATCAATTCTCTGCTGCCTGTGCTAATTTTGGCCCAAAAATTGACACCAAGAGAACACAGGTGCTCTATCAGTCACCACCACACCATCCATACGTGGGACCATTGGTTACAACAAATGGAGAAGTTTTGAATGCTGTGGATGAGTTCACTTACCTTGGTAGTGTACTTTCCAGGGATGTACACATTGACAATGATGTTGGCATATGCATTGCCAGAGTTAGATCAGTGCTTGAGAGGATCCAAAGAAAAGTATGGGAAAAAAGAGGTATTAGACTGACTACCAAACTGAAGGTCTACAGAGCTGTTGTACTGACCTCATTGTTGTATGCCTGTGAAACATGGACAGTCTACCAGCACCATGCCAGGAAACTGAATCACTTCCATTTGAACTGTCTTAGGAAAATTCTGAAGATCACCTGGCAGAATAAGATACCAGACACTGAAGTCCTTGCTCAAACTAAACTACCAAGCATTCAAACTATAATGCAAAATGTATGTTTGCCAAAAAAAACTATTTTATGGAGAACTCACATGGGGCAGGTGATCACATGGTGGTCAGAAGAAGTGATGTAAGGACACTCTCAAGACCTCTCTCAAAAACTTTGGATTTGATTTGTGATATGGGAGACGCTGGCACAGGATTGCTCTCAGCATGGCGTGCCCACATCACAAAGGGTGCTGTGCTGTATGAGCAAAGAATTGAAACAGCACAAAGGAAATATAGGATGCACAGATTTGGAGTATCCACCCCAAATATTCACATGAACTATCTGTGCCCAACTTCTGGTAGAGCATTCTGAGCTCACATTGGTCTGATCAGCCAGTCAGACACATTGAAACTTGACTCCATCATGGTGATGTCATTTTGGTCCTCTTCAAGAACGAAGGACAACAACCAACCAACCAACTAAATCCAATGACATGGGCCTTCTGATTGTTCCATGGACAAGATAATCCCTTTCTTTGCTCTGAGCATTTTCTCTGGCCAAGCGTAGAATGTTCTCCCTCCTTTGATCTAACTACTGACCTCTCCGGCTTCCTTTAAGTCCCAGTTAAAATTTCACTTTCTACAGAAAGCCTTCTCCAAGCTCTCTTAATTCCAGTGCCTTCCCCCTGTTAATTATTTCTTATTTAACCTGTATATACTTGCTTTGAATATGTTTGTTTGCATGTTGTCTCCCTTATTAGATTGTAAGCTCCCTAAAGGGACAGTCTTCTGCCTCTTTTTATATCTCCAGTGCTTAGCACAATGCTCTTAATAAATGTTTACTGAATTGAATGGAATTCAATAAATTCAATAGGCATTTGGAGATGAGAGATGGGAGACCCAGAGAGAGGTTTGCGATAATTGTAAACTTTATATTGTTTAATGTTATAGTTTTATGATAGTACTCCATTATATAGTCACTTAGACTGTCATTATAATGCTTATAAAGCATACATAGGCAAGGACAGACAAGGTTGTACTTTTCTATTTTTCTGACCTATGTTAATTCTGTCAGGCATTTAATACTTCCATCTTCTTATTGAACAAAACTCCTTACTGGCTGTAGTAGTTTCTCAGTCATATCTCTCCTGCTAACTTACATAGATAATTTAACTAGATCCTCTTCCAGTTTCTGGCCCCAACATAAAATTCCTACTACCTGAGCCTTACCAAAGCCTGGTATTGACAAATAACTCCAAGAACTTCTCTACCACATCTGGGTCTGAATAAGAATGTCCCCTCTCACATCTAGCACCAAATACTTATTTTCCATCAAGTCCATTTTTAGAGTGTACAATTTCCCTTTGTTGTTGTTCAGTAACACAGCGTTAAGTAAGCCCAGCATCACACAGCTAGTAAGTATCTTCCAGATCCGAACTCAGGAAGATGAGTCTTCCTGACTCCAGGCCCAGTTTCTCTCTTGTTCTGTTTAACCAGCTAACATTAATTAGCTTTTTCAAAAAATAGAGCCAGCCCAGAAGTACAAACATTTTCCTCCAGCACCTGGAGACAATATTTACCCTATATCACCTCAGTCTCTGGGGAGAATGGACTAAAAAAACACAGTTTCTAATCGCATCAATCCTACCAAGTTCACATCCAAATGCCTCATAGCATCTAGATAAAACCAAATCTTACTATCATTGGGATGGGTCCTGAAAGGTACTCCTCATTCTTTCCACTCTCAATTCTGGTCTGACAGGCTATAAAGTTGCACATGGTCCCTATTCCTGGACCTCCTGGTGGCTGGTTCTTCTACCTTTCAAGGCTGACCATCTCCCACAGGAACGTTAGGAGAGCCATGGTGGAAAGATAAAGACTTGAGGCCTTTTGCCACAGAGGGCTTAGTCCTTACATCCTCACTTAAACATGCTTCAAGACCAGGCTCAAATTCTTCCTTCTCTTCCTTTTAATTTTAGTACCTTCCTTATTTATCCTGTATATAACTTGTTTGTATATTGTTATTTGCTCTCACCACAAGTGGTCATACTGTATGCAGCTCATTTGGGGATTATTCTTCTGAAAGCACAGGCTTTCAGTGACATTTGTCACTGTCCAAAAAAAAAAGGTGGTCTCATTCCAAATCCTTTGTTGCTATCTCAGGCGGTGGGTGGTATCTTTCATCATTAGTGTTCTGGAATTCTGGTTGATCATAATGCTGATATGAGTTCAGCACTATAGTATTCCATTATATTTATATAATGACATGGTCATCTATTTCAAAATTTATAGGCATATTCCCATTCACCTTAAAAAGAACTACATTTTTTATACATCCATGAAGTTTGTTTTGCTTAGGACTAATCATTCTCTTAATCTGTCTTTCCGTTAATGCCTGTCTCTCCTTTTCTCTTTTCCCCTCCTTTTCTCCTCTTGACTGAAATGTATTTCTGCTTCCAACTGTGTTTGTGTATATTCTTTCTTCTTTTGTCCAATTCACATGAAAATGAGGTTCAAGTGCCAATTTCTCCTATGGATGTCTGCTTGTGGACCCTGGTTATGTTGGATAATTTTCCCTAATCTTCCTTTCTCTTCCCCCTTAGTGTTCTCTTCTTCCCCACTTTTTCCATTCTTTTCATAAGATCATCAAGGTATAATAAAACCATCCCAGAATTGATTTAATTAGACTTCTTTCATGAACTTTGATGATGTTATGGTTCATAAGGATCTTCCCATATATGAACGTAAGTGGTTTATTCTTTTAAAGCCCTTTATCACTGTGAATTCATGTTTGCCTTTTTTATGTTTCTCTTGAAGCTTTGTTTGAACTTCAGAGTTTCTACACAGCTTTAGCCTTTTCATCAGAAATACTTGGAAGTCCTCTATGCTTTAAAGATCCATTTTTCACCCTGAAGTACTACTCAGTTTTACTAGTTAAGTTAATCTTGGCTCATATCTTCTGCTGTCTGGAACGTCGTATTCCAAATTTTCTATTCTTTTATAGTGGTAGCTACCAAATTGTGGGTAATCCTGATTGTGGCTTATTGGTACTTGAATTCTTTCTTTCTGGTTACTTGCAGTGGGTTTTCTTTGACCAGGAAATTCTAGATTTTGGTTATTTTGTTTTTATGAGTTTTCATTTGGAGTTTTTTTTTTTTCATTTTTTTTTAATTTAGCTTTTAACATTCATTTTCACAAAATTTTGGGTTACAAATTTTTCCCCTTTTCTCCCCTCCCCCCCAAATGCCAAGCATTCTAATTGCCCCTATGACCAATCTGCTCTCTCTTCTATCATCCCTCTCTGCCCTTGTCTCTGTCTTCTCTTTTGTCCTGTAGGGCCAGATAGCTTTCTATACCCCTTTACCTGTATTTCTTATTTCCTAGTGGTAAGAACATTACAGTTGATCCTAACACTTTGAGTTCCAACTTCTTTAGCTCCCTCCCTCTCCACCCCTTCCCTTTGCAAGGCAAGCAATTCAATATAGGCCAAATCTGTGTAGTTTTGCAAATGACTTCCATAATAGTTGTGTTGTATAGGACTAACTATATTTCCCTCCATCCTATCCTGTTCCCCATTACTTCTATTCTCTTTTGATCCTATCCCTCCCCATGAGTGTTGACCTCAAATTGCACTCTCCTCCCCATGCCCTCCCTTCTATCATCCCCCCCCACTCTGCTTATCCCTTTATCCTCCACTTTCCTGTATTGTAAGATAGGTTTTCATACCAAAATGAGTAGGCATTTTATTCTTTCCTTTAGTGGAATGTGATGAGAGTAGACTTCATGTTTTTCTCTCACCTCCCCTCTTTATCCCTCCACTAATGAGTCTTTTGCTTGCCTCTTTTATGAGAGATAATTTGCCCCATTCAATTCTCCCTTTCTCCTCCCAATATCTTTCTCTCTCACTGCTTGATTTCATTTTTTTTTAAGATATGATCCCATCCTCTTCAATTCACTCTGTGCACTCTGTCTCTATGTGTGTGGGCGTGTGTGCATGTGTGTGTGTGTAATCCCACCCAGTACCCAGATACTGAAATGTTTCAAGAGTTACAAATATTGTCTTTCCATGTAGGAATGTAAACAGTTCAACTTTAGTAAGTCCCTTATGACTTCTCTTTGCTGTTCACCTTTTCATGGTTCTCTTCATTCTTGTGTTTGGAAGTCAAATTTTCTTTTCAGCTCTGGTCTTTTCATCAAGAATGCTTGAAAATCCTCTATTTCATTGAAAGACCAATTTTTCCCCTGAAGTATTATACTCAGTTTTGCTGGGTAGGTGATTCTTGGTTTTAGTCCTAGTTCCTTTGACTTCTGGAATATCCTATTCCATGCCCTTCGATCCCTTAATGTAGAACCTGCTAGATCTTGTGTTATCCTGATTGTATTTCCACAATACTTGAATTATTTCTTTCTAGCTGCTTGCAATATTTTCTCTTTCACCTGGGAGTTCTGGAATTTGGCCACAATGTTCCTAGGAGTTTCTCTTTTTGGATCTCTTTCAGGCGGTGTTCTGTGGATTCCTTGAATATTTATTTTGCCCTCTGGTTCTAGAATCTCAGGGCAGTTTTCCTTGATAATTTCATGAAAGATGATGTCTAGGCTCTTTTTCTGATCATGGCTTTCAGGTAGGCCCATAATTTTTAAATTGTCTCTCCTGGCTCTATTTTCCAGGTCAGTTGTTTTTCCAATGAGATATTTCACATTATCTTCCATTTTTTCATTCTTTTGGTTTTGTTTTGTGATTTCTTGGTTTCTCATAAAGTCATTAGCCTCCATCTGTTCCATTCTAATTTTGAAAGAACTATTTTCTTCAGTGAGCTTTTGAATCTCCTTTTCCATTTGGCTAATTCTGCTTTTGAAAGCATTCTTCTCCTCATTGGCTTTTTGAACCTCTTTTGCCAATTGAGTTAGGCTAGTTTTCAAGGTGTTATTTTCTTCAACATTTTTTTGGGTCTCCTTTAGCAGGGAGCTGATTTGCTGTTCATGCTTTGACTTCATGTCTCTCATTTCTCTTCCCAGCTTTTCCTCCACCTCTCTAACTTGATTTTCAAAATTCTTTTTGAGCTCTTCCATGGCCTGTGCCCATTGAGTGGGCTGGGACACAGAAGCCTTGATTTCTGTGTCTTTGCCTGATGGTAAGCATTGTTCTTCCTCATCAGAAAGGAAGGGAGGAAATGCCTGTTCACCAAGAAAGTAACCTTCTATAGTCTTATTTCTTTTCCCTTTTCTGGGCATTTTCCCAGCCAGTGACTTGACCTCTGAATATTTTCCTCACACCCACCTCACCTCCTGATCCTCCCAGCCAGTGTTTGGGGTCTGAGATTCAAATGCTGCTTCCAGCCTCAGGGCTTTGGGCGGGGGCAGGGCTGCTATTCAATGTGAGATTAAATTCAGATGCTCAGGTGAGGGCAGGGCTGCCTCTCAGGCTCAGTTCCCTCAGGGAGTTTATGCACAGACCTTCAACAATGGATCCAGGCTCCTGCCTGCTTGGAGAGCCCTGGTCTGCCGCTGCCCCTCAGCTTCTGTCTCCCGAGGGGGCCCGAGCCATGGGGGCACCCCACTCCCCCCTCGACCCTCCAAAGGGACTCTCTCACAGACCCCCGTCACCTGTGGGTGGAGGTACTTGTGCGGCCGCTGGAGATCCCGTCCCTGAAGCCCGCTTGGATCTGTTCCTCTCGGTGCCGCGGCCACGGCAGGGCTGTACTCAGCTCCCAGTCCCGGTGCCCAGTCTGCAGCACGAAGGACCTTTTACGAGAGGTTTGCAGGTCTCTCCGGAACAGAAATCTCCCTTGCTCCAATGTTCTGTGGCCTCTGGGTGCAGAATTCGCCGTGAGTTACTTCTTTGTAGTTGTTCTATGGGTTGTGGGTTCGGAGCTATGTGTATGTGCGTCTTTCTACTACGCCATCTTGGCTCCGCCCCCTGTCTCCTGACTCTGGAGTTTTTTTTTTTTCAGGGACTGAATAGTGGCTTCTTCCTATATCGGTTTTGTCTGCTGGTTCTAAGAATGTTGGATAGTTTTCTTTTATGATTTCATGAAATCTTTTATGATTTCTAGAAATATGATATAAGCTTTTTTTGACTGATAGTGGCATTCAGATTGTCCAATGATTCTTAAATATTTTCTCCTCAATCTTTTCCAGCTGTTTTTGCTATGAAACAATTTACATTTTCTTCTATTTTTTCATCCTTTTAAATTGTGTTTTAATATTTCTTGCTTCCTCATAAAGTCATCAATTTCTATCTGGTCCATTCTAATTTCCACCAAGTTTGTTGTCTGGGTAACATTTTGTACATCTTATGCCAAACTGTTCCCGATTTCCTTTGTCACTGCTTTCCTTTCTTTTCAATTTTTTTCTTTCAGTGTTCTTATTCCATTTATTAAAACATTTTTATCTCTTTAAAAAGTGTTTGCTTTGCCTCTTCTAGGAATTCCAGTTGAATGTACGTCCAAGCTACGTTTTTCTCTGAGATACGGCTTACAGATGTTTTGGAGCCATTCGTTTCTGTGTTTCTGTCTTGAGCATCCTTGCTACCATAATAACTCATTAATACATGGTCCTTTGTTTTTACTTGCCCATCTTCCAATCAACTTCTTGAGCTCAGACTTGTTAGGACTGAACTCTAAGGCACTTGAGGAGGGAAAGTTTGGAATAATCCCATTGGTGCTTTCTTGGGGTATTGAGTGGTTTATTTGTCTGAGATCTCAGGGACAGGCTCGGGGCACTTGCATGTGACACCTATGATAATGATTTATTGATATATTAATTAATACCACTTTTTTGAATAAAATAAGAACTATAACACTATAAATTTTTGTACTTTATGCAATAAATGAAAAGGATGCTTACTTGTGCAGATTACTCATCAATTATTATTAATCACTAGAAATAAAACAAATAAATATCCATTTCAAGTCGCAAATAAATTGGATTGAAATATGTATAAATTTCCAGTAAGTAACATGTGGGCCCATCAGAAACTTCTGGCAAAACTATGATATCTTGCTTCTGTGGGCATCTGAGTCAGGAGCAAAAATGACAAGTTATCTCCTCCCCCACACCTTACACAAATCTTGTTTGCTGGATAAACAAGAAAAGAAAGAATGCATCAGTTCCTAAGAAAATGCATCAGTTGGGAACTCCCTGAAACAAAAGGAAAATTCCTGTTTCTGCCTTTCTCTGATTCTGTGCTGTGGGTTTCGTTTGTTTGTTTGTTTAATTTTCAAGTCATTGCTATATTGCCAAGGCCTCCAACACAGATTAACTTTATTCCTGAGGCAAAACACTATCCAGAAACAAACAAGCAAAACCAGCTATAGATACTCCAAAGGAACATAACTTTCAAGAACTCATGAAGACTAAGAAAAGGACCTTGCATGATAATATCCTTTGGCATGCACATGTCAACACTCCTAGCCTTAGATACATAATTATTTAACTAGTCAAGGAGGTTACCTTTCTGTAGATTTGTTCCTATATTATATTAGTGACTTGTAGAAATGTTGGATAACTCATTTAGCTGTTGTTGTAAGAGCCAAAGAATGCTAGAACCAATAGTTGCTGACATCTATATAGCTCTTCATGTTTTGCAAAGTACTTTGACTATATCACCATTTTTTAGTCCTTTACAGTTGACAAGAATTTAAACGCATTCTCATTAGATCCTCACAACAACCATGTGCAGAAATGACAATGGATACATGTGAGGAGACTGTGGGTGGATTACCTACCAAGAAGAAACATAAGCACTCAAGGATCATGTCAGGCAGTTTATCACTTGCAGACATGGCAAGTATATGAACTCCTCCAGCCCTTCAGTTCCATGGCCAACCATGGGTGATGGCATGGACCTACAGAAGACAGCATGCCTCTATTGAGAGTATAGAGTTCTGGATCTCCACTCTTATATCTTGTTATTGCTGCAAAAATTGACAAAGAGCAAGGAGAAGAGGATTTTAGGGGCAGCTGGTGGCCTCAACTTCAACCTCTCCTTATCAGTCAAAAGGGCATTATGATTAGGAAAGTTTGCCAACCTTTCATACATGGATTAGAGTTTGATAAGCTAATTATGGCCAGGAGATTCTTACCCTAATTGTCTAAATAAAGCTGACTAAGCAGGTTAACAAGTTTAAAAAAGTTCCCAGTTGCATAGGCGGTTCAATCAATGATCAAACATGGAGTCAGTTCTGTCAGCTAGGCCTAGCAATGGACCAGTCATCTCAGCATTAACCCCATTATGCAGATTAAGAGATTTGAGGATTAATGAAGTCTTAACTTGCCTGGGATCAAATAATATATGTTAGAGGCAAGATGCATTGGAGTCTAGGTTTCTTCTAACTGCAAGTCCAACCCCTTTTCTTTCTCCATTGTCCCATATTGCCACTTTCTTGACAAGAATTGTTGCTTCCTTCATTTTATGATATGCAGGGGATATTGTTAAAATAACAATGGTAAAAGACTTAGTAAGGAATTCTGCTGGTGTGAAATGACCCTAGTGGCAAGAGTCACAGATGTTCTGTGACAAAATTCCTAGCTTCCCTCAAATCTTAACTCAAGCCCTACCTCATAGTATCAGTAAGGACCCCAACATACGCAGGGGGGCCTTCTACCGCAGGTTCTTAGATCTGCATTCATAAAAGGAAAGGCAACTTTTGAGGAGTTAACAACCACTTTAATCAAGCACATGTATCATTCCTTTAACCAAGCTCATATATTACTCACCTAGTTCAGGGAAGTCAGTACTCTGAAGTTCAGAGAAAATACAGAGAAATCAAAGATCAACAGACATCACTTCCTCTGACTGATTTCAACAGACAAGTCCAACTGTCTGACCATAGTTACTGACATCTGTGTTTTCAAAGTCAGGGGGCTCTTTAGTGGCTTCCCAGAATCCTCATCTGGCCAAGCAAACACTTCCAGTCAGTAATCCCCAAAGTAAAACCTCAACTCAGAGTACTTATACCTTTTTTAGAGCCAGAGGGCATCACAACCTTTGAGAACCAGAGCCTCATTTATAAGTGGCTTCAACCTTCCCACAAATCTTTCCTAATCAACCTCCATTAATGGCAGGTCCATTAATGGGTGGGGAAGATCTTTAATCACATTAAAATAATGAACAATGCAAACACATATACTATTTCTAGTTAAAGAAACTCTTGTTTCTGTACTTTACTCCTTCTAAAGACTCTTGATTGATAAAGGCAAGATTCAATCAGAGGTACTTGATTATACTACACCATAAACAGCAAAAGATCCTAGTTTGCTTGTCCTCATTCTCATACATGAATTAGATTTGTGCTAATCTCTCCAAGCTGATACCTTTCCCCTGCTCCACAATGTTTTCTTGCATTTACTTTGTATATATTTTGCATTTACTTGTATATTTCTAGTACATATTGTTTCCTTCAATAGAATGTAAGCTCACTGAGGTCAGGAACTGTTTTATTTCAGTCTTTGTAGGGCAGCTAGGTGGTGAAGGGGCTATTGTGCTGAACCTGGAGTAAGGAAGACCTGAATTCTAGTCACAGTTATTGTGTGAGCCCTTTCAAAGTCATTTAGTTCTGTTTGCCCCAGTTTCCTCATTTGAAAAAAAAAATGGAGAAAATAACAGCACTTTCCTCTTAGTACTTCCTCTTTGCATAAGGGAGAAAATTAGATAATATTTGTAAAGCATTTTGCAAGCCTTCAAGTGCTACAAAAATATTTATTATCATTGCTATTCCCTTAATTATTAATGCAGAGGTGTTAGACATGTGACCAAGGCTACATGCAGCCCACAACACTTCTGATGGCAATCTGAACCAAACTGAAGTGTAATGGAGAAATACTCAACAAAAGAAATAAAAATACAGTAAAACATAAATAATATTAACAGTCAATATGGGGCCCATGGTGATCTTTACCTATGGTTTAGTGACCCTTGTTTCTATTTGTTTGACCTACTAACTTATCACAACTTTCTAATACATAAGAGGTACTTAATAAATTAATTGAATGAATGAATGATCTACTTATGTAGATGCAACAGCAATGTCACACCAGCCCATCAGAACTTTGGTTGCAGGACCTAAATTATTGAAGGGAGTTATCATAATCCAAATCTAAAGCTCTTAATAAGAAGAACATGGTAAACATAAGAGAGGAATAGATGCAGAGTATATTCTTATGTGTCATATAAATTCTCAGTTAAGTCTGGATTGAGATGATGAAGTCAAGTCTTGAGATATCACTCCATTTAGCAAGACTGACTTCAGTTACTGAACATGGAGTGACGTTGAGTGATGAGAAATTTGGCACAATCTTGTTAGCTAATATTTTACAATCCATTTCAGGATATCTGTAGTTTGTGTTGTTCTGTTAGCATGAACAATGGCTTGAGGCTATTCAGGTATGCTAGTAACAAATCAGATTTATTTACCATCCTCAGATACAATTCCTTTCCACTCAGATAAAGATTGACAACAAAAGATAGGATAAAGTCTATCAAATACTAGGCTGTGAATAACCGGTACAGAACTACTACTGTAGCAGAGATTTGAAAGTGAACCAAGAGCACTTTGGACTATTTTGAGAAGACCAGACCTTGGAAGCATCCTATGACATTAGTATAGGTTTTTGAGCAAGGTTTCTAGGTCACTCCCCATGGAAAAGTAGTATCATTGAAGAGTTGTGCTAAGTAATCTGGTATGATTCTGTTCCTTTAACGTTTTTCTAATTACCCCAATAATTTCCAGAAAATTAAATGTAATTTTAAGCCTGCACTTTCAGAAGAACAATCCCTGAATGAACTGCATACAGTATGACAACTTGTGGTGAGAGCAATATACTCAATCTCCCTTCACCATAGGTTGAGTCAACTTTCATTTTTTTATTTAACATTTCATTTTCCCCCAATCATATTAAAAACAATTTTTAACATTCATTTAATTTTTTTTTGAGTTCCAAGTTCTCTCACTTCCTCTCTCCCCTCCCCTCCCACTGAGAAAGCAAACAATTTGATATAGATTATATATGTGTGGTCATGCAAAACATATTAGTCATATGAAAGAAAACAAAGACTGAAAAAAAACCCAAGAAAAATAAAGAAAAATTATGCTATGATCTGTATTCAGATTGCATCAATTCTTTCTCTGGAGATGAATAGCATTTTCATCAAGTTCTTCAGAATTGTCTTGTATCATTGTATTGCTGAGAATAGCTAAGTGATTTACAGTTGATCATACAGTTACTACATACAGTGTTCTGCTTCTGATCATTTCACTTTCTATCAGTTCTAGGCTTTTAAAAAAAATAATATTATGGTTTTTTCCCAATTGCATGTTAAAACATTTTTAACAATTAAAAAAAGTTTTGAGTTCCTGATTCTATCCCTCTGTGCCTCCCTCCTCTATGCATTTCCTGAGACAGTAAGCAATCTGATATAGGTTATACATGTACAATCACGTAAAACGTTTCCATGTTAGTCAGTTTGTACAAGAAGACTTGAACAAAAAGAAAAGAAAGATAAAAATGGTATGCTTCAGTCTGTATTCAGACAATTTTACCTTTTTCTCTGGAGGTGGATAACATTTTTCATCATAAGTCCTTTAGGATTGACTTGGATCACTGTACTGCTGAAAATAGCTAAGTTATTCACAGTTCTTCATCACATAATGTTGCTCTTACTACATGCAATGTTCTCCTGGTTCTGCTCACTTCACTTTGCATCAGTTCATGTAAGTCTCTGCAGGTTTTTCAGCAAGCTTTTTTCTCCTTATTTCTTATAGCACAGTAATATTCCATTATAAACATATACCACAACTTGTTCAGCCACTCCCCAGTTGATGGACATCCTCTCAATTTCTAATTCTTTGTCACTACAAAAAAGAACTACTATAAATATTTTTGTACAGATAGGTCTTTTCACTTTAAAAAAATCTTATTGGGATATAGATCTAGTGGTGCTATTGCTGGATCAAAGAGTATGCCCAGTTTGATTGCCCTTTGGCCATAATTCCAAATTGCTCCCCAGAATGACTGGATCAGTTCTCAACTCTACCAACAATTCATTAGTGCCCCAATTTTCCTACATCCCCTCCAACATTTATCATTCTCCTTTTCTGTTACATTAGCCAATCTGATAGATATGAGGTCTTATCTCAGAATTGTTTTAATTTGCAATTCTCTAATCAAAAGGGATTTAGAGTATTTTTTTATGTAACAATAGATAGCTTTAATTTCTTCATCTAAAAACTGCCTGTTCATATCCTTTGACCATTTATCAACTGAGGAATAGCTCTTATTTCTATAAATTTAACCGAGTTCTCTGTATATTTGAGAAATGAGGTCTTTATCAGAGAAATTTTCTGTAATTTTTTTGCAGATATGATTACTATGTACTATCTCACATCCCATTTTCCTCTGTTCATCTTATTCTCTCTCTCCTTGCACCCTGACAGTTCTCAAAAGTGTTTTGCTTCTGACTTTTACCTCCCTCAATCCACCCTCCATTCTTTCATATTCCCCTTCCCTTATCCCCTTCCCTCCTATTTTCCTGTAGGGAAAGACAGATTTCTATACTCAATTAAATGTGTATTTTATTCCCTCTTAGAGCTAATTCTGGTGAGTGTAAGGTTCATACACTCCACCCCCCTACTACCTTCTTCCTCTTCCCCTCCTCTGTAAAAGTTCTTTTGTGCCTCTTTTGTGTAAGATAATTTACCCTTCCCTTTCCCCTTCTCCCAGAGCATTCCTCTTTCTTACCCTTTAATTTTATTTTTTTAATAATTATCCCATCATATTCAATTTGCACCTGTGTCCTCTGTCTATATATACTCTTTCTAACTGCCCTGATAATAAGAAAAAGTTTAGGAATTACAAGTATTATTTTCCTATGCAGGAATGTAAGCAATTTAACCTTATTGAAACCTTTGTTTCTTTTTCCTGTTTATGCTTCTCTTGAATTTCTAATCTGAAAGTTAAATTTTCTATTCATCTCTGGTTTTTTCATTAGGAATTTTAAAAGTTTTAATTTCATTAAATATCCATTTGTTTTCCCCTGAAGGATTATAATCAGTTTTGCTGGGTAGGTGATTTTAGGTTATGATCTTAGTTCTTTTGCCTTCCAGAATATTAAACTCCAAGCCCTCTAATTCTTTAATGTAGAAGCTGCTAAATCTTGTGTTATGTCAACTGTGGTTCTATATTCTAACTGTTTCTTTTTTCTTTTTGACTTCCTATGATATTTTTATCCTTGACCTGAGAGTTCTAGAATTTAGGTATAATATTCCTGGAAGTTTCAGTTTGGGGATCTCTTTCAGGAGATGATCAATGGATTCTTTCAATTTCTATTTTACCTTCTGATTCTAGAATATCAGGGCAGTTTTCCTTGATGATTTCTTGAAAGATGATGTCTAGGCTTTTTTTTTATCATACCTTTCAGGTAGTCCAATAATTCTTAAATTATCTCTCTGGAATCTATTTTCCACCTGTGAGTTGTTTTTTCAATGAAATATTTCACATTTTCTTCTATTTTTTCATTCTTTTGATTTTGTTTGATTGTTTCTTGATGTCTCATAAAGTCATTAGCTTCCACTTGCCCAATTCTAATTTTTAAGGAATTATTTTCTTCAGTGAGCTTTTGTATCTCCTCTTCCATTTAGCCAATTCCACTTTTTAAGGAGTTGTTTTCGTTAGCAAATTTTTGCAATTCTTTTTTCATTAGGCAAATTCTGGTGTTGAGGGCTAGGATGAAGTGTGGAATCAAGTCCAGGCCAGAACTTTGGGGAAGCCTGTTCTCTGAAACTGGGCTCATTATCATCTGGTATTGCTCTCCATACCCTTCTGGATGCTGCTGTTTCTGTGAGAAAAATAGAGAACTACAGAGTACAAGGAGATAGGTAAAATAAATAGATACCCTCTAGGATAACATTCCTGAAGACAATAAAACTAGCCAAAAAACTAGGACTGAGGACAAACTAACTGTTACATATACTTGTACTTCTTGTCTTTTTAAACCCAGACCCAGATCAATAAACAGAGTTGTCTTATCTTTTCCCACGTGTCCATGTCTTTCTTCTTCACCACTTCATCAAACCACGTGGGGACACTGGCTGTCCACCACATTCTGGTTTTGTTTTTTTTTTTATTATTTAAATTTATTTATTTAAGTTTTCAACATTCATTTCCACAAAATTTTGGGTTCCAAATTTCTCCCCATTTCTCCCCTCCTCCCACCCCAAAATGCTGAGCTTTCTAATTACCCCTATCACCAATCTGTCCTCCCTTCTAACATTCCTCCCTTCCCTTATGCTCATCTTCTCTTTTGTCCTGAAGAGCAAGATAAATTTCTATACCCCATTACCTATATTTCTTATTTCCTAGTTGCAAGAACAATACTCAATAGTTGTTCCTAAAACTTTGAGTTCCAACTTCTCTTCATCCCTCCCTCCCCACCCATTCCCTTTGGAAAGGTAAGCAATTCAATATAGGCCATATCTGTGTAGTTTTGCAAATGACTTCCATAATAGTCATGTTGTGTAAGACTAACTACATTTCCCTCCATCCTATCCTGCCCCCCATTTCTTCTATTCTCTCTTTTGATCCTGTCCCTCCCCAAGAGTGCTGCCTCCTCTCACTGCCCTCCCTTCCATTATCCCCCCTACCCTGCTTACCCCCTTCTCCACCACTATCCTGTATTGTAAGATAGGTTTTCATACCAAAATGAGTGTGCATTTTATTCCTTCCTTTAGTTAAATCTGATGAGAATAAGCTTCATGTTTTTTCTCTCACCTCCCCTCTTTTTCCCTCCACTGAAAAGTTTTTTACTAACCTCTTTTATGAGAGAGAACTTTCCCCATTCCATTTCTCCTTTTCTCCTTCCAATATATTTCTCTCTCACTCCTTAATTTCATTTTTTAAAGATATGATCCCATCCTATTCAATTCACTCTGTGCTCTCTGTCTCTGTGTGTGTCTGCGTGTATGTGTGCATGCGTGCGTGCGTGCATGCGTGTGTGTGTGTGTGTGTGTGTGTAATCCCACCAACTACCCAGATACTGAAAAAAGTTTCAAGAGTTACAAATATTATCTTTCCATGTAGGAATGTAAACAGTTCAACTTTAGTAAGTTCCTTATGACTTCTCTATGCTGTTTACCTTTTCATGCTTCTCTTCATTCTTGTGTTTGAAAGTCCAATTTTCTTTTCAGCTCTGGTCTTTTCATTAAGAATGCTTGAAAGTCCTCTATTTCATTGCAAGACCATTTTTTTTCCCTGAAGTATTATACTTAGTTTTGCTGGGTAGGTGATTCTTGGTTTTAGTCCTAGTTCCTTTGACTTCTGGAATATCATATTCCATGCCCTTCAATCCCTTAATATAGAAGCTGCTAGATTTTGTGTTATCCTGATTGTATTTCCACTATACTTGAATTGTTTCTTTCTAGCTGTTTGCAATATTTTCTTCTTGACCAGGGAACTCTGGAATTTGGCTACAATGTTCCTAGGAGTTTCTCTTTTTGTATCTCTTTCAGGAGGTGATCGGTAGATTCTTTCAATATTTATTTTGCCCCCTGGTTCTAGAATATCGGGCAGTTTTCCTTGATAATTTCATGAAAGATGATATCTAGGCTCTTTTTTTGATCATGACTTTCAGGTAGTCCCATAATTTTTAAATTGTCTCTCCTGGTTCTATTTTCCAGGTCAGTTGTTTTTCCAATGAGATATTTCACATTATCTTCCATTTTTTCATTCTTTTGGTTTTGTTTTGTGATTTCTTGGTTTCTCATAAAGTCATTAGCCTCCATCTGTTCCATTCTAATTTTGAAAGAACTCTTTTCTTCAGTGAGCTTTTGAACCTCCTTTTCCATCTGGCTAATTCTGCTTTTTAAAGCATTCTTCTCCTCATTGGCTTTTTGAACCTCTTTTGCCAATTGAGTTAGCCTATTTTTAAAGGTGTTACTTTCTTCAGCATTTTTTTGGGTCTCCTTTAGCAAGCTGTTGACTCACTTTTTATGATTTTCTTGCATCACTCTCATTTCTCTTCCAAATTTTTCCTCCACCTCTCTAACTTGATTTTCAAAATCCTTTTTGAGCTCTTCCATGGCCTGAGCCCATTGGATATTTATTTTGGATGTTTGGGATACAGAAGCCTTGACTTTTATGTCTTTCCCTGATGGTAAGCATTGTTCTTCCTCATCCAAAAGGATGGGAGAAGATATCTGTTCACCAAGAAAGTAACCTTCTGTAGTCTTATTTTTTTCCCCTTTTTTGGGGATTTCCCCAACCAGTTACTTGACTTTTGGGTCCTTTGTCAAGAGTAGGATATACTCTGGGAATCTGTGAGATCTCAGTTCCTCCAAGGTGGCATGATCAAGCGTGTACTGGTCTGGATGCAGAGAGGGATTTTTGTGCCCAGAATCTTAGCAATTACCTCTCCACAGCCTCCTGGCCTCCAGTAATGCCAAGTCAGCAATGGGGGCTTATTTTTAGATAAGCTGGATGGGCAGGGCCACCATTCAGTGTGAGACAAAGACCAACTCCCCCGGGGGCCTCCACACAGGACTGAGGTAAGACTCAGCTCTTCAGTGCCCCCAGGGGGTTTTATGCTCTAACAATGGAGGGGTCCGTATGGGCTGCTGTGCAGCCTCTGTGGTCGCTGCCTGCTGCTGGAGCTATGGGAAGGCCCTTCTCCCTTCCTGGCCAGCTGAAAATACCCCGTCACTGACCTTTGGTGCCTGTGGGTTGAGGGATCTGGGAACTGCTGCTACTGGGACTGAGGATTCTGCTACTGGAGATTCCGCCCCCAAGGGCTGTTCACAAGCCAAGCCATGCAGCCAAAGCTGGGCTGGGCTCTGCTCTGTGTCTGGTGCAACCAACGTTTCCCGTGGGTCTTTCAGGTCACCCTGGGCTGGAAATCTCCTCCACTCTGTTGTTCTCCACTTCTGATGCTCCAGAATTTGTTGAGAATCCCTCTCTACAGGTATTTTATGGGCTGTGTGGGGAGAGCCTCTGTATGTGTGTCTTTCTACTCCGCCATCTTGGCTCTGCCCCCACATTCTGGTTTTTAAAGGAGTTCTCTTCATTGGATTTTTGTGCTGCTTTTACCACGTGGCCTATTCTGTTTTTTAAGGTGTTATTTTCTTCAGTATTTTTTTTTTTGTGCCTCCTTTACCAAGCTGTTGATTTTTTTTTTATGATTTTCTTCCATCACTCTCATATCTTTTCTAATTTTTCCCTCTACTTGATTTTTAAAAACCTTTTAGATTTCCTCTAAGAATTCTGTTTGGGCCTGAGACAAAATCACATTTTTCTTGGAGGCTTTGGATGAAGGAGTTTTGACTTTGTTGTCTTCTGACTTTGTGTTTTGATCTTCCTTGTAGCTTTAGTAATTTTCTATAGTCAGGACTTTTCTTACTTTATTCATTTTCCCAGACTATTTCTTGACTTTAAACTCTATACTAAAATGGGGCTCTACTTCCCAAGTAGAGGGGTCACTATCCCAAATTTCAGGGTTTTTAATGCAGCTATTTTCTGAGATAATTCTGGGGACCTGTAAATTTTCAATTCTTTTAATGTGGCACGATCTAAGGAAAGGTATGTTTACTCCTCTCCTGTGCTCTGGTCTATGAGCAATCACAAGCACTTTTTTCTGCCCTAGTATTGTGACTAGGGTTCCTCTATGGCCACAATTCTAGTGTTCTAGTGTTCCTCCTTGCTCTGGGATTGAGACCCAGTGCTGCAATCCAGATCCATGTATGGGCAATGCAACAGAGTTCTGCCCTTAGTGTCAACAAAGAGATCCCTGTAGTCTCTTTCTGACCAAATGTATGACTCTCTGTGGGTTGAGAGGCCCAGAAATCCCCACTGCTGCCACTGATTCAGTTGCCCCCAAAGCCTACTACTGGTATGCTAGGGCATGGTCTGCCCTGAGCTGTACTTCAACTCTGATGCAACAGACCTTTTCTACTAACATTTTAAGTTGTCTTGGGTTGGAAAATTATTTCACTCTGTCCCTTTGTGGGTTCTGCCACTCTAGCATTTTTTGAGGCATTATTTAAAGTTGTTTGGAGGTGTTATACTGAGAGCTCAGGTGAGTGTCTGCCTTTTCTCCATCTTCTTGATTCCACCCCCAATTTTTTTTTTAAATTGATTTTTTTGGTTACATTTTAAGTTCTGAACTCTTTCTCTCCCTCCCTCCCCATCATGCAGTAGACAAGGCCACCATTTGATGCAGATATACCATACACAGTTCTACCAGTTTTTCATCTTTGATTTTAATTATTTGTTTTTCTTTCTCTTTTAAAATCACATTAACCAGTGATTTAACCATTTTCTTGTTTTTTCATAAAACCAACTACTAGGTTTTTTATTAATTCAATAGTTTTTCTTACATTCAATCACATTCATCTCACCTTTAATTTTTAGGATTTTCAAATTGATGTTCAATTGGAGATTTTTAATTTTTTCTTCTAATTTTTTAAATTGCATACCTATTTCATTGGTCTGCTCTTGCTGTATTTTATTAATATAAGCATCTAGAGATATAAATTTCCCTCTGATTACTGCTTTTGCTTCATTCCAAAGGTTTTGTTATGTGGTCTCCTTTGTATGAGATAATTTTACCTCTCCCTACTTATTTTTAGGATCATCCCATCATAATCAATTCAGCTGTAATCCTTCTCTCTCTATGTATGCTCTTTCAAACTTCCAAAGTAATGATAACATTTTTTGAGAGTTACAAATAGTGCTTTTCCATAGAAGAAGTAAAAACTTAGACCTTAAGAAATTTTATAATTGGTCTTTAATGTTTACTATCTTATTTTTCTCCTGATTCTTATAGGTAGATTTTTTCATTTAGTTCTGGTCTTTTCCTCAGGAATACCTGACAGTCATTTAATTCATTAAATATACATTTTTCCCCCTATGCATGATGACACTTAGCTTTGCTGGGTGTTTACTTGGTTGCAAACCCAGCTTATTTGCTCTTTGAAATATAATGCTCCATGTCCTTTGGTCTTTTAATGTGGAAGCTCCTAAATCTTGTCTTATCCTGAGTGTATTTCACAATATGTACATTTTTTTTCCTAGTTGCTTATACTATTTTCCCCTCTACTTGGAAGCTTCAAAACTTAATTATAATGTTCCCATGAGTTTTTATCTTGGGATCTCTTTCAGGTGGTGATTGGTGTACTTTTAAAATTTCTATTTTACCCTCTAGTTCTAAAACTTCAGAGCAATTTTCTATAATAATTTTTTGAAGTATAATGTCTAGATTCTTTTTTTAAAAAAAATCATAACCTTCAAGTAGTCCAATAATTCTTATGTTGTCTCTTCTTGATCTGTTTTCCAGGTCAGTTGTTTTTCTAATGGTATGTTGGACATTCTTTTCTAATTTTTCATTCTTTTTATTTTGTTTTAATATTACTTCATGTCTTATAAAGTCAATAGACTCCCTGTACCCATTTCTCATTTTATTTCCAATTCTCATTTTTAAGTTATTTTCTTCTGTAAGTTTTTGGATCTCTTTTTCTAATTGGTTGACTTTTAAAATAATTTTCTTTATTTTCTTGCATTACTCTTTTTTTTACTGATTTTTCCTCAGTCTCTCTTACTTGATTTTAAAAGTTCTTTATAAGCTCTTTTAAGAACTCTTTTTGGGCTTGTGACCATTTTATATTTTTCTTTGCAGTAGAAATATCTGTTTTAACTTCATTATCTTCTTCTGAGTTTGAATTCAGGTCTTTATCACCACAGTAGCTATCTGTGGTCAATTTCTCTCTCTTTTGATTGCTATTTTTTTTTAAAAAGCTCATTTCTTGAATGTTAAATTTGCCTTACAGTTGGGATCTAATCCTAAGGTGTGGGGAGATAATGTCTCAGGCTTCAGGTTTTTCATGCTGTTTTCTAAGCTCTATTTGTAGGGCTGACCTCAGGTACTGCTTTCCCCTCCCAAAAGATGACCCAAAAGGGCTACCAGCAATACTTTCACCACAAATGCTCTTAGTTCTTGTGGTCCTTCCTATTGCTGCAAGCTTCAATTTATCCTTCTGGCCTAGAACTGAAACCAGGGATTCTGCCTTTCAGAGAGTGCCCATAGCCAAGAGAGCCCCCCCTTCCCTTGTCTCAGCACTCCTCCTCACCCACAGCCACAGCCTAGCACTTCATCTAGTCAGCACACTTGGATCCTCAAATTTAGCAGCAACCTTTAATTTTGCCCTGATCATACTATCCATGGGGTAAAAGTTCTTGAAGCTGAGGCTGCCTCCCTATGAGGCTGCCCCCAGGGTTTGTTTTTTGTTGATTCTGTTATTTGCTGGAGCTACTGCACTTCAATCAGGCCAGACTGGGAGGTCAGGTCTTTTTTTTAACATTCTTCCAAATTGTCTTAAACTGGACAACTACTTTACCCTAACTTTTAATTATTTCTGCCGCTCATAGTTCAATTTATTATTTTAAATTGTTTGTGGGGTAATTTGAGAGAACTAGGTAATTTTTCTACCTTATTCTTCCACCTTCCCAGAATCCTCTCTTTGAGCTAATTTTTCATTAAAAGATGTTGAAATTATCTTCAAAATTTAAATGGTTTAGGGGACTAAGGGTTAAACCAGTGACTTTGCTTCCCAGTTGCTTTAATACAAAACCAACAAGGATAGGATATCCTTCTCTGACCACATGTGAGCAGCATGAAAAATGCTGTGAAATTGTGCTCATCAGAATCAATGCTTTATTCTGGATAAACATTCCTTCTGAATGTCCTTCTCCTGCTACAGTTACATAAACCTCCATTTCTTAACTGTTGGATGGATTACAAGTGGCATTTCATTCCAATTTTGGATCAGTGCTAACAGGGAACTGGCCTGTGTCAGGCCCAGCCTATCACAGAAAACAACCTTGTGGAATAACAGTATGATTTTCTCATAAAGGACATCCTTGATAGGTGAGTAATTCACATGAGCAGTTTGTGAGTGACTTGATAACTCAGACACTTATGGGGCCAGTTATCACTTCCACACTCAGTTCAAGACTAAAGCAAACCAAAGTAGTTACCACCAACTTTTCCAGTCTGAAGAATTTAGTTAGTGATCAGATCTAAGATCAAAACTTCCAATGGGAGTTATATAACATTATCTGGCAGATATCATAGCAACAGAAGACTCATGGCATTGGCATTTGGCACCGTTCTTCTAGATTCATAGAGAAGTATCTGAGCAAAAGATTCCAGTACTGCATGTACCATCTTGAGAGAAAAGTCCCCTATGTGGTTTTGTGGTCAGTGATAATTGTATAATTATATGCTGGTCACTGTGGTAGCCATGGAACTTCTTGCTTTCGAGAATAATAGCAAAAGTTGCTCTGATCATGTAGCAATTTTTTAAAAGCTATGAATAATTAGTATATTAATACCATAGCGATTAAATTTTAGTAAAAGGGTACACTGAAGCAGATCCTCATGCAAGAAATCATTTATTAATAAGGGCATGCTACCTGCTATAAATGAGTCAGTGGACTACAGCCATTAATGCATAAGACCCTGAGTAAGAAGACAATTCTCCTTACATAGGTTTTGGAGAGTACTGACCAAAGAACAGAACAGAGTAGATGACATCATGGGATTAAGGGCAACATGACTGGTTACAAAGCTGAGGCACAGGGAACAACATGATTGGTTGGAAGTTTGGTAATGGGGGCTAGTGACAACCCCTTTCCTTCTTTTCTAATGAGACTAAATAGTGCTCTTTCTTTGAGTCCAGGTATGATATAATGACCCATACTTTTGGACAGCAAACCAGACATCCTTGAAGGATAGCTTGGTGGAATAAAGATATCAAGGCCAAACACCCTTGCTTCTTTTTATTCTGAAAACTATAAAAACAATTTGTTGTAGGGAAAAGAAAAAGAAAAACTGAGAGCAGTTGTAAGTTGAGGCCTGATTGGTTTATATTGATTGTCTTTGTCCGTCACTTCATTATTCAAGGATATTTGTTTAATTGATTCAGGAGTCTACTTTCTGTGATTGGGCTTAGTAAATTTAAGCAATTTGAAAAAAATCTTTCATTTTCAAGTTTTAAGTTTTATTCTATCTCCATCCCAAATTCTGTTGGAGTCACAACTCACTGTTTCTCTGTATGTTATCTGTATATCTGTGGATGTAAAATAGTGTAGAGGGCAGAGTTTTGTCCACAGATGCAGGAGACGCCAGAACTCCACTGGGGCTATATATTGCTGAGAACATTCTCTTAGAAGTATAGGGTGAAATAGTTGGAAATTGAGGTCCCTTCTAAATGCAATCCGTTGAGATATGAATTCTGACATTGACTAGTTGGGTGACCATGGACAAATCTCTCTGAGGCTCAGTTTCTTACAGGTAAAATAGGGAGAATTTTAACTGTTATACCTACCTCATAAGGTTTTTGAGTGGCTCAACTGAGAAAATATACCAGGCTATAGTTGTCTTTCTGTCTGTCTGTCTGTCTGTCTATCTATCTATCTATCTATCTATCTATCTATCTATCTATCTATCTATCTATCTATCTATCTCAGTTATTATTTATACTAAGTTTTTATGCTTCTGTTGAATTTTGTCTTTATCATGGCATCAGCAGAGAATTCATATAAAGTTTTTAAGGAATCCTACATGATTTTGATACATTTAGTTTCTGAGCAAAGAAAGGAAAAATCAAACTGGTATTTCTTGGGTTGAAGAAACTCCTGTTGTCATCTTATCTAAAATAAGGTGCATACATTTCATGCTATAACTCATTTCCAAAACAAAGCAACAGCATAAACCTTTCTGGAGCTATTCAGTTTCCATATTTTGCTTCCCTAAGAGGCAATCATTGATGAGCTACAACATTTCCTGTTAGCAAAATATGTTTTGTACGATAGGATTCACTGGTATGGGGAACGTTCCAAAAGTTTTAAGCATTCTTCTGAGTCTGTGTTAGTGTAAAACAAGAAACACATGGCAGCACAGTGTCTGGTACCTAAAGAAGTTATCCTTCTTTTATTTGGGTTTAGCCCATTTTCAACAATAAATAATAGGCTACTGAAAGCAATTTCTATGCTTTCTGCCTTTGTCTTAAGTTTCTATGCCCTTTCTGCACTTTTAAAAGTGACTTTCTCTAATAAAAGTTCCTGGTTGTGTTCAGTTTATATTACATGAAAGGATGGAAGGAAGCAAATATTATATACCCACATAACAGGTCTTAGAGATAGAAGGGACCTTACAGGTTGTCTAGTTCAAGCCCTGTGCTTTTATAAATGTACAAAGAAGTTAAACAACTCATCCAAGGGCAAAGTAAGTAGCTGAGATGAGGTGTAAAAACAGGTGCTCTGGATCTAAAACCATTCTTCATGCTGTACCATATTGCCTCTTACCATGTCTTTACAATTCATTGTGCTATTAAATGTTTTTTTTCATTGTTCAGTCATTTTAGTCATGTCTGACTTTTTGTGACTCCATTTGGGATTTTCTTGACAGAGACACTGGTGTGTCCTTCTCCAGCTCATTTTACAGATGAGGAAACTGAGACAACGGGATTAACTGACTTGTCCAGGGTCACAAAACTAGTAAGTGTCTGAGGCAGGATTTTAATTCAGGTGTTCCAGACTCCAGTCCTGGAACTCCATCTGCTGCACCACTTAGTTGTTCTATGCTGTTACTTCAGGGTATGGAATCTCAGATTGAAAGCAGCAGAAAGTGGTATGGTATTACAGTAACAATTATATGAAGAGGGACTTGCTCTGGTTATATATATCTTACTGCAAGAGGAAGAAGAAGCTTGGGTACAGCTATAGCAACCTTTAGACTGAAGCCCAAGCTCACAGAACAACTAAAATATCCTTAGTTCCAACTGATTTCACGTGAGAATAGCAAAAGCAGTCACATGTGTGACAGAATACCACAACCAGGCTCATAATTAACCAGGTCAGAAGATTTCCTGTGTGGGAAAATGGTCCTGTCTTAGCCTTCCCAAGGTCTCCTTCCCAACCTTTCCCCAGGGACATCTATCCACTGGCTTTAGGCAATAGACCTCACTCCTATTGAGCAGTCAGCTCATTGGTTCAAAGATGCAACAAACTTGAAAACAAAGCTCAAAAAGAAAATTCATGATCCCAAAAGGTTTCACTTCAGACAGCAAAGACTCACTAATCATGTTGGAGTTGGACACAATTGTTATCAACATTGTCAAGCTATTGTGATATAAAAGATTTTACATAACACTTCTTTCTTCTAATATTCCTACTTTTCAAATACCGCTTAAAATTCAACCTGATGTAAAAAGGTAGTAATTGAAATTTAATAAAGCTACTAAAATTATAAAGTAAAAGTATATTTCTAAGACTGTCAGACTAAGTGGATTAAGATGTAACGTCAGTACAGACTATTCCAGATATAATTTTGTAATTCACGATAAACAGTACTACTATAAATAAATTCCTATTTACTCCCGGCTCTAATAAGGAATGTTTGTAATGGGGGAGGGAATTCAGTTTTCTCAGTGAAGTAATGCACAAATTCTTTCACAGAACTGCATAATTTTTAAAAGTGATAGCCAAATAATTTCAGATAAACTTCCTCTTAATATAGGCAAACCTGGAAGTTACCAGTTTCTTAAATTATAATACTTCAGATATTAAGAATTTTCAAACATGTTTTCTTTCTTTTAATGGTTTAATAGTTTAACTCATAATCATAATAAATAACTAAAGAGTTATAGAGATTTTGCAACCACTGTTAATGCCAAAAATACCAAAGAATTCACACAGGTTATAAGCAAAAAGCTTTTTTCTATTCCATTGTGGGGGAAATTAGACACTTATATTGGGGCTTCCTCTGGTAGGAGACTTCAGGCAGTAGGGCTAACCTTGACATACATTTGTGGCCAGACAAAGAATCAAAAAGTGTAGGGTAGCCACAATAGTGAGACGTAAACAGAAACAATGAGGCAAGGTTGTTTAGTGACAAAAAGTCCCTTCACAGCAGGGCGTTGTGTCTGGTTGTACCTTCATGTCTGTCTATTGGTGCTTGCCTGAGCTCAAGGACCGTCAATTCTGTGATTTAGTTGCAGCAGTGTTCATTTAGAGGGTGAGCACAAAGGCTTGTTGTTATGCCATGCTCAGGTACAGCCTGCTTGCTGGGCCCTAACTCTGGAAAACAGTGTCTCCTAATAATTAAAAGAGAAAAGTAAAAAGAGAGAAGTGGTCTTGGATCCTGACACTACAAACCTTAATTCTGAAATTCAATTAAACCTGGATTTACAATTCTCAATTAAAGTTTTGGTTAGCTAGAAACAAATTACTTGGAAGCAGGTTAAAAAAAATCAAGCTGTCGTCTTCCTGTAACTGCCTCCCTTCATAAATTACCTTTTTGACAATTCTCTTTTCACGTTGGAGAGATTTGTGCAGTTCAATGAACAATATTATTAAAGGAAACTGGCTTATTCAAATTAATTGGTTGGGGAGGAGAAAGGGAGCATCTGGGGAAAAAAACCATCGAGTGACTCTCTTAAATTGTTTCTTTCTTATTGAAGTTTTTGCTACTTTTGGCTCCCATTATCTAAAAATTCTACTAGGTTTCCTAGGCAAGTTCACCCTCTTCTGCTACTCAAACCAGGAAGAGGAGAGGAAGGAAAAAAAATTTGCTTTATGCACACGCACCCTAACACAAATGATACCCCACAAAGACAGACAAAAGTGCAAAACATGTACCTAGCAGGCATCCTTTTTCAGGGATCTGTGAGAATAGCAATGAGGGGGTATAGGCTCTGGAAATCCACTTGAACTCTCCTTTAATTTTTCTACTTGATCAAGTCTCTGGTGTTCACCCCAAGCTTATAATCCTCTCAACTGGCCTTTCATTATCAGTGTCCAGACTCCCAATTCTGTTACCCCTAAGTGAGCCCATCCCTTCAATATCTGTTAACTCCATATTGCCTCAGGCTACTTCTCATCATTGATCCTATCTAGACCCCATTCATCCCAGCCTACTGGCCACTCTCATCAAGATCCTCCCTAGACCCCCTCCTCTAGTCACCCCAGACTACTAGGCCACTCCTAAATTCCTCCTGATGGGGTAGTTGGGTGCATGTGGTTGAACCTCAATTCTAAAATCACATTTCTCTTTACAAATCACATTTCTCCCTAGCCTCAAAACACTAGGCTTTCTCCCCAGTTTCCCCAGTCCCAAGTTTCTCCCCAGTCCCAAGGACATAGCCTGTCCCAGCAATGACTGTTATCTCCTTTCCTGATACAGTAGCCAGCTGTACCCATAGAATTTACTAGTCTGAACCAGCTGTGTACTGGGTCATAATGGCATTTCTTGCTCACTGACCAATCATATGTATCCTAGACTTAGACATACATATACTCCCTTCCTTTTATCTTGTTTAACAAGACATTGATGAGAGCAGCCTGGTAATCCTTAGTCAGTCCTGACCACTAGTTGACTTAGTGACGTTTCAGGCCTAAAACCACACCTCCATGTAGCCTGCCCCCCCGCCCCGGTCTATTTCCTGATGAACTCTGAGTAAAATACCTGGGCAGTAGATACTGAAAGTACATGTTCCTTTAAATACGAACCACTCCCTAATCCTGCCCTGAATCACCTCTAGTTAGCATATTTGATACATGTTTTACTATACAATACCCTACATAAACTTTACTTGTATCACTGTCAGATCGCAGGTTTCCTAAGGACTCTTGCCTGTTGAATAGCACAATAAATATTTACCTTGATCTCAAGCATGCTTGAGTCCACAAGTTCACTCCAGGTGACCTGCCCCTATACTCTGTCTTCGAAGCCCTCATCACTCCCGCAGTCTTTCTGTATAAAAGATCCATCTTGCCTTCATGAAAATGCTCAGATTCCTTAAGAGTCTAGCCAAGGCTGAGATTTCTTTTTTTTTTTTTTTCCAGTTTTGCAAGGAAGATTTATTTAACAAGTTTCACTTAGCACAATACACCTAAAAGGAAATCACAATACAATGAAAGATTTAAATCAAGGCCTCAGAATTTAATATAAAGACCAAGACCAAATCCTAAAGTATCAGTATTGCATCTCAAAATTGTCCCCATTAACTTAAAAAAGAAAAAAAAGCTTAAACGTTCATGCCTTACAGGACAGTAAACAAAATAAACAAGAACGAACATGCCAAATGGTTCACTTTTGAATCGCAGACACAGCTCCTATATTTGTTTTACAAAAAAGCACGTCTCCCAACGTGCATCTCAATGTTCCATGTAATGTGGTATAAGAGCAACATTTAACATAATTGAAACTGCTTTAACTTAAATACACTTACTGCTTAAGTACACTCTTACAACATAGCTACCTTGAGAAAAGCTGAAATTGTTTAACAGTTATAGTCTTTACTCAGCTTGGTTATTACATCTTAGATAAATGTTTTTTTGCGTTCAAAAATACTGAACCTGAAAGTTTTTAAAACAATCCTGATTTCACTTACAGTAAGCATAAATCACAGGCTTGTATTGCAAAACTGTTAAACTTCGTGTTTGTTTGTTTTTTTCTTTAAAAAAAGTTGACCAAGAGTCAGTGATCAGGATTACATTCCCCATCCACCACTCATACTGGACATGCCAGACATCCCTCCCGTTCCGTTCACTCCCATAGATGCACGGCTCCCACTACTATAGTAGCTGCTGTTCATTGCTCCTTGGCTGTCTATGCAATGTTTGATTGAAAATCACTGGAGTGTTCCTGTAAAACTTGGTCATGTCCACTCATGCTGCTTTGACCACCGTAGCCTCCTCCATAACCCCCACTCAGCTGCTGGCTAGCTGGACTACTGTAACTAGACTGGTTTGACAAGCCCATACCTCCCATCATTTGGCTACCATAAGCTCCACCGCTTGCTCCTGCTGTAGAATTCAAGAAGAGTTCTACATATCTGTGCTGCATATTGGCTTTGTGACATAGCTGCCACAGCATCTTCGTGAGTAGCAAATTCAACATCTGCTTCTCCAGTCACTCTGCCATCAGGTCCAATTTCATTGTGTACTCGAACAGGTTTGAGTGGTGAGAAAAAATTGTAAATATCATTTTCAGTAGCTCTGTAAGGTAATCCTCTCATGTGCACACAATGGCCTGTTGTACTCTGGAAAGTGGATCCACTATCTCCATATCTATGATCAGACATTCCTGAAAAACAGTAATTGAGGGCTCTTCCAAATCTATCCGACCCAAAGCCGTATACATCATTATATCCATTGTAGTCATCATAGCCTCCCTACCCTCCACCATAGGCACCTCACCTCATTCTTTCAAACCCAGCTCCTTTACCAATGCTGTTATAGACTCTGCCAGCCCCAGGCCTGTCATAAGGACCTGGCCACTGCATAGCCATTAGCTTTCAAGGAGGGTCATAATGATTATGAACTTCTGCCTGACTGCTCTGTGCCCTATTCTCTCCCTGTGTTTCTTTAGAACTATTTATTAGAACTATCAGCTATTTCCTGTGAAGCAAACTTCATGAAGGCCTCCCCTGTACTCCTCCCCTGGAAGTCCACCGGCAATGTTATCCCATTTGGCACGATTTCCAACCCTGAAAAAAACTGAACAATTTCTTCCTTGCTACATCCAAATGGGAATCCTCTAAGGCACACAAAGCCATCATTGGCAGTGTCAGGACTATTTGGACCAGTATGCTTCAACATCCAATCCATTTCAACGTTGTTTGACTTGAATACTTCAACATATCTGTGTCCCATAGTTTCTCTCTCTTTTTTCAGTGCCAATTTGACTTCATCTTTTGATTGAAGTTCAACAAATGTTTCTCCACGTGGTCTGCCTTCTTGGGTATAGATGAAACGAATGCCTGATGCCCCATTTTGAATTTTGCATTCTGAGAAGAAGTGTTGGACTTCATCGGCCGAGCAGGACTAGGGCAAGCCCCAGATCTTCACCACGAAGCCTTCTTTGCCTTCAGTTCTCCGCATCATCTTGTTCAGTCAGTGGCAGTGGCTTGATATGTGACTTTGGCATGGCTACGAAGAAATCAAGGCTGAGATTTCTTAAGTCTGGCCAATATGGTGGATTTTTAATAAACCTTGTTTTTTTTGGCTGAAAGAAGGCTTGGTTCAAATTCATTTGGGTGAGACCTACATGTCACTGTTTTGAGGTCCCAGTACTCTTAAATATCAAGAGCCACATATGGTCCATAATTACAAATCTATAATTACAAATCTGTACCTTTGGAGGGGGACCTGTTGGAATGGACCCTAAACTGCCCATGGATCTTTTAACAAATCCTCAATTAAAAGAGCCAAAAACTCAACCAAAAAGACACAGTAGTCAGGAAATTCAAGGGACTCACCCAGGCTGAACAGCTTAGTAGAATCTGGATTGGAATAAAAGGGGTCCCTGCTGGTACCAAGTGTCTGAGATTGAAAACAGTGACCCACTGGATAGGAATCTTTGAATCTCACTTCCTGATATCAAATATGTCAACCTGAATTAAAGAAGATTACCAAAATAGCAAAAACTGCGATCTTTCATGAAGGCAAGGTAAATGCAATTTGGGGCACCAACTGGTATAGAAGTGGGGGGGTGCAGGAAGGGTTAAATGCATTTCAACAGGGAGGGGGGTCTCAAGGGAGGTACGCCCTTGAGAAGCTGTTATGTAAGTGCATAACAACTAAAAAGCCAGAGAAGGCCAGGGATGGTCTGGAATGATAACATCTGGTCAGAAGGAAACATTTTTTTCTCTTTTTTAAATTGGTTTCAGTAGTCCTCTTGTTTTTGACTGCCTTCAGGCGATTCTTAACTCTGAGATTTCCTACATTCAACAGGGAAAATGTAGGAAAATTAGTTACATAACTTACTTCATAATGTAACAGCTTCTCAGGGTTTACTTGCCCAGCTTATACCATTGGGTGAACAGAGCATTGAACAGAACGTTGGTTGCTTACTTTTAGGTTCTGTGAGCAAGAGTGTAGGTGGCCACCCTCTTAAAACTATCTTACAAGTCCCAATGATGTACCTTCTGTTAATAATCAGTCAGTAGACTCAGTTCTTTAGCAAAGCCATGTATATAAACAGCAAAACAAAATAATAGTTGTAAAACAGTTCTCCCAATACCAGGGGCGTACTCTCTCAAAAATACAGCCAATTTTAGGGGAAGGAGGAGAATGGTCATAGACTTTAAAATACAATGGTAATGAGGCACACATGTAGGACTTGGCACTGTGCTCCTAACAAAGCAGATACTATCCATTGCCTTGGAGTGTTCTACTTCAATTCAGTCATTTCCACCTCACACATACCTTTGGGAATCTTATGTAGGGTCAGAAGTATGAATAATATCTGTGTCCTGGAGGTAAATTCGTTGTCTTTCTGGCCTCTTAATATGCAACTGAGTCAGTAAAGCTTTCTAGCCCTTTCTAGAGAGGGGTATATTTGTTACCTAAAACCTTTCACTATGTCTCTGACTTTTAGTCCCTCCCTACACACCTTTAGTTTTGGCTAAAATCTCTCAGAGAAAATCATTCTTATAACTGCCCTTTTCATGGAACACCCCTTCAAACAGAAGCCTGTTTGACTCAGAAGGATTTTAGGATTAGAATAAAGAATCTGGAGACTTCCAATATGTTGGCAGGATGTCTAGTGCTTACTAGGAAAAATTTTCCCCTGACTTTGGTCCCCAAATAACCAGAAATGTTATTATCAAAGTAATCCAAATTCTAGAGAAAAAAAAGAGAAGAAACACTACTACTAATGTAAGACCTTCTAAGGGCTACATGAAGTACTCAGTTCTCTTAATTGTAATATTTCCTCATCCAAAAGGTTTGGTAGTTTGACTACGGTGATTTTTCTCCTGTCCCCTTTCAGTAATAATCCAGTTTGACACTAACATTAATATTCCGAAGAGCACTGAATTCACTCAGATATTAAGGGAGAAGGGGATATCTGGTGTGGTGACAGAGAAGCAGAAGAACAAAGCCAATTTTAGCATAAAAAGGACTTTCATGAAGTAATAGTCATCTCCCCATGGAGTTTATACGTGGACCTAGATGTATCACATACCTAGCATACATTAGAGACACTGTTCCTGCTAAGATAGAAAATGGGAGCTAAACATGTGTTGGAAAGGGCTATCCCACAGAAGCTGTGAGGCCCAATAGTTATGATGAGACTCAGATAGAATGGTCAATGAGAAGCCCATTATCTCACTTGAAGTCACTTTAGGAGACAATAAGATTCAAGTTGATTGGACAATGAAATATAGAAATTAAATGGGACTCCTCTGTCCCTCCACTCAGGGCTGAACAATGGAATTGATAATGCCAGAAACTCCCTGGTTACTTCATCTCCCAGCCCACCACTAGTTTTACTCTTTAAGAATCTTTAACCTATCCTGGCTAGGGGGCATCCCCCTTAAGTTGGAGTCTTTCTTGATGGGCATCTCTCTTTAGTATAAGTAAACAGGCCACCTCTCCCTTGGCAGGGCTGCCTCCTCTCTTTTAGGGAGCTTCCACCCCCGTCCCCCTAAGCTGGGGTCTCTTTTAAGAGGTGAAGGAGCCTGCTTGATCTGTTTTGGTGTGTGTGTTACCCTCAGTAAAAACCTTTATTTGCTTTGGAGACAGCCTGAGCAAATTCTTTCAAGGCAGCTTTGGACCCCAATGTTTTGGGGTGCCTCTGAACCTCATTAGTTATCCTCATAGTTTTAAGAGTAAGACAATTCTTTTTCATGTTGTGGTGGTTTCAAGTAAATAAAACACCATATCTATCCTTATTTGGTTAGTTCTTTTTGTTTTGTTTTTGATAGATAGGACTGTTTTGGTATAGGGGTCTTGGGAACCCTCAAATGCAAGAACAAGGAGCTTGGGTCTGCCTTGAAAGAATTCAATCACTCACGCCTTCTTTCAATCCAGTTTATTAAAACACAGGTTGGGGTGGGTGAGATTCTTAGCAAGTCTGCACTATTTGTGAGACCAATATAAATGGGCCAAATTTTAAGAATCCGAGCAATTTTATGTGTGAAAAATTGATATTTTATACATGAAGGATTATATTTAGTTTTGCTGGGTAGGTGATTCTTGGTTTTAATCCTCCTCTGACCTCTGGAATATCATATTCCAAACCCTTTGATCCCTTAATGTAGAAGCTGCTAGACTGTGTTATCTTAATTGTATTTCCACAATACTAGAATTATTTTTTTCTGGCTCCTTGCCATATTTTCCCCTTGACCTGGGAACTCTGGAATTTGGTTACAATATTTCTAGTTTTCTTCTTTTTAAAGTACCCTTTCCAGAGGCAATTGATGGACTATTTCAATTTCTATCTTACCCTTAGTTCTAGAATATCAGAGCAGTTTTCCTTGATAATTTCTTGAAAGATGATGTCTAGACTCTTTCTGATCATGGCTTTCAGGTATTCCTCTCTGAGGATTTTGATATAGGATCTTTGACTCTGCTGTACTGCTCTGGTTGTATGTGCTGATCTTCCTTGTCACCAAAGTAAGATTCTATAGTCTGAGTCCTTTTATAATCCCAGCCAAACATTTGACTTTCTACCTCTCTGTCAACATAGAGCTCTGCTTCCAGTGGGGTTGGGGTTGGAAGTGGATGTACTATCTCAGGCTTCAGGGATTTTGTATCAGCTGCTCAATCCCCCACCATCTGTACTCCCAGAGCTCAAGAAGCAGCCTGTGCTGCTGCTGCCACCACCTTCCCCTATCCCCCTCTGCGTAAGGGTTAGGACAAGCTCCTCTTTCACCCAGGTCCCACAGAGTCTTCCCACTCACCTTTTTGGTGTTTGTAGGTTGAGAAGTCTGAAAACTGCCACAGCTGTCAATGATTCAGTCCTCTCAGGGCCTGCTCCAGCCAGTCTATGCTGGTGCAGCCTACACCAGACTGCACTCCACTCCCTACTCAGTGTGAAAGAGCCTTCCTATCAACTTTCCAGGTTGTCATTTTGTGGGTTCTGTAGCTCTATAATTTGTTTGGAGTCATTTTTACAGTATTTGGAGGGCTTTGTGGAAGAGTTTAGGAAAGTCCTGGCTTTTACACTGTCATCTTGGCTCCATCCCCTCATTCCCCCCTCTCTTCTTTTACCCTGTCCATTTTCAAAAGTGTTTTGTTTCTGACTTTTATCTCCTCCAAACTGTCTTTTCTTCTATCAGTTCCCTACACTCTTTTCTCTTATACTCTTCTCTTCTTGTATGTATTCCTGAATGGCAAGATACATTTCTACACCCAACTGATGGTGTATAATATTCACTCTTTGAACCAATTCTGAAGATAGTAAGGTTCATATGATCCCCTCCCTGCTTTCCCTATTTCCCCATCCCTTTAAAATCTCTTTCAGGCCTCTTTTATGTCAGATAATTTATCCCATTTCACCTCACCCTTTCCCCTTCTTCTAATGCATTCTTCTTTCTTATCTCTTAATTTTATTTTTTTAGATAATCATGCCATCACATTCAACCCATACCTCTTCTTTCTGTCTATGTGTACTTTTTGTAACTGCCTTAATAATGAGACACTTTTAAGGAGTTATAGATATCATTTTCACATGTGTAGTGCCAATGAAATATAAGATCTTCCCTGTCCATTTTGACCAAGGGTCAAAGGAAATGATTAGGTAGTTTTCAAAGGAAAAAAAATCTAAGCTATCAATAGCCATATGAAAAAATACACCAAATAACTAAAGAGAAATGCAATTAAAATAACTCTGAATTCCCATCTTATACCCATCACATTGCCAGAATGAAAATAAATGGAAAATGTCAAGTGTTGTAGGGGTTTCAGGAGCAAGCAAATGAATGCACTGTTGGTAGGTCTATGATTTGGTCTAGCCATTCAGGAAAGCAATTTGGAATTATGCCCCCAAATCATTTACACAGCAATAACCACTTTTAACCTCACAATGCCACTATTAGGCCTATGCATCTAAAGATCTCAAAGAAATTTTGCAGCTATTTTTATAGCAGCAAAGAACTGGAAGTAATATGGTACCCAACAATTGACAAATGGCTAAACAAATTATGATATGTAAAAGTAATGGAATATTATTATGCCATAAGAAATAATGAAAAGGAAAATTTCAGTGAAATCTGGGAACATGTGAATAAGCCAATGAAGAAAGAACAAGGAGAGCAATTTACTTAATTAACATTATAAAAAAGACATCTCTGACCAATGCAATGACCAACCATGATTCCAGAGGAGTATCTGTATAACCAAGGCATACATTATCAGGTACACTAAAAATTTAAATAATATACTTAATACAATATCTATAAAGTACAATAACATCTGAGAAAAGTAAGGGATCATAATGACATTCATCAAATAGACTAATTTACCCAATACACAGTTGGGTAAATATTAAATATTAGAAGTTATTTTGCATAACTGAACACATTAACACGTCCTAGCCTGCCTTCTCATTTACCACATAAACTGAGATTTCATAAAGAATGAAAAAACTATCCGGCTATCAACTTCTCATTACCTTGTCTTCCTTTCTCCCCCCTCACTTGTTTTGTCCCTTTGTCTTATATAATTTATACTATCATTTGACAATAGTGTACTAAAGAGAAATTCTCTTTGAAATTTTGAATGCAGCAGCAAATAATACATCATAAAAATTTAATGTGACAAAATTTGTATTGAACCATGTTATTCTGCTTAATGAAAAATGAAAGGACTGAACTAAATAAACTTTCTAGCCCAAAATCTTTTATACTATAAATGAGAGAATTCACTCATGTAAGCAAGACTCAAACAGATTTAATCCAAATCCATAAAATAGTTATTTCTCATAAGAAAATCTATTATTTGGCCTGGCAGCTAAAAGAGAGAATGATATCAATCTAAATTCATAGAAATGTTATAAATCATCAATGCCTAATCCTTTCATCAGGATAGACTTTAAGCAGAATAGGAGAAAGAAAAGATGAAGGATCCTAGGCATACAAAGTGGGGAAAAACACAGCAAATGAAAGCTGTCAAACCTAGCCTACTTCAAAATTTTCCATAGGACCAGTGCTGACTGGAAGAATGTAGTTTAGTTAAATTCGTATTTTGTTGTTGTTTGTTCTTTGATCTCGAAGAGAACCATGACATCAGGTGATGACTTGCAGATGAACTGGATTTAAGTGAGGGAGGGCTGTGCAAAGTCACTAGCTTCATTTTCTCCTCTGGAATCATCTGGATCCAGTGGCAAGATATAGATCAAGACAAGTGGAGATGGTCCTAGATGTAGTAGGAGGACTTAGTCTTTTAAAGCTAAGGTCTTTCCCAGGTCTCAGTTTATCTGAGGCAAAGCCCATTCAGCGATTAAAACTAGGTAAAAAATGAAACAAAGAAAGGCCTCTTCTACTTAGTTAAAAATGAAAAAAATCAATCTTGGAGAGGAAGACCCTCAGAGTTTTTGGTCAGAACAGAAACAATTGCTATTTATACTCACTCAGAGGCATCAGATTCCAAGCAATGACCAGTTGAGGCTTCATCTGGGACCTATTGTTGGCCAATCAATGAGACCCAGTAAGATATCTTGGGGTTTACAGACTAGATTTCTTTTTTTATGGACCATGCTTATCAGCAACTAAAATTGACAGAAAGGTACATATATATAAACCCATCATAATTCAGTGTCAGAATATTGACTTCAGTTCTTTCTTGGTGGGGAGAAGAAGGGGGGAGAAGCATCAGAGACTATATTTTAAAGATGATCTTCAAGACCACCTAATTCAACCCTGTCATTTTAGAGATGAGGGAATTGAATTGAAGAACAGAGTTCAAATCCAGGACGAATTGGCTAGTTAGTGCAGTTAGTATTGGAACCCAGATCTACTTTGGGGCTTTTTTGTTGTTCAGTCATTCAGTCATTGTCCAACTTTTCATGCATCTGTGGATCTTACCATCTGTGATGGTTTTCTCAGCAAAAGTACTGGAGTAGCTTGTTATTTTCTTCTCCAATGGATAACAAACAGAGATGAAGTGACTTGCTTAGGGTCACACAAATAGTCATTGTCTGAGGCTGGATTTGAACTCATGTCTTCCTGACTCCAGTTCCTGCAACTGCCTCAGACTATGCTATATGTTATATACAGAGTAAATATTAGCATCATTGTGAACTTTTCCTGATCCCATTCTCCCAGTTGAAATTTGTCAGTGATGTATGAGGCACTGACGTAGTGAAAAGAACACTGGATGCATTCAGGAAATTTGGGTTAATCATTCCAATTCTGATATTTAGGAGCTATGTGACTATGTAAGTCACTTAACTTTTGTGAACTTCAGTTTCTTTGTAAGTAAAATGGAGTTAACAATGTTTATATTCCTATCTCACAGAGTTGTTTTAGAAAGTGTTTTGTAAATGTTAGAGTACTATAGAAAAGAGAGCTATTATTAGATATTTTTCCCTATCTATTCCTTTAGGGACCTGATAATAATATAAGTAATAATCTACTAGGCTAGAAATAGCCAATTGATGTGATAATGTAACTTCTGTGCAGGTAGCACTAGTGGGTTCCTAGGTTACTTTCTAAACCCTCCCAAACACCATGTGTGCAATCCACCATGTGTGCAATCCAATAGGCTCTGTCTGCTGGAAGCAATACCTCAAGATAAAGTACTGAATTAATTCCAGTTGTGAGAATATTGAGGGACCAAGTGATGAATATTTATTGTTTACTATGAGCCAAACACTTAGGGGTTAAGCTATTTTTGGTCAGGGGATATTTTTGTTGACCATACAATCACTGTACACAGGTATCCATTTTCACTCTACCTATGCTCCGCCTGTTTGATACATATTTACCAACCATGATCAGTACAGCACCCTGTCCCCATTTACCACTAATACAAATGTCCTCCCATTTATTTTTCTGCCTTGGGAAAACCCAATGACTTTAGCCCATTTGGATTTATTTGAGCAATGACATTTGGGATTTATTTAGAGGTTTTGGTTTAAAAGTAAGTAAATACAACTGTTGTCCTGAGTCGGAACATGTAGTCTGCTGAATCAGTGACCAGTAATAAATAGCTGGAATGTGATGGCCCTTTTCAAGCCTGAATTCCAAAGGAGTTAGCAGACACAGGCTCAGTTGTGTTTACAAAGGCCATTTATGAACATGATTCTGTTTACAAATTCACATCCTCACCATCTGCAGGTTATTTTCTCCTTTTAAGACCTTTATCAGATTTTGGCTGCTTGCTCCTTTACTGAATGTTTTAAAAACTCATTGATTTCTCCAAAGGGAAACATTACATGATGCTGCTGACAGTTTTTGCCAAACTCATAGCAAAAACATATAGCAGTGGCTGTTAGCCATTTCTGGTATACAGTCACTTTGCAAACACCTGATTTGACAAATAAGGAAACCAAGATCCAGAGAGGTTACATTTGTAGTAAGTGGTAGAGCCAGGACTTGAATGAACATCTCATGACTCCAAATTCATCAAGAAAGTGGAGGGCTATTTCCACTATCCACACTACCTCACTGACATTGTTAACCTTGAAAAAGTGAAACATTTATAGGTACAAAATTTTTCTCACCTATGATAGCAGAAATTGAGAAAAATAATTTGTACAATTATGTGGGAATGACTGAATAAAGAATGTAACTGAATATTATTACAGCATAAGATGCTCTCAAGAGGAAAAATTCAACAAAACCTAGAAAGATAAATGGATGATATATATGTGTATATATAAAGAGAGATACATATATGCATACATGTATATATACAAATAGAAAGGAAAAAGAACAAAACAGTGTAGACAGATTACAAATGCATGTAATGGTAATTTAAATGGGAAGATCTTTTTCATTCATTAATAGGCCCATGTGACCTGCTTAAATCACATTGAATTCTAAGCCACATACAATGAGAGGAGCTTGCTTAATGGGTAGAACAAGAAGGGTAGAGCAGTACTGAGAGGAAGTTATTGATAGTGGTTAGGATGGAGGAAGAGAGAGGACATAGGCAAGCGGATAGTTAGGTTTGTGAGTGTTTGTTTGTGGGAAGGCCCCAGAGGGAGCGTGGGGGGGAAGGAATAGAGGGGTTCAGGGAGACTTGGGAATGGCTTTGTCCCCTGCAGTGATAATGTGCGTTGACTTCTTGGCTACTATGATGGATTTGACATTCTGGTTTGGGAATTTGGCTTTCTGGTATCTGAATCAATGCTTCTCTTCTGCTTTCTATATGAAGAATATTTTGCGATTCAGACTATGCCACCATATTCATAGTCACTACCAATGCTGTGAATATTGCCTTGGTGGTACATTTGACATCACAAACAGTATCTCAGGGTATAAAATCTCTATTTGGAGGCAGAAAGAATTTAGAGGAAGGAATAGATATTCCAGGATGGGAGGATTTACTGTATTCCTCCCTAGCAAGGGAATGGTCTAAAAGTCTTGGACCCAGTGAAAACTAGGAAGTGAGGTTATAGGAGAGAGAGCCTAGAGACTTGGAAAAGTGTTTGCAAGGAATATCAATAAGAATAGGAAAAGAGCTGTCAGGGGTATATAGGAGAGGCTGGATTTTATTAACAGATTAACATATTATATGTGAAAGCAGAGACAATCTGCTGGATGAAAAAATTCAAATGGAAAAAGAGTTAGCTAATTTGCATGGAATTTTCCTTTAAAAGAGCAGGCTGGAGGGGGAAGCTTAGGTGAAGAAAAGACTATTCATTTACCTAAGAAGTGGAAGGCTGGCAAAAGAAGTGTGCATACAACTTTGGACATACCCAGTCTAGTTGCCATTACGATGGCTGCCCAGAGAGTGTGTGGGTGCAAAATGTAACTAAGTCAGAGTTAGAAAATGAAACAATGTTGCAAGGGGAGACTTCTAAGGCCAAAACACCCCATACTAAGGCAAAAACAAGAGAACCAAGCAGAGAACACAGTGTTTAGGGAGATATTTTGAGTCAGCTCACTCAAAGCATAGGAGAATTATTAATATTTTGGATGGTGAGACTCAGTGATGAAAGAGCTGGAGGAGTATTGATAGTGTGGATTGCTTGAAATTTATATATATCAGTCTCAATTCTTTTGTATAGCAAGCCTTTAGAGATTACAATACACAAGGAGGTAACAATACTAATGTGTTAGCTTTGGCTTCAGATGCAGTAAGCAGTATCCTACTGATTCTATGGGGCCTAGTGGAGATAGACCCTGGTATTCACTTAGGGACTGTATAAGAAAATTAAAGGAGGAAGTGATGAAGACTGCCATAATGATCAGAAATGCAGATGTATACAATGATACCTCCTTAGCAATTGCCCATAGAAATATAATAGTGAAGACGGCTCTTCCTGCTTACAAGCACCTAGTTTGGACTCTAATAATTGGGGAAATGAGGAACCCTCTTTCAGAGATGCTGGACAAGATAAGTGAATTTGGGGACTGAGGAAATGATAGTTTTCTTGAGAGAGAAAAGTAAATAGCCAGTGGATTCAAAGTCAGAATAGATTGACAAAGAAAGAATCAGTGACGGCTCTATTGGGAGCAGGGGTAGATTTTGGAAACATAGATGCTATTATAAGTAATGAACTATACAGAATATATTGAGAAAAGGGGCTTGATACTAGATGGAATAGAGAAGTAAGAACTGCCCCTACAAATCCTCCTGAAACATTGTATCCAAATTTGTCACACCTTCAAGGAGAATAAGAAATTGGCCTAGTCCCAGCTCAAATTAAAGAAATACACAGATGGGATTACAGACCCCATATCAATTTGAACATATGTTGGAAAAATAGATCAAATACTGTAACTAGGGCATTAATAGACACTATGGCAGAAGCCTCCTTTATATATGGAAACTGATAAGTTTAAATATGAAACTCCTATCACCATAGGACTGGGAGGGGCTAAAATATCAGCTAGACAGTCAATCTAATAATGAAAATTGGACAATTACCTAAGAAAAAATACACCATGGTAATTGTACCTAGTTCTGAATACATAATTGGAATAGATATATTTAGAAGTACGACTCTAAATTTACCTGAAGGGAGATACCAACTTGCAGTAAGGAAGATAGGAATTAATACAGTTTTAGCACGTAAAATAAAAATGGACCCAATCACTTTACCTGAACCTTCTAAAATAATTACATTAAAGCAGTATCATGTGGCAGGTGGACAAGATGAAATTACCAATACCAAAGGAATATATTGAGGCAGGAGAGTTAGTCCCTACAACCACTCAATGGAATAATCTCATCTGGCCAGTACAAAAGTCAGATGGGACATGGAGGATGACAGTGGATTATAGACAATTAAATAAGGTGACTCCTCCCTTGTATGCTGCTGTTCCAGATACCATTACCTTAACAGAAAGGATCCAGAAATATGATGGGACTTGGTATGTAGTTATTCATTTAGTCAATTCTTTCTTTACCATTCCAATAGATTCTAAACAATGAGACCAATTTGCTTTCACTTGGCAAGGCCGATAATATACTTTTACATGCTTGACACAAGGCTATCTGCAGAGCCCCACTATTTGTCACAGAATTGTGGCTGAACACTTAGATGAATTAGAGCCACCTGGTATATAGCTTGCCCACTATGTAGATGATATTATGATACAGGGAAAAAATGTAAAAATGGAGAAGAGTTTGACGCTTTTAAGTGAGCATATGAAATGCAAAGCATGGGAAATTAACCTTGCAAAGATTCAAGGGCCACCTCAAACCATACAATTTTGGGATATACAATGGAATAAGGGACTATGAGAAATTCTCCTGCAAGTCTGACAAAAGATTCAGGAATTTCCTATCCCCACCAATAAGAAAGTGGCCCAAAAGTTCATAAGATGGTTTAGATATTGCCAATATCATATAGCATCTAGGACAAATTTTGAAACCCTTATATAAAATTACTAAGAAAAGATATGAATTTTTCTGGGGATTTTAGTAGAATAAAGAAGAAGCAAAGGTCACTATACAACTGGTCCTACATTTATGACCTATGCATAGTGGCCCAGTGGAATTACAAGTGACTATACAGGATGAATATGCAAATTGGAGTTTATAGCAAAAACAACAAAACTGAAATGTACCCTTAGGATTTTGGTCTAGGAATTCAATCTGGAATTCAATAAATTCTTATTAAAAAGCAGTTTTTACCTTTATAGTGGGCTTTGGTAGAGACTGAACAACTGACTTAGGGCCATGAGGTAATATTAAGGCCTGGAATCCTGATTATGACCTGGCTAATGAGCACCCCAGCTTCTCACAGAATTGGACATGCACAAGAGGTTAGCATAATTAAATGGAAATGGTATATTCAAAATAAATCTAAAGCAGACAAAAGTGGAGTTTCTGCTTTACATGAATCTATAGCAAACATAGATACTGAAGGAAATGATACAACCTCTGAACCAAAGCAACAGTTGGTACAGTCTCTAGTCAAATGGAATGAGGGATATGATGGATTAACTGAAGAACAAAAGAGATATGCATGGTTTACTGATGGGACAGCAAAATATTTGGGCCACAAAAGATATTAGAAAGTGATAGCCTGTACCCATGTACAAGGCATAATTTGGAAAGTATTGGGATAAGTGGAAGTAATCAATATGTTGAACTTATGGCAGTACATCAAGCTATCAAAACAGATTAAAGAGGATAGTGTTATATATTCACTGATTCGTGGGCAATAGCTAATAGGTTAGCTATATGGATGTCCATGTGGAAAAATCAAAATTGGGAAACTCATGGCAAACAAGTCTGGGGCAAAGAATTATGGGAAGATATATGGGACATGTCTTTGGTTACTAATTTGTCAGTTTTTCATCTACATGCTCATGTGGCCCTCACCACACCATAATATGAGTACAATGCACATGCCACTCAACTAGCAAAGATTGCTACTCAACATATTGTCCCAACTCTGACACCAACTGATGATCTGGCACTAGCAAAATGGATCCGTCAAAATGCTGGCCATTTAGGGATCCAGGCCACACACCAGTGGGCTCAAAATCCAAGTATTTGTATCTCTCATTCATTGTTAAAACAAATAGCCGTTATATATGGTATATATGTCAGTTGGAAAATGAATGAACTCTTCCTCAGGTAATAACTGGAAAGATAGCAAGAGGGAAAGTACAAGTGTAAAGGTGACAAATAGATTATATTGGACCCCTACCCCAAGATAAAGGTTGCAAATTTATATGTATTTGGGTTGACACCTATTCAGGTATACTAGTGGCTTGTCACTCTAAGATTGCAATCCAGAAAAACACCTGTGAAACTCTAGATATTAGAAACTCCAATGCAGATTCAAAGTTACAATGGGTCACATTTCAAAAGTACTGAAATGAAGAGATATTGTGTATTAAACAATACAGAATGGATATATCATGTCCTGTATTATCCAGAAGCATCTTGGTTAATTGAAAGAATGAGTGAATTATTGAAAGAACAGTTAAGGAAGTTAAGTTCTAACAATTCTTATCAATATTGGAAAGATAATTTGTTCACTGTTTTGCATAATTTGAATAATAGATCATTGGGAGAAAGTACACCTCTAGCCAGAATGATGACCCCAAATCTGCAAATGAGAAAACAACAATTGGATTGTGAGGCCAGAAGTCCTAGTACCATATCCACAGACACCTGGCTTGGAAGGATATGATTTACATTGTTTAGAGGACTTTTGGTTGGATAGAAAAGAAATAAGAAAATTTTCTACTGGAATATGTATGAGAATCCCTAAAAATTATTTTGGATATATTACCTAAATCGAGATTAGCAGCTTGAGGAATACATGTATTGGCTAGAGTGATAGATTCTAATTATCAAGGAGAAATTATTGTGACATTCCAAAATTTAGATGAAGAACCCATAGAATTTTGTAAAAATGATAAAATAAATGTAGAACCTATATAAAATTGCATGCTGTCTCAGGGAGGGAGAGGAGAGGGAAGGGGGAAGGAGAGGGAAAAAAACCCTAAGATACATGGAAGTGATTGTAGAACACTGAAAACAAATTTAAAAATTTAATTAAAAAAATGATAGAAGAGTTCAAGTGATTATTAATCCTTGTGAAACAAGACCCCTTGTGGAAGCTGACCCTATTTCTGAAATAACTAGCAGAGGAACTGAAAGATTGGGTTCTACTGATAGAATAAGACGGAGCTATAGTATGGGTAAAACAGAAGTCAAATTATGTTCCAAAGGCTGTGGAAATTAAAGTACATGGGAAGGATAATACCATAACTATTGTTTATTCAGGAGAAGATGACTACCAAGTTGTACTCTTAACTCATATATTATACCATGAATGAGTCTATAGTGGGTTCATGGACTCCAGAAGCATGGCTGATCCTATATCTGCCCTGCTTCTGGTTTCTCTTTGTTTATTTTTGGTTTTTTGTCTGTTAAACTTGTATGCTAGATTTATTTTCTTCAGGCTTAGTACTCTCCCCCTGCAAATAGATGCCTGATTACTGAAGCCAGATGTCACCTTTGTCCATAAATGTGATGTGTCACCCCTGGACCTGGCATTGACTGAGCTCTGGATGCCAGCTAAAGAACTAACCTCTCCAATGGAACCTCTTGGGGCAAGGACAGCTCTACGTTCAATTTCCACCAGAAGTAGCTGCAGAAGAAGAGACCTTTCCCCCTTACACCAAGATTTTAGGCCCCATTCATTCAAGAGAGACAATGATGGCGTTCTTCTGCTCCAGTCCCACTCAGAGATATTGTTTTATATGCTTATTTTGTGTGATCCCTGTTATATTGTTGTAAAGTTCTGTCGACACTAGTTGCCTGGGATATTGTTTTACATGCTTATTGTCTGTTATCCCCGTTACAATGCTGTTGCCCTGATATCAGTTGCCCCACCAACCTATGTAATGAATAGGAAAGATCTTGGGACTGAATGTAATGGTAATTTAAATGGGAAGATCTTTCCTATTCATTAATAGGCCCATGTGACCTACTTAAATCACATGAAAGTTTAAGTCACATGTGGTGGGAGGATATTGCTGAATGGGTGGAACAGGAAGGGTGGAGTAGAACTGAGAGGAAGTTATTGAGAGTTGTTAGAGCAGAGGGGAGAGAGGACACAGGCAAGCCGATGATAACTAGGCTTGTGAGTATTTGTTTGAGGAAAGGCCCCAGCAAGAAGGGGAGGGGTGGGGGGAGGCTTAGGAGTGGCTTTGTCCTCTGCAGTGATAATGTGTATTGACTTCTTGATTACTGTGATGTGCTGGGGATGGAAGCTCAATTCCATGTGGACAGTCTCGGGCGGGTAAAGGTGGGAACTTCTAAATCTTAGAGTTCTCACGAGGACCCCCCAGGAAACGACTGGGAATAGAGGTGAACCGAGCTATCTCGTGTATTTCCGCCTCTTCCCGTGAGAAACGTGATGGGAGAGAGCTCTCCCCGCCCTCGAGATTGTCCTGGATCTGGGCACACTATTGTTATCTAACAGCACGGTATTCAGATGCAAACTATGCGGCTGGAGAGCTTAAGTAGGATCAGGAAAGCCTGAAAGTTCTCTTGGGCGGAGGGGCCACGTGTGAGGACACTAGGCTCCGCTTTTCCTCTCTCTTCTCTCCCCTCCCCCTCTCTCCCCACTTATACTTCTACTTCCAATCTCTTATTGTAAGATCTTTGCCTCCTTGGGAGATTCTTCGCTCCCTCCTAAGGAAGAATTCCCCTGCACTTGTAACTAGACCCTGAAATAAAGCTCAACCCTTGTTCGACTCTGGAACGTCCTTTCTCTCATACGAGCATCCAGTTTGGCCAACCGAAGACCTCCGATAGAGGTAAGGGAAGACTCGGGTAGCCTCAGGCCTCTAGGCCTGGCAGTGATGGGTTTGTCTTTCTGAAATATGAATCAATATTTTCCTTCTGCCTTCTGAACTATGCCAGCATATTCATAGTTACTTCCAGTGATATGAATATTGCCTTGGTGATGCAGTATGTAAGCAAAGACATTAATAGCAGTAAACTTCACAATATTTATTACTTCATTATTACTTTGATAAAGTAATTTTAAACATTTTAAATTTTAAACATTTAAACAAATTTTACAAAAAGAAGTAAATACCGGAGTGCATGATTACATGCACAATTATTTATGTCATTTTTGTTTGTGCTTTTTGTATTTTCTTCTTTTTATTCTGATTGCAATATTTGAAAATTTGTTTTTATTAATGAAAATTAAAATAATATTTATGGTATGAAATTTGCCTATACTTCCATCTTCAACTCTTTTTTCCCTTCAATTATAATACTTCCACTCAAAAAAAAACTTCAATGATATCTTCATCCTTCTCCAGGATGATTTCTGACTCTTTACAGGACCTTTTCAACCATACCATTGAAAGCTTTTCACCCTGAAAGCTCACTCCTCTCTTAAACTACTTCTCACTCTGGAAGTACTCTCTGCCCCTGAGGCCTCATTTTCTGAATGGCCAGTCCTCCCACAACCTCTAGTTTAAGGTAGAGGACCAGATCAAAGAAGGTTTGATCCCCTGCCCCCCAAGCTACATTGGTGGAGTCATTTCCACAGAGTTTTCTCTTTCATGTCCCCTTCCCACCTTCTCAGTTCCTTTTATGTGTTGTCTTCTCTCGTTAGAAGTGAGCTCCTTGCGAGTAAGGACTATCCTTCTTTTTGCTTTTGCTTGTATTCCCAGCTCTTAGCACAATGTCTTGTACATAGTAAGTGCTTAATAAATTTCCTGACCATTGCTGCACTATTCATTGCCTACAGAATGATGTCATTTTCATGGTCCTTCATATCTAGCCCTAATCTACCTTTTTTGATTGTTAATCCCTCATTACTTTTCTTTATATAAGCTACACTGTACTTGAATAAGACTGTTCAATACTTTCTCTACACTTTCCTATGTCTGCATTTTTGATCATAGTTCCCTCTTTCTTTTTTCTTTTCCCTACCATATCTATCTATGGAAATTCTATCCCTCTAGTACCAGTTCAAATGATACCCCCTCCAATTAAATCATTCCTTATTTTTAATATAACTCTACTTCCACAACAAACCTGGAGCAGTTTCCTGAAAACGAAACAGATCTGTGATGTTGAATGCTTCACACATGGAAAAAAGCATGAATTATGCCTTTTATCAAATTCTATCCTGTACTACAGATTTGGATTTCCATTCTTTAGTTCCCTGCTTGATTTCCCTGCTTGAGGAAAGATACTCTGTAATATTAATGTTTGTGTCCCCCAGAGCTTTTAGTATATGCTGGGCACATAATAAGCAACAAATGTTTGTTGAATAAATAAATGAAATAAATTTAGAATTAGTTAAATTCACTGAAAACAAACTATGTCTGCTTCACAATTATTATAAGGCTAGGTCCTATCACTTTATTTTTTTTTTTAAAAGCAGTAGTTGAAAATTACAGAAAAATGACCATTGCAGTTCTTACTTTTTTCTCCAAGTGTTGATATAGAAATGAATCATTCATCAGATAGGGTTTGTTATATTAATTGTATCTAAACATTTTTTTAATCACACATCCTATCAAACAATTGTGAGGATGAAACTCCAATGTGTATAGGTATTTATTTATAAATTATACCTACCTACTACTTACTATATACTAATACATTATGAAAATAATATCAAAATAGATATTCAAAAGGATGGAATAAGTCATTCAGGGTAAGCATAGGTGCACTGTGATCTCCATAGCAGATCTTTTGACGTTATTACTCCCATCAAACTCACTCCTCTTCCAAACTTTTCTGTCCCTCTCAGGGGTACCACATGCTTCCAATGACTTATTTTTTTACAACTTTGGTGTCATCCTCAACTCTTCCTTTTACTCACCTCACATATCCAAGAAGTTGACAAATCTTCTAACTTCTATTTCTCCACAAGCACCTACCATCCTAGTTGACGTCCTTATAAATATAAAGTTTCAAAGAAAATGTAAAATGGTCACATGTTCCAACAGTTCTTGGAAGAGTTTAAAAAGAACTTTAAAATAAAATAAGAGGGGTAGGGGGGAAATTGGGAAACAAAATAAAAGTAATGAAGGAAAAGCAAAAAAATTATGAAAAGAAAGTCAACCAATTGGAAAAAGAGATCCAAACACAAAAGAATTTCTTAAAAATGAGAACTGAATAAAGGAAAGCTATCAAGAAATAGGAACTGAAAAAAGGAAAGCTATTATCAAGAAATAATAAACCAAAATCAAAAGATTGAAAAAATAAAAGAGAATATTAAACATCTCATTAGAAAGGCAGCTGAACTGGAAAACAGATTGAGGAAAGAAGTTTGTTTTTTAAGAAGCCTAGACCCTATACTTCAATAAATTTTAAGGAAAATCACTCTGAAGTTGTAGGACTAGAGGATAAAACAGATATTGAAAAAAAATCTATCAATTACCACCTCAAGCATATCCCAAAATGAAAACTCACAACATTATAGTTAAGTTTCAAAGCTCCTAGGTCAAGGAGAAAATATTACAAGCAATTAGGAAGAAGCAATTTAATAAGTCATAGAAACAATAAATAATTTTATTTGAAAAGAATGATAATAATAAGACAATATATCAAAACTTACAGAATGCAGCAAAAGGAGTAATCAGAGGAAAATTTATATCTCTAAATGCTTACATCAATAAAATAGAGAAAGGGTCAATTAATAAATTGGATATGCAATTTTAAAATGTAGGGGAAAAATTAAAAACCTCCAATTAAACACTAAATTGGAAATCTTGAGAATTAACAGTGAGAAGAATAAAACTGAGTATAAGAAAACTATTGAATTATTAAATAAAGTTAGGAGTTGATTTTATGAAAAAAGCTAATAAAATAGATAAACCATTGGTTAATATGATTTAAAAAGAGAAGAAAATGAAATAACTAGTATCAAAAATGAAAAGGGTGACTACACCACCAATGTAGATGAAAATAAAGCAATTACTAGAAATCATTTTGCCTAATTGTCTCTCAATAAATTTAGCAATTTAAGTGAAATGGAAGAATACTTACAAAAACACAAACTTCCCCTCAGAAGAGCAAATAAAATATCTAAATAAAACTATTTTTTGTTTTTTTTTTTACTTAATAGCCTTTTATTTTTTCCAATTACATGTAAAGATAGAATAAATCTGTTTTAGAAAAAGCAATTGAATAGGCCATAAATGAGCTTTGTAAAAAAAAAATGCATCAAGACCAGATGGATTTATAAGTGAATTCTACCAAACATTTAAAGATCAACTAAGTCCAGTATTAAATAAATCATTTAAAATAGTAGGCAAAGGAGGAGTTCAACAGAACTTTTTAAATATTTTATTTAGTATTTTATTTTTTCCCAGTTACATGTAAAAACAATTTTAACATTTATTTTTAAAACTTTGAGTTCCAAATTCTCTCGCTTCCTCTCTCCCACCCCCACCCCCACTGAGAAGCCAAAGCAATTCAATATAGATTATACATCTGTAGTCAGGGAAAATACTTCCACAGTAGTCATGTTGTGAAAGATGAACTATATTTCCCTCCATCCTATCTCCTCATTTATTCAATTCTCTCTCTCCTTTCACCCTATCCCTCCTCAAAAGTGTTTTGTTTCAGACTACTCCCTTCCCCAATCTGCCCTCCCTTCTATCACCCCCACTTTGTCTTATCTCCTTCCCCCTACTTGCCTGTAGTGTAAGATAAATATCTATGCCCAGTTGAGGGTGTATGTTATTCCCTCTTTGACCCAATTCTGATGAGAGTACAATTCACTTACTTGCTCTCACCACTCCCTCTTCCTTTCCATTGTAAAAGCTTTTTTTGTCTCTTTTATGTAAGATAATTTACCCTATTCCACATCTCTCTTTCTTTCTTCCAGTGCATTCGTCTCTCATCCCTTAATTTTATTTTTTACGTATCATCCCTTCATATTCAACTTACACCTGTGCCCTCTATGTATACTCCTAATTATCATAATAATGAGAAAGATCTTATGAGTTACAAATATCATCTTTCCATATAGGAATGTAAACAATTTAATGTTAATATGCCCTTTATTATTTCTCTTTCCTGTTTACCTTTCATTGCTTCTCTTGACTCTTGTATTTCAAAGTCAAATTTTTTGTTTAGTTATCATTTTTTTTCCAAGAATGAATGAAATTCCTCTATCTCATGGAATGTCCATTTTTTCCTCTGAAGGATTATACTCAGTTTTGCTGGGTAGGTGATAGGTGATTGTTGGTTGTAATTCTAGCTCTAATTCTAGCTCCTTTCCCCTACAGAATATATTCCAAGCCCTCTGATCCTTTAATGGAGAAGCTGCTAAATCTAGTGTTATCCTGTTCCAGAATAGGAAGACGTTTCCAGGGACCAGATGATTACACATGATAGCTGGCACTCACAATGAAATATTGTAATTAAAGAAACATTGGGAGTGAGTTACCAGGAATGAGAAAACTTTGTTATTTAATACAGATAATCATATTATTTTTGCTTTTTGTTTCATAGTGTTTATGTTTGCCTGAAATAGGGGTATGCTCAAATTATTTTTATTTATTGTTCAGAGATCAGGGTCATTCCTCCTGCAACTTTTGATTGACTGAAACTTGGTCTTCTATTTTTATTAACCTCACCTTGCCAAAATATGATTTGTGGAATGTTAACTGTTTGACATTCCTCAGGTAGAAGCCACCCAGTTTCCTCTAAGTATCTCAGAATATAAAATCATAATAATTTATGCCTACATCTCTATAGATGTTAGTAAAAGTTTCCAATTAATACAGTTAAAGTAACAATTCATATTGGGTTACAACCAATTCACACCAATTCCATTACACTGTGTGTTCCCTGAGGTAAAGAATTGTTTTTGTTTGTTTGTTTTGTTTTCCTTCTTTTTGTATCACTAGAGCTTATCACAGTGCCTGACATGTAGTAGATGCTAAACAATTTTTTATTGACTGGCTGAATACAATTATACTCCTTTCTAGTGAACCCCAGAAAGAATAACAGAACTAAAGCTGAAAGTGACCTTAAAGACCACTTACTTCAACTCCCCTTCTTTTTACAGATAAGGAAACTGAGGCCCATCAAAACTAAGTAATTTGCTCATGGTTGCGTTAAAAGAAAATCATTGGGCATTACCGTTATGTAACAAAAAGCACGCCAACATACACAGGGGGGCTGCTATCATTAGATCTGCATTCATAAAACGAAAGCAGTTTTCAAAGGGTTAACAATCACTTTAATCAAGCACATGTATCATTCCTTTAACCAAGCACATATACCATTCATCTAGTTCAGGGGTGTCAGCTCCCTGAACTTCAAAGAAAATACAGAGAAATTCAAGATCAACAGACATGGTTTCCTCTGTCTGAATTCAACAGACACCTCCAACAGTCTGACCATAGTTACCAGAGAGGGAAGCACTGACATCTGGGTTTTCAAAGTCAGGGGGCTCCTTAGTGGCTTCCCAGAGTTCTCATCTGGCCAAGCAAACACTTCCAGTCAGTAACGCCAAAGTAAAATCTCAACTCAGAGTATTTATACCTTTGTTAGAGCCAGAGTGCATCACAACCCTTGAGAACCAGGGCCTCATTAACAAAAGGCTTGGGCCTTCCCACAAATCTTCCCTAATCAAACTCCCTTCAATGGGCAGGCCCATTAATGAGTGGGGAAGATCTTTAATTACATTAAACTAATTAACAATACAAATATATATATATGTATACACACATATGTATATGTATACTGCTTCTAGTTAAAGAAATTCTTGTTTCTGTACTTTACTCTTAGTAAAGACTCTTGATTGATAAAGACAAGATTCATTCAGAGGCACTTGATTATACTAAAACAAAACAGCAAAAGATCTTATTTTGCTTGCCATCGCACCTCAATAATGAAACAAACTCAGGAAGAGAAAATTAAAAGAAGTTTATTAAGCACATGAAGGCAACACTGTTACATGAGGTTGGCTAATAGTTTCAAACTACTCACAGCTTTTATAGACAACTTTCCTAAGAAGGGAAAGACAATCCTGATAGGTGCACATTTCTAACAGGGGATGGGCTATTCACAAAAAGATGGGATCAAAACATAAATAGCCTCCTTTTTCTGTGGTTTGCTTGGCATGTACTCCAAAGGTTATGGAGATAGGATCACCCTTTCCTGTGGGTTGCCTGGCACTTAGTGGCTGATTATGCACAATAAGTTCCCCCTTTAGTGTAGCACTGCAACCAGACCTATATTGCTCTTCTATCCTCAACTACCTTATCCTAATCTCTGTTGTTTATAACATATCAGTTTGAGTAAGCAGTAGTGGTTATAAGCTAGGGAACTTAAATTTACTATAGCCATGAGTAATACAAAATTCATAATCCCATGTTTTCTTCAATGTAATAAAAGTTGAGCAAACTCAGTTAAGTATAGTCATAATCTCATACATCCCTTAAGAAATCAAACCTTGATAAATAGATTCTCTAGATAAACTAAGTTGGAGTACAAATTAAACTCCCTAAAGGACTTACCATGGACTAATTTTAGTGATTTACATGTCACCAAGGTAACCAAGAAAACTCAGTGTAAGGGAAGTCCTCTCTTATATAGTTAATCAGGGTAATAACTAATTAATTTTGAGGGAGCTTCAAACTTCTCTGGCTTCAACCTGAGAAATGTCAAAAAGTTAACAGTATTAATCCATAAGTCAAGTTTTGGTCAGGTGAGGTTAATATAAACAGAAAACTTTCAGTTACCAAAAGCTGCAGGAGGAATGATCCTTGTCCCAAACAATAAATAAGAGGGATCAGGACATACCTTTCTTCCAACAAACATAAACACCATGAAACATTGAAACCAAAATAATACAATAATGATCATCATTATTAAGCATTAAATACCCTTGTAACATGTGTTCCATTCTTTATGTCCATTTAATGAGAACATTTCAGGTTAATCCCAGATGTCCCATGCAGTTGTCTGGTCCTTGAAAACATCTTCCTTCAAACATTCTCAAATAGGCCTCATTCTCAGGACAGCTCTGAAGGGGGATCTTCCTAGTAGATCTGCTTCTCTAGTTCCAAGTCACTTGCAAAAATATTTAGGTAATTCTGCTAAAATCTGCCAGGAATGAGACTCAATACAATTTAGTACAATCTTCCAAATTTTCTTTTCTAATAACTAATTCATGTGGTGAAACTAACTCAAATCCTGTAGAACAGAATTATACAAATTATACAACAGTTATACAAATTAGGCATTCATAATTCACCTGATACTTCAGAGAATTTCAGTTTTTACCCATCACTTACTCTTTCTATCTTTACCCAAATATTGTACCTGATATCGACAATGCCACCAAAAAGCCCTTTTATTTAGTTGCTTAGGATATGAAGTTGATCAGAAATCGAGATTAACAATGATAAGATTTTTCCTACTTCTATGCAATTACAGCAACTTATTTATTTTAATATTATTCTATTAATGGAAAGATTTAGTGTTGCAATAGTAAAAACTTCTACAATTCACAAATCCTGATTATGTACTTGCTATGAAAGTATAATTCACCTACCTTGGTTGTATAAATTTACTATGAAAGGAAGAAGGAATGATCAATCAATGGTTATGATGTCAAGACTGTTTTTTCAAGGGCACAGATAAATCTTACATTTATTACATTATTTAGAAAAAAATTCCATTAGCATTGTTTGATTCCAGGCTAGAGCCATTGTTAACATACAATTATGCAACAAAGTTCCACATTATTCACTGGGTATCACAGCCAGGCCCAGAATTAGTCAGGTCGGGGAAATGTTCTGTTCAGAAAGAAAATAACAATGGGAAACTGAGTTGAGAGGATCTTACTTTTCCCTACTCAAAATTATCCCCTCAACTTTTCCCAGGTCAGACATCCACCTGTAGCAGTTCTTAGACTGAACTCCCTTGGGCAGTACATGACATTCCCCTTGAATGGTGAACATTGGTATTCAGATATTTGCACATGAAGTTTAAACTTAAAACAATGTCAAGTTATAGACCCAAGAAATTTTACCTCAAATAATTTTTTTTTTTACTAATCACCACTTAGGACTAAATTATTATTAATTTTCTCATGTTTCAATAACTGCTAACTCATCAATGAGCACATAGAAGTACATTTCATTTATCATTCATTTATAAATTAAGAGTAGTCACTTTGGAGTTCCACACATATGATGAATACATGCTACTTGACTCAAAACCCCAGAAAATGTTATCTGTTGTCAGTTTCTAGGCTAAAAGATATTCATACTACCTATTAATCCCTAAGGCAAAATTAAACCTTTGACTCTAAGGTCTCTTTTTACTAAGTTAGTTCAAAGATGCAACTTCAATGCATACTATTTATTAACAAGCACAATATCATAATAATCACTAATGATAACCAAATAATCTCAGATAAGCTCACTCTTTACTAAAACTCAACTTACAAGTCTCCTACTTTGAATGAGAGTTATCCTAGTTTCTCCAACTTCATTACTTTAGCATTTTACAATATGCTGTCAGTAGGGCTAATAATTTCTTATAACTCTGCCTGAAAAGTCCCCCAAACTTCACATAACAACATAAAGAGATCTTAATTTACTTGCCCCCTAAACAGTAAGTTATCTATTTTTAAGCAAAATATGCCCAATTAAATATTTAAGTTTTCAAACAATTTGACCACATTCTTTAACATTTAAAGTCATATCTAATAGTATACAGGTTAAAAAAGAAATTACCTTTCTAATGATATTTCTGACACAATGGTTTCCCAAATTTTAAAATGTAAGAAATTCAGAAGTATAAAAATAACAAACAATATTATGGATTCTAAAAAAAACATAAAAAGCCCTTTTCACCAAACAAATAATATCAATTCATTTGAATGCATCTCTAAATCCACTTATATAGAAAATCACCATCTATCACTTTGGTTTTCTATATTAATCACATTCAAACACAGTACAAAGTAATTACAATCAATAATAACAACAGCCAACACTTCTATAGTGCTTTGCATGTGTTACACATGCTGCCAAAGCATTCACAGCCTATTCCATTTTCTACTCACAACAACACTGGGAAATAGCTACCATCATTATCTCATTTTATAGATGAAGAAACTGAGGCAAACAAGTCACATAGCCAATAGATTTCTGAGACCAAATTTGAATTTAGGTTTTTCTGATACACGCTGTTTCTAAGCATATCACCATCATACCAAATTTCAAATGTATTTTGTGTTAAATTCTGATTTACCACAAATATCCCAATAGGGAGAACACATCCCACTTTAAGTGAAACCATATTATAATTTAGTTTCAGGACAAACCAACCAAACCAAATCTGTATTTAAAATTACTAGCAGCACTCCAATAATTTTATGCTGCAGAATGACTTCTAAGAGTTTCCATTAGCAAACATTATAACTTAATCAAATACTGTCCATCTGAAATTGCTAGCAGGAATTTCCCGAAAAAGTTTCTCAAATCTTCCTTATCTAAATAGAATGAAAAACCTTCTCAGATATCTTTCCAAAACTCCAAACTCTTAACTAAACCATGACTTGGAAGTTTACAATAAAGATACTACATGTTAATTACAAATTTTAGTGTCTAGTTTATAATAGTGTGGATTTCTACCAACCAGAGGGAAAAAAAGAAAGAGAAAGCAAAGTAAAAAAATCCTTCCTCTTCTTATCTGTCTTTATTTCTGCAATCTCCAATCTGGCCAAGGTTGAGAAGGCAGAGAGAAAGAAAGAATCTCGCAGCTTTCCTCCTGTCTTCCACCGACAGTTTAATCAAAAGTCAGTGACAATAAATGTCTGCTTAAAATCACTGACAGTTGAGTTTGGTATTCTTGCTGATTTGAGGCAGAGGGAGAACTCCAAGTTAGCAATGAACTTCCTAAGAAAAAAATCCCTAGGACCAGAAGGTTTCACAAGTGAATTCTAACAAACATTTAAAGAACAATGAATCCCAGTACTATATAAAGTATTTGGAAAGATAGACAAAGGAATCTACCAAATCCCTTTTATGACACAGATATAGTACTGATACCCAAACCAGGAAAAGTCAAAAAAGAGAAAGAGAATTATAGGCCAATTTTTCTGATGAATATTGGTGCAAAAATTTTAAATGAAATATTAGCAGAGATACAGCAACTTATCACCAAGATCATACACTATGGTCAGGTGGAATTTATATGAGAAATGCAGGGCTGGTTCAATATTAGGGAAACTAGCAGCATAATTGACCATATCAATAACAAAACCATCAGAAATAATTCATCATTTGACAAAAACTGCTGGGAAAACTGGAAATCACTATGGCAGAAATTAGAAACAGAACAACATACCATATACCAAGACAAAATCAAAATGGGCAGACAATTTACACATAAAGGATGATACCACAAGCAAGTTAAGAGAGCATGGCATAGTTTATCTGTCAGATTTATGGATAAGGGAAGAATTTAGAGCCAAAAAAGGTATAGAGAGCATTACAAAATGTACAATAGATAATTTTGATTATATAAAATTTAAAAGTTTTTGTGCAAAGAGAAGCAATGCAACAAAAATTATAAGAAAAGCAAAAAATTGGAGGGAGATTTTTACAGTAAATATCTCTGATAAAACCCTCATTTATCAAATACATAGGCAACTGAGTCAAATTTATGAAAATACAAGTCATTTCCCCAGTTGATAAATGGTCAAAGTATATGAACAGGCAGTTTAGAAAAAAGAAATCAAAGCTAGCTATAGTCATATCAAAAAATACTCTAAATCACTATTAATTGGAGAAATGTAAATTAAAACCACCTCACATTTATCAGAGTGGATAATGTGGCAAAAAAAGGAAAATGTTGGATGTTGGAGGGAATGTGGGAAAACTGGGACACTAATGTGTAGCAATTTGGAACTATGCCCAAAGAACTATAAAACTGAGAATGCCCTTTGATCTAGCAATACCATTACCAGGTCTATATCCCAAAGACATAAAAAAAAAAGCAAAGAACTTATTTGTTCAAAATTATTTATAGCAGCTCTTTCTATGGTGGCTAAAAACTGGAAATCAAAGGGATGTCCATCAATTGGAGAATGGCTAAATAAGCTGTGGTATAGGATTACAATGGAACATTATTGTGCTATAAGAAATGACAAGCAGCATGATTTCAGAAAAACATGCAAACACATGAACTGATGCATAGTGAAGTGAAGAGAACCAGGAGAATGTTGTACTCAGTAACATCAATATTGTTTGGTGAAGAATTACGAATGTTTTAGCTATTCTCAGCCATACATTGATCTAAGACAATCCCAAAGGACTAATGATGAAGCATCCTATCCACGACCAGAGAAAAAATGGATATTTATTGAATACAGACTGATGCATCTGGTTTTTTTGCTTTGTTTCATTTTTTTCTTTTGAGTCTTCTTATACAAAATGAAAATTTGTTTCATAATTGCACATGTATAACCTATATCTGATTGCTTACTATCTAAGAGAGCGGGGAGAAGAGGAGGAAAGGAAGGATAGAATTTGGAACTCAAAACTCCAAATAAAAATTGGAGGGAAAGTCTAATGTACAGTTGTGAAAAGTAATAAACAACTTAAAATTATTGATTCTATTTTCTTTCCTACTTCAGGGGGTTCAAATATTCCTTTGGAAATGAATTATTTTACCTTTAGCTTTGAATTTCTTCTTCAAAAACCTTTTATTAGTTGTGATTTTTCTTGGATGGTATTGAGTAAAGAATGTTTCATATATCTACTTTTCTAAGTAGCATGTCTAAACTCTTAATACAGTTTTAATTCTTAATACAGCTTTAATCCTCAATAGCTTAAAAAAGTCTTAGAGTAGTTTTAACATATTTTTAATGAAATTGTTATGTTTTACCTTTGGGCATATACATTAACTAATGGAATTATATCATTATCAAATTTTAATGCTTCCTTGTCTAAGATCATGATTTTTAGCCCTAATTTTTAAAATTTGCCTAAGGCATAATAAATAATGATCAGTTCCCTCCCTGATTGTAATTTTATATGAATCTTTATGTTTCAAGGTATTTATTGTAGCAACATATTGTTGGAATCTTTTTTCTAATCCATTCTGCTACTCTCCTTCATTCTCATGCTTGGTTATGATTTTTGATTGTGTATTTTCTTCTATTAAATCCTCTTTTCCTTGGAAGGAGAAAAAATAGTTAAGAATAGAAGGTAAAAAAAACTTTTTTGTTTTTGCTTGTCCTTCATTTTTGAAGAGGATCAATGACATCATGGGGTGATGTCTTGATTTGCCCATGAACTGGATGTAAGCGAGGCAGAATTGCACAAAGCCTCTCTTTTCAGAATTGTTGAAGTCCCAGAGCAAGAAAAAAGTCAGGATTAATGGTGATGGCTCAGGATGCAGTGGATGACCTTGGCATCTTTGATGTCTAACCAAATTCTGAATGCTCCACAATATCTGCTTCAGCTGCTTTCAAAATCAGTAAAAAAAAAAAAAAAAAAAACAACCCTCAAATAATAGATTTCTTGAAAAATAGAATGGAGCAAGTCACACTCAATAAGTTCACATAATAATAAGAAATATTGGAACAAGATCAAAAGTTTGTTTTTTAAAGAAAAGAAATCAGGCCAAGGAAAGGTAATTTGAGAATCATTGAGCTATCTAAAAGAGATAACCTTTCTTTGCTTCCTTTATCCTTATTTCCACAGAAGTAGGTGGTGAAAGGGAAAGAATGTGATAAAAAGAAATTGATCATCTATAACTGAAGTAAACTGTTCCCATTCCTTTGAAGTATGTTCTCTTTAGCTACATTATGCCCTGATCACTGCTTCTAATACTTGCCTATTTTTAACATTCTCTTTAAGATCCATTCTCCAAAGTTGAAGCTTATTTTATTTACAACTATTCCCTTACTCACTCCACCCTTCTTGGGAGGAGAAGTGAAGCTGGTGATCTTGCCCTTTCCCTTTCCCCTTTCCCTTTCCCTTCCCAAAACCTTAAACCTACCACACTCTGAAGCCCATAGATTGGACAACACAAGACCCCTGGCCAATCTCCTCTTAAGGGCTGTTTTCTGGACCCTCCTGGCTTATTATCAATAGTTATTGTTGCTGTTTCCCTGATGTAGTTATTTTTCTTTGCCTCATTAAAAGAGCCATCCCCTGACTACTTCTTAAACAGGCCTACTCACTCACCCTAAGTGAGTACCCAAAATATCTTGGCCTAAAGGGGCCAAGATCTCCCATTGTATCCTGAGCCATCTCCTGTTATCCTGATAAATATCTGGTCACTGGATTCAGATGGCTCTGGAGGGTAAGTGAAGCTGGTGACCTTGGACAGCCCTCCACTCAAAATAAAGTCAAGTGTAAGTCATGTCATCATTTTTCTGATGGTATGGTCTTCTTCTGCAGTGAAGGATGAACACAAGAACAACAACCACCCTTCTTGGACCTCTCTGTTCACACTTTTTTTCCCCATCGAGTTTAATATTTTATTATACCAAATTGATATATGAGTTCAACCCTTCTTTGCCTGATTCAGACAAGTGTGAGGTTCATGAGATGTCCACTTCCCTAATCCTTTCAAAAATTCAAGCCAGCTCTGGTGTTTTTAATTAGAACTGCTTGAAACTTATTCAATTTTAAATATGCATTTTCAGGGTAAGTTATTCTTAAAAGTATACCTTTATCTTTTGCCTTTTGGAATACTCTAAGATTTTTCTCTAATTTATCATAGTTGCAGAACCTGACAAAAAGATGGTTATTTGGTTTCTTGGTTCTTGAACTTTTTATGAATGCTTGGAATATTTTTTCTTAGACTTGGAAGATTTGGATTTTGCTATGGCTTTCCTGGATGTTTTTATTTTGTTTGTTTTTTGCATGTTTATTTTGTATGTTTATTTTGATGTCTCTTTATCAAGATGACTGCAGATTTCATTCCATTCTCATTTTATCCAATTGCTTATCAGTATCAGTAGAACTGAGCAACTTTCTTATGATTTCTTGAAATATGGCTTTCAAGCCACCCAATGATTATTAAATTATCTCTTCTTGACTAACTTTTCTATTTTTGGTCTTTTGTGTTGTTCTTATATATGTTGTTGTGTGGTATCATTGTTTGATTTGCTCCATTGTTTTTCAAGGAGTTTACTAATTGGATAAGGTTTTCAACCTCCTGTTCTCCTAATGTTTCTTTCTTCAAGAACTCTAATTCAATTCTTTAACTCTTACTTCTTTTATTCCATCCACCCCTGGAATTCTTATCGTCAAGCCACTTTTTCTCCTACAGAATTCCTCTTGTAGATCCTATGGAACTACTCAGCTTAGTTAATAATGGTCTTTCTTTGAGGGACCAAAACCCTCATCCATGGAAGCCACTAGAAAGAGAGTGAAACTGTCTCATGTTGACAGTTTTAAAGATGCAACCAATTCTGACTACCACCCAATGGAAATAGGTTCCCACTCTTGTAATAGGGAAATTTGGAATGTCTTCTACAAGAAGCAGTTCCTCCACTGTAAGTAATCTGCGAATATGCTTGGTTACACCAGAAAAAAAAAACAAAACTTTACTTAACATTATTCCTATTGTAATTTGCAAATTCATATTCAAATGCTAGTTAATTTTTTCTTATGGAGGCAAGGATATTACAATTGAAAGGTTATTGAAAAAGTTCAGAGATAAATTGGAGTGGCAGTAATGTGAGGGGAGAGTAGGAATGGATGTGAGGGATGTTGTCATGGAGTGTGACCTGTGCATTGTCAGGCTCTACAGATGGCAAGAACTAGTAAGTCCTCTTAATTGCTTCTCAATAGAAGTGATTACATTAACTTCTAGAAAAATATAGAACCTCCTCCATTAGATTTATCACTAATCAAAGAGATTAGTCAAATATTCATACAATAATCTATTTGCTTAAGAAAATCTAATGTCTAGACCATTGGTATAGTAGCAATCCACTGAATTAGACCACCAGTTTTGGACATTATATTTTAAACATTTTCAATGCACAAAAATTTAGGTTTGGAATGGATCATGACCTTGACTTAAAAAATAAGTATGCTGAGGCCTAAAAAGGTGAAATAATTTGCACTTTGTCATATAAGTAATTAGCAGCCAAACTATGTTTCAAATCCAGGTCTCTGATTATAAATCTAATGCATTTTCCACCACATAGTAATAGGGGAGTTATTTTGAGAGACCAAAATTCTTCAAATTTTAACATCTTACTTTTCCTGGAATAATTAAAGTTCTCATCTCTTTTACAACTTTGTTTAGTAACAAACATATCTCTAAGCAAGACTGACCTGAAATGAACTGTATCTCTTATAAACACTACTTCCTTTTTTCTTTATCTTTTAAAATAAATGGTTTATTTTTTTATTTTTATATCACCAGAATTTCTCTGAATATCCTTTCCTTTGCCCCCTTCCAGAGAACCATTCCATATAACAACTATTTTTTAAAGAAAAAAGGAAGAAATCAGCAAAGCTGATAGACATATTGAAAAATTTTGGAAATCTATGCAATGTTCCCTATCTGCATGTGAATCTATCACCTCTACAGGGGAGCGTGGTAGAGGTATCTTCTTATTACACTGAAAAAAAATTTGCATGTGAGCTGTTCCACCTTGAGAAACTGACAAATGCTGGAAATCATGCTTGATTTATTGTATTATTGATTATCTAGACTTAAGGAAGTGATGGGGGAAAGTGTTAATAATAAAGATTAAACATTATTATATATTATATATTATTCATTATTCAGTATATTATTCATACATGTTTAGAGAATTAGTTATTAAATATTTACCAGCACTCTCCTGGTTGTAGTCACTATGTATATTATTTCTTTGTCTTTCTTTATATCACTCTGCATCAGTTAATACAAGTTTCTTGATATTTCTCTATATTCATAACATTTGGCATTTCTTATAGAACAATAATATTCCATTACATTCTTGTGCCACAAATTCTTAATTTTTTCCAATTCTTTGCTATTAAAAAAAAGTGTTGCTATAAATATTTTGATGCATATTTCTTCTCATCAAAGACCTCCTCTGAGTATATGCTAGTAGTGAAATTTCTGGGTTGAAAGAAAGGAGATTTTAGTCATTTTATTTGCATAATTCCCAACTGCATTCCAAAATGGTTGTACCATTTTATAACTCTACCTAATGTACCTATCTTCAAAGAACCCCTCAACATTGACTGTCTTTTGTCATCTTTGCCATTTTACAGAGTGTAAGGTAAAACTTCAGAATTGTTTTGATTTACATTTCTCTTATTATTAGGTTTTGGCATGATCCTTCATATAGTTATTAATAGTTTATATTTTGAGAAACTTTCCTTAATTTTTTTTACCACTTCTCTATTGGGGAATAGTTTTTGAATATTACTTGAAATATACTATTATGCGTAATGAAGAAAAAGCCTGACCTTAACAAATGTCAAATCACCATTTGGCACCAAGTCAAATAATGATACTCTAATACATTGTTTAGAAACAATTAATCTTAGGATTTTTTTTACCTTTGCATATTGTATTGGCTAATGAGAATATAGGACAAGTTTCCCTCATTATACTTTGAATTACCTTGATCTTTTTTATAAAGAGAATCCAATTTTCCTATTGCCTTTCAGTACAGTCTTAGATATATTGTCACAAAGACAATACTCTAATAGTTGAAAACTTGAGGTGTGAAAGGGTCTTTTAAAAAATTATTAATGTGTTTTTTTACATTGCAAACATTTCCAGATTACTCTCATTCCACAAGAGTTCTCTTGTAATAAAGTAAAACAATTAAGAGAAACCTATAATATCATGACCTCATCTGAAAGTATATATGCAATATTTCATATGTGTAGCACACAACCTCCCCCCAGTTTCTCTATTTTTACGGTGTTTTGTTTTCTCTTCTTCCATTTTTAAACTTAAAAACAAAGAAAGGGACCATCTTGCATAAGTGGGATACAAAGTGAGATGCAAAAGTAAACTGCTTAATTTCTTGTTACACATTTAGGTGGAGAAAATAAACATTAGACACAGACTTCTTCTAAGGCTGTGTCTAAAGATAGGTGTCTCCTTCCTTGTGTGTACCATTGTGTAATCACCTCAGTAGATGCTTTTAAATCTGTCTGACTTGCCCAAACAGAACTTTGTACCCTTACTTTATCCAAATTCAGCTGTGTCCTCTCTACCCACCAAGCCTGGGACTATACTAAGTGGAAATCAAATTGGTGGTTAAAAAGGGAGAACCTAGAGTACACTAAAGGGGAAAAGGCCAAAGTATTAGCTTCAGAATGTGAAAAAGAGAAAAAAGGAAAGCAACATTAATTAAGCATCTGCTATGTGCCAAGTAGTCTTTTAAATGTTTATCAAAAAGTTGTCCTTTTAGGAGTTTTGATTTATTCACTCATTTTAGTGTTTTTGATTAATAGAAATTGATATTGAAAAAAAGAAAGACAAATTCCTTGTAGTAAACATGCCTAGTCAAGCAAAATAAATTCCTTCATTGGCTACATACAAATATAGAGGTGAGGAGGTGAAGAGTATATCTCATCCTTAGCCTCCAGAATCATAGTTGGTCATTGTATTAATCATAGTTTTTACAGCTTTTAAAGTTGTTTGTCTTAACAGTGTTGCTAATGTATAAATTGTTTTCCAGCATCTATTCATTTCTTTCTTCATCAGTTTATACAAGTTCTCAAAATTATTCATTTTTATAATAGTGATGTTGTAATATAAATTGTTCTTCTAGTTCCACTTATTTTGCTCTGAATCAGCTTATATAAATCTTTTCCAGACTTTTAAAGGTCATCTATTTCCTCATTCCTTAAAGTTTCATATTAGTTTCTATCGCATTCACATACCACAACTTATTCAACCATTCTTCAATTGCTGGCCATCAGTTTTTAGCTCTTTGCCACCATAAATAGAGCTACTTTACATATTTTTATGCATGGCAACTTTTCCTACTTCTTTAATCTTTTTTTAGGGGTATGGGTCTCAAAGTGGTATAGCTAGGTCAAAGGGCACATTATTTTCCTGTATAATTCCAAATTGTTTTTAAAAATGGTTATATCCATCACAGGTCAGCCAATAGTATATAAATGTGCCTGTTTTGCCCCAGACTCTCCAATATTTGTCACTTTCCTTTTCTATCAATTTTGGAACTCTGATGGATGTGAGGCAGAATGTCAAAAACACTCATTTGCAATTCTCTAATTAGTAGTTATTAGGACATTTTTCACATGGTTATATATAATCTGGATTTCTTCCTTTGAGAATTGCCTGTAACTATCCTTAGACCCTTTATTAACTGGAGAATGGCTCATATTCTTACAATTTGAATCACTTCCTTGAATATCTTATAAATGAGAACATTATTAGAGAAACTTGTGAAGATTTTCCCCAGTTAATTATTTCCCTTTATATCTTAGCTTCATTAGATTTGTTTGTCCAAAAGCTTTTTAATTTTACGTAATAAAAGTTATCTATTTTATCTTCTGTGTTCCCCTTTATCCCTTCAATTTAGTACACGTTTATTAGGGGTCTACTATGTGCCAGGCACTGGGGATACAAATAAGAAAATGAAAGACAGGCCCTGAAGGAGCTTACGTCTTAATGGGAGAAGAAAACACAAAACGAAGCTGGAAGGGAAGGGACAACACCAGGGGCACCCAGCAATGGGGGTGGATGGTGTAGTGATTCAAGTTCCATGGAGTTCAAACCAAACAAGCTACAGATGGAAAGTTAGCTGAAAATTCCAGATCCCTGCCCCCTATAAAGGAAAGCTTTGAAAATTTAGTGTTCTAAACTCCAATCAGAGGGGAGAGGAGAATGAGTGAGTTGAGAAGGTGTTGAGTATCCCAAAGCTGAGCTACCTCCATGATGATGAGATTTTAGGTCATCAACTTCTCCTCCTAGAAATGTTCCATAGACTTCAAACCTAGCAGTGCTGCAGATGAACCTTGTCATTAAATTTTCTTCTATCTATAGATCTTAAAGGTAATTTCCCTCATGTTTCTCTTGTTTACAATGTGAACTTTTATATCTTGGTCACATTCATTTGGAACTTATCTTGGTATAAAGCATGAGGTATGTCTGTTGAATTATTTCTAAACTGCTGTCTAATTTTCCCAAAAATATAAGAAAAAAATCAAATAGTGAGTCATTTCAGGAACTAGATTCTTTGTGTATGTCAAATGCTAAGCTACTATATACATTTTCTCCTAAATATTATATGCCTAATCTCTTCCACTGGTGGATCTATTTTTAAATGAATACCACATTTATTTCAAGAATTATAGTTTTGCAAATAATGGTAGTTCTAAGCTCCCTTTGTGACCATTTTTATCGCCATTTTTTGAAATTATTATTTACCTCCATATGAATTTCAACACTTTTTCCTAATTCTCTGAAATCATATTTTAGTAATTTGATTGGCATAGCATTAAATAAGTAAATGAATTTAGGTAGTAATGCCATTTTCAGTATATTGACTCATTCTACTAATATTTCCCAATTACTTAAGTCTATTTCTGTAAATATTTGTATTATTGTGTGCAATCTCCCAAGTATGGCATATATTTTGTTGTACTTTAAAATGAAATTTCTCTTTCCTTCTGTTCCTTTTCAATTTTATTCATATTTATCATGCAAGCTTGATGGCATTATTTTACCTCACTTTAGTTAATTCTTTAGGGTGTTTTAAATTCATCATATCATACGCAAAAAGTAATAATTTTATTTCAGCTTTACCTATAGTTATTTCCTCAAATTTCTTTTTCTTTTTCACCAGAATAATATTCTACTACAATGTCAAATAGATATAATGATAGTGGACATCCTGTCACTTCTGGTTTTATTGAAAAGGATTTAAGTGCATCTCCATTAATTATAATCACAGCTCTTGGTTTTCAAAATATACGATTTATCATTTTGGGGCAGCTAAGTGGCACAGTAGATAGAGGGGTCTGAAGACATCTTTCTGAGTTCAAATCTGGCCTCAGACACTAGCTGTGTGACTTTGGGCAAGTCATTTAAGTTTGTTTTCCTCATCTGTAAAATGACCTAGAGAAGGAAGTGGCAAACCACTTCACTCTCTTTGCCAAGAAAACCCCAAATAAAGTCATAAAGAACAGGACATGACTAAACAATAGCAACAAACTTGTCATTTTAAGGAAAGATTCACTTTTCCTGTTTTCTATTGTTTTTAACAGAAATGGGTATTATATTTTGTCAAAAGCTTTCTCTACATCAATCATTATGATTTTGTTATTAATACGGTTAATTCAGATTATGGTTTTCCTAACAGTAAGCTAAGTTATCTAATATTAAATAGAATTAGAGTTAGAATTAAATGCAGAATTAGGGTTAGAGGTAGAAGCAGGGTAGAAGTAGGGTTAGAGTTAGGTTTAATTGACACTGCATTTCTAGAATCCCAGAATGGTTGGAAGATCACTTGCCCCAGAGTACACGATGCTTTCACAGGAGCTATTGCAGGAAGTAGAATCCAGATGCCCTCTTTAGTAGCCATTCCAACCACTGGATGAGGTTGCTGCCATATTGCTTGATCTTGCTTCTTGTTACAATGTAACTTGTGGCTAATATTTCCTAAGTAGTCAGTCTCTATCAGGCAGTACGCTACTGTGAACTATCACAGGTGACTTTTCTTGAGAAAGACCACAGAGCTCATTTGTACAAGAGATCATAGGTATTGCATAGGTATTGCCCGTGGAAAATGAAAGAATTCTTTGAGTTTTCCTTACTTTTTGTTTATAACCTCATTCACATTATTCCTCTCCATATATTCTGTTATGCAGCCAACAAGGACTTCTAGTTATTTCCTGAATACGACATGCTATTTCCTTCCTCCATTTATGTAGCCTCCTTTTCCTCTCTCCTCTTCGCATCATTTCTAAATCCATTTTCTTCTTCAACACAGGTCAGGTGTCATGTTGCCTGTGAAGGCCACCCTGATTCTATCAACTGAAGATGCGATTTATTCCCTCAGATTTCTAGGAGAATATTGTTTGGATCTTTCTTTTGCTCCCAACACTCAGTCAGGAAACAAACATTTTTTAAAGCAGCTACAAAGAAAATCAAGACAGCTCTCCAGGAGTTCAGAGTCTGATGTAGGGAGAGGAGGCACATGAAAACAACTGTGTACAAAATGAATTAGAGATAACACAAGGAATAACTAACATTTAAGAGGAATCAGGAAAAACTTCTCATAGGGTTTTTAAATGGGACCTGAAGGAGGCCATGGAAGCCAGGAGGCAGAGATAAAGAGGAATAGCATTTCAAGCACTGCAGACTCAAGTAGGGAAATGGAGTAGCAGGTAGGCCCATGTCACTAGATCACAGAGTACATGAAGGGAATGTCATATAGAGGAGTTAATGTGAAACGAGGCTGGAGAGACAGGATAGAACCAAGATTTGGAGAGCTTTAAATGTTAGGTTGAGAAGTTTGTATTTTGTTCTAAAGGAAAAAACTACCGAGAGTTTTTGAACAGGGCTCAGGATTATGCTTTAGGGAGAATATTTTGATAATTGCGTGGAAGATACACTAAGGCCAGGAAAGACTAAAGACTCAAAGAGAGGGATGAATGTGAGAGGAGATGAAAAAACCTAAACACTGCTCCTCTATGTATAAGAGACATAGAGGAGCAATGGGAGTGATTTTATAGAGCTGACTGGGCAACTAAACAGGATGAGGAAGATCAAGAATAACTCTAAGGTTCTTATGAAAAAAATGGTGGTGAAGGTGATAAGTAAGTTTGAAGGAAGGACAGATTTTTTATTTTTTGTTTGAAGGAGAAGAACAATGAGTTCTGTTTTGGTAATGTTGAATCTGTGAAGCTGATAACCCAATACAAGCTCCTCATTCTAGAAATGAAGAAACTAAAGCCAAGGAAGATGAACAGACTCTCCCAAAGGTCACCCAGATACTAAGTGTCTGAGAACAGATTAGAACTCAGAAAGATGAGTCTTCCTGACTCCAGGCCTAGCACTCTATTCACTGTGTCACCTAGCTGCCCCATACTTACAGTGTACCTTAACATATACGAAGCATATTCTTCAGAATCCCTATGAGGTAGAGAAGGAGAGTACTATTATCCTTCTTTTGCAATTGCGGAAATAGACTCAGAGAGGTTATGGCTTATCAACAGTAATTCATACAGCTACTGAGAGTAGCAGATGAAATTCAAAAACAGTTCTCCTTGTGGCAAAACTCTACTAATTGAAAGAAGCCTAACAAAGTTATCATGGGAGGTCATGTTTATTTTATACAAATTGGGGTTTATATGGAAAAGGAACCTGCCATGGTGAATGGATTGCTGGATTTAGATTCAGGAAGACCTAACTCAGGCAACTCTGTAAGACTTTGAGAGACAGTACAGTGCAAAGGAAAGAGTTTTCTATTTGGATCCAAAGGACTTGAATTAAATTGCAACTCTTCCATTTACTAGTGTAGGACATTCAGCAACTCTCATCTCATTTCTCCGGACCTCAATTAAGCTGAAGCTTAAATACATAATGAGAAGATGGGACTCATTGAAAAAGACCAGGATGTTGGGAAAGATTGAAGGCAAAAGGAGATGGCAGAGGATGAAATGCATAATATCATGGAAACAATGAACATGAACTTGGACAAACTTCAAGAGATGGTGGAGGATAGAAGGGCCTAGTGTGCTATGGTCTATGGGGTCACAAAGAGTCAGACTTGACTGAATGACTGAACAACAATTTAGAGCATTCAGCCAGATGACCTTTGATCTTCTAGCAATAAATCTATGTTTCTATGATTCTACAACCTGCCAAATTACAGATGATTTGTGAGTTGGTGGAGGCAGTTCCCATACCAATAAAATCACATATTCTTGAAATATTGAAGTATTTATGGAGAAATGGAACACTCTGCTGCCCTGATCTCTCTGTCTCTGTCTCTTTTTCTCTTTGTTTCTATCTCTCTCATCACAGAATGCTCTAGACAAACTGTAGCATAGGCAGAATTGTTTGGTCTTCAAGCTGGCCTTGCTATTCAGGGTCTTTTCCATTCTTTGTTCCCTAAAGTTGCCCTCCCCATCCTCCAGATTTCAGGACTCTCATATTGCTCTATCTCTAGTCCTTAAAGGAGGAAAGAGCTCATCAATCTGATGTACACTAAATTAGCTTAATGGGGTGTGTGTGTGTGTGTGTGTGTGTGTGTGTGTGTGTGAATGTTTTTCAAAGGAAGTTTTGCCAGAGATTGCCTAACTCACAGGAATGAATTGCTAATGATGGGATTTCATGGGAGATGGGCCTCTTCAAATACAACAGTGTTGGAAATCATCCCTGAACTGACTCACATAACGGTCACACTACTTAGAATGCTTTTGGAAAATGAAGGTCCAGACATTAGACATAGGCAACTACTACATAAAAAGCTTCATTAGGCAAGCTGACATTTACAGTAGTCGTCAGAGTTCCCAATTAAAGAATGAGACACCCAAAATTAAGGACATTTACAGCATTTACTGGAACCTGCCATTCACGGTGTAAAGAAGTCATCACATCTTTGTGGACAACAATTTTTAGATCTTTTTTTAAATCAATCTAAAATAGAGATCAACCACTATGCAAGAGTTATCATTACCCATTTGTAATGTTATAGCTCTGGACACATATCCAAAGCAGCTGGTGGTGCATTGGACAGAACATTGAGCCTACAGTCAGGAGCACCTGAATTCAAATTCTCCCTCAGACATCCACTGTATGATCTTGGAAAAACATTTAACTTCTCATTGTCTGTTTCCTCAACTGCTAAATGGAAATAATAATAACACCTACCTCACAAGGTTGTTGTGAAAATCAAATGAGATAATATTTGTAAAAGTACAGTGGCTGGCCTATAGTAGGTGATTTAAGAATATTATTCCCTTCCTTTCTCCTATATATTCAGAGGATGTTGAAAAAATGATGAGCATAATGAAGTTATTTATTCAACACATATTTATTAAGTGCTCAATATGTGCAGAGTACTGGTTAGGTTCAGGAAAAAATATAAAGTTTATCGATATGACATATACAAAGACAGATAACCAAAATGAAAAAAAAATGAATGAAAAGGTATAGGAAATGGTGCTATGCTAAGTCTGAGAGGAATAACGTAATGCAGGGAAATCATATTTTGTAAGTATGCCAACAGAAAGCCAAGGCTCTAGAAATTTTTTGTTTCTGTACCTCAAAGGCTATTTGAATAGCTTCATGCCCTTGGTTGCTAACTCTATTGCCAAATGTCAAATCTACTGAATTTAAAGGGCCACCATTATGGAAGAGTGGTTAGACATAATTTCTCTAGCCTCAGAGGTCAGAATTAGGACCTATAAGTGGAAGATGCAGAGAGGCAGATTTCAAGTTAAAATAAGAAAAAACTTCCCAATGAATAGAACTATCTGAAAATTGAATGAGTTTTCTCAGAAGAGAGAGGCTTCCACCTCACTAGAGGTCTTAAAGTGAAGTCTGGAAGACCTCCTGATGGGTACATCAGAGCAAAGACTCTTGTTTGCATAAGTGTTGGACTAGAAGGCCTCTGGAGCTATAACTAGAACAAAGAAATCAGGGCTCTGAAGCAGAGCACAGAAATATAAAATAATTATTTCTAATGATTGTATAATTCAAGTGTTTAACAATTATATATATATTAACAGTATTTTTACACCTTCAGGAGCATAGCATAGAAACTAGGTAGCAAGAATAATTAAATTGGGAAGTTACCAGATAGTATCGCTCTTAGGTTAGTTGTCACATAACAGGTAAGTTTTTCCCCACCTGGGTCTAGTCTTTCTTTTTCTTCATAGTAACCCCTCCACTAGCACATCTTAGGTGCCCAAAGGGTAATTTTGTATCCTGAGGTCACTGTTTCTCTGCCTCTTCTTCACGGAGCAATCAGTGTACTGGAGTTCAAATGTACCCTATGGTTCATTTGAAGGATTGTTTAGTGTTGCCTGTTTTAGGCATCATTTCTGGTCTCAGACACCAAAACTGCTTGTTATTGCTTTGATGTCCTCTGAGGCACCTTCCAATTATCAGATTCTGTGACTCTGTGATATCCATCCCTCAGTTCTATTGAAACATTTCAAGAATCCTAAGCTGCTCCTTATTCTCCTCATCTCCTCATTGTCCATTGTAAATTTTTACCTGTTGTGGGGGGAAAGAGACTGAAGGAAATAGGATCTTCTTGTGCTTCCTGGAAAAGGGGTCTGCCACCTATCTTCAGGTATGCTCTATATCATCTGATAGCTTATATAAAGAGGAAGTTTCCCATATGTGAAAGAAAATCCTTCCCATTCAGGAAACTTTGAAAACTATGGGAAATTGAGAGACCAGAATTCATCACATATATTAAAAATTAGGTTTCCCACCCTATTTCTCCTTCACTGGTCCCAACCATGCCCACACATGAAATAAGTGTTGTATTATATTGGTCACTCTGAACTGCACACTAAACTATTTTCACATTTGTTTATATAAAGACTTTCTTGTATGTAGTAGAGACTCATGTGGTTGAACTAGATGATCTGTATGGTTTCTTCTGTCTCTTAGGATTCTTTGGTTCTATGATTCTTTCTGCATTGGAACTGTAAAATGCAACAAATTTAAGAGTATTGCAATGGAGTAGCAGTGCTCTAGTTCAAACCATCATGCTTCCACATCCATGCAAAATAAGTAGAAATGTACATCTTTCATAAAGCAAGCAATATTTTGCCCCCAATTTTTCTGCTAGGTGTAATTACACCAGTCCAGATGTGGATTGGCAACTTATTTGTAATTTACCATTTTCTCTCTTTTTAAAAAGTGTCATTTTTACATCATTTGTTTATAAATATACCCTTCATTCCCCAAACCTAGTTAGCATTCCTTTATAGCAATTTTTTAAAGTTCAGCAAAGCTAAACAATACATAGATTGTGCTTTACATCATATGCAACATTTCACACCTATCATTCCTTACTTCTCTGATGAAAGAAAGGAGGTGCATTCTTTCTGAGGTCAAGTTTGGTCATTATAATTTTACAAGGTTCAGTTTCATTTCATTGCTATTTACATTTACCATGAGTTTACATTAACCATGAATAAGGTTTCATTGGCATCCCACGGTACCCCCGAGTGGTTAGAAAAACTAGTTTCATTTTTTCTAGGGATACAAGGAACTAAGCCCCAACTGGCGTTGCCCTTTCCAGTCAAATCTTGCTGTGAATCATCTGCTGTTCGCTGCTCAAGTCGTATACACATTCCCTTCTCTCAGTCCAAACACCAGCAATTCCGGGTGAGCATTACAACTGACAGCTGTTTTACAAAGCCCTGGATCTGGTTTCTCTCCCATCCAATGCCCTTTCCTCTCAATTCCACTCCACCCACTCTTCTGGTTCCCGATATCTGATGCCTGTGACCTTTGCCGAGATTCATGTAGGGTGCTCTACCTCAGAGGCTCCAAGTGATGACTCCTAGGAACTTCCCAAAGGCTAAGAAGCAGCAGGATACAACAAGTGGGGGGCGGGGGGGGGGGGGGGGACGGGGGATAGGGAGGGGTATGAAATGTATCGGGGGCGGGACTGACTGAGAGGTGGGTGAGCTTCCTTGATGCCTTTGTCCTCCGAGTCTTCCTTCAACTTGGAAGTTAAAAGGATGCCTTGTTCAGGGACCTTCACAGTGAGACTGAGATGTCTAGAGCCTCCCCCCTCCTCATCTTCGCGTCCTCCTCTTCCCTTCCATCTCCTCCTCTTTTCCCTTTCCCACTCCATTTCTCTCTATCCCAATCTCTCCTTCTTTTCTTCCTTTCTCCCCCTCCTTTTTCCTCTTCCTTCCCTTCCCTCCCTTTTCCTCATTCCCTCATCCAAAGCATTAGACCTGAAAATGGTCAAAACAAAATCCAAGAGCAACACCCGATCTCTTCCCAGTTCTTTTGAAAATCCCTGCCCTCACTTCACTTTCTTGAATCCTAAGCTTGGTTAGTATTTCAGTTCGTTAACTGTCTGACAGCAGCTTGCGTCTCGTGACTGAGAGCTGGGCGTAACAGTATTGAGGAGCTCTCTGCTGCTTCTCCTACTTCTGTGTTGGACAGCACCTCTGTACCTCTTTCATGGAAATTTGACATTGGTGTCCAATATCAAATCCCTTTACACTCATTTGGAAACGATGCAATTAGGGAGAGAGGAGCTGGAACTCGAAGGAAAATAGCTCTTTGTCACCAGAATTTTACAAATACTTCATGCCAGTGCTGTGCTGTGCTCATAGCCCCATGGCTCCTTCCCTCTATATTTTAATTTCTGATGATTAGTCTCTTGAAGTAGGTATCTTCTCTGTACCTGTCTGTGAAAAGTATCTCTCCAGAAAGCAGAGGCTTTGTTAAAAACAAACAAACAAACAAACAACCCACCAGACCATTTCACTTTAAACTGCACCTGGTTCAAACATGGTAGCTCTAACCAAAGCTATTGTGATCTCCTTCAACCTGGCTGCTAGTGTCAAGCCATGATACTTCTCCCATCTCAAATGCACAATGGACTTTCTCCTATTCACAGGGTGAATAAAATGCCATTGAGTAAAATGGGAGCCTTCAGATGTTGTCAGATAGAAGGATGGTGGTGTCAAGTCTCCCCCAAAAGAATGATGTACTTAGGAATATCTCTTTCTCATTCTGTTAAGGTGTCTTTTCAGATCAAAGAAATTGTATGACTGGAGATGCTTCTTTGAAATGAATATACTTTTAAAAATCAGGATTCTTTGATAGATGAAAAGAAGGAGGGAGATAAGGGAAATTCCTGGTGATTTTACTTATGTTAAAATTCCATAGATTTGGCTGCTTCTACTTTTTTTTTACATCAGCAATAGAAAGTATGACATGCAAAAACATCATTGGCCTGTGAAAGAAAATCAAAATTCCCCGTAGGCGTCAAGGTACTTTATATGTAAGAGTCAGCCAAGCTCTGATGATCAACAGGGAGACTCCAACTTCTGGAAACAACATGGGTGAATATAAGACAACTTGGTATTCATTATTGAAAGGAAGGAAAGTCTTTCAGCATTGAAGTTAGTCCAACAAGTGCAGTGACTCAAAGTACAGGCATTGTATACTAGTGAATAGACCATGGGAATAAGATTAGCCAGCCAGGGGATTCCAAGTGGGATGACTGAGTCTTAATATATTTGTTTTGGTAGTTTTTTTCAGGTTGATCACCTTATTTCAACTGACTGGAATGGTGTTATCCTACAACTTCAGTAGCTGTAATCACTACCAAATGGCAAGTGACTATGAAAATATAATATATAATAAGAAACTGGAAACTTTGTATGATTCGGAATCGGTGAGTGACGGGATTTAGGATGAATCCCCATAGAAACACTAGTTGCAAAAAAAATTGTTTTCCAGTTTTTAAATTTAAGAAAAAACACAACAGTCACTAGGACACCAGGAAAGAGGGAATAGCTGAAGCACAGGTTTATTATAGACTTCCTAAAAGAGTCCCATTATCCCAGGGAAAGCTTGTGTTTGTGACTTCCTGGAAGTAGTTGAAAGATTGTTCTTAATTTATTTTATTGAGAACTTTATTCTAAGTTAATAAGATGTGAAATACAGTCAATGAATTTAATGCATACTCAATATGGGAATAAGGATGTTTTGTTGAATGTGAGGATGTGTGTGTGTAAAAGGATGTCTACCTTAGGCCAAAAACTTATTGAGTGTGTCTTGTACATATGCTAATTTTAAAAACCTGTTCTGACTTTTGAAAAAAGAATTTAGAAGTTTCCTAACTGAATATTTCTTTAGCTTGAAGGGAAGAAATGTGCCTTTTATGTGCCAGGCACAGGACTAAACAATTTACAAATATTATCTCATTCAAATATGGTAAAGGACCAGAATAAAAGAAGAAATTTCGCTCTGCCAATACTTCTAAACAATTCTAATTCTTTGAAATGGGTTGAAATAGGTTTAATGGAAAGGTTTGGTAGGAAGGCAATTATTCCCTTTTGATGAGATGTCCCTTCCTCTATACTCAGATTGAGAGCATTCACTCTTAGGAAAATTGCTATAGTAAGTTTGTCTTTTTTCTTCTAGTTATCGTCTGAAAATAATAATTTGTTCTGTGAAACCAAGGTGAGTAGTGTTATATCTGTTGCTGGGGGGTGAAGAGAGGCAACTCTGCAGTGGGATGGAAGTGGAGCTGTTGAGCTTGAGGAGGCAATGTTTAGAGATGGCTCTTCAGTAGGGACTGAGCCCCTGGACTGGATCGATCACATTTTAGGAACACAGACAGGATTCTTAAAGGGGATGGAGTAGACACCTTCTGGAAGGCCATGACTTTGACCTAATTAGAAACCTCAAGTAAGCCTCACTTAAGTTAGAGGGATCCTTCCAGCACAGATTTTCTTGGATATGGATGTGGGGAGGGAAGTAGGGAGGGAGCCAAGGGAGGAGGAGGAATGAAGGGATCAGAATTCAGTACTGGGAAGGTCTAGGGCGCCACCTATGGTTGTCACTCTGACAGTGAGCTTTGGGTCTGAGACTTCAGTAGCTCTAGTGAATAAAGGAATTTCGGAAAATCTAGTAGCGCCTTCTTCTCCTGGGCTTTCACATTGTTCTCTTTTTCCTCCTTCTCCTCCTTCTCCTCCTGCTTCTGTTCATACTCCTCCTGCTCCTCCTCCTTCTCCTCTTCCTTTTCCACCCCATTTACTCATCCCTCCTACTCCTCTCTGTTTGCTTTTCTTTCATTTCATCTTTCCCTACCACTCCTTTCCTTCCATTTCTCTTCCTTTCTCTCTCCCCTGCCACTCATTTTCCTAGCTTTCTCTTTTGCGGACTTTCCCCTTTCTTTGTTTTCACTTTCTCTTTCAATCCTTTCCGAAACAGAGTGATTGTCTAACTGTCATAGAGCAGCTTGCCCACAATTGGTCAAACAACTGTTCCTCTGAAATGGGGGAAACTGTTGAAGATTTCGTGAATAGGACTCGCATTGCCCTGAAGAATTATTGTCCAGTCTTCCAGGGAAATCAGGTACAGGCTGGCATCGATGGGGTTCCAACTCTCCATCATCAATACCTTAAGCTTTGGGGCTAATACTTAAGCAGTACTAACTGAACAAGAATTTCTGATCTGGGGTTTCTACAAAGGAGGTCTTTTGCTCCTCCCCCCCTTCCTCCCTCTTTCAGCACTTTCCACCTAACACTGAACAATAACTACGGTTTCGAGAACTTTGTAATTGTTCATGCTGAATAGAAAGTGGATTGAACCTGCTGTGAAAATGCAAAAACTAGTTTGGGAGTGTATTCTCCCTGCTACACCTGAGGGTGACTAATGAAGGAGACAGTCTGGTAAAGCGAAAAATGTATGACTTCGGGGGGTCTTCAGTTAGACTTCTAGCTCTACTATTTTAATTGAGCCTACGTGCATTAAGCACATGCATGACACTGGGTAAGTCACCACACTTTACCGGGAAAGGTTGCAGTTTCCCCCATTTGGAAAAGAGGGGGTGGGATAAGACCATCTCTAAAATCCAGCTCTAAATCTGTAGCTCTACGGCCATTCTTGAAACCTTAAGAGAGTCTAATCTTTCACTCTTTCCATTTTATAAACCTTCAGTGAAGCTGTACAGGGTATCTTTCAACCTTCCTTTGAACTAGACAGTCAGTAGCTTTGAAAATTTCTTGTGGTGGTGGTGCAGGCTTGTGTGTATTTTAAAGCTAAGTTCTTTGCTACAACACAACAATATTTTGCACATATTTTTCTAGGAAGGAAGGAGGGATGGAAGAAGAGAGGGAAAGAAGGAAGGAAAAATTACTGGTGCTGTCTGCAGGGAAATGAAACAAAAATAATTCCAGGATTAAAAAGATTAACAATTCAATTGAACGAACATTTATCAAGTACCAACTGTGTAAATATTACTGTGTACTAGGTAATAAGGAAATGCAAAGCATAGATAAGGTGCAAAATGCTCTCATGAAATTTATATTCTCTTTGGTTAAGTACAAACACAGATAATTATAATATTAAATGAGTCCACTACCAGCAGAATATTCCTAGTTAATAACTTGCACCACCTTTCAAATTGTGACTCTCTAGGAGTATCTGTGCCCATGTCTCCTCTCTATATATCTTTGTTTTAGGATATGGCTGGAGCTACAGAAGAGAAGAACTGGTTGGAATACAAATATAAGCTAATTTTGTTATAACATTCATAACAGCTGGCATTTTAATGGTGCTTGTCAGAATGTAAAGCTGTAATTGGCAATATGCAGGCTGGTAATGTCTTTCTATCAATCAGTCAGAAAGAGTGTGGTAGTAACAAAAAGAGCTCAGGAGGTAGCAGCCAAAGATCTGTGTCCAGATCCTGAGTCTGCCTATTAGCCAGTGTGACACAGGCCTCATTTGTAAAAGGAGTTAACTCTTGCCTACCCTGCCTCACAGGACTGCTTTGAGGAAAATATAGTTAACTTAATAAACATAATCTATTATTATTTTCCCCAAAAATGATTATATCCTGAACTGAGGGCATTTTCAACCTTCCACTGAGTCAGCTAGGTGGTCAGCACTGAGCCTGGAGTCAAGAAAATCTGAAGTAAAATTCAGCCTCAGATGAATACTAGTCATGTGACTCTGGGAAAGTGACTTAATTTCTGCCTCAGTTTCCTTTACTATAAAATGGAGATAATAATAGCACTTCATGGGACTCCTGTGAGGGTCAAATGAGATAATATTTATTGTTATTTACATCATATTACAAATATTATCTAGCACAATGCTTGGCTAAGGCATGTAATTGTTGTTCAGTCACATCTGACTCTTTATGAATCCATTTGGGGTCATCTTGGCAAAGACAATGGAGTAGTTTGCCATTTCTTTCTCCAGTTCCTTTTACAGATGATTAAACTGAGGTAAACAAGGTAAATTGACTTGTACAGGGTCACATAGCTAGAAAGTGTCTGAGGCCTGATTTGAACTCAGGAAGATGTCTTCCTGACTCCAGGGCCCAGGCCTCTATCCACTGCTCCACCTAGCTGCCCTGGTGCCACATAGCTGCCTAGCTTATAGTAAGTGCAAAATATATATTTATTCCCTTCCCTTTATAGTAAGATTATGAAACAGAATCCAGAAATTACAGTGGTTGCAAGCATGGGTCAGGAACCAAATCAGTGGAAGACCTATTTGACTTTTGATTCTGGATGAAGGTTGTCCAGCCCAATCTCTACATATTAAGTGGTCAAGAAACCCTTATGGATTGAAATGAATTCTCACAGATGGAACAAGGCAATGACAATACTAAGGAAAAGAGACTAATCAATGCCTGTAAGACCATGATACAGTCTAAGAAGAAGCAATCCTAGATGATATTTCCAAGTTCAAAGGAGAGATTGAGACCAATAGGACTATATCTTTAATACTCAAAAATTCATGATTTCATTAGTGTGGCTATACTTTTTCCACATCTTAGTTAATGATTTTATGAGCTATTATGGTTAAAAAGTCATTTCTCTACTCAGCCACTGAAGTAGAGTATTCATAGTAGAACAGAACTACAATCCAGAAAGTAATGAACCAAAATGGTTAAAATCAAGTCATACACAGAGAGATTATTGGAGGTTTTTGAGTTCCTAAATAACATGTTTTAGCACAGAAGAGGAGGTCAGTCTACCCCTGATCACCTACCACATGCTAGGTGGGATACAATTACTTTTTGAGCTCTTGGCATGTGCAAAATATTGTACTCAGATCAAGGAGAGGGGGTATGATTATTGACTGAACATCAGTAAACAAGACAGTATATAGTTAAGTGACAAGTTGTATGATTCATAATATAAATGTTGTAGGAGTTTTGAGGAGGACCAGAACAGTTAAGGGACATTTCATGAAGAAAGTATACCTTAAGCTGGCCTTTGAAAGATGGTTCAGGTTTAGATCGAGGGGAAAAGGAAACAACAGCAAAAAAATAAAAGATACAAAGGCAATGAGCACTGACAGGATGAAGCTGATCCGACTATACAGTAATAAAAGTAATAACAACACCCTGGAAATTTCAGTCTATATGGAAAAAGGTCTGAAGGATCCAACAAATCCCTGGGATGACAAGATCCATTCTAGGGCTGACTTGAAGGCTTAAATCTGTTTTGAGAACAGGCTCTTGGAAACCCCAAGAGTTTTACAATAAGCTTCCAATACCTCCAAAATATTCAGTTGATTTCAGAGCCTATTCGTTTTATTTTTCCTTTTCCATCTGGAGATCACCAAACAAAAGGACAACTGACATTCATATAGTTTTACATAGGTTTGCAATATGCATTATGTATGTTATTTTATTTGTGTTTCAAAACAGCTTCTTTTATTATCCTCATATAAGGAAAATGAGGCTTAGAGATGTTAAGTGACTTGCCCAGGGCAATACAACTAATAAAGGTCTGAGACTAGACTGGGTGCACGTTGGGGGCCAACCTTTGGCTTATAGCTTAAGGCTATAAAAAAGCAATTTTATAACTTGAATATTAGTATTCATTTAATATTCTCTTATTCCACAGACAAACCATATGCAGACACCACAAGAGAATATAGAAGAAAGAATTAAAAAAATGACGTGCTCTGAAATAGCTAGAAACTTATTAGAAATTTGGAGAGAATACTGGAGAGAAACTGAAAAGTCAAGTATGTATACTTTCAAAAATGCCTTGATGTTTTAAAAATGCTGTCAATAGTTTTTCTTGTTAATTACAAAACTTTTAAGAGCGTATTTTGTGAATATTTTAACACATATTTTCAGCTGATTTGAGGGGAGAGGTGGTCCCAGCAAATCAGGCTCCCTGGAAAACTAGAAAAATGCTGTAGGAAATTTCTCTAGTAATTCACCACTTACTAAGTCATGGGCTTTAGGACAGTGATTCTACTTTGAAACTCTACAGAAGTGTGATTCACATGGAAAAAGTAGAGTGGAGAGGAGTGGTCAGTGGTTCTGTTTGATATTTTGATAATAAGAGGAGAATAAATGCAGGCTCCAAAACCAATTATAGGCACCTAAGCAATATATACAATCTATGGAAAATGCAGTAATGACAAATAACATTAATGATCCCATGATTTGAAAATAAATTCTTGATTGCATAGTAATTATATCCAGAGAGTTTTGTGTTTTTAGATTCATTACATTTTATTCTTTCTTTTGTACCTTTTTGAACAGTAAACCTATGAAGATATGAGAAATAGTTGTTGGTTAAAGAAAAAAGTATAATGAATATGTATCTAAATTTCAAAATATTTCTTAAAGTAAATCATTTCACTAAAGCATCTTATTAATTTTGTACTCTTACTTCACAGCTAGAAGAGGGGGGAAAAGAAGAGAAGACAGAGTTTGAATAAGTGATATAAAACTACTGAAAAGAACTTGCAAGGAGAAAAAATGTAACCACATTTTTAGCTCAGATTTTTAAAATTCTTGGAATAAGAATAATGAGGTCAAATATGTATATCAATCCTGAAAAGTAGCTTTAATGTTTATAAAAATTATTTATATTTTTGAAACATTTGAAGAGTTGATTTTTAACTTGTTTTGTGAACACTTAAAATATGTATTGTCCTATACTATCATATAGGGTCAATATAATGGTTTTGCTGAACTTTGTTTTGCTTTTTTTCATTATTTGTAACTTAGGTTACTTTTTAAAAAAAAAACATTTTTGTTTTTGAGTTAACTGTGAAGGAGATGGGAGAGATAGCTAGAATTTAATATGAGGTAAAAACAAAATTAAAATAAAATATATGTACATTCAGGGATTTTGCAAAAGTTATTCCTTGCCCTGGATAATTGACTAAATGACCTCTAATGAGCCTGAAGCCAAGATCTTATGATTCTTTGAATTAGTTTGCATGAATAAATGTTGCTAGGTGGAGCAGTGGCTAGAGGGCTGGACCTGGGGTCAGGATTACCTAAATTCAAATCTGGCCTCAGACACTTACTATGACCCTGGTCAAGTCAAATAATCTCTGCTTGCCTCAGCTTCTTCCACTATAAAATGGGATAATAATAGCATCCACCACTCAGGGTGTTGTGAGGAACGGGTGGCTCGTCGTAAGTACTATGTAAGTGTTAGCAATTATTATTATCATGTTAGCTCCTTTTAGTATTCAGGGATGCTGAGGGGTTTTCTTTCTTTTCCTATTCACCCTTCCATGCTTGTCTTGGTCTGATCAGCCACAGTCTGACGCACTGTAACTTGACTCTAGCATAATGATGTCAGTGTGGTCCTCTTCAAGAACAAAGGACAACCACCATCACCACCATGACTAAATATAAGATAGCAGAAAAAAGGCACTGAAGTCTCCTGCCCCCTTAGGCTCTTGCTGACCTTCCCTGCCAAGCCCCAAGTCTGGAACATACTCACCATCCATTGTATTCACTCTTATTCATGTGCCAAATGAATAAGAATATGATTTTTTTAAGGGAGCTAGAATAAGTTGCAAAACTTTGCTGACTAGGTCCACTAAAAATCTATGTTATATAGCTTCAACTGAGCCTTCCCTATGGCAAGGCAATTTATTTATACATTGACCCTGGTGTCCTCTGCTCTTTCCCTGCTATATTATTTTGCTTGATTTCATTAGCTCCTATGGATTCAATTATCACCGTGTAAATTATTTTCAGGTCTATTTATTTAGTGCTAATCTCTTTCCTTGCCTCCAGTCTTGCATCTCCATCTGCCTGTTGGATATCTCAAACTGGATGTCCTGAAACCAAACTCATTTTCTTTCCCCAGCTTTCTGTCCCTTCTGTCAAGAGTGTGTGGGATGGAAAGCATGAATCCCTCTTACTCAGATTGACTGCTCAGAGGTGTCTCAAGATAAAAACAGAAAATCTCCTTTATTCGGTTCTCGCGAGAAACTGGGCAGTCCCTTCACCAGTAAAGCTGGAGTAGGGAGGCACCTTACAGAAGCAGAATGGCAATTTATATAGACCCTGACCCTGACTGAAATTCCCCTCCCACAGCTGACCATTATTCTCATTGCCTGAAAAGCACAGTCTTACATTCTAGGTGCGAAATCTAACCAATCCCTTTTGAAACCCGGTTCAAATTTCCTGCTCCTGGACGTTACAAAACCCGGGAAAATACAGGTCATTATATGCAAATTAGGCATTGAAAATATACGCAAATGAAGCATTGATGACTCATGCAAATTGGGCATTGAGAACTTATGCAAATCAGGTGGACCTGTGTGAGGACTGCAGACTAAATGCGCTTATGCAAATTAGGTATTGAGGAGTTAGTGAATCATATCCAATCTGATCCTAATGCAATACATAGCCTTATATGGGAATCACCTGACTCTGGAGGAATGGAAACCTGGGCCTAAGGTCTCTTCCACTCCAGGGAGAAGACTCCATATTCCTGAGAAGTCTTCACTAAATCTGTTCCCATTCAAGGGCATTACCATTCTCCCATCACACAGACTCCCACAACTTACATGACATCTTAGATTCCTTACTCTCCACACCTAATCTATTGATAAATCCTGGCCTTCCTACCTTCATAGCATCTCTCATATGTTCCCTTCTCTTCACTAGGCAGCTAAGTGGTACACTGCATAGAGTGCTTGACCTGGAAGACCTGAATTTGAGTCTAGCCTCAGATACTTACTAGTAGTATCACATTACAAGTAGTATGTTGGCAAGTCACTTAACCTCTGTCTGTATCAGTTTCCTAAACTGTAAAATGGAAATAATAGTAGTACCTACCTCACAGGTTTGTTGTAAGGATCAAATGAGATAATATTTGTAAAGTGTTCAGCAGAGTATCTAGCATATGGCAGGCACTTTCCTTCTTCCTTCCACTGTTACCAGCGTGGTGTAATACATTACCACACTATTGAACTACTGTGGTAGCTTTCTGCTTGGGTTCTCTCTCTCAAATTTTTTCCCAGTCCAGTCTATTCTTCCCTCAGCTATCAAAGTAATCTTCCTAATGTATGAATCTGACCATGCCATTACTCTGTTGATTAAATCCCAGAGATTTCCTATTACCTCTAGGATTCTTCAGTCTGCCCCTTTCCAAACTTAGTCCTTTCCCACCTTTGCAGTTGTCTTGCACATTACTCTTCTCCACATACTTAATGGTCCGGTCACTCAAGGCACTCCATCTCTTGGTTTCATGCATAGCCACTGGATGTTTCCTACGCCTAGAATTCTCTCCCTTCTTACCTCTGTTAGCTTCCCTGACTTTCTTCACCTTCTGCAAGAAGCTTTTCTTTGTCTTCCTTAATGTTAGTGCCTTTCCTCTGTGATTATCCCCAAATTATCCTGTATATATCATTTGTATATAATTGTTTGCATACTATTTTCCCTCTATTGAATTGTAAGCACCCTGAAAAGCCTTTTTTATACCTTTAGTATTAGCACAGTGTCTGGCATACAGTAGACACGATAACTTGTAGAGCACAGTGTCTTCAAAGGACCTGAGGCTCATCTGGGCTACTACCCCTAGGGTGCAATATCCCATTGGAAAAGTCAACCTGCTTCTGGACCAGATGTAGCAAATCACTTGGTGGTTGTGCTCATTCCTCACTAGACTCTGTTTGTGTGTGTTCCTCACCAAAATCTGCTGCTGCTGGACTAGGATGGGCAGGATGCTTAGCCTTTGTGTTGTTCTTAAGGTTGTGAGATGTCAAGGTATGTGCTAAGTGCTGGGGACTCAAATAGGAAAAGAAGATAGCCTTTGCCGTCAGAGAGTTTACTATCCACTAGAGGAAGATAATACACAAAAGGAAGCTGAAAGGGATGGTGGAGGGCACCAGGTGGAGTTAAAACCAAGTAGAGTTGCTCATGGAAAATGAAGAGTTATCTGGAAAATTTAGGTCCCAGCCTTTGGGAGTTTTTTGGTTTACCCTCCACTCCTCTGAAGTGGAGAGACAACTTAGGAAGTTGAGAAAGTGTTAAATATCAAAAATTGAATTCATCAGCATCGTGATTAGATATCAGGTGATCAGCTTGTCCTGTGGAAGATGGAGAATTACCTCATACCTCATTTACTGATTATCAGTGACCTCATTCAGATATTGCTTCATAATTTTACTTAAATTTGATCTAGAGGAAAGGAGTTGTAAAAAACAATATCTATAGTAAGATGTGACCTTACCTTTAAGCCACATGTGCTCTCTAAATATGTGTACTTGGGAAAAGGACCTTGTACACTCAAAAAGAGTGACCTTCCACATGACCACATGCCTTCCTTCTCCTGATGCATGTTCCCTAAGGGAAGAGGAAGAGGGAAATCTGTAGGGAGCAGGACTTCCTTCTCCTACATGAATTCTGTCTCTTGCTGAACTCTAGCCTACAGGACTCCTCTTTCTTATTCAACAAGTTCAGTACCTGGCTAACAATTCATATGTCCTCCCCAACTCCTGCATTCATACTAGAGAATGTCAACATACATATTGACAATATCTGAAACACCCTAACTGTTCAGTTCCTCAACCTACTAATTTCTCATGACATACTCTTCTACACACTTCAGCCAAACACAAAAAAAGATCATACCTTTCATATTGCCATCTTGCCCCAAAATATACCATCTCTGTTCATGAATTCTAAAATCTCCTTGCCTGATCACAATCCATTGATTTTTTACCTCTCTATCTGTCTTTCCTTACCAAACCATACTTTTTTGGTCTACATCATGACCTCCAATTCCTTGATCACTCAGTTTTCTCCCAGGTCATCACTTTTGAACTAGCCATTTTCTCCTGTTTTCCCCAACTTGACCTTCTGGTGAACCAGTTCAATTCTACATTGCTTTTTTCTCTTGACTCCCTGACCCCTTTATCATCTTGTTGATAGTGCTTTCCCAAGCCTTAGCCTTGGATTATCACCACCACCCACTACCTTCACTGTTATTCATGTGCTACTGAAAAAAAGTGGAGAAAATCATGCAATCATTTTGACTGCATTTACTACAAGTTTATGTTATGTGACCTCAACTGGGCCCTCACTGCTGCCAGGTAATCTTTCTATACCTCTTCTACCAATTCACCATTCCATTCCTCACAGTGGCTTTTCTGGAACTTTTCATCCCTCCTCAAACTCAAATGACTCCCCTCCTCCCACTCTCTTAGCTGAGAACCTTGCCCCATATTTTATAGAAAAAATTGAGATCATTCAGTATGATTTATTTTATTTATGATTGTTCTTACACTGCCTTCCATTCCATTCTACTACAAAACCTACCTTTCTATTATAAATACAACTCAATTGTAGACTGTTGTCTGTTTAATATGTTGTAATCTCTTTGCTAATCTTTTATTCAATATTTTTGGGTTGATAGTCATTAGGGATATTGGTCTATAATTGTCTTTCTCCATTTTGTCTCTTTTTTTTTTAGATATCAAGACCACATTTGATAGCATGTGTTAAGCAAAGGCCTGACTCATGCTGGTATCCTGTTAATTTATGTTCGATGTTGGGATAAAACTAGGTACTCAAGGGTCATTTGACACTGAACAAAAGGAGATTTACTTAGTCCATAACATGGAAAGACTATTCACTCAACAAAGATACTCCAGCACTTTAATTTCTGGAAAAAAGAGCATGATGTGTTAATGCATGAAGTGTTGGAATATCCACTAAGTCTGAAGGACCCAGGTCTCATATAAATGGGCTTTTTTATCCCCTTAGTTGATCACATCAGTAAATAATTGGGAAAAGTAGTTTCTGCAAGTTTCTTTTAATTCATCTCTAATTGTTATAAATGTTCCTTTTTTTCATTTCTTCATACCTGTTTTTTAACCAGAGTAACTACATGTTATTATATTTTACTAGCTTTTTTTTAAAACTTTAGAAAGCTACTTCTACTTCTACTTATCAATTTAATGTGTTTTTTCTTTTAATTTTGTTGATCTCTTTCTTGATTTTCAGAATTTCTAATTCTGTTCTAAAAACTTCATTAGTTTTTGAAAAAAATTGCATATCCCATTCATTATTTTGTTCTTGCTCTCTTTTGTTGATGGAAGTATTTAGAAATATAAATTTTCTACTAAAGATTGCTTTAGGTGCATTCCCAAACATTTCATAACATTTTCTATTGTTTTTCTGTGATTTATTGACCAATCAATTCATTTTGTAGTTTTCTCTCAATTCCTGTGTTTGCACTTCAAAGCTTCTACTCAGCTTTGGTCTTTTCATTAGGAATGCTTGAAAGTCCTCTATTCTATTAAAAATCCAACTTACCCCTATAGGATTACATTTAGTTTTTCAGGGCAAATTATTGTTGGTTATAATCTCTTCTCCTTTTACATTTAAAATATTGTATTGCAAAATCTTTTCTTTATAATGGTAACTGACATATTGTGTGAGATCCTAACTGTGGTTCTTGACAAGTAGATGGCACAATGGATAGAGTGCTGGACTCATGAGTTCAAATCATGCATCCAACACTTGCAAGTTGATGCATGGACAAAACATTTAAACTATTTCTGCCTCAATTTCCTTATCTATAAAATGAGAATAACAATATCTACTTCTCAGTATAAATGAGATAATATTTGTAAAGCACTTTGCAAATCTCAAAACACAATATAAATGGTAGCTATTATAATTGCTTAAATTCTTTCCCTCTGCCTTTTTGCCTAGAAGCTCTAGATTTGGCTATGACATTTCAGGAGATTTTATTTTGAGCTTCTTTTAGAAAGGGATAATTGAATTATTTCCGAGGCAATTTATGAATTTTTTCAATTGGTATTTCATTTTCCACATTCACAAGTTTCAGGAAAGTTTTCTTGTGCTATTTTCAGCATTATGTCTTTAAGGATTTTTGTCTTTTAATGTTCTTCTGGGAGACATATGATCTTTAGGTTGTCTCTATACATTCTGTCTTCAAAATCAGTATGTTTTGTTTGCATAGTGAGAATGCTTTCTTTTACTGTTATTGTTTTTTGCTTTTCTTCATCTAAATTTTTTTCACTTCTGTGTTTGTAGTCCCAATCTATCATGCTGTCTTTTGCGTCTTTAGTGAGATGTCATTGCAGAATTTAGTTTTTCTATTTTGTTCATTACTTTTGCTCTACATGACATTGATTCTGCACTCATACTTCTCATGTCTCTCTTTTTTTCATTTTTAAAAACTTGTATATTTTCAGTTTTCAACATTCACTTCCACATAATTTTGAATTTCAAATTTTCTCCCCTCTCCCGTTCCCAGGACAGCATGTATTTTGATTACCCATTACTCTAATCTGTATTCCCTTCTATCACCACCACCACCATCCCCTTCCTGTCTGTTTTTCTATAAGGCAAGATAGATTTCTATATCTCATTGTCTATGTATCTTATTTCTTAGTTTCATGTAAAAAAAATTTTTAACATTCATTTTTAAAGCTTTGAGTTCCACATTCTCTTCCACCTCTCTCATTGAGAAGACTACTATATTTCCCCTCTATCCTGTCCCAACCTCTATTCTATTCTCTCCTTTGACCTGTACCTCTACCAAAGTGTTTGCTTCTGATTATCCCTTCCCCTAATCTGCCATCTCTTCTATCATCCCCCCTCTCTTATCTCCTTCCCCCCTGCTTTCCTGTAGGGTAAGATAAACCTCCATATCCAACTGAGTGTGTGTGTTATTCTCTACTGAAGTCAAATCTGATGAAAAGAAGGCTCACTTATTTCCTCTCATGTTCCCCTTCTTCCCCTCCATTGTAAAAGCTTTTTCTTGCCTCTTTTAGGTGGGATGATTTACTACATCATACCTCTCCCTTTCTTCTCCTAGTACATTCCTCTCAACAGTTTTCTTTTTTAGATACCATCCCTTCATATGCAGCTCACCCTGTGCCCTCTCTCTGTCTCTCTCTCTCTCCGTACATATACATACATATACACATATACATATACACACACACACATATATAACATATCTCATGTAAGAATGCAAACAGTTTAATCTTAGTAAGTCCCTTATGATTTCCCTTTTCTGTTTACCTTTTCATGCTTCTCTTGATTCTCGTATGTGAAAGTCAAATTTTTTATTCAGATCCGGTCTTTTCAATAAGAATGTTTGGAAGTCCTCTATTTCATTGAAGTTTCATTCTTTCCTCCCAAAGTTTTATACTCAGTTTTGCTGGGTAGGTGATTCTTGGTTTTAATCCTATCTCCTTTGACCTTTGGAATATCACATTCCAAGTCCCCTGATCCCTTAGTGCTCGTTTCTCTTTTGAATCATTCAGGAACAATGTATTGTGGGTCCATGTTCTTCTCACATTCTACACGTCTTCTGTGTCATGAAATATTGGATCATTTTCCTTTCTTCTGCAACATCTATTCATGCCTAAAATTGTTTATTAGATCTAGGTCGTATTTCTTCTGTTAATTTTTTCTCTGTTGTTTCATCTGCTTATATTCAAGGTCTTTTGAGTTTTCTTCTTGAGATCTTGGTAATTTCAGTCTCTGCATTGGTTTTGTTTGTGCAGAGTCTTTTTATTTTTATGTAATCAAAATTATCATTTTACCTCCTATGAATATCTCTCTGTCAGAGGCCTGGAAGGACTTATATGACCTGATGCTGAGTGAAAGGAGAAGAACCAGGAGAACTTTGTGCACAGCAATGACCACAGTGTGTGAGAGTTTTTTCTGGTAGACTTGGATTTTTGTAATAACATAAAAACTTCTTATAAAAAAAAAAAATCCCAAAGGTGGTTCTCAAGGCAAAATGCCTTCCACACTCAGAGAAAGAAATATGGAAGTCACTCACAAAATGTAGCAGATCATGTTTTTGTATGTGTATGTGTTTGTGTATCATGTTCTGATTTGTTATACGATTTCTTTCATTTATCTTAGTCTGACTACATAGCATGACTATAGTGAAAATATACTCAATAGGAAAGTATATGTAGAATCTATACAGAATTGTATGCAGTCGTGGGGAGGGAGGGGGGTAGTGGGAGGTAGGTGGGGGGGGATAAAATCGCAATTGTATGGCAGTGATTGTTAAACATTAAAAAATAAAAAAATAAAAAAAAATAAAAAAAAAAAAGAATATCTCTCTGTCTTTGTCTATCTATCTGTCTCTCTTTTGGTTACAAACTTTTCCCTAACCATAGATCTGATGAGTAATTTCTTCTGTATTCAACTAATTTGCTTATATTACCCTTTATGTTTAAATTATGTATCCATTTTAAGATTATTTTGGTATCTGGTATGAAATGCTGATCTCTAGTTTCTGCCATGCTCCTTTCCAGTTTCCCCTGCAGTTTTTGTCATACAGTGAATTCTTAGCCCAATAGCTGGGATCTTTGGGTTTATCAAACACTGGTTATTGTACTCATTTGCTTCTGCAAATTGTATGTCTAATGTGTTTCCCTGATCAATCTATTTCTTGTTATTCAGTTGTTCAGTCTGACTCCTCATGACCCTATGGACCATAACACACCAATACTGTCCATGGGATTTTCTTGGCAAAGATACTAATTTGCCACTTCTTTCTCCCATGGATTAATGCAAACAGAGGTGAAGTGACTTGCTCTGGTAACATAGATAAGTGAGGCCAAACTTGAACACAAGTGTTCTGACTCCAGACCCAGTGCTCTGATCCACTGAACCAACTAGCAGTCTCTATTTCTTACCTAATACCTAATTATTTTGATGATTATGCCTTTGTAGTATAGTCTGATAACTGGTACTGCTAGGACTTTTTCTTTTCATTATTTTTTTCATTGTTCCCCTTGGTATTCTTGACCTCTTGTTTTTCCAGATGAATTTTATTATTTTTTTCTAGCTCTATAAAGTGATTCTTTGATAATGTGATTGGCATAGTACATTTATTTTTATTATATTCGTTCAGCCTACCCCCAAGCAATTAATATTCCTCCAATTATTTAGATATTATGTGAAAAACGTTTTATAATTGTGTTCATATAACTTGGCAGGTAGACTCTGAAGTATTTTATACTATCTATAGCTATTTTAAATGGAATTTCTTTTTCCATCTTTTCCTGCTAGGTTTTACTGGTAATATACAGAAATTCTGATAATTTGTATGGATTTTATATCCTGCAACCTTGATGTAGTTAATTTTTTCAATTAGTTCTTTTACTGTATCTCAAGGTTTTCTAAGTAAATCATCATAGCATCTACAAAAAGTTATGGTTTTATTTTCTCTTTGCCTATGTTTATTCCTTCAGTTCTTTTCTTCTCTTATTGCTATACCTAACATAGCTAATACCTAGCAAGTTACTGAATAGTAATAGTGATAATAGACATCCTTGTATCACCTGTGATTTTATTGGAAAGCTTCCTAGCTTATCCCCATTAGATAATGCTTGCTCTTGGTTTTAGATAGATACTACTTATCATTTTAAGGAAAGCTTCATTTATTCTTCTGCTTGCTAGTGTTTCTAACAGGAGAAGGTATTTTATTTTGTCAAAAGTTTTTTCTGCATCTGTGGTAACAACCTTGATTTATCTTGTTTTTTGAATTAATTATGTGGTTAGTTATGCTTATGTTTTTCTGAATTTTGAAGCAGCACTGTATTCACGGTATAATTTAAGCTATGTCACTTTAATGTACTTCTATAATCTCCTTGCTAATGTTTTATTTACATTTTTGCTTTATATTCATTAGGGAAATTGGCCTATAGTTTTCCTTCTTTGTTTTGACTCTGCCAGGATTAGGTACCAAGATCATATTTGTATCAGAGAAGGAATTTGGTAGGATTCCTTCCTTATCTATTAAAAAAAATGTTTATGTAATATTGGAATTAATTCTTCTTTAAATGTTCAATAGAATTTGTTCATAAATCCATCTGGTCTAGGGTTTTGTTTTTCTTAAGGAGTTCATTTATGACTTGTTCAATGTCTTCTTCTAAGTCCAACAGGATTATTTAAGTGCTCTATTTCCTGTTCTGTTAATCTGGATAATTTACATTTTTCTGAATATTAATTCATTTCATTTAGATTGTCTGCTTTATTAACATGTAATAAAGTCAAAATATGAGTCAAAATAGCTCATAATAATTACTTTTATTTCATCTTGGTTGGCTGTGAATTCACTTTTTAAATTTTTCTTTAAAAAATCAAATTAGTCAATGCTTTGTCAATTTTATTGGTTTTTCAAAAAGTGAGCTCCTCATTTTACTTATTGGTTCAATTTTTAAAAATTTTCATTTTTGCTAATCTCTCCTTTAATTTGTTGGGATTTTTATTTTGGAATTTAATTGGGAGCTTTTAATTTGTTGGTTTTCTAAGTTTTTTTAGTTGCATGTCCGATTTGTTAATCTGCTCTTTCACTTTTGTTGATATAAGTGTTTAGAGATATGATTTTTTCCCTAAGTACTGCTTTGGCTGCATCCCATAAATTTTGGTATGCTGTCTCACTGTTGTCATTATCTTTAATGAAATGATTGATTGCTTCTATGATTTGTTCAGTGGAATATATTTAGATAAACAATATAGTAGCAAGTAAGCATAGTAATCTAGTATTTGATAAACTAAAAAATTAACTATTGGGCCAAGAGATCACTAATGACAAAAGCTATTGGTAAGACTGGAATATAGTCTAGCAGAAACTATGCACAGATACATGAACATCTAACACCAGATACCAAAAGAGACTAAAAATGAGTACACGATTTCAATCAGGAAATACTTATTAAGCAACTACTATGTTTAAACACTATGCTAAGTGCCAGGAATATAGAATGAGACAAAAGAAAGCTCATGCCTTCAAGGAGCTTACAATTGAACAGGGGAGACAATATGCAAACAAATATATATGAAGTAAGTTATATACAAGATAAATAGGAAATAACACACAGAAGGCACTAGAATTAAGAATGATTGAGGAAGACTTCTTGTAGAGGGTAGAATTTTTACTAGAGACTTAAAGCCAGGGAAGTCAGTAGCCAAGACCAGAGAAGGGAGAGCATTCCAGGCATGGGGCATAGCAAGAGAAAATGCCTAGAGTCAAGAGATGAAATGTCTTATTCATGGAACTGGTAGTGTCATTAGGTGTTAGAAGGATGGTGTAATTAGATCCAAGAATACCTGTTGGGGAGTAAAATGTAAACAGTTATTTCATAAGCAAATTAGAAAAGCATTGAAGAAATTACTTGTCAGATCCATGTATAAGCGAAGACTTTCCCACCAAACGAGAAAGAGAGGGTCACTGGAGATAAAAATGGATCCTTTCTATTATATAAAATTAAAATATTTTTGCACAAACAACTAATGCAACTAAAATTAGAAAAAAAATCAGGAAACTGGGGGAAAATTTTACAGAAAGTTTCTCTAATTAAGGTCTCATTTCTAAGAAATAAAAGAAATTTACTCAGATTTACAGGAATAAGATCCATTCCCCAAATTATAAATGGTCAAATGATACGGGCAACAAAGCGATAAAGCTCTGAGTCTGGAGTCAGGAAGACTCATCTTCCTGAGTTCAAATCTGACCTCAGATACTCACTAGCTGTGTGATCCTGGGCTAATCCTGTTTGCCTCAGTTTCCTCATCTGTAGGATGAACAGGAGAAGGAAATGACAAACTACTCCAGTGTCTTTGCCAAGAAAACCACAAATCAGGCCATGAAGAATCAAAAACAACTGAAAAATGGACATCAAAGGTTATGAACAGGCAGTGTATAGAGGAAGAAATCTAAGTGATCAATAGCCATATGAAAAAATGCTCTAAATCATTAAAATCAGAGAAACGCAAATTAAAACAACTCTGAGGTACTATCTTACACCTATCAAATTGGCTAAGATGACCAAAAAAATTGACAAATGTTAGAGAAGCTATGGGAAAACAGGCACTCCAATTCACTGTTGGCAGAACTGTCAATTGGTCTAACTATTCTGAAAACAAATTTGAAATTATGACCCAAAAGCCATTAAACTGCATATCCTTTGACCCAGCAATACTGCTTTTAGGTCTATACCCAGAGAGATCAAAGAAAGAGGAAAAGGACTCATAGGTATAAAAACATTTATAGCAGCTCTTTCTGTGGTAGAAAAAAAAATTGGAAACAAGGAAATATCCATCAATTGGGGGAATGGCTGAACAAGTCATGGTATATGAATGTGATAGAATATGTTTTCTTCTTTTTACCCCCTGTACTCCTCATTACAAAGAAGAAAAGGGTAGTGAAAAAGAAAAAATGTGATTATCACTTGCAATATATAATTAAAATGGTCTGCTCCCATTTGTTTGCTTAGTCCCAACCCCAATTGATGGTTCATACATTTTCTTTTTTTTCCTTTATGTTCCATCCTTTAAAGCTAAAGTTTGCTTTGCTTGTGACTGTTCGTTTACTGATTCTATCAAGCTTCCTAAATCTTTTTACCCTCTCCTTAGCCATGCCTGTTTACACACACATCAAAACATGTGTGTGTGTGTGTGTGTGTGTGTGTGTGTGTGAGGGAGAGGGAGAGGGAGAGGGAGAGGAAGAGGGAGAGGAAGAGGGAGAGGGAGAGGGAGAGGGAGAGGGGGAGAGAGGAGAGAGAGAGAGAGAGAGAGAGAGAGAGAGAGAGAGAGAGAGAGAGAGAGAAAGTGAAAGTTCAGACCTCCTTTGTCCCACTCAAGGAATAGTGAGATTCATGCCATACTAGATCTCTCCATTCTCCATACTGAATCCCAGAATCTTTTCCTTCAGCTTGTCAGCCTGAAGGAGATTCTTACTTGGAAAGTCCTGAAAGGGAACTCATGCTTGAACAGTCCCCAAAGAGGATCAACTAAGAATTGAAGGTCTATCTGTCACCAATTCCATCTCTCCCCTTAGGCAGGGCAATGTTTTAATTTCCACCAATAAGGCGAGAGTCCCATACCACTGGGCTTTGGGACAGAAGTTATATTTAAAAACCCATTTTTTTTGCTGTATTTATGCTTATGGATAAAAGATTCCTTCACTTGGAGACAATGAGATCACGTATTAAAGAGGGAGAAGGGGGCCTCATCCACTTCTTCCCCCCATTGGTCATGTGCCTTGAGAAAAGGCCTGGGGATTTGGCCTTTGCCTCGGACCCTTTTCATTCTAGGTGCAGAGAGTAGAATCTCTGACTTGACAGTCGAGCCACAGAGATCCAGGGATTCAGGAATCCAGGCTGAGTCTTATAGTCATACACTGAAGAAGTTTTGACAATCAAGGGTCTGGGAAAAGTAGCCCACTATGGAAGAATTGTGCTGTGCTGACAGTCTGATCCCCACTTCTCCTCCTGAGGAAGTGTGGTGGGGATTATGTCCCAGAGGTGGTGAAGGAAATGTATATATATTTGATGTTGCTCTGTCTTTAAAGCAGATGTTGCTTGGTAAAAAGCAATCTGATGTTCAATGGTTAAATGGAGCTGGTGTGTTACTTTTAAGATCCCCAAAATGAGATTAGTTGTAAAATGCTTGGCACATAATAGGCACTATGTAAATGCTTATTTTTCCCAACTTCCTTCTCTAAAATGGGGGTGGGAATACAATCTATGGGGCCTCAAGCCAATTGCAGGGAAGAGAGACTATCCAACCTTCTCTAGTATCTGAGAATCCTGATGGGAGGGAAAGTGGAAAGAGGATAAAATGTAAAAGAGACTTGGCCTTGAGAGGGTAGAGCCAGTCAAATGAGTTACAAGTGAAATATTTTTAAAATACGCAGAAGAGAACAAAAGGAAATTCAGAAGGGAGTACATATAAGCTTTGTTTTTCTTTAAAAAAAAAATGTGTAATAGAAATTCAGTTTCATTTATACAGTCTTCTTTTTCTGTTCTACTTTGTGTAGCACCACATCTATAATTGATGATTCAATACCTAGAAGACTTAGACTTGGAGGTTGTTGACCTGAAAACTTGGTTAAAGAAAAGGCAACAGGCTAAATGCATACATATTATGATTTAATTAATTAATTGATCAATTCCCTATTAAAGAAAATGGTAACATAATGCTTTATGGAGCCAGAAATGTTCTGGCTACCCAGTGCAGAAATCTTCTGGCTTATATACATTTTGCTATGAGAAAGGAACTCTCCTAGTTGAACAAATCATAAATTCAGTAAGACAAGACAATTAACAAAGTAATGTCAGTTGGGCCTTGCGATTCCAGGCTGTGTAAACATATGTCTTGGTGACAATGAAAGAAATCCCACCACTAGTGAGTGGCAGGCTTCCTGCCCTAAACAGATAACTGACATAGGAAAGGGTGCTGGGGATGGAAGCTCAATTCCATGTGGACAGTCTCGGGCGGGTAAAGGTGGGAACTTCTAAATCTTAGAGTTCTCATGAGGCCCCCCATAAAACAGCAGGGAATCGAGGAGTGAGACCGAGCAATCTCGTGTATTTCCGCCTCTTCCAGTGAGAAACGTGATGGGAGGAGCATCCCCCTCGAGACTGTCCCGGATCTGGGCACACCTATTGTTATCTAACAGGCACGGTATTCAGGTGCAAACTATGCGGCTGGAGAGCTTAATTAGGATCAGGAAAGCCTGAAGGCTCTCTTAGCTCGGGAGGGGCCCTTACAGGACAGAGGGCTCCGTTTTCCCTCTCTTCGCTCTCTCCTCCCCCTCTCTCCCCACTTACACTTCTGCTTCCAATCTCTTATCGTAAGATCTTTGCCTCCTTGGGAGATTTTCTCTCTCCTTCCTAAGAAAGAGCTTCCCCTGCACATGTAACCGAGACCCTGAATAAAGCCTAACCCTTGTTCGACTCCGGAAAGTCTTCTCTCATACGTTTATCCGGTTTGGCCAGCTGAAGACCTGCGATAGAGGTAAGGTAAGACTCGGGTAGCCCTCAGGCCTCTAGGCCTGGCAAAAGGGTAAACAAAGTTCAACAGAAATTACGACCTAAGATGTCTACATTTTCTTTACCATTAAAATACCATAACATAGTATATGTCTATAGATAATAAGTGTTGACCTAAGAACTTGGTTAGAGAAAAGGCAGCAGGCTAAATGCATACATTTTATGATTTAATTAATTAATTGATCAATTCCCTATTAAAGAAAACAGTAACTTAATGCATTATGGAGCCAGAAATGTTCTGGCTACCCAGTGCAGAAATCTTCTGGCTTATATACATTTTGCCGTGAGAAAGGAACTCTCCTAGTTGAACAAATCATAAATTCAGTAAGACAAGACAATTAACAAAGTAATGTTGGTTGGGCCTTGCGATTCCAGGCTGTGTAAACATATGTCTTGGTGACAAGGAAAGAAATCCCACCACTAGTGAGTGGCAGGCTTCCTGCCCTAAACAGATAACTGACATAGGAAAGGGTAAACAAAGTTCAATAGAAATTACGACCTAAGATGTCTGTGTTTTCTTTACCATTAACATGCCATAACATAGTACATGTCTACAAATATTAAGATATGGAAAACGTCCCGTTATTCAAGATAGTGTCTTAGGTTAAAGGTCTCTTAAGGAATGTTAAGTCAGCCCTGGCTGGCTTTTGTTGACATAGGAAGAGGCATTCTCTGAGTTTGCTTCAGAGAGAACAAAGAGATTATTCCAAAATTTTATATTAAACATTATCATTCCCTCCTTTTGGTCAAAGGCAAGCCGAAGGCTTCGCCTGTAGACCAACAAAGATATGAAAAAAACCTCTAAATAACCAATAGTGTGAGAGTTACTCTTCATGCAAATCTGGTCCAGGCTCTTGGGAAAGTTGTCTATGTCTGATGGCATCTTCTTCAGGCCTCTTCAAAATTGGAGGGCACAGTCCACTCAGGAGTAGGAGCAATGGAGGTGACAGATGGATCCAAGAGTCTATACAGAAAACTTGACAGGGTCTCCCAGAAAACATGGTTTGATAACTGAAATGAAATAATACAACATAGTTAACATGGCTAAAGACACTTAGCAATAGTTCAGCTTCCCAGCTATGCAGGGCTAGGTTCAAACAACACAGTGAAGATTTTTTACAGTTCACAAATTATATTTTTACATTGTCAGGTACAGATTAAAACTTAGATGGCTCAGAATAGACTAGTTTTGGAAGGGAGATTTACATGTCACCAATATAAACAAGAAAATTAAACATGAACCATACAAATCAATGCAATTATTATTTCAAAGTTAATTAACATTAAGTTCCTTGTATCCCAGTAATCCATTCTTAATTTTCATTTAAATTTGAATCCCAGATTTCTCATGTAGTTATCTGATACCTAGATATCTTTTCTTTGACAATAGGTTTTATTCTTGGGACAGTTCAAAAAAGAGAATTCTGCTTTTCTGGTTCAAATCTAGAAGTTCCCAGATACTTCTGACAATATAAATTAGTACAATTACTTAAAATTTGTTCTCCATTTTTGAAATTTCAGAAAATTTCGGTTCACATTATTTGCTGTTTCTGTCTTTATCTAAATCTTGCACCTGGAGTAAGAATCTTTTAAAATGTGAAGGTTCAACTACATAATGAACTCATCTGCCTTTTAACTTATTGGACAGATATTTTAATGGAGAAGATATAATTTCACTTGCTTTTACTACTATCCTGTACCAGTTTTATGCAAAAATCCATATTTGAGGTCTTATTATCAAAAGTATGACAAATTTTAGAAGTCAATCATATGTATTTGCATATAATTCTTAGAGGAATCAGGCTGATCCTGTTATTTTTACTCAAAATTTTGTTACTCTATTTAATTAGACATCTATCACATTACATCTTTGTCTTATTACCTGATCTAATCATTTCCTCGATGTTATCTCTATTATATTTATTTATTTGGCCAGGATTATAGGTTAAAGTTGTAAGCTATTCATTCCTGCACCCCATTATAATAACTCAGAGATGCTCCAATTTCCATTTATTATTTGATAGACTTAGTATTGTACTTTCAGAACTTCTTGATTATAAAGATTTGCCATAAAAGAAAAAGAGGGACAATGTTAACAGAAGGAAAGAATCTCCTTAGTTCTGGTTGATTCCAGGAATAAGCTATTATCTGACATGTAATCATGAGGTTACAAGGTGCTGAAAGCAGGCCTTAGAGGTAATCAGGTGGGGAATTTCCTTTTTCAGAAAGGAAATAGCACATTTGGAAAATAAAGTTAGGAAGATCCTACCTAGGCCGTGTCCAAGGTCGTCTTCAAAACCTTTCCAAGCATCCACCGTTATCCTGCAGCACATGTCAATTGGCTTTATGATAACTTAGACAAGTATTCCTGTAATTAGAGCTTCAAACAATAGTAAATTGCAGTCCCAGTCTTATATAGCAAATAAATATTGGCTGGTATCCCTCAGATAAAATGCTTCCTCACTCTTTAAACCATCTGAAACTGACACAAAAGTATCCAGAACAACTATCTAGGAGCAACAGAGGTTAAGAGAACGCATATTTATACTTAAAATTTATCTAACTTTCATAGTTTTAAGCGGAACTTAATTTGTCTTTCCAAATCTCTCAATCCTATTCTTCCACTTGCTTTTACATTTTACCCATAAGACAAGATAGCTCATAAGTTATTACTTTTTGCTAGCATAACTGTACTGGAATCTCATTCCAGCTTAAACAAAACAAAGAGGTTAATGACTAAATTTATAGTTTGATGGAATTATGTCTGTTTCATAAGTTGTTATTCTTCCCTAATTATACTTACTCTGGAAGAATGAGATACTTCAGGAATTAAATATTTTACATATAATAAGTCCAAATGCAGATTTTAACTCTAACTTAGACCACAGAATGACTACAAATTCAGATCAAAACAGCTTAATTTTAACAGTATATTATTTTTGAAATTTTAGTAGGCTTTCAAAGAATCACACATGATTTTTTCAAAATATGTTTTCTAAAAGTATTTCCCTTTCTTAAAAACAGTTTAAAATTTACTCTGATGTTCACTAAACTCTTATGAAGAAAACTAGTTGGAAACTTTTAAAATCCTTGATATCTCTTTTTTTTTTCTTAAGCAGAAATAAACCTTTACAACTGGAATTCATTAAAGCTGAGTTATTACAAAAATGTTCTTAAGTAATATGAATTTCCAAAGTATTATAACAAACTGAATTCTTAATTATTACAGTATTCTTAGATATGAGACTGACTCACAGAAAAACACTGTTGCTTTTAAAATCCTTTTAAACAATGGGAACATCTTAAGATAAGTCTTAAGTAGTTTACATAAACTTCTGCCCATGTTCTAATTTCAGATAAAAATAATATTAGATTTCCCAGTAAGATTACACAAAAGGCTCACATGTTTTGCTGGTCACTTGTTATTGACCATAGAAATTTGCTATAGAAGGGAAAAGCAGGGACATATGACATACAAAATATGACAGGATAAAACATCTTTTACTCTGTTTGAATTCAGATAGGAGTGAAATTCTCCAATCATGCACTATCTTTTTCATAGCCAGACTCAGGAATAGTCAGGTGAGAAACATTGCTTTTTAAAGGAACACAATAGGGAAACTGAGCCAGGGGGATCCCATCGTAGATTGAGTCTAGAATTGTCCCCTCAGTGTTTAGTCAGGTGAGAAATATTCCTTTGTGGCATGTGTCTCAGATACTGATTTAATGCAGACAACTGTACGCAAATTCAAACTCAAAACCAAAAATAGTTATGGTACCAAATGCCTTTTTCTTTAAACAGCAAGTCTCACTAATCACAACTTACAGTCAGATAACAGTTATTTCCACTCTCTTGGAGTTACAATAAACAATAAAGATTTACCAGGACACACACATAAGGGATTCCATTTAACATCTTTCCTTCTCAGATTTAAAACTTTACTAATGTAAAAGCCAATTATTAAAAATTTTCTCTATCTATTACAACTTCTGCACAAGTAATATTCATTGTTTAGAATTTGCATTAACCAACCAAATTCCTTTACTAAGACTGATGATCTTACCCACAGGAATGGGAGGACTGTTCTGAATGAACAGAAGGAATTTAAATAAAGCTTTCACTCCATTGTGGGACTGTTCTGAATGGGCAGAGGGAACCTAAATAAAGTTTTCACTCCATTCCCTCCTTTCCATACACAGGAATCACTTAACAATTTTAGGTTTCAGCATTAAAACAATAATCCCAAATAACTTAGTTAACAATCCTACAACTTCATAGAAGATATCCAAATTCTTTAGCTTTAACCTCTTTTTTTTTTTAAACAAAGGTGAAAATACGTGATTTTCCTAAATGGCAATTACAAAACATCATAAGACAAAGTTAGCAGGACTGATAAAGCAACATAACTGGTGTTACACAATTTTCCCAACATCTTTTAGTTTCAACAACATTCAAATTAAAAATTGCTTTGTCTAACACTATTTCTAGATTACAGTGGTCACTCAATTTTCACAATCTAAGAGAAATTCAGAAATACAATCCTAGAAATACAGTTTTAACACAACAATAACTGCAGATGGTATAATTTGCATTTCCAGAAATTATTGATCTTATTACTTTTAGCAATTAAAACCACTTCAAAGGTAACAATTACATTAGAAAGATAATAATGTTGTATGTAACATATACCAGTCATTACGTTAAGCATTTTACAATCATTTTATCATTTTGATCCCATAAAAAACAAGCATAATTGTTTTTACAAATCAGAAAATGGGTCAAACAGAGATAAAATACTTTTTGCGACTGAACAGAGAAGTGAAGCTTACCACGAGCAGAGAAACTGATGTCCCAGTGGTGACTTTCGCAGGCAGAGTTTAGAGAATGCTTGCTACAGGCCTGATTTATCCATCTCCCCCAACCCCCCACAGCAGCAGAATTTACTGAGCCCCTAAGGTGATATGCAGCTGCTGGGACAGGGTGGGAGGAATGTCTATGACCTAGGTGGCATTTCCAAGCTTTACCTAGAAAGGTGGGCTACTCACAATGTTAGGAGTAATTTCAAATGATCAGTTCCCAAAATATTTCTGATTAATTTACAACATACAAATCTGCTAAAATGATTTTACCTAAGGTGATCTAACTTTCCATTGTAATTCCAGGTTGGCTAGACCAGAACAACAAGGAAAAGTGTTAAAATTTTGTTTGTTAATTTATTTCCCTAGCTGCAGCTGCTGAAGTCTGGCTGCTTGCATTTAAATCTTACAAGATAACACACTCATTCACAGCACACATGATACAGACAGGGATATACACCAACAGACAAACTGACAACAGGACAAATACAAATGTAGTCACAAAAAAACAACCCAGAGAGAGAAGGCAATTAGAAGCTTGCTAGAAATCCCCATTGTGAATTAGCTATTATTCTGAGGAAAGGATATTGCAAGAATCCAAGGTCTGATAATAAAGGGGAATCCTGTAGCCTTTGCTCAGAGCACCCCTGAGGTCTTTGGAGGGTTGGGGAGCCTTGGTGCCCCAAAGTTTATGACTGTCTTAAAGAAACAGGCCCCATGGGAATAGGTTCAGGCCTCTAGTTCTTAGGTGGATTGTAACTGTCCTTTTCAGGACCAGAGCCCTTACGGGAAAGCGGGGAGGGGAAATGGGGAGGAGGGAGGCAACAGAGGCTTGAACAGAGGCTGCCTTCCTCAGGTCTAAGGTAGGGGAAGGCGAGGGGGAAAGATTGCATCTAGGTGCCGTCAGTTTCCCCAGATCAGATGCCTTCAAGGGGAGGGGGAGGAAGGAAAGGGGTGAGGAATAGGACGGAGGGAGTGAAGGGAAGGACATACTGGAGCCCTTGAAGAAGAAAGGATTTTTGCCAGGACACGGCTAGGTACTGAAGCAGCTACCAGCCTTACAGGGAAGAGGCTACCTGTCTTTTGTTCTCATTCATCCAAGTCAGCAAGCCCAAGATGAAACACTCTCGCTGCTGGCTAGTTGTTTTGTTGGCCTTTCTTAATTTGGTTGTAAGATAAAGTAACTTTGACCGGTCCAAAAGAGCCCTGTGGTGGCCAACATCATTTAGGGCTATCTTTAGTTGATTGACAATAGTGCTAGCAATACCTGTACTAATTTTCCTGAGATCGATCACCAGAGGAGACCTAAGTAATACAGAGCGATTTAACGCGACTTGGTCTCCGGTCCCCAGAGTTTCCCTTAAAGGGAATTTAAAGTGAGAGTTCCTTGGAAGCTGGGAATGGAAGGACTTACCCTGACCCCATCAAGGCCCAGGACTCTAGGAAAAATAGTTCCTATTGGCGCCAGAGTCCTGGCGTTGGCGAGATGAGGAAATGTCCATCGTGTTCCTCTGTTCCAATCCACGTTTGGGCGCCATAACTGTTGACCTGAAAACTTGGTTAAAGAAAAGGCAACAGGCTAAATGCATACAATTTATGATTTAATTAATTAATCAATTCCCTATTAAAGAAAACGGTAACATAATGCATTATAGAGCCAGAAATGTTCTGGCTACCCAGTGCAGAAATCCTCTGGCTTATATACATTTTGCCATGAGAAAGGAACTCTCCTAGTTGAACAAATCATAAATTCAGTAAGACAAGACAATTAACAAAAGTAATGTCAGTTGGGCCTTGCGATTCCAGGCTGCGTAAACATATGTGACAAGGAAAGAAATCCCACCACTAGTGAGTGGCAGGCTTCCTGCCCTAAACAAATAACTGACATAGGAGAGGGTAAACAAAGTTCAATAGAAATTATGACCTAAGATGTCTATATTTTCTTTACCATTAATATGCCATAACATAGTATATGTCTATAGATAATAAGATATAAAGGAAAGTCCCATTATTCAAGATAGTGTATTAGGTTAAAGGTCTCCTAAGGAATGTAGAGTCAGCCTTGGCTGGCTTTGTTGACATAGGAAGAGGCATTCTCTGAGTTTGCTTCAGAGAGAACAAAGAGATTATTCCAAAATTTTATATTAAACATTATCAAGGTTTACATTATGGGTCTTTACTCTTAATACTATAGTTCAGAAGATCCCTACTGGTGTATTTCCCTTAACAGTTAGACACAAAAAACAATTGGCTCTTAGCCAAAGTATTTACTAAAATTACATAGCAGGAAAAGTAGCTATAAAACATTCTCTTCCTTCCACCTAGGGGTACATACTCCCATAAATACATGCAATGTCCACAGGAAAAGCAGACTCTGGGTACAATAGAAATGAGGCACATTATATAGGGAATACAAGCGGCCAAGTCAACTCGCCATTCCACAATTCAAGGACCTCCAAGTCCGTTGTCTCTTTGTGGAGTCTTCTCTAGTTTGATTCTCCATTACCAAGTCTATCTCCCTCGAGTCATAATTGACTCTTTTCTTTGCTGCTAAAGTTCTTACCCCATGAGGATGACTCTAGTCAAAAGATTGTCTCTGTGTTCATGATGTATTGAACAATATGGCAATGGGGGAAAGAAAAAGAAATTCCATCCTGTGAGAATAATTTTGATACCCTTACTCAATTTGATAGTACCTGCCCAGTTCACTGTGATTTATAGGTATCAGGGATTGTCTTTAATTAAGATAAGTAGGATGGAATTAAGTTTGTCAGGATAAGAATTATGCATGTTGGAAATAATTAACCCACTATGTATTAATGATAATATCCATGCATTGATGATTATATTGCTTTTAAATGATTTATAAGATAATTTTATACCAAATATTTAAGCTGATGTTAGGGACAGAGGTAGAGACTTGCTATAATACCCTTTCCTTTCCCCTCCCCCAATCTCCTCTCCTATGAATGTACTTTGGGAGTTGCTATGTTCCAGAAAATCAGTTTCCCCATTTTCAATGTTCCTTTGCACCTAATGTTCATAACATGCTTATGGAAAGTCCCAGAATCCTGTTGCCTAAACATGGACTAAACAGTGACATTTGAGGGACATCTCCCTTGACTTAATACTGGAGTTCCTTCCTTTAGTCAAACATGGAATTCCACTTCTTCTCCTTGTCCAATCATGTAAATTTTCCCTCTTTGGAATTGACCAATCAAAGAATTGTTCTACCTCATTCTATTTTTAGTGCTTTCTCATTCCCTCAAGCAGGAGGGATCCATGACTACTGAGGTGAGTCTTGGATCCAATTTCTTAGGGACCACTGGTTTCCCTAATAAACTCAAACTTCTAGGAGTGAGCCTCAGTGTCTCTTTGTTGTAGACCAGAATTTTGAGAGTGATTACTTTTCAGGGACCAGGTTCTTCCTCAATTGCTGGCCCTTTCTAGACTCTTTTAAGCTAATAAATTCTCAGACTAAGCCTTTTAAGGATCACCTAAGAATACAACTAATATTTGTTTTTCTAATGCTATTGCTTCCTCAAATGTCAGTCAGGGAGAGTTGTTCATACCTCTCAAAGGGATGACAAATTGTTAATACCTCATCAAGACATTGACTTCTCATCATCTGTGATTTCATCCTGTGACTAATCAATTATACTGGAAAACCTAAATCCTCTCCCCCAAGAAAAATTTTCATATTTGTCTAATTCATAATTTTAATTTAATTTTTTAAATTTTTTCAGTCAGCAAAAATATGTCTCCTCTCCCTTTCCCTCATTCTCACTAATTAAGAACAGCAGCAAAACCCTATTAAAAAGATAAGCAAAACAAGCTTTTGCACTGGTGTAAGTTTAACACATTATGATCGCAGTTAGGAGCAAGAAAGGCTATATTCTCAACTGATACGTGGGCAACAGCCAGCTCCATCCTGGTTGAACATTGTTAGACACTACTTACTTTTACTTAACCCTCTCCCTTCTTAAGCAGTTTCAATAAAAATCATGAACAGCTTAAAGACTAAGTCCCTGCATGGACTTATACCAGAGATATTCCCTGCTTTCTTGCTGTCAGTCACAAGGGGCTAACTGCAGAGGGCCTCTTGTAAGTAAGTCCCCTGATAAAACAGGAACTGATCACCTTGGCTTTGTGTGCCTTTTTCCTTTAAATTCCTTTGTCACAAGCAGATGTAATTGGATACTTTGGTGTCTTGATCCACAACTGTTATGGTCTGTAAGATTCCCAGGAAATGGCTGGGAAGTGCTAGTGAGATTCCTGATAGCCACCTACAGGAATGTGGACACCAGTGACCTAAGTAATAGATTCGTATGGGCTACATAGGAAGTGGGGAGATGCCCCCAAGACTCCACAAGGGTTGAGTTTGCTTTGCACTATGTCACTGAGCAATAGTCAGCTGCTGAGGCTAATCAGAATTAGATGTAGAATCAGAATCAGAAAATCAGAATCAGAATCAGAATCAGAAAAAGATGTAGTGCTAGAAAAAGATATGTGGACTACTTCTTCCCAGTTAATGAAGGATATGGCTGTAAAAAATGAAAGAATAAAAACACATTTGCAAGGGTTATAGAGGGCACCAAATACCAAGGTAAAGATATTATAATGTGTTATAACATCTAAGAATTGGGACTCTGAGAATAGGCCCTGGAGAAAATGGATTCAGATGAGGAGTGAGAAACAAATCTGAGTCTGAGGAGGAGACAGAGGATGTGGACCCTCTGAGGTCATTCAAATCAGACTAGTATTAAAAAGACAGTTAAAGCAGAGATATATGGGGAATAATCAAGGTCTCCCACCTTCAGCACAATATGTTTTGAGCCTCAGAAACCATACCCCAGGAAAGTTAATAGATTAGTCACCAAATTACAATAGAAATCATGGGAATCCATTCCTGGGTGGACAGTTCAGTTATGGAATAGTAGAAAAGATGGAATTAAATTATTTGGGTTTGAAGCTGAAGAGGTGAGTAGTGTTACTACACACCCAGCCTTATGACAGAGATTGGCACAACTGGGGAGTCTCAACCCCAGCCTAAGTCTCAGGTGACATGTTCAGGTGATTTCTAAGTGGCAAGGGACTGGCACAGGTTTTTTGTCCCCTTCCTCATGTCTGGGGCCTTACTTTCTCCAGGAGGAACTGATGGAGTCTTTTTTATATATTGTTGAAGAGGTTTCAACATCCTCCACTTCTTTAGACAGTCCTTCCCCTACCAGACACTGGGACTGAGGGCAACCTTATTCATGGAAATCCATTCTGGTCCTCTGGTGTACATTGATGGTTACAGAAGCACTGCAGCCCCAGCAAAGAGAATTTAAGGTTGTGTTAGAAATTAGGCAGTGGCCTATCATATTAGATCTAGTTAATGCCCTTTTTAAAAATATTTTGTTCTTCCTTCACACTATGACTTTCAATCCCTTGATCTCAATTCTCTCTTGGCAATCTCCTCAGCACTAGCCACTCTCCCCTTTTCCCCATCATCACCCCAACTCAATCTGACTCTAAAGAATAAGTGGGTCAAAGAACAAATCACAGAAACAATTGATGATTTCATAAAAGGTAACGACAACAATGTGACAACATACCAAACTTTGTGGGATGCAACCAAAGCAGAACTTAGGGAAATTGTATATCTGTAAATGCTTATATCGATGAGGGAAAAAGACATCAATGAATTGGGTATGAAACTAAAAAACAAAACAAAACAACAAATGTAAATCCCCAATTAAACTCCAAAATAGTAATCATGAAAATCAAAGGAGATTAATAAAAATGAGAGTAAAAAATCTAATTGAACTAAAAACTCCTAAATTAATAACTAAAACTAGAAACTGGTTTTTTTTTAAAAGTAAAAGAGATAAAGCATTGGTTAATTTACAATTTAAAAATGAAAGAAGAAAACTAACACCAGTCTCAAAAATGAAAAGGACAAATGAACAACTAATGAAGATGAAATTAAAGCAATTATTAGGAACTATTTTGTTCAACTACATGCCAATAAAACTGGCAATTAACTGTCACGGGTAAAATCAGCTAGACTAAGGCACAAAGCTCTGAGCACAATCAGTTTATTAGTAAAGCATGAATTTGCTAACAAAGAGGGCCAAGTGACTGACCTCTTTCCGGCCAATGACCCAGAGGAGGAACAGCAGCCTTTCTTAGCACAGAACCAAGAACAGAAGGTGCTAGGTGGGAAAACAATGTGATTGGTTAAAGGACTGACAGCATCATAGGGACGGGGATAATATGATTGGCGGAAAGTCTGGACTATGGGCAGGTAAGAACTCCTCCCTTCCATCCCGGCAACGCTGATTGCTGTTACCCACCAGCTTACTGCAGGCACCGCGAACGGTGGGCAGCAAGTTTCCTCTCGTTGTACAACTGCTAGAGAAAACCTATTTCCTGGAATGGCCCCCGCTGGCTCACGGAGACAACAGGGGCGCTGCCGCCGCGGCCCAGGCTCAGGCGGAGGAGCGCTGACTGGGCAGTGCGGCCCAGGCCCGGCCCCGGGGCGCAGCCGGAGCACGCGGGGACCAGCCCGGCCCGGCGGAGCGGGGCCCAGCCCAGCTGGAGGGCCGGCCTTGGCCGGGGCGGATTAGCATAACATGGCCGAGCCCAGGCAGACTTCGCTTTCTACCTCTGGAGAGTCACTGTACCGCGTCCTCGGGCTGGACAAGAGCGCAACCTCGGACGACGTAAGAAAGTCCTACAGGAAGCTTGCGCTGAAATACCACCCGGACAAGAACCCGGATAACCCAGAAGCCGCGGACAAGTTCAAGGAGATCAACCAGGCGCACGCAATCCTGACCGACGCCACCAAAAGGACCATCTACGACAAGTACGGCTCCTTGGGCCTCTACGTGGCCGAGCAGTTCGGGGAGGAGAACGTGCACACCTACTTCGTGCTCTCCAGCTGGTGGGCCAAGGCCCTGTTTCTCGGCTGCGGGGCCCTGACCGCGTGCTACTGTTGCTGCTGCCTGTGCTGCTGCTTTAACTTCTGCTGCGGAAAGTGCAAACCTAAGGCTCCGGAAGGCGCCGGCCGAGAGCCCCACGTCTCCTCCGAGGACCTGGAGGCGCAGCTGCGGTCTGAGGACAGGGAGGCCCTGGGCACACCTATTGTGATCCAACCAGCGCCGGCCGCGGAGACCGTGCGGCTCACCGCCGACTCCCACCCCAGCCACCTCACCGAGGGATTTCACTAAGCGGACACAACAGGTGTAGTTAATGGTGTAGGAGAAAACAAGCTTCCTTGACAAAGAGTGATTGGCAGGTGGTGCTGAAATAACAGTTCTCTTTGAATTAAAGTTTTTTATGAGAGCACTGAATTTCTAAACTTAGCTCAGAGTACTTCTTTAATGAAAAGTAACTGGATTTTGTATGTACTCAGAGTTTTCCTTTAAAATGATTGATAGGAAAACTGAACTTTTCCATCTGGGAGAGGAAGACTGAACTTAACTCATGGGCTTCTTCACTCAGAGACCGAGTAAAGGACTTAGGGTGTTACACAAAATATAAAATAAAGTTACAGAACAGACTCATTTACCAAATGAAAACAAGTATAAAATAACAAAATTAACATTTTATTTTCTCATAATGAGATGAGTGAATATTTACAAACATATATATTGCCCAGATTAACAGAAAAAGAAATAGGATAAATTAAATAACTAAAGAAATTGAACAAGCTATAAACAATCCCCCTAAGGAAAAAAAAAAGAACAGATGGATTTAAAAGTGAATTCTACAAATATTTAAAGAACAATTAATTCCAATACTCCAATACTACACAAAATGTCAGAATAAATATGTAAAGGAGTTCTACCGAATTCCTTTGATACCTAAACTACAAAGAGCAAAAACGGAAAGTAAACTACAAACCAATTTCCCCAGTGAATACTGATGCAAAAAATTTTAAAGTACAAGCAAGGAGTTTACAGCAACATCACAAATATTATAAATTATGACCATGTTAGATTTATACCAGAAAATAAGGACTGATTTAATATCAGGAAAGCTACAACTGACCATATCAATAACAAAACAAAATTCACGTGAACATCTCAATAGATGCAAAAAAAGATTTTTTTTATGACAAGATACAACACTCATCCTACTAAAAATACTAGAAAACATAGGAGTAAATGGAGTTTTCCTTAAAATGATAAGTAGTATCTACCTAAAATTAGGAGCAAGCATTTTCTGTCATGGGGATTAAACTAGAAGCCTTTCCAGTAAAATTAAGAATGAAATAAGGATGTGTCTGCTATCACCATAATTATTCAACATTGCACTTGAAAAAGAATAAGCAATGAAGAAATAAAATGATCACCTTTTGTAGGTGATATGATGGTATATTTAGAGAACTCCAGGATCTCAGGAGTAGGCTATGTACCTGCAAATTTGCAGTACTCTTAAAGTGGTCTGGTTCAAGACAAAGTCTGATTGCTGCCATCTTGGTCTAAGGCAGCTCTGTAGGTCCCTGACCTGGGTTTGGGTCTGAGCACAAGGAGACTGCTGTTGGGCTCAACCATGATCAGTCAGCTTGTCATCTCTCCCTGCTGAGAGTAACTGAATTGCAGGCTTTGCTTTGGTCAGGGATTTCTGACCTGGTTGTTCCTCTGCTGGCTTCAGACTAGGCTAGAAACTGGAAGTGATACCCACCTCTGCTCTTGGGGGTCTCAGTTACACTCAGAAAGCACCTTGCTTTTGAATTTGCTTAAACCCTACAGACCATTTCCTACCATAGAATGTCATCCCTGGGTGCAAGCCTTCTCAGTAAGCCACAGATTTATAATTTGGAATGGACAACCAAGTTGCTTCATGGTAACTATCTGCTCCTGCACCCTGTATGGATACCCAGTATGAGTCTGAGAGCATGGACAATTCCTAGGGACTGGAGTGTTCTTGGTGTGCTCCTGGACAGACTACTTCCCCAGTGTCCACGGACCTCTCTGCTAAACTGGTCTGGACGAATTGTTGACTTTCCCCTGAATTTTCCCATCAGAATTCAGTCTGATGTCTTTCCTAGATCTATTTGGAGGACTTTGGGAAGGGATGGGGGGAGTTGATCTTACTTCTTCACAATAATATAAGATTCAACTTACTAAATATTGTAATAGTATTTACTTCCCTTAGCCTGGCATCAAAAGTCCTCCTAATCCAGGTCCACTCCACCTTTCCAGCCTTATGTCCTTTTACTCTATTATACGTATCTCATGGTTCAGAGATATTAAGACTGTTAAGTGTTCCCTGAATATGTCCAATGCTTTTTAGCTTGCACATCTTAATTTGTACTGTTTTCTCAGTTTGGAATACGATCCCTAACCCTTCTCTGCCACCCCGTCCCCCATCTTTCTGTCAAAATCTTAGCCATCTTTAAGGGCCAGCCCCTCCATGAAGTCTTCCATTATCAAACAGAATCTTTTTTCTTGAATCCTCAAAATACTTTGTACCTTAATACTACTTGTGAGATGTCATAGAGAAGATTCATGGTACAGTAACAAAAAAAAAAAAAAGTAGCTCTGGACTTGGATGGAACCAGAAGAACTAAATTTGGTCTCTGGTTTTGACATTTATTAACTGAGTGGTCCTAGGCATTTCACTTACTGAAGTTCAGGAAAGATAAACATATTTTTCAATGTTATATAGTTGGTAAACAAAAACCCACGAAGACACTAATAGCTTCAGTCCCTGACAGTCTCAGACTAAACCTGTTCAGTCAAGACCTGTAGTTCAGAATAACAGCACATGGTCCCCTCTGTTATGCTTTTCTTTCAAAGTACAGAGTAGGAAGTGACAAAGGGACTCAACTCAGGGTTCCCAGGATTTTTTGAGCTCATAGTCTCTTTAAGTATCTCTACTATTTGTATGGCTTATATGGAACACAACACTAGTATTTTCTTTTTTAAAAAATATAAGTTTAATTGATGAAAACCACTTCAGTATCTTTGCCAAGAAAACCCCATAGACAGTATTAAAACTATAAAGATATGAGTCCCTCAGGTTGGAAGGTGTCCAACATGCTACTGGGGAAGAGCAAGCACAACAAGCTGCTCTAGCACTAATTAAATGATTGGGCCAAAGCAAAAAGGAAGCTCTGCTGTGGATGTGTCTAGTGATGAAAAGAAAACACAAAGGTGTACAGATCAATATTGCACAGGAACTTGGAACGTAAGATCTATGAATGAAGGTAAGCTGGATGTGGTCGAACAGGAGATGGAAAGATTAAACACTGATACCTTGAGTGTCAATGAACTTAAATAGATGGAAATGGATGAACTTAATTTGGGCAATTGTTATATATAAGACAGTGGGCAAGAATCCTATAGAAGAAATGGAGTGGCCCTTATAGTCAATAAAAGGGTGAGGAAAGTAATATTGGGGTAGAATTTCAAAAGTGAAAGAAGGATACCTGTTTGAATACAAGGCAAACTGTTCAACACTAGATTAATGCAAGTTTATACCTTCCAGTACAAAATGAAGCTGGGCAGAAACTAAGTGTTTTGTGAAGATAACTTGCTGGTTATAGCAAAAACACCCTTTTTCAATAACCCAAAAAGTGATTCTACACATGGACATCATTAGATGGTCAATAATGAAATCAGATTAATGACAGATATACTTTGCAGTTAAAGGTGGAAAAGCTCTATACAGTTAATTAAAACAAGACCTAGAGCTGACTGTGGCTCAGATCATGAGATTTTTATTGCAAAATTGAAACTTAAATTGAAGAAAGTAGGGAAAACCATCACACCATATAGTTATGACCTAAATAACACCCCTTATGAATGTGAGGTAGAAGTGATAAATAGAATTAAGGGATTAGATCTGGTAGATAAAATGCCTGAAGAAATATAGACAGAAGCTTGCAATATTTTATTCCAAAGTAAAAGAAGAGTAAGAATGCAAAATGGCTATCTGATGAGGCTTTACAAATAGCTGAGAAAAGAAGGAAAGCAAAAAGGAAAGGAGAAAGGGAAAGATATACCCAACTGAATGCAGAATTCCAGAGAATAGGAAGGATAAAAAAATTTTTTAACTGAGTTATACAAAGGAATAGAAAACAATACAATAGTCAAGAGATCTCAAGAACATGAGAGATATCAAAGGAATAATATTTTATGCAAAAGTGGGCATGATAAAAGAAGCAGCTTAACAGAAGCAGAAAAGATTAAGAAGAGGTGGCAAGAATATGCAGAACTATACAAGAAAGATCTTAACATCACCAATAACCATAATGGTATGGTTACTGATATAGTCAGATATCCTGGAGAATGAAGTAGTATGCCTCAGGAAGTAGTGCTAACAACAAGGCTAATGGAGGTTTTGAAATTCTAGCTAAGGTATTTAAAATCCTAAAAAGTGATGCTGTTAGTGTTGCACTCAATATGTCAGCAAATTTGGAAAACTCAATAGCAGCCACTGTACTGGAAAAGATCAGTTTAAATCCCAATCCTTAAAAAAAGGTAATGCCAAAGAATGTTCAAATTACCAAACAATTAGGCTCATTTAACACACCAGCAAGGTCATTAACCTTCTGCAAGTGAGGCTTCAGCAATAAGTGAACCAAAAAGTATCCAGAAAGCAGGCTGATTTAGAGGAACTAGAGACCAAATTGCCAGCATTCGCTAGATTATGGAGAAAGCAAGGGAGTTCCAGAAAAAACATTTATTTCTGCTTCACTGACTTTACTAAAGCTTTTGTGGATCACAACAAATTGTGGCAAGTCCTCAAAGAGATGGGAGTACCACATCACCTTACCTCTCTCCTGAAGAACTTGTATGTGGGTCAGCAAGCAACTGAACATGGAACCAATTGGTTTTAGATTGGAAAAGAAGTATGACAATGCTGTATATTGTCACCTTATTTATTTACCTCATATGCAGAATACATCATGTGAAATGCCAGGGTAGATACATCAAAAGCCCAAATTAAATTTGTCAGGAGAAATATATCAATATCAATCTCAAATATGCAGATGATACCACTCTGATGACAGAAAGTGAAGAAGAATTAAGAATCCTCTTGATGAGGGTGGAGGAGAGTATAAAGCTGGCTTGAAGCTTAACATCACAAAAACTAAGACCTTGGCAAATTTTATATTCTTGTCCCAAAGATCTTGGTCCAACTGCAGTCATGAAATTGAAAGATGCCTGCTTCTTGGAAGGAAAGTTATGGCAAATCTGGACAACATATCAAAAAGCAGAAACATTACCTTGTCAACAAAGGTTTGTATGGTCAAAGTTATGGCTTTTTCCAGTAACAATGGGTGGCTATGAGAGTTGGATTGTAAGGAAAGCTGAGTGTCACAGAACTGATGCTTTTGAATTGTGATGCTAGAGAAGACTTTTGAGAGTCCTTTGGACAAAAGGAGATCAAATCAGTCAATACTTAAAGATATAAAATCAGGCTATTTATTTTATTTCATTAAAGAAATAAAATCAGGCTATTCCCTAGAAGATGAAATACTGAAGCTGAAACTTAAATACTTTGGACGCATAATGAGCAGACAAGACTCACTGGAATAGACCCTGATGTCATAAATGATTGAAGGTAAAAGGAGTAAACAGCAGAGGACGAAATGTCTAGATAGTGTCATGGAAGCAAGGAACATCAACTTGTACAGACTTTGGGAGACAGTAGAAGATGGAAGGGAATGGAAGGCCATGGTCCACTGGGTCCCAAAGAGTTGGACGTGAGGGAGGGAGCCAACAATAACAATAAAGTTTTCCTCAGTTTCTTTCCCTCTCCTCCAGTCATTCCACCTAAAAAATCCAGTATTTTTTAAAAACAAAAAAGAAAAATCAGCAACTGGATCGTTACATTTAAAAAGTAAGAAAACACAGGCAATGTGCAACACCTGTAGATCTCCCATGTCCAGGAGGGGGTGACGCAAGACTGCCCCTTTTACAGTTTTGTTATACTCAGTTTTGGTGGTGGTGGTTGTTCCTGCCATGTATATTGTTGCCCTCACCGTGTGCGTTGTTTTCTTGGCTCCGCTTACTGAACTCTGCATTAGTTCATACTGTCTTCCCAAGCGTTTCTGTATTATTCTGCCAGGGAGGTCATTAGTACGAACAGAGGAGGGAGAGTTCTAGGCATGAGGAACCGCCAGAGGGAAAGCTGCCACTTTGAACAGCCAGGAGGTCAGTGCCACTGGACTGAAGAATGAGTACATGTTGGGGAATAAGGTGTAAGAAGGCTGCAAAGACTGGAGAGGGGCGGGTGAATGCCAAATGGAGCATTTTGGAACTGCTCCTGGGAAGGAATAGGACGTCATGGACGTCTACTGAGTGGGGGGTGGATGGGAGGGGGCCTTGACTGGACCTGAGCTGGAAGAAAACCTCCTTAGTGGCTGCATGGAGGAGACGCTGGAGGCAGGCCCGCCCGACTGTGGCCCTATGGAGGCAGGAGGTGATAGGACCCCGCACCGGGACCGTGGCAGCTTCAGGGGAGAGAAGGGGGCCTATCTGAGAGACCTGGCAAGAGCTCGGACGAGAGGTGACATCCGCCTTGTGAGCCTCAAGGGCGGGGGGACGGGGTCGTCCTCTACGGTAATGGGGGGTTACGGGGAAAACATGATGAGTTTTGTTTCGGAGGCATTCAATCTAAGTTGTCTACTGGCCATCCTGCTACAGACTGGAGACTGGAGGTCGGGAGAGGGGGCGGGGCGGCCAACTACGAGGGGGGATGGAATCCAGGGGGAGTTGATGACGTCACCAGGCGAAGGGAAGAGAGAAGAGGGCCCAGGACGGAAGCTTGGGGGCCACTTGCGGCGAGTAAACAGCTCCTGAGACAGCAAAAGACAGGAGAAGATAAACCTTATTTGTTGGACTGCCGAAGGTGATCTCTTCCGTTCTCTGCCGGCTCCGGCGAAGGGCGCCCAGGGGTGATGCGGCAGGACGGAAGTCGGAGGCCCCGAGACGAAGCCGCGCCTTTTACTTCCCGGAAGTGAGCATGACGTCATTGCAGCAGCGCCGGAAAGTGGCGCTGAAGAGGCCGCCGTGTGCGTGCCTCTGCCGGGAGAAGCTGTCGGTGTGGGATCTGCAGAAATTCCGAAGCTCTTAGGCGGGAGCCGCAGCCGCGGGATTCTAAGGTCCAGATGTCCGAGCACGCGGAGGGCGGCGGCGGCGGGCGCAGCTCCGGCAGCGCGCTGTTCTGCGGCTTCCGCGCCCTCGGCCTCTTCAGCTCCCACATCCCCCACGTGGTTCGCTACCACGCTCGGCACCGCAGGTTCTACGTGACCACTTGCGTGGGGAAGAGTTTCCACACTTACAATGTAAGTACCCCCTTCTCTCCGCGCGGCCTCGCAGCTCCCCGGCCTTTGTGCTTCCGCTCGCACCCACCCGCGTCCGCGCGTGTGCAGGGGGCTCGCGATCGCCGTCCCAAGACCGGCTCCTGCCCCCTTCTGAGCCCCCGAAGACCCAGCTCAGCCTCGTCTTTCTCGGGCGGAATGAGCTCTGTGGATGGACTCCTTGGTCCCCGCAGCGTTTTACCGTATTTCGCAGTCATCCCTTCCCCTTCCACGCTCCTGCGTGCTGTCACTCTTTGGTTCCCGTGGCATTGCCCGCCCGTCCAGCTGCACTTGCCCTCGTCCTGCCGAATCATCCCCTCTTAGAATGCTCACTCCAGCTCCCCTCCAGGACCTCCTTTTGTTTGTCTATGTAGAGCTTTGACGTGCCACCGTGCGTTCCTACATTAACGTGACTGATGTGAACCAGCTCCTAAGCCCCAGCCTCTCTCCAGCTCTCCTGGCGTCACCACCAACTCAGCGTAGGGAGGGAGGAGCAAACTCCTTCTTGCTTGTTTGCAGCCTCGGGTTCCTGTGTGGCTTGTGTCCTTCAGCCTCGTGTGCTGCCAGGGGTCAGATTTACTTGTTCCTGCTGCAGTGTCTCTTCACTCAGAAACGCTGACCTAGTTCAGGCTGTCATCGCTTAGAGGTTATTGCAGTAGCTTCCTAATCGGTCTCCTTGACAACCAGCTCTCTCACTTTTCATTGTTACTCGTGCTCAGATATTCCATCTGTGAAATGGCTAGCTGGAGAACAGGAGCGTCATGGTCACTCCTCTGCTCAGAAACTCTCTGTGGCTCCCTGTTGCCTTTAGGCTAAAATGTAAACTCCTTATCCTGACTTTTGAGGTTCTCTCTGATGTGGCTTCAAAATATCTTTCCCATCCGATTTTCTTTCACATTACTTCCATTAGGTCAATGTTCCAGACCTCCCTAACTTAGTATGTATGATCCTTCATTCAGTACATTTATCCCATACTGACAATGTACTTTTTTCTCATATCTGCTTTTCAGAATCTGCTTTTTCTTTTAAGGTTTGATTCAGTGGAAAGCTCCAAGAAGCTTCCCGCGTGACCTTAGCGGATAGTATTTTCTCTTTCATCAAATTATCCTAAATCAGTTGGTCATACTGGCTCTCCTTTGCCTTTGTAACACTTTTACCATGTTATCTATGTAACATATTTATCTTTGCTTCAACCTTGCTTTCCTCCTCCCCCAAGAATTTAAAGTTGAGAGTAGGAACTTAAAAAGCAAATCCATGCATTTCCGTTGCCTAGTATAGTGCCTTTCATATAGTGAATGTAATAAGGGATGAGTCTTGAAATTAAAACAAAATGAGCAATTGCATTAATCTCCTTTGTGCAGTGTACTTTTAGGCTCTTGGGAAGATTCAAGGTTTAGATAAAATAGAATTCTCATGGCGCTTAAATAGAGGAATATATAAACATAGGTAAGTGTAATATTAATAACATGATAATATTAAATTACATGATGCAGGGATAGATTTAGAATTAGAGGAACTGGTGTCAAATTTCACCCTTTTCTATTTTATGATCTGTAGCAAGTCCCTTACTTGACTTCAGAGAGATCTGTCCAAGATTATATACAAATTTCAGTTTGGTGTTGTTTAAAATCCTTCATTACCTGGATTTTCCAGTCTTGTCACACATTGTTCCCTTTCCTGCACACTGCAATCCATCTAAACTGGCTTTCTTACTGTTCATTTTGCTTAAGCACTCTGTTTCCCTATTGGTGCCTTTTCATTGGCTCTCTCTCACACCTAGAAATGTATTCCTTTGCCTTTTAGAATCCCTATTTTCCTTAAAGACACATTGAGATGTGTCCACCATTGAGATGAGAATCCACATGAAGCCTTTCCTGATTTTCCCCAATTGCTAATACCTTTTTCACCAAAAAAAAAAACAAAACCAAAAAAAAAACCAAAATCCCGTCAACAACAAAACAAATCCCTAAAAGTTTTGCATTGATTCTCCACTCCTTCCCCTCAAATACCTTGAATTGATTTTGTTTCGATGTATAGATACCTGTTTTGTCTTTGTATTATGGAGTGCCTAGCATAATACCTGTTGCTTAATAGAGATGTCTTTTGATTGATGGAGAGCTGGAAAAACCAAGTGAAGCCCAAGGTCATCTTTGTGTGGTAGGAAGGGAGGGGTTGTGGGATGGGTGTGGTGTGTGTGTGTGTGTGTGTGTGTGTGTGTGTGTGTGTGTGTGTGTGATTCTTTTGTTTATGAAGATGAAAATAGCCAAGCTTGTTCCTCACCTTTAAGTCTAGGATCCTGGTTCCAAAAGAGATTTTATATTCTCATTTTGCTTCAGGCTGTTGAATGTCTTCAGTGGACAGTAGGCCACCTCAGTCCTCATGTAGTTTTTCATAGCTCAAGTCTATATTCCTAATCACAGTCATATTTTTCACAAATGTGCTCTTTGCCCCAAGGAAGAATAATGTAACTATACAAATTCATCACTACTAGAAAAATAAACTTTGAATCTTTGCCCTCCTGAAGTCTGTAGTTATTTTCATATGCAAAGGATGGCACATTATGTTAATTAGTTTTATCTTAATTTTTAAATATGATGTTATTATAGTTTTTTATTTGCCAAAACTTACTGAAAATTAAATGTCTTTTTTTTTTTTTTACAGGTCCAGAAGCTTAGTCTGGTGGCAGTAAGTAAGTATGCAATTCATTCTAGATTTGGTAACATTTTGTACTTTCTAGCGGGTACAAAATGTGTACTTTTGAATTACGTAATGAAATAGGAAATTTTGAAAATGAATGAATGATTGCTAGTAGAGTCTTCAGATCAACTGGCATGTTTTTAAGCAGCTGGAAAGGAGATAGGAGATGAGGCAGTATTGAAATTGGGACAGAATGGGAACAGTCTTCTGAAGAAGATGAGAAAGGATGAGATAAAGGCTGCAAAGAGAAGGGTTGGCTTTAATTGGGAGAAGGGCCTCTTATTCATCTGATAATGGAATGAAAGATAAAATAATGGAGGAAGATATATGTATGACCTGACATGAGAACAGGGGACAAAAGGGAGCTGTTGGCAAATGATCTCATTTTTTTTTTTGCTGAAATATGAGATAATGTCCTCGGCTGAGAGGGTTAGGCATGACAGTGATGAGAGTCTTGAGGAGGCAGGAAGGTTTGGAACTCTCATCAAGCTGTTAGCAAGATATTAAGAAAAACTGATAATTGCAATGCTTTGGGAACATGATTGACAGAGAAAAGGTTTCATTTTGTTATAATTTAAAACTGGCAGAGAGGACCAGAGCTTTCATTCCGATTCTCTTTTATTTTAGAGATGGGGTAGCTAAGGCCAGAGGTGTTAAATGACTTTCCCAGTCTCGTGAATAGTAGGTAGCTTGGCATATGAAATAACATCTGAGTTAAAAATTCTGCCTCTTACATTTACTGTGTACCCTTGGACAAGTCATTTAAACTCCTTTAGACTTATTTTCCCTATCTTTACATTGGAAATAATAGGATGTGCTTCACTGGTGTGTTGTGAAGATAAATGAATAAATAAATGTAAAGTGCTTTGCCAATCTCAAAGACTGTGATGGCTTCTGCCAGTGATGCTGTGTGGGTCCGTCCTTCGTTGCCAAAGAAGACCGTGCCATCAGAGAAATAATGACCTGACTTGCACCTGACTTTGTTTTGAGTGTCACTCCTCCTCCAGAGCCATCTGATATTCATCAGGATGACTGGAGATGACCCAGGATGAGGCAGTTGGGGTTAAGTGACTTGCCCAAGGTCACCCAGCTAGTGGGTGTCAAGTGTCTGAGATGAGATTTGAACTCAGGTCTTCCTGACTCCTGCACTGGTGTTCTACCCTCTGCACCACGTAACTGCCCCTAGCTAGTGATATAAGTAGTGAGGGGAAGGATGGGAATGTGACCCAGTTCCTTTTTTTGCTTGCATTCTCTCCAGAAGGAAAACTTTTAAAAACTCAGACAAGCAATGTATAAAGGAAATTGAAGACCAAGATGGGTGAGAAGATTAAATAAAAAAGTGTCTAAGGTTATCAGTAGTGACTGAGATCACCCTGAGTTATGATTTTCCAGAGTCTAAGATGTAAACTTCAAACTCAGACACACTTTAAAGGCACTGGATCATCCACTTTTCCATCTTCTCACCTGTCTTGAGATTTAGTTCGTTTTTTAAAAATTATTTAAATCTTTTCAAGTTTGAAAAGTTTTTCTGCTAGAAAAAAATGTAAGCAAGATAAGAATTGACTCCATCCAGCCCTTCTTACTAACATGTCCCAAATAATCTTAATTGTCTTGAGAGAGTTAGCAGGTTGGTAAATCAGTGGGATGCCATAAATAATAACGGTAGCAAACATTTGTATAATATTTTACAAAGTGCTTTGTATACGTCATCTCATTTGCTCATTTTAAACAACTCTTTGAGATAGGTACTACAAGTATTTTTATAAATCAGGGAAAGTGAGGCTAAGAGGGGTCACATTGCTAGTAAATATAAGGAAGTAGGATGTCAATTCAAGTCTTGTGACTTAAAGTTCAAGGCTCTTCCCCACTACACCAGACTGCCTCAAGCAGACATACAGTATCTGAAGTTCATCAAAATACTTGACAACCTTGTGAATAAGATGGTGAGCATATGGATTTTTTTATTATGTAGATATTTGAACAACTATAAACAAAGATTGTTAAAGGATTTATTATAGATCCAGAGCTGGGATTGCATACATGTAGTGTGAGATCTATAGTCACAAGTAAATAATCCTGTCTCTGTCTCTTATAACCAGTGGAGTGTCAGACAAGTTGCTTAACTTCTTTCATCCTCAGTTTTCTGCTACCAAATGGAGGTGGATTAGATGTTCTCTGAGGTTCCTTCTATCTATAAATCTGTGGTCCCATGATCTATTTCAGGAAAGTTAAATGATGGGCCCAGTATCATCCTGGTTGACAAAGCAGAGCTAGGTTTGAACCTGGATTCTGAGATTTATGAGTCAGAGCCCACTGTAATCTATGACAGAAGACCATATCACCTTACATGGGTTTAAGTACCTCAGTGCTAATTACTTCCAGATATATGTAATCTTTGGAGTACTACAGTGATCTGTTCTTAGATGAAGACCTGAGGGTCATACTTACTAGATTTTTAGATCACACAAAGCTTGGAGCAAAAACTATTATTACATATCAAAGACTCAAGTGTGCTCATCTGAATCAAAAAGGCAACTTAATAAAAATAAATCCTTTATTTTGGGTTTTAAAAATTCATTGCACAAATATAGCATGGAAAAATTTATATTAAAAAAGACAAACTGGAGTTTCAGTTGACAAGGAGTTTAGTGAGGAGGCATCTTGTTTTGGTGAATTGAATACTAGATTTAGAATGATGACAGGCCCTTTACGATTCTTGTGACCCTGGGAAAGTTACTCCTTTTATAAAACTTGAATTACATGATCTTTAGTATTCTTTTCAACTCAAATCCTAAAAATGTATGATATCTACTTTAAAAATGGATTATCTTATGTTTCATTAATAGAAATCTAGTTCAGGAGTACAGTAAGACACCCTGCTATACTGGCTGTTGGGCCTGCCTTAGAGTCATTATGACCTGAGTTAAAGTCCTGCCTTTCCTGTATACTGGCTGTGCTCTATGGGCAAGTCTCTTACTGTCCCAGTCAGTGCAGGAGAGTTGCTAATCTAAATTGGTAGGTTCCTCATTGGGAGCTCTCTATACAGATGAAATCATGGTTCAGAACAACACGAAAGTGTAGGTCATGAGGAGTAATAGGGTTACTTAATATATAGGGTTTTAGTTCTGCTGTAACTCAGGATCCTGAAAGCTGACGTCTTAGCCACCCAGGGAGCACTGACTGTAGGTGTTTGTCCCCATTGCCAGGGAAGTGTGTTATACCTCAAGTTAGAATATTTTCTTATATTAAGACCTGGAAAAAAAAATGAACTCTTTTCTTGTTTTTTCCCTCCTAGGTAATTCTGTACCTCAGGATATCACTTCTTTGGCAGCTGATGGGAGGCTGGTCTTTGCTGCATATGGGAATGTTTTTTCTGCATTTTCCCGAAACAAAGAGGTTTGTATCACTTGTTCTGGAAATGTTACCCATTCTCGAAAAAGTTACCTGTCTTCCTCATTCTCAGGCAGATCCTATCCCAGACCAAAGTACTATGTTCTCACTTCACTAATTGTCTAGGATGGAAGAGAGTGCCTTTGCTGTATGGTGTGATATAATGAGAAAAGAGAAGTGGCAATGTTGATTACCCCGGCAGTGATATACTTCGGCCACTCTGTGGTCTGTGATTTTTGACAAGGTTCTCACTGTTACACTAGGCACTCCTTTAAAGTTAATTTTAAATCCAGCAGGAAGCCTTTCCCTCTACCCCTAATCCCCAATGCCTTGGATTCCATATAGCTTATAACTGCATTTTTTACGTAGTATACGTGTACATGTCATATGGTCCTACTAGTACATAATTTCCATAAACAGCTAAATCTTGACTAATGTTATAAGTCAACTATAAACAGGTGTTCAGTAAATTTTTGTGGACCTTTTCTGTCTTAATGAGTTTCTAGAGCCAAAATAAAATCAGTACCTGATTACTAACCAGGCTAATCTGATGATAAGGGTTTTTAACCTTTATTGTTTCTTGGACCCCTTTGGTAGTCTATGGACCTGTTCTCAGAATGAAATATATAGGATTACAAGACAAACTAATGATATTGAAATGTGGTTATCAAAATATTTAAAAAAAACCAAAAACCAAGTTCACAGACCTCAGTTTAAAAACCCCTGCGGTAAGATCATACCTGAAACCTTTTCAGCTTGATAAGACTTGTCCAGTGGTTTGCTCTTTGTTTCTGTCTTGATTCTTCTCCCTACCTTTTCTACTGAGTGTCGTTTGCTATATCATCATTCCTATAATGTCTTTCTCTTGTTGGTGTACCCCTAAGATTGCCCTAGGCTGTCGAGGACTGTATCAGCTTGCATGGGCTTTAAGTATCATCTCAGTATTGATTACTTCCAGATTTATGTAATCAGCCTTGGCCTTTCTTTTGAGCTGTGGTCCTTCATCACAAACTGCCTGTTGGACATTTTGAACTGGGTGTCCTGTAGGCATCTCAAACTCAGTGTATCTCGTTGTCTTTCCACCAGAAACCAACTTTTTGACACATTTTCCCCTCTCTATTGAGGGCACCACCATCCTTTCAGTATCTTAAGTTTACAACTTTGTTATCATTCTCAACTTCTCACAGGAACTCATCTCACATACCCAGTCTTGTTGTGTCTGCTTTCATGCCATCTATATCCTTCTCCTTCGGCTAACACAGCTGCCAGTCTGGTTCAGGCCCTCATCGCCCTTCATCTGTATTATTGCAAGAGCTTCGTAATTATTCATTGTGTATATATCTATAGATGTATATGTTGTCTGGTTTGGATTGTAAACTCATTGAAGGCGAAGACTGGTTCATTCTGGCTTTGTATCATTTAATTGATTGATATAGTCTTTGAAAATGGAAGATTATCTCTGTGGTACATGACATATGAAAATAGAATTTTAAGGCAGGGCCCTCCGTGCCTTTCATTTGTTATTACTATAAGAATTTAATTATATAAAAAGTTTAAATAGTGTATTTTTTATATTTTCTAACATTAGTAGCATTTTCAGAATTAGCATAACTAATGGAAATAATTTGAACTTTTAATGTTATAGGTAACACATACCTTCAAGGGTCATAATGCAGAAATTCACCTCTTACAGCCCTTTGGGGATCACGTCATCTCTATTGATACAGACAGTGTTCTCATTATTTGGCATATATATTCAGAAGGTAAGAATGAACATTATGTAACTTATTTAGCTTGGGATGGGGTAAATAAATCTTTAGGTGGATAATCTTTTTTTTGGAGGGCTATCAGTATTAGCAGTAAATACTTTTTTACAGGAAAAGAATTATTCCATTTCCTTCCATTGATTAAATTTCCAAGCAGCAACCAGAAATCACAACTTTGATAGCTTTTCTGATTTTTTTGTATGTTACTTGTTTTATAGAAATATAACTTAAATATTGACATTTCCTGGGTTTAGTGAATTGTTACATTTTATGTTTAATTTGTGAGATAACTATCCCTACATCCCTATATAGTTCTTAAATAAAGGTCTTTTTTAGAAAGCTTACATAACTACAAATTTCTAATATAGGAGACTTTGGAAATAACCTCAGCATGTTATATATGCTATTGTGAAGTACATAGTCATCGTTTTTATGAGACAACGAAAATGTTCTACTGGGTCAGACTTATATCCATTTCCATTGATATCTTATCCTTGATACAAGGGACATTTGTGGAAGTAAACAGTCAAGTCAACCTCAGAAAGTTGAGGTCCAGAATATCCCTAACTTCCCTTAATGACTCATATAGGTCCATCATCCATAAAACTTATTTGAATACTCTGCAGACTTTTACATTTTCACATTGTTATCACCTCTTGGAGTAACACATTACTGAAAGTTTGCTACACACTGTATAATTTTTCTTAAAATAACCTTTTTAAAGGTTAAGGCAACTATTCTATTTCACTTGGCAATCTCATCAACTCCAATTGATTCAGTATCATCTCTGAAAATGATTCTCAGATCTCTTTGTCAAGCCCTAACCTCTTGCCTAACCTTTTTGCATCTCCAAATACCTTTGGAACATTACAAACTGGTTGGTCCATAGATATCCAAAACTCAGCATGCCCCAAAATGAATTAATTATTTATCCTTTCCAACCTCTTCCCACACAAACACATCCCCACTTCTCATGTCATTATTACTGTCAAGGTCCCTACCATCTTCCCAGACACCCAGGCTCACAACCTAGGTATCAGCCTCAACTTCCTTTTTCTCACTCTCCGCATCCAGTAGCTGACTGTTAAGACCCGTTGATTCTGCCTTTTGTAGCCTCTTAGAAATTCCCTCTTTTCTCCTCTGACATTGTCACCACCCTGGTACAGACCCTTATCATCTCACACCTGGACTATTGGAATAGCCTTCTGGTTGGTCTCCCAGCTTCAAGTCTCTCCCCATTCTAGGCCATCATCACCTCTGTCAAATTGATTTTACTAAAAGTACATGTCAGACAACCCTGGGAAGACTTAAAAAACCTAGGAAGACTTATATGAACTGATAGAAAGTGAAGTGAGTAGAACCAAGAGAACATTTTTACGTCATGTAAAGACAGTATTGTTGCAGCAGTGTTGTAATCATAGTCAGCTGTGGAAAAACCTTAACTGCTCTGATCAGCACAGTGATTGTGACAGTCCAAGGAACACATGATAAAAAGTGCTGTCCACCTTCAGAGAGAGAACGGATGAGCCCCACATGCAAGTTAAAATATATATTTTGTATAACTTCACATGTATAATGGATATTAATATTGCTTGCCTTCTTAGTGTGTAGGAGAGGGGCTGGAGGGAGGAAGAAAAGTTGGAACTCAAAATTTAGAAATAAATGTTAAAAAAAATTAGTTTTGAAGAAAACATAGATCTGCAAGTTACCCTTCCCCAGCCAATAAACTTACTTGGCATCTCCAGGATCAGATATAAAATCCTCTATTGGCATTTGAAGACCTTCCTAACCTGGCGTCTTACCTTTCCGTTCTTACACTTTACTCTTAGGTCTTCCAAGATCCAGTGACACTGCTATCTCCTGACTGTATTTTTTCCCCTGATTGATAAATTTTTATTGCTGTTTTTTGTTTTTTATATTACCACAGTTTTCCCCTTTTTCCTGAGATGAAATGGGAAAACCATCCCACATAATATAATTTTTTAAAGCAAAATAAAGATAAAATTAAAGAAAAAAATCTGCATGATTGATTAATACATTGAAAAAGTTTAAAAATTTGTGCAATGTGCAACACTTCTGGGCTTATTACTTTTGACTTTACATTTTTACTGATTGCCCTCCATACCTGAAATTCTCTCCTTAATCTCTTATCTCCTGGCTTCCTTTTAGATCCCAGATAAAAATCACAGCTTCTCGATCCTTCTTAATGCTAGTGCCTTCCCCTGTGATTAGCTTTAATCTATCCTATCTGTACATGGTTATTTGCATGTTGTTTCTCCTACTGAACTAAGTTCCTTGAAAGCAGGGACTGGTGATTTTTTTCGTCATTCTTTGTATTCTTAGTTTATAAGCACAATAAACCCTTGACTTCCATTAATTTGTTATTATTTGGGGTACCTCAGCATCATGTTATGCTTGTAGAATTCGCTATGCAGATTCTCCAAAATCAGTTATAAAATAAGAATAAAGATGTAATTAGCAGTGAGATTAGGTTTGCTTCCATATTTCTTTATCTAGGGAAGTGTTTTCTTTTTCATAATCTCTTTTCTGTTTCCTATCTCTAAACCAGTTCTATATCAATGTTAAATTTTTTCTCCATTCCAATTGAGACTAATTTTTCCCAATAATCTTGGTATTCATTGTTTCCATTTTAACTATGTTTGTTTACCCCTTTATAGAACTCTTACAGGTTAGTTTGTAACAAATTTACTTTTAAAATTTACTTATTCTTAGTATTAGTTATATTGAAGAAATACTGAATCTTTGCTGAAATTATTTTGTTTTGTTCCTTAAACTATCGCCCTGTTTGCAGAAAAGTACCTGCAGTTGACTTTTGATAAGACTGTTTTTAAAATTTCTGCCATTTTGCATCCAAGTACCTACTTGAACAAAATTCTCCTCGGGAGTGAGCAAGGAAGCCTGCAGTTGTGGAATATTAAATCCAAGTAAGAATATTTCTAATTATTCCAAGCATCTCCCCACCTTTCAGCTTGTGTTCCACTCATTTAGCAACTAGTGCTCCTAACCAATAAATACAATAAGTTGTATTTATATAATAAAATCTAGACAGACCTGCCTTGGTAATTTTTGAGTGAAAAATATTTTGAAGTTCCTTTCTAAAGTCCATATGAGTGACTTCTTATGGTTCTACAGTCATATATGAAATACAGAGGTGGCTTTTATTTGTTCTGAGTAAACTTTGATAAATTGAGAAAGAAGAAAATAGAGAATGAACTTGAGAAATGTTAGATCAGAGCTTTCCTTGGTAATAATAACAAGATTTGTATTGCTGCAGCATTTTGAGGCATTTCTAAGAACACAATGATTTTTTAATTCATATCTTTCTTATAAGTTTATTGAAGGTTGATAAGAAAGAGAAGGAAAGCATCATCTCAAGGTTCCATGGTCATTCAAGAGACTTTGCTTCTCAAAGTCTTTCCTTTAAAGCCCTTCTTAATTCTGAGAAGATAACAATGATTGTAAATTAAATGTCTAATGCTTTAGCATAGCTAGCATGATAGTTTTAAGCTGAGTTGTATTAGCTAATGAATATAGTATGTTGAAAATTCATCTATAATCAGTTTTCATAATACTCTTATTTTGACATGACTACATGTAGCATGACTTCACTATTTTGAATGATCACAGAAGTGTGCAGGTATTTTTTATTTTATGACATTTTTTTTTGTGCCTATGGCTTATTCATGCCTAGTTCTAGAACAAGTACACAGTCTCCACTAAAATTATTTTTCCTTTGGGGAAATATAATCTGCTTTAATGATCTGTCTCATGTCGTTTCTATGACTATTTGGTAGCTAAAAGTGGAATGAGGCTTACATTATAGTCTAAAAAAAATTCTATATTTGGATACACAATTACAACAATTACTGCTTGTGACTTTGCCCAGCTTTTAAATTAAGTATTTATCCAATTCAGCAAATTTATTGAGTACTTACTGAGGTGCAAGGCACTGTACTACTTAACTTCTGATTTTCTTAAGAGCATATTTCCACATTTTCTAAGCATTTGATATTTGATACTATTTTAAATGATTTTTTTTTCCATATAGCAAACTTCTGTATACATTTCCAGGATGGAATCTTGCAGTGACAGCTCTCCAACAGGTTAGTATTTATATATTGTTAAGAAAAAGTGTCAACTATGTGCTTTTCTGCATTTTGAAGAAGCACCTCTATGTTTAAGACAGTTTGATGTAGAATTTGTTATTTTGATGCCTATGACTGCTGGGATGAAAAAATAGCACATTGGAAATGTGGATTGTAAAATAATTTAAAATGAGAAGAAACAATTTTTCATGGGCAATTATGGATATGAAATGCTATATGTGCACTTGATACATTAATTTTGTTGAGCTATTTTTTTTCCACCTTTTAAAATATTTGTTACAAGTGATGGCTTGATGAATTAGGGGAGGGGAGAGGGATATATTTGGAAATAAATGCATTTCTAAAATAAAAGATAGAAATTAAATTCAGATTTTTTTTAAAGAAGCAATTTCTAGATCTATAAGCATTTGAGGGAAAAATTGAGACCGATTTTGGCATCCGTGAAACTTCGTTTTCCTGTGCCAACTTCTTGTAGCATCGTATAGTGCTGGGCTTGGGTTTGATTGTAACTAATTGCTGTGGACTTGTTTGAGAATATTACTAGAACAAAAGTAATGATGTTGAATGTTGATTTGTTTAGAATCATGTGGCCTAATCCATCATCCAGTTTAACCTTGCCCTGGAAAGAACTGTTTTCCTTTATTTTGATGAACTTGGAAAACATGATTTTTGGAATACCTCCTATAGAAATGAGATAAATTCTGTCTGGCCCAACTCTAGTAACTGACTTCTTTTGTACACATTTATATCCAAGCAGATACTGGACATATGCTTCTCTGTAGATCTGTTGTCTGTCATTGTGTACATATCTTTGCCTAGAGAGAAGCACATTATAGACAAACTCACTAATTTGTGAATTAGGCCAGAATCACCTTTAAGGTTCCCCTAATTTTGTGTTGTTTAAACATCCCTAGAAAAAGATAATTATGAGACCTGGCATTGGGGGGATAACTAGATGATACTGTTAAAGATAGTTATTTGTATTAAAACACAATCAACTTTTTTTTGGGGGGGGATTATTTCATTTTTAGGCCCCTGCAGTGGATGTCATTGCAGTTGGACTTGTTTCTGGTCAGATTATTATCCACAACATTAAATTTGATGAAACGCTGATGAAGTTTCGCCATGATTGGGGTCCCATCACGTCAATTTCTTTCCGTACAGGTATATTTTATCCTTTATAAAAAGAAGTTCTTATACAAATTTGATAGTAATGTGGTTATTGGTCAATAGGAAATTTTCTAAATGGTGTTTTTTTATATATGTGGATCCTATACTGCAGTAGAAGTTCACAAAAGAGTAGGGACTATCATATATAAGGATATCCTCAGTTTTTCAGTTTTATCATCTCTGTCAAATATCCACTTGCAGTTTATTTCTGCTAAAAATTGAATTTTTTTGAGGAGGTGGATGTTTTGTATATTTTAATTATCTTTAAGGAATTTATAATTAGATATAAAATACTTAATTGTGTTTTGTTTTTAAATGTAGATGGACATCCAGTAATGGCATCTGGTAGCCCACTTGGTCATATCAGCCTCTGGGACCTGGAAGAGAGAAAACTAATCAATCAAATGAGAAGTGCCCATTCCACAGCAATTGCTGGTCTGACATTTCTCCATGGAGAGCCACTTCTTGTTACAAATGGTGCTGATAATGCCCTGAGGGTAGGACTTCTTTTTGTGACATACTTATAACTGATCAACCCAGCCTATTCTTTCTTCACTATGTTGTCTTTGACTTAAGAGAAAGATTGCAGTGAAATTATAATGTTAGGAGCCATATGGCAGTACAGTAAATCCAGGAATAACATAGGAAACACTGCTGTTGACCATAGAGATAGACCATAGGCACATTGGATAATTGGCAAAAAGGATTAAAAAAAATTTGGATAGGCAGGAACATTGGGTCAATTCTAAGATTAAATTGAACAATAATGAATGTAAAGTGTTATATTTGGGATAAAATTTTTTTGACAAATAGAAGGTCTGATTGGAAAGCAATATATCTGAAAAAGATCTAGGCATGTTAGTATACTGCACGATCAGTGTGTGTCCACAACAGTATGATATAGCAGCCAGGAATGCCAATGTAGTCTTAGTCTTCATTAAGAGAAGCATAGATTCTGTGACTAGAGAAACAGCATAAAGAGCCCTGGAATTGGAACTGGAGGACCTGAGTCTGAATCCTGGCTGTGCCATTTAATACCTTTCTGACCTTCGGCAAGTTACTTAATCTTCCTTATGTCTAATATTGAAGATGACGTAGAAAATTTCTAAGGTCCCTTCTAGCTCTTAAGTTATAGACTGTATTACTATAATCTTATAGATTGTAAACTTCAAAAGTGTGAAAAGGAGGAGTTCTGTCTTAGATAGGAATTATCTGAAAAAGATTTAGGGGATATTAATGAACTGTGAGCTCAAAACGAGGCAACAGTGATGGCAGCTAAGAAAGCTAATTTAAGCATACGCTGCATTCCTACTGTATTCTGATCAGAACCTATGTGCATTATTGTGTACAATTCTGGGTAGTAAACTTTTATTTTTGAAGTTTAATTTTGTTTACTTTTTTGTTACATTTTAAGTTCCAAATTGTCTTCCTCTATCCCTCCCTATCCCACAATAGAAAAGGACAGCATTTGACACAAGGATGTGTGTGTGTGTGTGTGTGTGTGTGTGTGTGTGTGTGTGTGTGTGTGTGTACACACAACTGTGCATACTTCTGTTTATCCATTCTTTGGATAAGGTCCAAAGGTGGATAACGTCTTCCTTCATATGTCCTTTTGGTTGTTGTGAATATTTTATTATTATTATTTTATAATAACTTAGTCATTTAGTTATTCTTCAAACAGTATTGCTGTTTCCTTATTCAGTATTCTCTTAGTGCTACTCAGTTATTTCCTGCAAATCTTTCCATGTTTTTCTAAAATTAACTTGCTGATCATTTCTTATAGTATAGTAGTATTCCATCACAATCATATATCACAACTTACTTAGCCATTCCCTGATTGATAGTCATCTCCTCAGTTTCCAGTTATTGCCCCCACAAAGAGAACTACTACTAATATTTTAGAACACATAGGAAAAACTGACGTAACAGTGATACTGCTGGGTCATAGGGTATATGCAGTTTTATAATTCTTTGGGCATAATTCAAATTGTTCTCTAAAATGGTTGGATCAGTTCACAGTTCCACCAGTAGTGTGTTAGAGTCCCAGTTTGTCTGCATCCCCTGGAATGTGAGCCAGTCTGATAGGTGTGAAATATCTCAAACTTGTTTTAATTTGCATTTCTCTAATCAATAATGATTTAGAGCATTTTTTCGTATCAGTATACATACGTACACGTGTGTGTGTGTGTGTGTGTGTGTGTGTGTGTGTGTATTTTTGATTTCTTCATGTAATGCCTTTTCATATCATTTGATGATTCATCAACCGGGGAATGACTCATATTCTTATAAATCTGACAGAGTTCTCTATGTATTTAAAACAGAAAATCTTTATATGAGAAACTGTCTATAATTTTTTTCCCCCAATTTTCTGCTTTCTAATCTTGACTACATTAGTTTTATTTGTACAGACCTTTTAAGTTTAACGTAATCAAAATTATCCCATTTACATCTCACAATGCTCTTCTTCTTGTATCCATAACTCATAGGAAATGTGTTCCATGTTCTTCTAATTTACTTATGATATCTCCCTTTGTATCTAGGTCATGTATCCATTTTGACCTAATCTTGGTAAATGGTGTAAGATTTTGGTCTACACCTAGTTTCTGCCAGCCAGCTTTCCAATTTTCCCAATAATTTTTACCATATAGTGAATTTTTATCCCCAAAGCTTAAAGCTTTACATTTGTCAAACACAAGGTTACTGTAGTCATTTACTGCAGGATATTGTTTTGTCTACTCCGTTTCACTGCTCCACCAGATAGTTTTGATAATTACTGCCTTATAATACAGTTTAAGATCTGGTACTGCTTGACTGCCTTCCTTTACATTTTTTTCATTAATTCCTTTGATATTCTTGACCTTTTGTTCTTCCATATGAATTTTAATATTTTTCTAGCTATTTGTCATAGCATTGAATAAGTAGATTAATTTAGGTAGAATTTTCATTTTTGTTATATTGGCTTGGTTCACCCATGAACAACTAATATTTCTCCAATTATTAAATCTGACCTTATTTGTATAAAAGGCATTTTATAATTCTTTTTGTGTAGTTCCTGGTTTTTTCTCAGGTATTTTATGCTGTCTGTGGTTATTTTAAATGGGGAATCTCTTACTATCCCTTCCTATAAGATTTTTCTGGTACTATATAGGTGACATATGATTTATTTTATATCTTGCTGCTTTGCTAAAATTATTGTTTCAACTAGCCTTTTTGTTGATACCAAATTTTTTAAAGGACCTTGGTAAGCTAGGAGCTGCTTCTTAATCACTGCCTTGTCGTGACAGGGTGAGGATTGCATAGCTCTGAAACTGAGCTATTCCATGCTATCCAAGACAGACAGGTCATAGTGGAGAGTTTTGACAAAAGATGGAGGAGGAAATGACAAACCACTTAAGTATCTTTGCCAAAAAAACCTCATGGACCTTATTAAAATGATAAAAGGTACAATACTAGAAGATGAGCCCCTCAGATCAGAAAGTGTCCAGCATGCTACTAGGGAAGTTCTTGTTCAGTCATTTCAGTTGTGTCTGACTTTTCATGATCCTATTTTGGGATTTTCTTAGCAAAGATACTGAAATTGTTTGCCATGTCTTTCTGCAGTTCATTTTACAGATGAGGAACTGAAGCAAACAGGGTTAAGTGACACAGCTGGTATCCAAGGTCACATTTGAACGAATGAGGATGAGTTTTCCTGATTCCAGTCGTACTGCTCTATTCACTGTACCACCTAGTGTCTCCTACTGGGAAAGAGCAGGGGACAACTACAGGTAGCTCCAGTACTAATGAAATGGCTGGACCAAATCTGAAAGGAAGCTCAGCTGTGGATCTGTCTGGTAATGATAGGAAAGTCACATACTATAAAGATCAGTAATGCATAGGAACCTGGAATGTAAGAGTTGTGATCAAGGCAATGTTTCATGCGAAATTGGGCATGATAAAAAACAACAATGGTATGGACTTTGCAGAAGAAATGAAGAAGAGGTGGCAGAAATATGCAGAACTATACAAGGAAGATCTTAGCTGGTACCGTGATGGTGTGGCTACTGACCTAGAGCCAGACATCCTGGAGAGTGAAATCAAGTGGGCCTTAGGAAGCATTGCTAACAACAAGGCTAGGGAAGGTGATGGAATTCCAGCTGAACTATTCAGAATCCTGAAAGATGATACAGAGTGCTCAGTATACTAGCAAATTTGGAACAGTGGCCACTGGATTTGAAAGATTGGTTTACATCCTACTCCTGAAGAAGGACAGTGGCAAAGAATGATCAAATTGCCAGTTGCACTCATTTCATATGCCAGCAAAGTTATGTTTAAGATTCTGCAAACTAGACATTAGCATTATGTAAACTGAGTCTTCTCAGAAGAGCAGGCTGGTTTTTAAGGAGACAGCAATTAGTGATCAAATTGACAACATTCCCTGGATTATGGAGAAAGCAAGAGATTCTAAAAAAACATCTACTTCTGCTTCATTGACTGCATTAAAGCTTTTGACTGTGTGGATCACAACAATTGTGGCAAATCCTTAAAGAGATGGCAGTACCAGATCATCTTACTTATCTCCTAAGGAATCTGTCTGTACGTGGGTCAAGGAGCAACTGGCTTGAAGCTTAACATCACAAAAACTAAGATCTCAGTAACTGGTCCCATCACTTCCTGATAAGTAAGAGTTGAAGAAATGAAAGCAGTGTCAGATCTTATATTCTAGGGCAGAATCAATGCTTTCAAATTGTGGTCCTGGAGAAGACTTGTGAGAATTTCTTGGACAGCAAGCAAATCAAGTCAGTCAGTACTTAAAGAAATTAATTCAGGCTATTCACTGGAAAGTCAGATAATGAAGCAAAGCTTAAATACTTTCGCCATATAATGAGAAGATGGGGCTCATTGGAAAAGACACTAATGTTGGGAAAGATTGAAGAGGGCAGCAGAGGATGAGATGAATAGAGAGTGTCATGCAAGCAACTAAAATGAGCTTGGACAGACTTTGAGAGATCATGGAGGCTAGAAGGACCTGGCAAGCTGTGGTGCGTGGGCTCATAAAGAGTCAGACATCACTGAGCAACAGCAAAGTAGAGAGCATCCAGAGGACGGTAACCAGACTGTTTTAAGTCTTTGCCGTATGAGGTTAATTTAAAGATTGAAGATGTTTGTCCTGGAGAAGAGGACCTGGGAACATGATTGCTATCTTCAAGTATTTGAAGGTCTGGCATGCCAAAGGTACACTTGTTCTATTTTACTCAAAAACAGCAACAGGAGCAATGGATGGAAGTTGCAAAGAGGAAAATAATAGGCTTTATGAATGGAAATTCTAGCAATTAGAGCTTTCTCAAGGTGGAAATACAAAGGTTAGATTACTGCTTTTCAGTCATATTTTAGAGGCAATTGGATTGGACATAGAGAGCCCTTTTATCTCTAGAAATTCTGTGACACCAATTTCTAGCAGGCATATTGCAGTGTCAGCTTGTGGTAACCAGTCATTCAGAACCTAATATTGTTGATGCCTTGCTTTTTTTTTTATTACAGATTTGGATATTTGATGGTACTGCAGGTGAAGGTCGGCTTTTGAAATTCAGAATGGGTCATAGTGCTCCTTTAACGAAAATTAGATACTATGGACAAAATGGACAGCAAATTCTTAGTGCAAGTAAGAGTATTTTATATGACTTCAATTCTTCATTCAATTCAGTACTTCAGTAAATATTTAATGAATATTTACCCTGTGTTCTGTATTTTGTTGATTTTAAGACTTAGACTTCTTTTTGGCTACCTTAATGATAATTTTAATAATTTTCCCTACCTCTCCCATATCATTAGTCTATGAAGATTCAGTCATTAATTTCAACTTCAAGAAATGTGGGCTTTGAACATTAGATTCAGATTGCTCTGGAAATTCTTAATTTTCCCTTGTCCATTAACATCCTCTTATGATGTAGTTTAATGCTTTTATGATATATTTATAAGGCTGCTTTCTTCTAAAATGGCACACATTTGGGGGTTGAGGTTTTTTTGTATCTGACTTGGTTAGTCTGTAATTCAAGTTGCTGTCATTTGTAGCTTGACTGTTTTATGTTCTGTTAGGTCATGATGGTACTTTGCAGTCATTTTCCACAATTCATGAAAAATACAACAAGAATTTGGGACAGGGTAAGTTAATAACAAAGTGAAATGAAAGTTGGTCCTGAATCTAAAGTGTCATTTTGCTGTCTTTCTGAGGCATTCATTCTCTTGGAACCCTGGAAAGGATAACTTATCCCCTGTTGTTATCAGTCAGTAAACATTATTAAATGCACCTAATACAGGCTATATGTACCTGAGGATATAAAAAGAATCAAAAGACAGTCCTTGTTCTCAGTGAGTTCACAGTCTAATGGGTAGTCAACAAAAACAAATATGTACAAACAAACTATACACAGGATAAATAGGAAATAATTTAAAAAGGGAAGGCACATAATGAAATGCCATTACTCCTCACTCCTCCATTCCATTTCCACCAAAAGGTTTGCCTCCTCTGATGAAAATCTTATTTGATCATTTCATCCCTTCTAACATTTTAGCTGCCCTTTTTCTGCCCTTTTTAGCTAACCTCATTGAAAAGACCTATTGTCTACAATAGGTACTTCCACTTTCTCCCTTCTCACTTCCTTCTTGATCTCTTACAATCCGACGTCCAACCTTATTATTCCACTGAAACCGTTCTCTCCAAAGTTACTAGTGATCTCTTAGTTGCCAGTTCCAATAACCTTTTCTTAATTCTCATTCTCTTTGACCTCTCTATATGTAACCTTTGTCACTCACTGTTCATTCTCTCTTTTCTTGGATACTCAATTCTCTTTAGGTTTTCAGGACACCACTCTCTCCTGGTTTCTCTCCTACTTATAGGACTTTTCTTCTCTGTCTCTTTTGCTGGATCCTCCAGTTCATGCCCTGTAACCATAGATTTTCCCTCAGGATTCTGTCCTGGATCCTTTTCTCTTCTCCCTCTGTAATAGTTCACTTAATATTCTTATGAACTGTCATGGATTTAATTACTATCTTTATTCTGGTGATTCTCAAATCTACCTCTCATGCTCCAGTCTCTCCAATCTTACATCTCTAACTGCCTTTGAGACATCTCAGACCAACTGGCCCGTAGACGTCTTAAATCCACCATGTCCAAAACAGAGTTTATTATCTTTCCTCCAAAATCCTCCTCCCTACTACCTTCTCCATTGCTGTAGAGAGCAACACTATCTTGCCAGTCCCTCAGGCTCACAACCTAGGAGTTACCCTTGATTCCTCACTGGACACAAAACCCCCCCACCCCCATCCAATCTGTTGCCAAGGCCTTTTGATTTCACCTTTTCAGCATCTCTTGTATATACCCCTTTCTCTGCTCTGACACTGCCACCACTAGGGTGCAGGCATTCATCACCTCACACCGCAATTACACAATAGCCTGCTGTTGGGTCTGCCTGCCTCAAGTCTGTCCCCGCTCCAGTCTATTCTCCATTCAGCCACTAAAGTGATTTTCCTAAAATGCAGATGTAATCACGTTGACCCCCTACTCAGTAAACTATATTGGCTTCTTATTGCCTTTAGGAGCAAATACAAAATGCTCTATTTGTCATTCAAATTCCTTCATAACTTAGCCTTCTCCTATCTTTCTAGTCTTCTTACACCTTATTCCCTACTATATACCCTTCAGTCAAGTAGCACTGGCTTTTTGGCTGTTCCACAAACAAGGTGCTCCATCTTTCAGCTCTGGGCATTTTCTCTGGTTGTCCCCTGTGCCTGGAATGCTCTTCTTTCTCTGCCTTAACTATTGAACCCCTGTAGCTTCCTTTAAGTCTCAATTAAAAATTCCACTTTCTATATGAAGTCATCCTTAAGCCCTCTGAGTTCCAGTGATTTCCCTCTTTTAATTATTTTCTGCATATCCTGTGTATAGGTAGTTTTATATGCATGTTGTCTCCCATAATAAATTGCAGTCTCCTTGAGGGCAGGGACTATGTTTTGCCTTTTTAAAAAAATTTTTTTAATCCCTAATGCTTAGCATAGTGCCAGGCACATAATAGGCATTTAATAAAAGTTGACCAATTGAAGTAAAAGATGGCATTTTAGTTGGGACTTAGTTGGACTGTTGTTTAAGAAGCCAAGGAGATCAGTGGTTGGAGTGAAAAAAGGGAAAGACTTCCAGGTTTGGGATGGCCAAAGAGAGTGCCTGAAGCAAGAAGAGGTGAAGTTATCTCATCTATAGACTAGCCAGGAGGCCAGTGTCAGTGGATTGAAGAGCATGTGTTAGGGAGTAAAGTGTAAGAAAATTGGAAGGTTAGGAGGGAGCTAGGTTGTGAAGGGCTCTGAATGATAAACATAGGATTTTTTTCTACTTGATCCTGGTGGTGATAGGGAACCACTGGAGTTTGAGGAGAGGGGTGACATGATTGAACCTATACTGTAATTTCACAGGCTTTGTCTCCTATTCCTTAATGAAATTGATAACTTCTGATACTATAGGGGATTTGGTTTAGTAGAGAAGGGGTCCCTGCTCCTAAGATTAGGGTCATAGAATCTCATTGTTAGACCTTATAAATCATCTGGGTCAACCCTGTCATTTTACAAATTAGAAAACTTAAGAGAGAACAAGCAACTTGCTTGAGTTTGCACAGCTAGTTAGTTCAGAGCCTGAAGAAGAACCCACTGGCTCATATGTTAGTCCCATGCCCTTTCCATAATACCATTATAAGGAAAATGCTTTTTAAATCTTAAAGCATTGTGTAAAGGTGAGTCATCATTTCTGTAAGAATACATTAAAGTTGACATGAGCAGAAATACCAGTGTTGATAATTATCAATGTTGCTTCTCCACAATGTTCTTATTCCATATTGTCAAATAGAAAGTAAATTTACTGTATCATGTAAGACATATTGTTAAAAATTTGTGCAAATACATGCTTTTTATACAAGTTTATTAGTAAGATATTCATTGATTTTTTTCATTTTTGTTTTCCAGGAATGATAAATAAAAAGCAAGCCAAACGTAAAGGCCTTAAGAATTGTGAGTCAATGAGACTTCCACCCATAACATTATTTGTAGCAGGTAACTTTAATGTACTGTTTGAAAAATTTCAGCTTCTGTTTTCATTTATAGCATACTGATTTATTGATTTCCCACCCCCTCTCCTCTTTCCACAAATGACATTATTAAAAAGTGCTTAGTAGTGATCGCCCATAGTACTCAGAAGTAAGACACCTTTCAGATATAGTTTTGTTGAAGAAGCTTTAAAGAACTTAAATCCCTCCCTTTTTAAGTTGAGAAAAGTCATGTGACTTACCTGAGATCATATAGTTAGTGGCAGAGTTGAAAGCAGTAGGTAATTAGTTCCCTTGATTCTTTATCTAATGCTTTTTCCACTATGTTGTGCTACCTTCTCATTTATATTAGCCACAGAGATCACTCTTCTAGGATGAGGGCCTGGGAATTTAATGTTTCAGCATGAAAGCCTTCTTTAATTCTTAAAGTTACAGTTCCATTTCTTTGATCTTACTGACAAATTTTTTTTTACTTTATGTTTTAGAAAATCAGTATTTTCAATGAATTAATACATTTGCCTGACTGGGGAAAGAACAAATTTATATTTTTAAAATTGGTACTAATTTGTGCTATCACGATATTTCGCTCACTAAAGGAATGATTTGTGGTTTCATTGTGCTAGTGTCTTTGGAATTTATACTATAAAAAAATCATTTAATGTTGATTTCTGTACTATATAACATTAATATCGTACTTTTAGTTTTACAAAGCATTTGATGCACATCTCATTTGAACCTCATAATTACTCTCTGAGGAAAATATTACAGGTATTATCTCCATTTTACAGATAAGCAAAGGAAGGCTCAAAGAGTGATACTTACACAGCTTGTAAATATCTGAGCTAGTGTTTCAATATAGGTTTTCTTGAAATCAAATCCAGCTCCCAGGTTGCTGTGGCATGCTATTTCTCCCAAATATCCATGGGCCGGTTGAGGATAAACTGAAAACACATATTGAATGTAATTAGATGAGGATTTTCCTGAACTTTGAGATAGCAGAGAGGACTAAAAATTAGGAATTTTGGGAGGCATCCATATTAAAAGTCGATGATATTTTGAAGAATGCTTAGATTGTCTCATTACCTAATTGGATACTAGTTTGTGCCACTATGTTACAATGCAAGATCATTAATAGTGTACTGTTAGGTACTAGAACTGACACTTTGGTAGTGAAGAGATATACTGACAGATAACTAAATTCCAGTGTAAATGCATAAAAAAGTGTTATGCAAGGTCAAAAGAAGGAAGAGATCCCTTCCATCTAGGTGATTTAGGAAAGGCTTCATGAATGAGGTGGCATTTAAACTGGTCTTTGAGGATAAGAATTTCAGCAGGCAGAGATGGATAGAGAGAACATTGATTTCCACATTCAGGACCGGTCACATTAATGTCAGGACTGTGAAATTGTTGACTAGTAAATCAGAACTTAAATTCCAACCATTTACCAGTGTGTACTTAAAATTGAGTTGCTGAATTTTTTCAGCTTTTCTCCTTATTAACACGTTAGAGTGTTTTTCTTGTTTCATTTTACTATTTTGTATATACCCAAGGACTATATTTTTAAAAATTCTGAAAAGTCACTTATATATTTCCTTTAAATGTAATTATGTAAGTTATAAAATCCCTCTAAGTTATTACCAAAAAAACTGGATTCATCTTGCTTCTGACACTTAATAACCATGAAGTTGTGGGTGAATCACTTAATTTCTTTAAGCTTTAGTTTCTGTATCTATAAAATGAGTATGATAGTGCTTCTATTACCTTACCTCATAGGTTTGTTGTGAGGAAAAATGCTTTGTAAACTTAAAAGTACTATAGGGATGAATTATTGCCAATGAATGCAGTAATTTTATTGTTGGATAATTTAATATTTGGAGATACTTGACAATCTAGATATAGGAGAAGAGGAAGTGATTACAAGTTAATAGAGAAAAATTGGTGTTTGAGAGTGAGTAATGATATTCTACCAAAAAGGAAAGAAAAAAATCTGAAGAAGTTGCAGCTTGGTATGAATAGACTCAGATTGTTTGAATCCCAAAGAACCCTTAAAACTTGAAATTATAAACAAGCACATAGAGGAATAATTTCATTGAGCACTTAAATCTTTCTTTATGATAATATACTATACATAATAAAAATGATAGGGTAGTATTTGTAGTAAAAAATAATTTTCCTACTTAAATGAAATATGAAGGAATTTAATTTGGATAAATTTAATACAGTCAGAAAACCTATAAATGAATGAATGGAAACATTTATTAAAACCTTGCTATATGCTAATCACTGTATTAAGCTTTGGGGATACAAACAGAAAAGGCAAAACTTTCCCTTCTCTCAAGAATTTCATACATATTCCTTAAAGTCTCTTCCAACAAAACATCTTTCATGAATATGTTAAAATCATCCCAGGGTCTTTGAAATATTTGTTCCCCTGATCATTAGTGATGCCTCAAGCAGACGTGTGCTTAACAATGGTATTTTCCATTGTCGTGGAGAACACCCAGTGTTCAATTTGTCCATGTGGAAGAAAAATCTCATGTAAGTGGTAAAATGTCCTAGATGTTTGCAGAAGATATTGTACTGATTGCCTCAAGTCCTGGAATATTCCATGGCCTACTGAATGTGATCCGTAATCATCAAAATGACTTTTAATTATATACAGAGGAAAGATCAAGTAGATAAAAGAATACGTAAGTTCCAATTACTCAAAAATGAATGAAAAGGCATTTTTAAGCATTTATGTGTTAAGCAATAGAGGAAATAGACAAAGTAAGACAGTTCCTGCGCTCAAGTTACTCATACTCTAATTGAGAGAGATAACAAATAGAGGAGAATTCAGCTTCAGAGAACTGGAAAGTAAGGGTGTTATGACTGGGGTATGGCAAGTGCCTATGGGCCTGGAAGATGTGGCAACAGGACAGATGATAAGACATAGAGACTTTTAGAGTGGCAGTGGCGGAGCTGGTCATCAAATCTGATGGTCCTCTGTCTAACCACAAGGATTTGAGTTTATGACTCCCAGCTTATCCAAGCAATAAGAGCGTTTATATTGTTCAGATAAAACCAACCAAGCTTGGCAACAGATTGTATATGGAGGAAGTCAGAGAAAGAGGCAAGAGCTAAGGATGATTCTAAGGTTGCCAACTAGGGTGGTTGGAGGAGTTATTATAACTTATATAGAAACAGATTTCTCCCTCCATAAATTATTGAGTGTGTACTTGCATTTACATGTTCTGTTTCCCAGTAGAATGCAGGCTACTTGAGGGTAGGGATTGCCCTGTGTTTTCTGCACTCATCACATTAAATACTTTTAAGTAAAGATTTGATGAATATTAGATATGTATAGAGGCTTCGACTATGGAGAGTCATTGAACCCATAGTGATTGATAGGATCTGCAAGAGATTGTACACATAAATATATTCATGTATGTGTGTGTGTGTGTGTGTGTGTGTGTGTGTGTGTGTTATATATTTAGAGAGAGAGAGAGAGAAGAACCCATTGAACCCACAGCAATTAATAGGATCTGCAAGAGATTATACACATAAATATATTCATGTATGTGTATGTGTGTGTGTGTGTATGTGTATTATATATTTAGAGAGAGAGAGAGAAGAACCCATTGAACCCATAGCGATTAATAGGATCTGCAAGAGATTATACACATAAATATATTCATGTGTGTGTGTGTGTGTGTGTGTGTGTGTGTGTATGTATGTATAATATATGTTTAGAGAGAGAGGGGGGGGGGACCCACATGCTCAGTGGGTCGGAAAATGCATTTATTTCTATTTGCAAAGCATTGTGCTATGGAATTGGGAATACAAATAGAAAGATCTGTATTTTCCAGACCATGATATGCAGTTGAATAGACAATTCATAAAGTTGGTGAATGAGTTAGAAGTGAATAGGAAAGTATACTTAATTGTTTTTGGGAAAATTTGCTGTTTTTATAATCTCATGTCTCCCATAAACCAAGACTCATCTTTTTAATACCTTTGTTCTTTTGGTGAAGCTATGGCTGATGAATTGTAGAATACCTCAGGCTTTGAAGAATTCAGATTTGGGATCATCTAAAGGACAACGATCACTATAAATAGACCCTAGCAATCTAAAAGACGTTATCAGAGGTGTATGACTAGATAAGGGCATCACCCTCTGTTCTCTCATCCTTTATTCCAGTTTGATCAGAAGGTGGCCCTTTACCTTGCCTGAGATGACCCCTTCTACATGTACCCATAATCCTCTGCCATCTTTTCTGGCAGATTTTTCCCATATTTATTCTCTAATCTTTAATCTCTTATCTACTGGTTTTTCCTTACTGCTTACAAATGTGCTTAGGGTCACACCCTTCCTTCAGAAATTCTCACTTTACCTTATCACTCATCCAAGCAATCTTTTATATAGTTGCCCCTTTCTCAGTCACTTCTTACCAACCCTTCTTCTCTTCCTTTTCTCAACCTTTTGCACTCTGCCTTCTGACATCATCACTCAAAACTGTTCCCTTCAAAGTTACCATTAAACTTTTAATTGCTTAATCAGGTGGCCTATTCTCAGTTTTTCATTTTTCTTGACCACTCTGGAGCATTTTGCTCTGTTGATGATCCATTCCCCTAAATACTCTACTTCCTGGGATTTTGTAATACTACTCTCTTGGTTTTCCTCCTCCTGATCTGACCTGAAGTCCATGTCTCCCTGACCTTGATACCAATTGTCTTTCTATTTTATCATTCTGTCTTACATAGAAAAGATAATACAGTAATTGCTTATATTATGAAATTTGGTATATAGTATGGTACTGACTTAGATTCTTTCTTCCCTGGAAGATTCTCATTAGAGAATTGATTGCCTCTATAAAGCATATTGTAAAAAGAATCCTTAAGGGTAGCTTCATAGAAAAGTTCTACATTTTGTTTTGTCACCCATACATGTCCTGCATACAAGTTAGCAGGGTAAACACCTATTTTTTCTTTTTTTGTTGGTTGTTTATTTATTTTTAGGTTTCGACATTCCGTTCCAATTTTTCTCCCCATAATATCTTGCATTCTGATTACCCCTTCCCTCAATGTACCCTCCCTTCTGTCATACCCTACTCTTTCCTTATCCCTATCTCCTCCCTTTTCCTGTGGGGCAAGTTAAATTTCTATACCCCTTTACCTGTGTTTCTTATTTCCCAGTTATAAGCAATAACAATTCTCAACATTCGTTTCTAATACTTAGAATTCCAACTTCTCTCCCTCCCTCCCTCCTTCCCTATCCCCACTGAGAAGGCAAGAAATTCAATACAGGCTTATATATGTGTTGTTTTGCAAAAGACTTCCGTGATAGTCATGTTGTATAAGACTAACTATATTTCCCTCCATCCTAACCTGTCCTCTATTTATTCTGTTCTCTCATTTGAGAGTGTTTACTTCTAGTTACTCCCTTCTCCCATTTGTCCTCCTTTTTATCATCCCCCTCACCCCACTTGTCCCCTTCTCCCCTACTTTCCTGTAGTGCAAGATAGATTTTCATACCAAATTTAGTGAGCATGTTATTCCTTCTTTGAGCCATATGTGAAGAAAGTAAGCTTCACTTTTCTCCTTTTATCTTCTCCCTTTTCACCTCCATTGAACAGGATTTTTCTTATCTCTCTTGTGAGTTATAGCCTGCCCCATTCCATTTCTCTCTCAACTCCCAATATTTTCCTTTCTCATCCCTTAATTTTATTTTGTTTATGGCTATCATCTCTTCTGATTCAACTCAACCTATACTCTCTTTCTATATGTGCGTGTGTGTGTGTACGTGTATGTGTGTGTATGTTTAATGCCTCCACCTACCCAAATATTGCAAAAAGTCTCAGGAGTTACAAATATTATCTTTCCTTGTAGGAATGTAAACAGTTCAGCTTTAGAAAGTCTTTTATGATTTCTCTTTCTTGTTTACTTTTTCATGCTTCTCTCAAACCTTGTGTTTGAAAGTCAGATTTTCTATTCAATTCTGGTCTTTTCATCATGAATGCTTGAAAGTTCTCTATATCATTGAATGACTGTTTTTTCCCTTGAAGTATTATACCCAGTTTTGCTGAGTAAGTGATTCTTGGTTTTAATCCCAGTTCCTTTGACTTCTGGAATATCCTATTCCAAGCCCTTCTATCCCTTAATGTAGATATTGCCAGATCCTGTGTTATCCTGATTGTATTTCCACAATACTTGAATAGTTTCTTTCTAGCTGCTTTCAGTAGTTTCTGCTTGACTGGAAACTCTGAAATTTGGCCACAATATTCCTAGGAGTTTCTCTTTTAGGGTCTCTTTCAGGAGGTGATTGGTGGATTCTTTCAATATTTATTTTGCCCTTTGGTTCTAGAATATTAGGGCAGTTTTTCTTGATAATTTCATGAAAGATAATGTCTAGGCTCTTTTTTTTGATCATAGCTTTCAGGTAGTCCCATAATTTTTAAATTGTCTCTCCTGGATGTATTTCCCAGGTCAGTTGTTTTTCCTATGAGATGTTTCACATTATCTTCTATTTTTTCAACCTTTTCGTTTTATTTTCTAACTGCTTGGTTTATCTCATAGTCATTAGCTTCCCTGAACTCAATTCTCTCTTTTGAAAAACTATTTTGTTCAGTGAGCAGTGTTTTCCATTTGGCTAATTCTGCTTTTTAAAGCCTTTTTCTCCTCATTGGCTTTTTGGACCTCTTTTTCCAATTGAGTTAGCCTGTTTTTAAAGGTGTTATTTTCCTCAGCATTTTTTTGGTTCTCCTTTACCTGGCTGCTGACATGCTTTTCAAGCTCTTCTATGGCCTGAGCCCATTTCATATTCATTTTGGGGGTACTAGAGGCAGAGGCCTTGCCTTGCCTTCCTCTGACAGTATGCCTTGTTCTTCCTCATCTGAAAGGATGGAAGGAGACACCTGTTCACCAAGAAAGTAACCTTCTATAGTCTTATTTTTTTTTTTTCCTTTTTTGGGCATTTTCCCAGCCAATTACTTGACTTCTGAATCCTTTGTCAAGAGGAAGGTCCTAGTGCTTCTCCTCCTCCCCCCCCCCCCCCCCACAAGGCTGAGATTCAAATCAGCTGCTCAATTCCCCTAGGGCTTTGGGTGGGGGCAGGGCCCTCACTGAGGGCTGAGGTTCAGATCAGCTGCTCAGTTCCCCCAAAGGCTTTAAGCTGAGCTGCCTGGACAGTGGCCCCAGGCAGCTTCCTCAGCCACTGTAGCTGTCCGCCACTGCCTGGGGCTAGTGCTGGGGGAACCCCATTTCCCTCTCTTCCAGTTGGGAAAGCCCTCCCACATTGACCTTTGGAGCTTTCTTTGTTGCTTGTGGGTTGAGGTATCTGGGACCCTCCCTGCTGAGAACTCTGCCCCAGAGGTCTGTTCAGGTCTGTTCAGGTCCTGTTCCGGTCCTGTTCCTCCCAATGCTGTGCGTCCAGGGCTGGGCTCCACTCCGCTCAGTGTCTGGTGAGATAAACCTTTCCTGTTGGCCTTCCACATTACCCTTGGCTGGAAACTTCTTTCACTCTGTTGTTCTGTGGCTTCTGCTGTTCTAGAATTCGTTGAGAGTCATTTTTTACAGGTATTTTGTGGGTTGTGGAGGAAGGGCTAGAGTATGTGCCATCTTGGCTCTACCCCATAGCAATTTTTTCTACCACTTAGTAAATAAGTGTTTGTAAACTATTATTCTTCTGTGTACAATGAAGAATACAGAAAGATATAAAGAATAATTTTTCTCCTTGAGTTTAACATCTAATCGAGAAGATTCATACTTGGAAATTTAAATAAGTACATATAAGAACTGGCCCAAGGTAATGTTAGGTAGTAGGAACAACAAATGCTGTGCATTTAAAAAAGGGTGAAATCAATGTAGGCAGTTTAATATGTAAGAGGTAGAACTTGAATAAGGTTTTGACAGATGTGTAGGATGTGACAGGAGGGGACAAACATTCTAGAAATGGGAAATAGCATGAACAAGGATATATAATTGACACAACTCAGACACTGGATTGATCTGAAGCAGGCTGGAGCCTAGGGTTTACATAGGGGATTAGTGAGAGATAGAATTAGAATAGGTTATTGCAGGTTTATGGTGGGAGTCTTCAATGCCTGGTCTAGGTAATGTGATGCTATTAAATCGGTATTTTAAGATTAAATGTTAGAATAGGTTATCATGCAGGCAGAATAATACTAGCTTGTCTTTAAAGGAGAGGATAATTGGTTATTTTTTCAACATAATACACCAATCAAGAAATTACTGTTGACTTCTCTGAAGTATACAGATTTCTTTATCTCTTGACTTATTTAAGCAACAGGGTGTCTTGTTGACTGGTTTGCTGTTAAAATTGATAAGTACAATAAGTATTTAAATTAATAGAGTCAAGGATATAGAACATTTTCTGAGCATTAAGTTCTTTGTTTTTAATCCCAATGAAAGATTCTATATTTGACTCTTTCCTACCCTTAAAATCCTGTTGTGCCAAGAGAAATTTTAAAATATAAGGAATGTTGCATTGTTCCTGAATTTTCTGAAATCTAAATATATTAAATCCAGTAAAGGCGTATGAAGAAAAGTGCAGGTTAGATCTTTCAGATAGCTAAAAAGCTATTTGAACTTTGTACCTTCAGGGTGCTAATCAAAAATTTAGACTTTCTTCTATTCCAGAAGACCTGTAAAATTTTTCTTCTGGTTAGATCTTTATTGATAACGGAGACTCTCAAGTATCCTTGGTTAGTAGGAGAGGGGACCATTTAAACCTATACATCAGCTGGGGCCTTAGGTTTATTTAGAAGTTTAAATCTGTTCACTTCCTAATGTACTCATTCTTTAATAGAATTAAAAAAACCAAACAAAACAGTGGAATGATCCATTTTACTGAAAGAAGGAAAAGGAAAGAAAGAAATATGTAGATTCACAAATGAAATTAGAATTCCTTTAATAATTTGAGAATTATACAAAAATAGAATAGAAATAGTATTGATACAGTTAGGATCATAAAATAGCCTAGTGGAATGAGGATAATGAGGCCCGGAAAAGTAATAAATAATAAATAAATAAAAGTAATAAAAGTAATCTTGTAGATCAGAACTTCTTAACCTCAAGTCTGAACTTGTTTTTAAAATATTTCGATAAATATATTTCAATATAATTGATTTCCTTTGTAATCCTATGTATTGTTTACATTTTTACATGTTACATTGTACATTTTACACTTACATTATTTTCCTTAGACTCTTAAAGGAGTCCAGGACACACAAAAATGTTAAAAACCTCCTCCCTCTATCCTAAGGAACATCCTGAGAAACATGAGAAAGTAAAGTATACAACACTTTTAGTGATAGTGTAATAGTATTGTTTGGTTTTTTTTTTTCATGGATAAAAATTAATTGAGTGTGGGAAGACACTTTTAAGATGTCAGTCTTTTTTGATGGTTCTGATTTTATTAGCATAGATATTGATTCCCCTGATGCAGATAAAAAGTCATCTTTCCATACCTTCTCCTTTGAGATTTTTGTTCATGTTTTCTCATGCCTTTTTTATACAGGCCCCATTCAACTTGCTACAGACCTTTCATTATATCTTTTAGTATCTTTTACCAGAGTTTCTTGGTGATGCCACCCAAGCTACTTATCTGTTGTCTCATTCTTGAGAAGTCATTGGCCTAGATCTTTTTCTGATCATGCTAAGTTTTGATTATTGATAACATGCTATAGCCTTTTTATATCTTCTGTATACTTTCCCATTATTTTGGGGTTACTTTCATTTTAATTCTTCTGATTATGTCATTTACCTGTTTTGTAGCTATATGAAATATTTATGTTGAAGAGGCTCTTAGAACTGTAGGTGGTAATTGGAATTGTTGAACACATGAATTGTTAATGCAATCCAGTGTCATCTTCTCTCTCTGCCTCTTCAGTCTGTCGCATTTTTCCAAGATAGAGCCTATTGATAGCCTATGAGCTACTTATTTCGGTACATGTCATAATCTGAACAACGTGTATTTTTCATCCACCTTACTGGATAAAAAGATGTATCTCTTTTGCATGTGTGTTGGTATAAAACAACACCATAAAACAAACTAAAACAAGTTTGTTTTTTTAAATCCTTATTTACCAGTGCTTAGCACAGTGTCTAGCACATAGTAGGTGCTTAATAAATAAATATCCCACAAAAATAATCTTATCAGTACTTAGATTGAATGTAGCAAATAACAAATTTATGGTTTTAGTTACTGCCTTCTGAAAACCTGATTTAAGAAATTACTACACATATTTTCACAAAGTATATTTTTTCCCACAAGTATTTCAAGAGATTGAACATTGATAATGGTTTGAATATGTTTCAGAGAATGCTCATGAGAGTGACTGGGATGGAATCCTTGCTTGTCATCAAGGACGATTTTCTTGTTCAACCTGGAACTACCAAAAATGTACCATGGGAGCTTATTTTCTGAAACCAGAAAATTGGAAAAAAGATAAACTACAGAACACAGCTGCAACAGTAAGTGATCTTTTTTGCAGGGAACTTTGTCTTAACTATTTTTATTTTTATTTATTATTATCCAGTAGAACTTTGAAGTATCAATATCTAATAATATCTGTTGCAGCAGAACAGCCCTCCTTTTAGTGAAGAGACCTCTCAGAATCAATCAGCAAGTTGAATACCTGCCATGTGCCAGACACTGTGTTAGCTGCTGAGTATACAAAAACAAAGCAATCCCTACTCTTGGGTTTTAGTAACGTGCATATGTAAGCATGTATAGAATCAATATATGCACGATAAAGATAAAATAAACAGTGTAGTTAAATACAATTAATATTGCTTTACATGATAGAAAGCCCCTTATTAACCAGATATTCATACCAATTGAAGTGTTTCTGTTGCTTAACTTTTCAGTTACCCTAGAATAAACCAGAAGGCCATTTCTGTGGAAATTATTTTTAAACTCAAATGTATATTTTGCCACCTCTGTCATAGTTATATATTGTACTGTGTACATAATTTCTTTGATTAAAAATCTCAATGTTCAAGGGCATTATCAGCTTTCATTGGGGATAGGTGAGGGAAATTTAATTGAATTTCTATTGACAGCTGGACAGAGGGCTGCTTTACTTCCATTTGACAATAGACAATAATTTGTTAAAAGTTAGATAAATGTATTTCAATATAATTGGTTTCTTTTGTAGTCCTTTGTATTTTATTGATTTAAAAACATTATTCTGAGGAGTCCCAAATTGTCAAAGTTGTCCAGGACACACCAAAAGGTTAAAAACCTCTGCCCTGTATCCCCAAGGGACTTATGTAGGAAATAAGAGGAAGTAAAGCACATCACACTTTTAGTAATGGTGTAAAAGTTACATTTCATATGACAGTACATGGTAAGGTCTGAGGCATTAATAAGAACAGGCAAATAAATTTGAAAATTATTTAGGAAACACTTGACTGTCACTAAAGACTTTGGAACAAAGGAATAACATGGCAAAATGTACGCATAAAAATATTAGAGTTGTGTAGATAGGTGGTCAGGAATGTCTTACTGGGGTGATGGCTTTGAGAAGAAAGAGGAAGGAGACAGGTATGAAAGCTGATGGAGAGGTAAAATGGTTAGAAGTTAGACAGTCTTTTGAGAGAGTGTCAGAAGGAGAAAACAGTAACAGTATAAAAATAATATATGCCACAAGGGGGATGGAGACTCTCTCTCTCTCTCTCTCTCTCTCTCTCTCTCTCTCTCTCTCTCTCCCCCTCTCTCTCTCTCCCCCTCTTTCTCTCTCTTTTACTTTCTCTCTCACATACACACACACACACACACACACACATATACACACGCGCACGTGTGCACACATGGCTTAGCTTTTATAAGTAGTAAATTAAAAGATGGCTCAGTTTTGATGGGATGGATGAGAGGTTAGGTGATTTTTTTTTCCAGGTTCAAGACTTGTGTCAGAAGGAGTTCCAGCCTGGATTTTCTGACCCCCAGGCCCGTGTCTGTGCTTGTTACCTTCTGAATTTAACCATAGCAGTAGTTAATTAAACATTTATTTCTTTCTGTCATTTTCTCCAAAGGCTGTAGATATAACTTCCTGTGGAAACTTTGCTGTAATTGGTCTTACATCAGGAAATGTTGATGTCTATAACATGCAGTCTGGTATGCATCGAGGTTCATTTGGAGTGGAAAAAGGTAATATTTTATTTTTTTAAGTTTTCATTTATTGCATTTTGATAAGGTGAAGTCTTTTAACTGAAGCTGTGATAACTTGCTAAGGAATTGGTGTACGTTATGAATTAATAAAAATGTTTTATGTAGTCTAAGAAGTGCTTTTTAGGGAGTGCAGACTCAAATTGTTGCAAAATTGTATCTTACTTTCTAAAAGGATATTGTCAAGATTTAACCTAAAAGCTAACTTGGCCTTTTTCTAAGTTATAACTTGCTCCAGGAGAATTTGAATAGCATTAGAGCTGTTCAAAAGTGGGATGAGCTGCTTCAGGAAGTAGTGGATTCCCCTCCATTCTCCAATGGTCTTAAAGCAAAGGCTATATTATCATATTTTAAGGTTCCTACAGGGGAGAATCTTGCCATGTATGTGTTGGATTAGGTGGCCTCTAATGTTTCTTCCAATTCTTTGGTCTCAACTTGGTCCTTTCATGTGGTTTGATTTTTAAATCTCCTTCAAATTTTAATGTCACAGTATTCAAATGGAATGAAAGGATTAACACATTTGTAAAATTCAGATTTTATGGAGTTCAGTTTTCAGAAAACTTCTTAGTTTTCACTATAACATCTTTTGATAATCTTTGGGATTATCTTTGTGGAATCAATGAAAACTACTTTAGTAATGAGATTCAAGTCTGCTTTATTTTTTACCAAAAGTATTTTATTGTGATAAAGAGCACATGACATAATTATTTCTGTTAACTTCATCATCTTAAAAAATGGTGTTAATATTAGGTATTCGGTAATAATTTATTAAATGAAATAATAAACTTTTATGGGAAGTAGCTATTTTTTTCTTTACACTATGTGTGTATGTATATGTATATGTGTGTACTTATTTTTCTTTTGCATTTACTTTAAGCCCATGAAGGTGCTGTTAGAGGAGTGGCAGTAGATGGATTAAACCAGTTAACAATTACAGCCGGTAGTGAAGGATTACTCAAATTTTGGAACTTTAAGAGTAAAATGTTAATTCACACTACAAACCTAAGTTCACCTCCAAATATCATATTGCTGCATAGAGATAGGTGAGTCTTTTTTAACTTTCTGTAACTTACAAACTCTTTGAGGACAAGAATTAGTTAGAGTTAACTCATGAACGAGAACCACATGTACAAAGCAATTTATGGACTTAGGATGTTACTTATATCAAGCGTTCCATCCACTATTTGTAGAAATTAATTGTTGTATCTCTTCATTTATATGTGCAATTCACCTCTCGGTTTATTTTAGAAGAATCTGTGAGCTCATGAATATGAATGCAGATTAGATTATGTCATTACTCCTCATTTCTTTCTAAAGGTCCATATATCATATATATATATATATATATATATATATATATATGATTCAGTCCTCCCTATTCTCCCCTATTCAGTAAACTTCAGGGATTATCTATTACTGCTCTTTGATGTTTAACACCTTTCACACCTTAGCCCCGACCTACCTACCTTTCCAGCTTTATTGCACATTATCTCCTTTCATATACATTGAACTTACTATTCCTTATAGAAGTTACTCAGTTGCCTGCCTATGTGTTTATAACCTTGCTTTTCCCTATGCCAGAAATACCTTCTTTCTTGTTCTCTGATTCTCAGAATCCTTATTTTACTTATGTCAGTTACCATGTTCTATGTGAAGTCTTTCTATTTGGAGCTTTCTCCTCTAAATCACCCTGTATTTTGGGGGGGAATATGCCTTCATTGAGGATATACCCAACTCATGTATGTATCTCAAAGATTTTTATAGATGGAGTAATAAGCATATTGGTTGGTAAATCTTGAAGTTCTTGCAGTCACCTTTTTTGATATTAACAAGCTGAGATTTTTTTCCATGCCTTTGGTATCTCCCCTCACTCCCTCCACCTCCCCCCCCACATTAGATCACTTCTATGTGAGTCTCTTGATGCCTTAACAGTTGTATTACCTGAATTCTGATGAAAGGGAAGGAAAAGGAAAAAGTATTTATGTAGCACCTGCTTGGGCAGGACGCTGTGTTAAGCACTTTTATAAATACTGTCTCATTTGGTCCTCATGATAACCCTGTCAGGTAGATGCCATTATTACCCTACTTTACAGTTGAGGAAACTGAAACAAATAGAGTAAATGACTTGCTAGGGTCACACAACCGGTAAGGGTCTAAAGCTGAATTTGAACTCTGGATTCCTGACTCTAGACCTGGAACTCTATGCACTGCACTTCTCTATGTTGTCCTAGTGAAACATAAGCTCTGGCAGGTAGCATAAAGGTATTTGAATATAGACCTGTCTTGACTAAGCTATTGAAGAACAGCATAGCTCAGTTGGAAGAGGCTTATCTCATGTAGGCTGGCTGCTAGATGAGTTCTTTGGCTGTGATAGTCCATTAAACCAGAAATATAAAAATTATTCTCAATCCTGTTTTTAAACTTGAATAGTGGTAAGTAGAATGGCAGAAAATGGGAGGGAAGTATGCCAACAATCAGCAGGTCTTTCTATTACTGGAAGAACTAAATCTAAATCCTTATAATGTTAACATGGTTTTTATAAATGAAGGATGACTGACAGACTTTGATTTGAGAATTAAAGGAGCGGAAGTAATTGGTTTTACCTAAAGGCTCCATGATTTCATGGGACATTTGGTCATGCTCTTTTTTTACAGTGCTTAGTAAAGCCAGAGGAACGCCATTAGGGTATTCGTGGGTTATGCTTTATCATCTTTTGCAGAAGTTGAAAGAATAGAAAAAAGGTAAAGAATTTAATTAGATCTTCCAAACTGCGATTTCTGGACATTTTTCAAGTGGCAGAATTAGGGGTAATGAAATAAAATTGCAGAAAGTTAGAATTAGATTTGATGAAGGGGAAACTTTAAAAACAGTTCAGTAGTGGAGTGGGACCTCATGAGAGGTGCCTGAGCAAAGGTTGGATGACCATCTGTCGGATGTGTATTGTCCAGTAGGTACAGGTAGGACTAGATGGCTTCTGGGATTGCTTCCAACTTTGAGAGTATATAATTCTGTGAAGCTGAGTGAGGACTGTAGAAAATGTTGGAAAATAAGGTTCCATATTAAGGAATGAGAGAGTCCTTTATTCAGAAATCTTATGTGTTATGTTACAAGTACTTCAAGAAGAAAATCTGAAGGTGCTTGACATAGTAAGTACCATATAGCATCACAAAAATGAAATTGTCCATCTCTTACCATGCTGGAAATGACTTTTTACCATTGGAGGAGTAATTTCTGAATCAGCTGTCAGACCATCAGCTGATTATAGTAACATCAAATTGCAGGAAAGGGTAGGATGAGAAAAATGGACGATTATAACAACTGTAACTTGACTTAATGAAAAGCTTTTGATGTTGAAAAAAATGGAAAAATGAATAAAAGAAGCGAAATTCCTTCTTATCACTGTTTACTTTGGAAGTGTAACCAGTGTGAAGCATTCACCACAATGAGGAGTCCAAAAGGAATGGGACAACTTGATTTCTTTGCCAAGTAGAGAAACAGCATCCAAGGGATTAATCAGTTTAAAATACAAAATGGTTTAGAAAATTTTAAAGAAAGTGAATATTGTGAGCAGTTGGACCTCCAGAATATCAAATGATGAATTCTGTAGTAAACTTGCCTACTATGATAGATTATACCCACTTAAGTCAATCATCTTAGATAAAAATGAAGGCAGACCACCAAAAGATGAAAAATGGAACAGACTACCCTAGTTAGGCTCTTTCATCATGTGACAGTGCTACTGCATTTGGAATCATAACAGCTCAGCTCATAATGTGTTAAAAAAAAATTGAACTTAAACACAGTTGGACTATATCAGATACAGATAGAAGAAATTTGCCAGTTTTTAAAGCAGATCTTTTTAGAGATCTGATATAAACAGGCAGTACTAAAGCACTGTGTTAGGTGCTAGATATGAAAAAAAACAATAACAACAAAGGGTGAAAATCCCTTCTCTCAGGGAGCTTGCGTTCTAAAGAAAAAAAAGATAATAAATGACTTGGAGAAATCATAGTATTATTACCCAAAAAAGTCATCAAGAGAGTGTTGAACTGTATGCTGAATTTCTCATCTCTGAATTCTTTATTAAAATGACCTACCAAAAATATCTTTGAAAATGAGAAAAGGAGGAGATATGCTTTTTGGGGGAAGTGAGAATGACAAATATTTGAGTTCATTTGATTTAAATCCATTCAGAGCACATCCTTCTCTTCCTTTTCTTGAGTATCATTTATGACCACCAACTTTCTTCCTCAGCTGTTACCAGATACACATTCTGTTATCAGTGGAGGAAAAAAAAGAATCAAAACACTACTGTGAGTCCTCAAGGGCTTTTGACTTTTGCAAACGACTTTCTATACAGACCACATCTTCATAGTTATGTAACTGAGTGTAAAATGTAGTTAATACAATATCCCACTGATTTTTTTTTTATTCTAAGAAAACGTTTTGACTTTGGAGCAAAGTGTGGTTTTAAAGGCTCTTTCAGTAATATGTTTCATCCAAAGAAAGTCATATAAGACTCTTTGATAGGTCAACACGGAGCTAACATTGTTCATTAAGCACTTACTGTGTGCCAGATGCTGATTTCAGATTGTTGATTGCATCAAATCTCAGAGTACTAAGGACCCACCCCAACTCCTCACCTCCCCTTAACAAGATCTTAGACCCTCAAAAATAAAAAGTTAGGCCTGACTCTCCACATAGGAAAAGTGAATGATGAGTGCTTATTGTCCAAGTGTTGTTGATGTAGTTTATCAGTGTGATGTGTGTATCTGTATCTTGGAAAGTGTGGATATGCAAGCTGTGCCCAGAACTGAATTTAAGGTGGAAATTAGGATGAATTCCATTAGGGAAATTATGCAGCACTTTCAGCAGTCCCATATATCTCAAGGATGCAAAACCCCATCTTTTAGACATCTGTATTTGCCTATTGATGCTACATCCTTAGGAACCACCAATCTCCCCGAAGAGTGCAAATTTGAAGTCATCATGTAGGCAAGAGAAAGCTGTGATAGTCATAAGTAGATTGCTGCCTATTATTGGTGATGACTTCATGCGAGAATTGGTGTCCAGAAAATGTATGATTGAGAATTGGTTAGTCATGTAACAAGAGAAAAAAGGAGGCCTGGGTGATGTACCCTGTTATCCATGCAACATTAAAAGTTGTGGAATAAGAACTTCAAGATATTGGGAGATAAATCTTCTCTTTATCACATAGAATAAAAAGACATTTTTGGCCTTAGACCCTCATGAAGTTACAGAGAATCAGTTAATGGAAAATCCTACACTGATGAATTTGAAGATCTTTGAAATTTTGTACATAAAGAAATACATACATGGGTAGATAATAGAGTAATTCATCAGGCTGTTCATATGTCATTTGTTATATTTTTCTACTTGGTTTTTCCATTATTATGACTGTTTTGCATAATTGTTGAGTTCATTGTTATTATCTTTATGTAATGTTCCTGCAAAAGTCCCTAATTTGCTTATATTCTCTTTACTAGTGGAATACTAGATTTGTCTTAAATTTATTATCACTGCTATAGATGATAGAACATTTTATTTGATTTTTACTAATATAAAATTTGGTAATAGAAAATAGTCTTTATTGTGTGTCTGTGATTTTTGCTTTTTGAATTTTTAAAATTTCTTATAAATTATTTACTTCTTTCATCAGTGGCATCCTGGGAATTGCCTCAGATGACTTCAGTCTAATCATTGTAGACATAGAAACCAGAAGGACAGTCAGAGAATTTTTTGGACACCAAGGCCAGATAAATGACATGGTAATATTGATGGAACAAAAGTGACTTTTAATGAGCTTTTAATTTCCTTTAAAAAGTGGAATATTCTGAAAAGGATTCAGATTATTGTGGGCAAGTTTAAAGCAAAAAAAAGTATGCTTCTGCTTTTCTAAGGAATTTTAAGGAAAACTAATATTTACTTGTGTAAGACAATGGACTTGTTGATGTACAAATGCTCCACCTCACCCCTGAAATTCATTGTAAAAATACTGTTGGTACTTTGGCAGGTGCATTTGTTCTGGATAGCTGTATAACAATACCAATGCGTTGAGTATAGTTATTTATACTTTTTCCAGAACCTTTTCATATCCTTTAGGTCTATTTCACAGGAGTCACTGGAGTTTTTGGACTCCAGCCTCTAACAGGTTCTCTCTTGATCTGGGCGGATGGGAAGGACAGGAAGATGGCTTCAAATCTTACTTTATTCTCATCTAGTCTTCTCAGAAGGGAGTTGCTGATATTGGGAGTACCAACTGCTACAGCATTCCGGATCACCCTTCTCTCAGGGCAGGCAAGCAGAGGGGGCAACTACCCTTGTGTCTCGATGAGGGTCAGTGGAGACAGGCACAGCTTGTGCACTCCCCTATGTCCCCTCAAGCCTCAGTGGGGGCCAGTGGAGATACACATGGTGATACACTGTCATATTCCTCTATGGGTTCCCCACTTGATTTATAGGGCAACAGACAAAGAAGGCATGTTGCCAGCAATAGCCTCACAGATTAACTTTAGCAATATCATCATTCAGCGCAGGCATAGTAAAAATCATATTATGTGTGTTGTGGCCTCTTCCCCCCCCACCATACCTCTCTGCGCAGCCATATTGGAGTTGTTCACAAGTTATGGGCCTGGGAAGTATCATCTAACAGAAGAAATTAGACATTTTTTTGGCCGTGAAGCCTGGGAAGTTAAATTCCAAGAAAGAATAACAAAACTCTCCTTACTTATAAGGTCATATATCATAGACTTAGAGCAAGAAGGGACCACAGTTCATTTAGTCCAACCTTCTTTACTCCCTCATGTTACAGATGAGGAAACTGAGGATCAGGGAGAGGTTATATGACGAGGCAAGTGGCAGAGCCTGAAACCCAGATTTGGTGTCCTGGATGCATATGGGAAAGTAGGCGATGCTAGCACTTGCAGCCAAGCCTGGAATTATTGTGAATTACAGATAAAAATTCATCACTTTTGTTCTTTTGCTATAACTTTACCTACTCATGAGTTTTATTTCTCACAGATTTCTAATTAGACTTCCCCAAACATTGCAGAATAAAATAATACTTCCTGAGCAAGGAAGAAAATAGCATTTTTAACAAAAGTTATAAATAAGCAAGATTGGAAACATTCTTAGTTCTCAGTTGTTTAAAACTTTTATTATTTCAGAAAATTTATATTTTCTCATGTAAAACTTCACTTTATTAGATTGATTCAGGGGAGTATTGTTCAGAATTAGAAGATATGGCAGAGAAATAAGATTTTCATTTTAAGTGTCTAAGTGAGGCAGCACCTGTCCTGGGAGATTACATTTATTCCACTGTTGCCATTAAGCTAACAAAATGTTTAGGCAGGATAATTGAGTGAGAAAGCACATTAGACTTAAGGTTAGTGGATCTTGATTCATATTCTGACTCAAACAGCTGCGTGACTTTGGAGACATCACTTAACCTCTCTGAACCTTAGTTTTTTCATTTGCAATATACATCCATAGCACAGTAACGATTGTTGTGGGCAAAGTACTTTAATGTTTACAAATTGCTATATAATAAGGAGTTAATAAGTCTTTTGGAGAACAGCTGTGACGAGTGGTTTATTATTAAACCTTTTTCTAGGTGTGGTTAAAAACACTCTAGTACTTTTCGAATGCTAGAGATACACCTAGTCTCTAGTTCTACTCTTAATTTGATAAGTCAGTACCTTTCTTCATAGACAATAGTACAAAACCCCATTTTGTTTTTAAAATTATAAAAACAAACAGCAGCAAAAATCATTGAAGTCTTCAGGCTGGGAAAGACCTTAGAGAGAACATGTGTTTCATCCCTCTCTGGACAATTAATGGCAGGTGTGGCCCCTTTATTTGTGGCCCAGCACTTTACTGCTAGAAAAGCTTGCTTTTCTCTGTTAATTCATCAAATTTTGCTGTTTATAAGTTGTGACAGCTAAATTTTATTTAAATTATTTCTTAACTTTCTTCTTACCCCTTGCCTAGGATGTCCCATTCAATTGCCACCTCCTCTATCAAGATCTTTCTAACCATCACCCCCTCCCCCACCAGCTGCCCATACTTCCTCCCTGCCTTATTTTGTATATGTATGTATTTATTTATATTATTTTGTGTATGTACATATAGAGTTTCCCTCTTAGGATTTGTTGTTGCTGTTGTCCAGTCATTTCAGACTCTTCATGATGTCATTTTGGCTTTTCTTGTTGGCAGAGATGCTGGAGTGGTGTGCCATTTCCTTCTCTAGCTCATTTTACAGATAAGGAACTGAGGCAAACTGGGTTAAATGACTTGCCCATGGTCACAGAACTAGTAAGTGTGAGGCCAGATTTGAATTCAGGAAGATGAGTCTTTCTAATTCCAGGCACAGTGCTCTGTCTGCCATGTCAGGAGGTCTTCTAGAATATAGGCTCCTTGAAGGTGGAAACTTTGATTTTTGTCTTTATATTTCTCAGAGCCTAGTATAGTAGTCTCCAGCATATAACTTAATAAATGTTTGATGATTAATTCAATTCTTAATCAATTCTGTTGTCTTTTGGAATGTTTAGCATTTTTAAAATGAGTATTTTATTAATTTTGTTTAAAGGCTTTCAGTCCTGATGGTCGTTGGTTAATAAGTGGTTCAATGGATTGCTCAATTAGGATTTGGGACCTTCCATCCGGGTGGTAAGTAAACTTGTAATAGGATTCTTAGCTTTGTATGAATCCTATTTGTCTGTGTATTAAGCTACTGTGGAAAGAGTCTTTGCTTTTGTCCCTGTAATTAAATGTTTAATAGTTATCTCACAAAAGTTAATGAAGAATTGTATATGATTTTCAAATCATTACCTAATGAGAATTCCGTTACTGGAGTATAAATCTGACAATAGAGTAGGAAAGTAGATAAAGAATTGTTTTCAGTAGTAACTAAATCACTGAAAAAAAGGAAAAGAAAAGGTAGAACCATTAGGTAGGAGATAATAGCTTTTATCATTTACCATAACCCCAGGTTGAATCCTGTCTACCTTGTCCTCATTCTTCCATGTTAGGAAGAGGGTTGAAGGATGGGATGTTTAACCTGTACCCAGAAGCAGTTTGACCTTTAGAAAGGAAAACTCAGTTTTCTTGTGATTTTGTTAAACACAGAAATAATGCAGTTCATTTGACAATATCATAATGAGATTATACTTTCTATCACACATGCTGAGTTTGAAAGGTAAGCAATTATTAATTAAGTTGCATCCTAATTAATTAGGAAATTTTCTTCACAACTGGAAACTACATATTTTCCAGTAAGCCCTCATTAGAGTGCTGGACCTAGCATCAGGAAGACTTTCTTCAGGCTTCAATACACTTACTAGTTGTGTGACCCTGGGCAAGTCACTTAACCTTGTTTGTTTCACTGTCCTCATCTGTAAAATGAGCTGGAGGAGGAAATGGCAAAGTACTTCAGTATCTTTGCTAAGAAAATTCCACACTGGGGTCATGAGTCAGAAGCGACTGAAAGAACCAAGCAACAATAGCAGTCTCCTCAATACCGCCTTTTTGAATGAGTATTGGTCATCCTCTTTACCGTGACACTGTGCTGTGAAATAGAAGTGATTTGAATTGATTTTCTGCCTAGTTTGTTGCAGTTGCTATGATGTTAGCTATTTCATTTAACAAGACATCCTAACTTATTATCTGCTGAATCTTTAATATACAAATAATGAACTTTTATTTGGGACAGTTTGAATATTTAAGACAAACCTACAAATTTGTGATTTAGCTTTTTTTCCCAGTTTTAACATGGACTCGAATCTGACAGTTTTATAGTTCCCCTTAAGTAGGTACCACTACAGGACCAGAAAAATCCTTTGTTAGATGACTTTTAAAACTTCATTTGACTTGCTATAGAAAACAAATACTGATATTAAAATGTTAAGAAATTTGCCATAGAATCTTTATTTATGGACCTATTCTGCCTAATCTGCCTATGACATGCAAGATTAGAGACATAGTTGTATAAATAGTTAGGCTATTTTGCAAGAAGACCTGGGTTCAGATCCTCCTATTGACTGTGTAATCCTGGACCACTTGCTCAACCTTTCAGTGTTTCTCTTAACTAAGAAAATCAGCTATAGAATAGTTGTAGAGGTGGCTAGGTAGTATAAGAGGAAAATGTGCTGTTCTTGGAGTCAGGAAGACCTGATTTCAAGTTCTGCCTCCTAAGAGGCTCCTCCTCTTGAGCCAGAGGGAAGGAGGGACCCCAGGACAGAGTGTGCTAAGGAGGTATCATTGTCAGAATTGATTTCATCCTTGTAGAATGATGAGTTTCTAGAGATCATGAAATCCAGGAGTGGGGATGGATGTTGAAGCTGTGTGGGAAATGATGAGGTGAATGCTGTGGTTACCCTCCTTAAATGGAGTAGGATTAGGGAGGAGCTCTCCAATGTCTGCCCTTCAGTCTCCTTTACAATAGAAAATTGGATCCCTATATTCATACCCTTTGTCTGGTTAATTTTAATTAAATTAGTAATTTGGCCTCCTAGGGATGAGAACTAAATATTTTCATGTGAATTAAGATGGTTATGTTGATAATCACCAGTGTCACCAAGTGGCCCAGAGTGAAATCTTATTTTGTGAGGTTTATTCTATCCTCTGTCCCTCTGTTAAGCAAAATCCAAGGGGGAATTATATCCATTATGGTGAAATGTAATGTAAATAGGATAAAAAGCTTAGAGGGCCTCTAGATGCTTGAAAATCATAAAAATTCTATTTTGTCTGAAAGAAGTTTTTTTTCCCTCCTACTAGCCTTATAGACTGTTTCTTAGTGGATTCAGCACCTGTCAGTCTTACTATGTCTCCCACTGGAGACTTTCTGGCCACTTCCCATGTGGATAATCTTGGAATTTATCTGTGGTAAGTGCTTTATATTTTTTTCCAGCAAAAAAATGTAGCTGCTCAAATTGTTTTAATAGTTTTCACATCTCTCAAGTGGAAGTGCCTGATTTTTTCATTCACTAAAGAAGAAAAACATATTGAAGATGATTTTAAAATTGCTAGTCAAAATACTGCTAAGCTTTTTCATAAGATTTGTTTTGTAAAGAGTCATTCCTTTAGTTTATTCCCTAGGGCACAGTTGTCCTAAAGGATTTTTATTCCAGCCAGTATTATTTTAGCGTTTTAAATTTGATCGTCCACTTAACATTGGTCATTGATGAAGGCTTTCAGGGGGTCCAGCAGGAGGGATAGGATCATCATGCTTGTTAAGTTGGAAGAATCAAGAAAAAGTGTTTGCGAATCTTAGCCGATGCTAGAAAATGCTGACTTTGGCACATCCATGATGAGTCAGTATTCTGCTATTTAACTCTCTGCCACCTGATGTTCAGTAGAAAAGGAAAATTCATTTTATGTCTATGACTTCATTGAACTTGGAAATAGATGTAAGCCTAGTAAAGAACCTAGCCCTGTAAACTTTGTCTTATAGAGGAAAGGCATACAGTTATACAGTGAAAGGAAGAATGAAAACTCAGGCATCTAGACTTCAGATTCCAGTGTTCATTCTACTGTTCCATACTGCCTCTTTTTTTATATTTGACAGTAAGCCTAAGATGTTTCTAGAGCTCCAGGTCAGATCCTATTACAATGAATTACTCTAGAAGTTTGTTCTCTTATTTTAAATTAGTAGATCCTTTGCTGATACAGTAGAAAGAACTGAATGTGAAGTCACAGGAGCCGAGTTCAAATTCTGATTCTGCTGCTACTTAGGACTTTAGGCAAGTCTTCTTCCTTCTGGACCCTAGTTTTCTCATCTCTGAGATGAGGGGGTTGGAATAAATTACCCATAAGGTCTCCTCTAACTCTAGATAAGTTCTCCTATGAGCCTTTGAAATCTTGACTTCACCCTTGTATTTACGAGTGTTTTATTTATTTATGAGTTTAAAAAAAAAAAACTCCTTTGCTCTAAATTATGGGAGAGAAATGAATCTTTGTTCCTTTGCCAAAGAATTGCTAAAACCAGGCTTATCCACTCAGCTTTTTACATTTTAGAAGGTCCAGTATTTGGTGATTTAAATAGGCTTTGTACAGCTGTGCCCAACCTTAACAATTCTAGTTATGTGGAGAAAAGTATTTACCCCTCCCCAAAAAGCTTAACCTGAAAGATAACACTTTAAAAAAGGATTTGTCTGCTACAGGGTTCCTTTAAATAACATGCTTCCCCAGTGCATAGGATTCTGTTAACAAATGCCTTATTAGAGTTTTATTTGTTTAAACTTTGACATTTCCAAGTATTGAATTAAAGCAAGATATATAGTTTATTATGATATTTTTAAGTGAACAGTCTAAATATCTTAATCTTAATTACTGAATAATCAGCCATAATATTAGAATATAGGGATGTGCCATTTAGAAGTTACTCTAAGCACACTGTTTCTATGAACTTTTAAAATATTAACTTGTATTGTTTGAATTCTTAGGTCCAACATTTCCCTGTATTCACTGGTTTCATTACGGCCACTTTCAGCAGATTATGTCCCTTCTGTTGTAATGCTTCCTGGTATCTGCCACAGCCAAGGTATGAGGTGGTCTTCTGGGGGGGAAGAAGAGGCAGCTAATATAATGATAAGGTAACTTGTTAAACACACAATTTAGCGTGTGTGATAACTGACCATATTTGGCCTTCTTGTTAAGAAAGCATTAACTTGTGAAAGCAATTTTTTTTTTTTTTTACAAATATAGTTGGGCACATTTGGGTGTGCCTTCTCATGCATCCTCATTATGTTGAGAAACCAGTGGCTGTAACTTGGTGCCCTGAAAACCGGGAATATTGAAGAGTTTCATTGTTAATTAGGTTGAAGAGAAGGGTGGTGCCATCATTTACTGAAATATAAGCAAGGAGATAAAGGAATAAGTTATAAATTTTCCTTTTGTCTTTTTTCTCTTTGGAAATAGATTTAATTGAAAAACAGGTTAATTGAAAAAGCAGGAGAGATCAGTAGAGAGATTAAAGATTTGAGAAGTTGAGAAGATGATAACTTGGCATGTAGAAAAGGGAAAGTGTTTAAATATATTAGGGTATGGTAGAAGAGGGTAGAAAGTAAAATAGAACATGTAAGTCATTCATGGGCTTCAGTAATAAATACTTGATGTACAGACATATCTTTAAATCACTTATCAAAAAATATATATCAAGTATCATGATATTATATTAGAATGATCTCAAACTTAACCTTTTTAAGCATAATTTAAAAGACTTAAATTGACTGTATGTTTATAATTAATTGTGCTGTATATGTGCGTGCATCTATTTTACCTGGAATTCTTTCTTTAAAGAAGCGGAACTCTCAGAAGAAACTGAAGGACCAAACGATGAAGTGATAGAGTATGACTCACCAGGACAGCTCAGTGAGCAGCTGTTGACTCTGTCACTGCTGCCTGAGTCAAGGTGGAAAAACCTTCTCAATCTCGCGGTTATTAAGGTAATAACAGGGTTATATCGAATGCTGGGGTCCTAAATGAACTTTTCAGAGGTCAATATTAACTTCAGAGCCAAGCATACGTTTATTTTGAGGGGCTTACCTTGTACTCCAGGGCTGATTGGGCAGTGATTGTACAGAGTAAAGGTAAAGGTGGGAGTGAGAGGCTTGGACTGAAACTGTGCTTGTTGATATTTCTAGTTGTAATGTGAGGTTTTTGGATGATCCAGTCCTAAAGCCAGAGCTGTCAAGTATTGGGTCACAGTAATTTTTTTGTTGGTTTTGTTCAAATGAATCCAATAAAGAGGTTTACTTTATTCATTTTGGAAGGATGTATTCTGTAACAAAAAGTAGTTCTCTGTACTTGCACAGCTGAGAGGTGAGGACAAAAGAATTTTCACAGATCTGCCATCAAGCATAAGTTTCCCTTCTTTCCTCAACCTGTTTTTTATTGTCAACAAACATTTACCTTGGTCTCTTCTCAAAGCATGTCTTCAATACTTCTCTATTTCTTAACATCCTTTGTATATAACATAACTTTTTAAACCACCTACAAGAAGTGTTGTGCACCAAAAGGATTAGGCATATAGTAGTTCATGTTCATGTCATGTTCATGACACAAACACTATTTTTACCTATAGTATTCAAAACACTTCTTTATTATTGAGTGATTTACTCAGAGGCTGAATTATTTCTATTTAACTTTCAACTCCTTATGCCAGGTGTGTATGATTGCTAGCAATATTTTTAGAGAATCTTAGAAATGGAAGAAATCTTACAGGTTATCTTGACCCATTTTCCTAACTAATGAGAAAATAGGCTAAGAACAGCTACATTTATGAAATATTTCAAAATTATTGCAAAGTGTAAATCAAAGTAACTTGTAGCAGACAAGTGCTGAACAAATGGTGGGTAATTAGTGCACTCTACATCCCGCAGTTGTTCTCTCTAAAATCTCTTCCCTTTCTCACACTTCATAGGAAAAAGGAGACAGAGGTTAAGTTTAAATTCGGGTCTTCTTGACTTTAGGCTCAGCACTCTATCCTAAGAAGACCTGAATTTAAACCCAGCCTCAGATACTTACTAGCTGTGTGGCTGTGGGCAAGTAACTTAATCTCTGCCTCAGTTTCCTGAAACTACAAAATGGGGGTAGTGATAAGCTCTTACTTCCCGGGGTTGTTTTGAGGATCAAGTCAGTTAATATTTGTAAAGTGTTTAATGCAGGACCTGACACATAGTAAATGCTTGTTACCTTACCTGACATCTGCTGCTTCTACGTTCCCTCCTCTTCTCTCACTTGCCATCCATTTGTGGTTTCTCACCTCAGGAGTCAACTAGTATTGTTCTTTCCAGAGTTGCTGCTGGTCTCTTAACTAACCACTCTGGTAGTCTTCTCTCAGTCCTTATCTTTCCTGATCTCTCTGAGGCATTTGACATTACTGACATCATCTTCTCTTAAATACTCGATATTCTCTCAGTTTTCAAAACACTGTCCTTTCTTGATTCTCTTCCCTACCTGTGCGACTATTCCTCAGATTCATTTTCTGGTTCATCTTCCATGTTAATCAGACAAGTATTTATTAAGCACCAACTCTGTGCCAGACACTATGTTATCTGCTGGGGAATACATATATAATGAATGAGACAATCACAAGGAACTTAGATTTAACAAGAGAGACGACAGGGAAATATAGACACACACATACACACAAAGTGCTAAGAGAATGGTTACAAATAAGCACAAAGTCATAAACAAGGTGGTTTAGATGAGAGGGCTTATGAAAAACTTCTTGTAGAATAAGAATAGTGTGCTTGAGGCATGCCCTAAAAGAAGACTGGGCTTCTGTAAGGTGGAGGTGAAAAGGAGATATAATCCAGGCATGGGAAATGGCCAGTTCAGAGGCCTGCAAGATGGAGATAGAGTGTTGTCTATGAAGAGAGAAAAGACTTATTAGTTGGATTACAAAGCCCAAGAGGGGAAGTAATACACTGTGAAGATGGAAAGATACATTTGGAGCCAGTTTGTGAAGGGCTTGAAAAGCTGAACAGAAAGGTTTATGTTTGATCATAGAGTCAATAGGGAGCCACTGTAGCTGACTGAGGAGAGAAGAGACATAGTCATGTCTTTGTTTAAAGGAAATCACCTTGGCAGGAGTGTATGGGATAGTGTGGAATGGGGAACTTTTGAAGCAGGGAGGTTAATTATCAAGCCATTGTAATGGTCTTGGCAAGATGGGAATAGTACCTGAAGTGGGGGAGGGGAGAGGAGAGGAGTAGAGGAAGAGTCAGATTCTAGAGATATTGTGAATGTAGAAATGACAAGATTTGACAACTAATTTCATATGTGGGGTAAGGAAAAGTGAGGAATTGGAGTGATGATAATGCTGAGTTTACAAATCTGGATGTTGGAGGGATGGGTGGTGGCTTTATTGGAAATAGGGAAGCTTGGTGGGCTTAGGGAGGAAAGGTGGTGAATTCTGTATTGGACACATTGACTTTAAGATCTTGTATATCCAGTTTAAAATGTCCATTAAACAATAAGTGATGCAAGATGAAGCTGAGGGAAAGAATGAGGTTTGATAATATATATATTTGTGAGCCATTGGCTTAGAAGATAAAACTTTAATCTATGGAAGCTGATGAGGTCACTAGTAAACAGTGTAGAGAAGAGGGCCTGTGTCAGAGCCTTAGAAATATGCATAGTAAAGGCATATGATCTGTGATGAACCACAAAGGAGTCTGAGAAGAAGCAGTCGGACAGGCAGAAGAACCACCAGAAGAGAGTAGTGTCTTGGAAACCTAGATTGCATCTTTGAGGTACACAGTCAGATTTAGCAGATAGGTTAAGGATAAGGATTGAAAAAGGACTGTCAATTTTGGCAATTAAAAAATCATTAATAACTTTGAAGAGAACAGTTTCATTTGAGTGATGATGGTGCAGAGGTTGAGAAATGAGTGAAAAGAGGAGAATTAGAAGACTGCCAGGGTAGACTTTTTTTTTTTTTTTTAAGATTTTGGCTCTGAAAGAGAGTGGAGATACAGCATGATAGTTTGAGGGGATGTTAGGATCTAATGAAGGTTTTTTTAAGGGTAGGGAAAATTGGGCATAACTAAAGTCAGAAGGGAAAAAAACTAACATACAGTGAGAAGTTCAAGTTGGAGAGAGGAATGCTTGAGTTTGTAATCTGTTGGAGAAGAAAGGAGATGGGCTTGCAACTCTAGAGGGGCTGACCACAGCAAGAACCCCCTTATTTTCACTCAGGCATGGTTTCCGAGGGAAGAAAGAGCCTTTCTTCAAATAGCTTCAATTTTCCTAACAAAGTAGGAGGCCAGGTTCTCAGTGATAACTAAATGTGCAGGTGTAACCCTGTCCTGAGTCCTCTTCTTGTTTTGTTTTTGTTTTTTGTTTTTTGTTTTTCCCACACCCTGTCATGGTAACCTCAGCTCCCCTGGATCTAGTTGTCATCTCTGTGCAGATGACTCATAGAAGCATACATCTAACCACATCTAGTTTCTGAGTTCCAATACCATATTATCAACTTCCTATGGGTTCTTTCAAACTAAATTTCCCATAGAATCTCAAACTCAGCTTGACCAAAACAGAACTCATCTTCCCCCTTTAAAACCTCTCCCTGTTTCTGTCCTTTATACCACCATCCTTTCAGTCATTCATGGTCATTACCTGAGAGTCCTCTTCTGTTCCTTATTTTTATTTATCCCATGTACTCAATCTGTTTCTGTCCCATTTATCCTTTTTTCTCTGCTTGCACAGCCACCATCCTGATGCAGACATGCTTCATTTCTTGTCAGAACAGATGAGTAACTTCCTAACCCATCTCATTGCTTTGTGTGTCTCCTCTCTCCAGTCCATCCCTCACACGTCTACTGAAGTGACTCAAGGAGACCCTGACCTTTTCTGGCTCTGTTCCACATCGCTCACCTCCACACTACACTCATCATATGTCCTGCAGCCAGATTGGCTTCACTGTTTCTTATTCACAACCCTCTCTCTCCCATTTTCCTGCCTTTTTACTGACCATTCCACATCTCTCAGATATACCTTGTTCCCTCACCACTTCTGCCTCAAAGTGTTCCTCACTTCCTTCAAGACTCAAGAAGTACCACTTTTTACCTGCAGCTTTTCCTGATTTCCAGCTTCTAGTGCTCTGCTTGCTGCATTACTTTGTGTATCACATATGTGCACATGTCATCTCTTAGGTAATTTAAGCTCTTTAAGAGCAAGGACTGCTTCATTTTTGTCTTTATATCCCTAGCCCTGTGTCAGTCTTGTAGCCTTTTAACAAATTGTTGTTGTATTCGTCCTTCATTTGACTGTAGTCAGCATAAACATATTGAAACAATTAATTCCTTCCCTCTCTCAATACTCAACATGGATAGATGAAATTTTTTTTCAGTTGTTTAATATCAGTAAACAGTTACTTTCTCTTGTATTGATTAATGTTTCTAGTTTTCAAAAGTCTTCTTTAAACCTTTGAAAAATTTATTAATAGTCGTGTTAAGGTTTCAGACATCTTGAATGACTTCTGATGTCCCTTAAGGGCTACTTTTCAATTTAAGAAAATAATTCCACATCTCATCAAATGATTCGTAACAGAATTTGGCCAAAATTAATTCTTCTAATGAAATAATTGTGCACAACAAATGATTCCTTTTGGATCTCAGTTTACTGTCTTTAATCAAATTTCTTGATTGTGTTCTGCTTCTGCTCCACATGAGGAGAGTGATTTTGTCCTATCTTGAATATTCCATTGCCTTAATTTTATACTTAAGGAGACTGAGATGAAGTTACTTAAACAAAGTCACCCACCTAGTAAAGCCCAAACTAGAACCCATCCAGCTTCGTAGTTTCTTTCCTCTCTTTCATGATGTAGCTCTTAAATCTTACACATATTTTCTCTTCTTTCGAAGATATAGGGCATCAGAAAGGAGTTTAGAACAGAAGTCTCAGCAGATGGAAAGGGAATTATCAGGCATTACATATGGTGAAATAACTGGTATGAATTTGTTAAATGAGAGATAAAAAAATGAAAAGATTTTAGAGCCACTTAGCTAACTTTATGACTATGGACAAGTTCAGTTGCCTAAGACAGCTCTTTAAGGCAGTCTGTGATCTGGGCTAGTGGAATAGTGTACATACACCAGTGAGATTACTGATCCTTGACATATTGAGGTGTTTTTCATTTGAAAATATGATTTATTATTTTTTATTTCTTTAGTATTGATAAAGGAGTGTTCAAGATATTTAAGTGAGCTACAGAAGTTTTTTTGTTTTACAAATCTCTTCATCTTTTTATTTTCCTTTTATCAGAAAAAGAATAAACCAAAAGAACCTCCCAAAGTGCCTAAGTCAGCACCATTTTTTATACCTACAGTTCCTGGCCTTGTACCAAAATACCTTTCTTCTGAACAAGATACAGATGCCCAACAGGTAAGATCACAGATTGAAAGTTCTAAACATGTATCCTTCTTTGCCTCCCTTCCCCCGCTTTAATATTAGTTGGGGTCGAAGAAGAGAATAAAGTTCCACTTCCTCCCAACTATGTGCCAGGTACTGGACCGTCATACTTTTATTTTTTTTAATATGTAATTTTGGTGTTGTTTTTTTTCAAGTCTAAAGTGGTAAATCTTGGGATTTTGGCTCAAAAATCTGACTTCTGTCTGAAACTTGAAGAAGGACTGAGCAATAATCAATGTAAGTAAAAAATCTAAAATTTTATGTCTATTCTAAACTCTGAAATATATAAAGAAGAGATAGCGAAGTATTTATAGCTAGTACAGTAGTTGGATTTTATAGTTGCTAACGTTGTTGTTCAGTCGTTCAGCTGTGTCCAACTCTTTGTGATCCTATGGACTTGTCCATGGTGTTTTGGGGACAAAAACAGTAGAGTGGTCTTGCCATTTCCTTTTCCAGGCCAATCGGGGCAGGGGCTGGGGTTAAGTGACTTGTCCACAGTCACACAGGTGGTAAGTGTCTGAGGCCAGACTTGAGCTCAGTTCTTGCTGACTCCAGCCTGATGCTCTATCTACTGAGTCAGCTTGCTAGTAGTAGTAGCATCGAAAAAAAACCAAAAAAAGCAACCTTAAAAATTAATGAGCTGAGTATGTTTTGTTTTAAATTTAGTTTTCAGTAATTTTAATTTTAATTCATTTATCTGAATATCAATCAATTTATCTGAATATCAATCAGTATTGGTGTACAGATTGATACCATTTTGTACCAATGTTGGTATTTTGTTTTGGGTGGAGAGAATTCTTACGGGACTTGTGATATTTTTATCCATTTAATGATATTGTCAAACATCAATTAAATTTGGCATTTTGTAATAAGCAATTTGATAACTTCCATCTGCTCTAGTTTACTTGAACAGATATTTTTCAGAAGTGAACTTTGAATAATATCTTTTCACAACTGGAATTTTGTCTAGTCATTATTGTTTCTTTTTATTTTCTCCTTAAATTTTTTTTTTTTTGTAATTTCAGTTGACAGCATTTTTTTCTGTTAATTTGTCCCTCCTACTCTTCCTGCTCCCATTAAGTCAAACCAAAAAATCAAATCCCTCAATTCATAGCTAGCTACATAGCCTGGCAAGACAATTGATTACATTAGATATTGCCAAAAGTACTGGTCTCTTTCTGAATTTTAACTTCATCTCTTCCTTTTTAGGACATGAGTAAGTAGCCTGTTGAATTTTCAGTCTTTTGGACTGATGGTTTTTGTGTTGATCAAAGTTACAAAATCTTTCAAAGTTGTTTTTCTCTATGATGTTATATTATACATTGTTCCACTAGTTCTGCTTACTTGGGTCTGCATCTATTCATAGAAGACTTTCCAGTTTCTTCTGAAATTATCTGTTTCATCATTTTTTAATGACACAGTAATAGTCCATGATACTCTTATCATAGTTTGTTTAGCTATGCCCCAAAAGGAAGAAATCCTTTTAATTTCCAACTTTTGCTACCATGAAGAGCTAGTATTAGTATTTTTGTTTTGTTAATTTTGTTTTTGTATTTTAAACTTTTACAAATTTGCCCCTCCTGTCCCCTGTGAGAGGTCTCTCATAACAATGTAAAACAATTAAGTTAAACTATTAATACACTGGCCTCATGTGAACACTTTCCACCTCTGTAGCACCTCTCTATCTCTCTATTTTTAATTAACAGATCTATTTTTTCCCTTCTCATCCCCATTCTAACCTCTCGGTCCCTCAACCTGCTCACTTTCCCTTGAGTGCTACTCCACTCCACCTCAGCCACTCACAGATATGGTCATTGATCTTGCCATTGTGCACAGATGTACCACCTCTGTGTTCAAGAATTCCAAAATTCCCTTATCTGACCGTAATCTATTGACCTTCTTTGCTGCTGGGCAATCCCACTATAACTGCTTTAACAACTCACTATCTCAATCTCCACACTGGTTCTTCCAAGCCTTTTCATTTCTCCTCGAATCTCAGATGGCTCTCTCTCCCACTATATTTGCCACGAGCTCCCTTTTCTCTCTTCCTCATCTCCTTTCACTTAGGTGGCTTCGTCACTGTCTTCTTCTCACTCCTATCTCATAAGATGAGGTGGTCCTACTCTTTACCAAGGCTGAGCCCTCTACTTGTTCAAGTGATCCCATTCTTTCCTGTCTCCTAAACAGACTGTCCCCTCTGTCATCCCCACTCTCACTCACTTTCAGTCTGTCTCCTGGCTCATTTTTAATTGCCTACAAACATGCTCGTATCTCCCTCATACTAAAAATCCTTTCTTGATTCTTCCATTCCCACTATTATCTTATATCTGTTTTGCCCTGGTAGCTAACCTCCTTGAAAAGACCATCTACAATAGATGCCCCCACTTTTACTCTGCTCTTCTTAATCCTATGTAATAAAATAGCCTCTGACCTTATTTGCCAAATCCGGTTTCTTAATCCTCATTCTCTTTGATCTCTGCAACATTGGACACCATTGATCACTTCCTTCTCCTTGATAATTCTCTAGTCAGAATTGTCTGGTGCATTTTGTAGATGTATGTAAAGGAGGTTTGGTGGGACTGTGCTGCTTCTTCCTGCTTCCAGATAATCAGAGACTTTTAAAATGTTATTCACAATAATACTATCCTCAGAATCTGTTTTTTTTATTACTTGGAAGCTATTTCTCTTATTTGCAGAAATAAGTTGCAAATGATTGAATTATGTAAAAATTCCTTTTAATAAATAACAGATCACTTACATTCTAATGATATGATTCTTTCCTATTACAGATAACCACAAATGGTAACTGATTTTTTTTTTTCCCCTTAAAAATGCAGATGAATCTCCACTTAATGTTCTGAAGGAATTGGGCCCTTCAGCGATTGAAATAGAGCTACGCAGCTTATCTCCAGAGTGTGGTGGTTCTGTAAAACTCATGCAGAGTTTCTTGAAAATGATTGGGTCAATGTTAACCACAAAGCGTGATTTTGAACTGGCCCAAGCATATCTAGCTTTATTTTTAAAGGTAACTAGTATTTATGAGAAGGGAGCTTTTTTTTTTTTACAACCACATATGTACTTTATGAACATTTCAAAAATAAAATGATCCCTCTCCTGAATAAGATATAGCAATCTAGACTTCCTTCTTCAACTCCCCAAAGCAGTTATGATTTTGCTAGTTTTTCTTGCATGAGTAAATAGGACCTTCTTCGTCCTGTGTAGTTATTTGTGAAATTGAGTTCCAGGTGGCTAGAAAGTTGTTGAACTGGCATGAGCTTCTTTTGAAATGATTATATTTCTACAATGGTCAACATTCGTAAGGTTTCTTTTAATAATAGAATGCAGGCAAGGGAAAAAAATGTGCTTTTCAGCATAAGCTACTTCATTCACTGTAGTAAATAGCAGTTTTCCTGAAAATATTAATTGTTCTAGTTTTTTTATTGAAAGGAGAGGTGTACATATGTGTGAGTGTGTACGTGTGTGTACATACATACACATCTCAGATGAGATGTGTAAAGGGCTTTGCGAACTGTAAAACACTGTGTAAATGCTAATTCGTATTACTATAGTTTTTTAAGCTAAGAAAGTTTAAAACTGCACTGAGACTTTTTGGAGAGCTATTAGTTAATGAATAATATTCAATATTAGATTATTCCATTTAACCATTTTCTTTAAAATATAACTGTTCCCCAAACACTAATATAGAAAGGAAAAAAATGAAACAATTCTTATCCATCATCACAGTCCTTACACCCATTACCTTTTAAACATATTTGTATAAACTTATGTACATATTGTCTCCCCTATTAGTAATATATACTCCTTAATTGTAGGAACTGTTTCATTTTTGCCTTTTAATCGTCCAGCAGCTAGCTAGTACAGCATGTGGCATGTTGTAGTAGGTCCTTGATCATTTATTATTGTCTTAAGGCATAGGAATTTGAGTTTGGTCTGTAGACCAGGTTCCTTTGGAAGTCTCACAATTGCCTTCCTCAGGCCACTTGTAAAAGCAGAGTGTAATGATAATTACTAGACTATGAAGAAATCTAAAGAATAAAAAGTAATGTTAATACAGAAGAGGAGAAAGTCTCTGCTGGCTGAAGGAAAGAATATACAACCACTATAGGCACTAATTAAACTTTGAGAAGATATAACTAAAACTTTGGGGCCTCTGTAAAAATATAGATAGAATAGTTGAAGGTATCATTTTCTAAAACCTACACAATTTAATTTATGAACATTTATTTATTTTCAGTTGCATCTTAAAATTCTTCCTTCAGAGCCAGTACTACTAGAAGAAATGACCACATTGTCTTCACAATTGGAAGAGACCTGGATCCATCTGCAGTCCCTCTTCAATCAAAGTCTATGTGTTTTAAATTTCATAAAAAGCGCTTTGTTATGAAGGACCTATTTTTTATTCCTGCTAAATATAAAAACTCTGAAACCTGCAATTTTGGAAGGGAGGCATGACACAAGAAGGTGATTGGTAATTAACAAGGTTTTAAACAGGGACTAAACTGAGTTCTGTTTTACCCAATTAACCCTTTACTGTTTCATTATATAGTAGAGGAAAAAAAATGCTTATAATATTGACTGAATTTTACAGTCACTGATTTTTCAGCTCTAATACAGATAATTCCTTTGAATTAAAGACATGTATTTGTTTTATATCTCTTTAGAAATTCATCAGTTCATTTTCAGTACCTTTCGTTCTTTATTTTCCTGGTCTTACATGGTATACTTGTGATAGCCTGACTTTTAAGATCATTTTCATCTCATTTAGTGTCTCTTATATTCCATGCATTCACATTTTCTTGCCATTAGAATTGGACCAAATCTGCCATGTTATTATGATAGGGAACTCCAAATGAAGACATTTCCTTTACCTGTTCAGATAAGCATCTTCTGTTCTGGTCATCTCAGCACTCCACGTAGCCCTGCGTGTCAGAAATTAGATGACGCTTGTATGCAGTCATGTCTCAGAGGCAGGAATTGAACTCAGGAATGTTATCTGCTAGGTGCAGCTAGATGGAAAAATGGATAGAGTGCCAGTCAGGAAGACTCCTCTTGGTGAGTTCAAATCAGTCCTCAGATACTTACTAGCTGTGTGACCCTGTTTGCCTGTTTCCTCATCTATAAAGAGCTGGAGAAGAAAACTACTCCATTGTCTTTGCCAAGAAAACCCCAGCTAGGGTCACAAAGAGGCAGGCATGAGTGAAAACCACAGAACAATAACAAATGCTATCCACTGCCTCTCTTAAGTGGTATTTCTAAATTAAATCAAAGTGCAGAACAAATCCTTATTCTTTCTAGCAGCATATAGCCCTAATAAGTGGACATATCCCATTGATAAAAGTAATATACATTGTAGGGAAACTTAAAAAAAGATTTACTCATTTATTTCTTTATGAAGAATTAGAATTATAGAGTTATTAACTTTTGATAATTGGAAGGTACCTCTGCCTCTTCTCATTTTATAAATGAGAAAAGTGAAGCTTTGAGAGATTTTGACTTTTCCAAATTTACATATTGAGTGACAAGGCTAGGACTAGAACTCAGATGTCTCATTCTGGTGCTCTCTTTGCTGTACTGCACTGAATCAAAGAATGGCCAGACCCTTGCTCTTAAATCAAATGAGATAATATTTATAGAGTGTTTATCACAGTGCCTAGCAGCCACATAGTAGGTGCTATAGAAATGCTTGTTCTTTTCTCACTTGAAATCATCCCCAAATGTGCCACCTCTGTTGTTAACAAATTGTTAAATCCTCATATCTTACCAAAACTTGGTGGCTTGTCACATCTCCCTCTGCTTTCCTTTACTAAACCTCACTCTGGATCTGCACCATGACCTCCAGTCCCTTGACCCCTCAGTTCTCTCTTAGACCATCTTCACTACACTAGCTAATCTCTCCTCTTTTCCCCAGTTTGACCCTTTGATAAACAAATTCAACTGTACACTGTTTTTTCTTGAATCTCCAACTCTCTTATTGGAACTTCTGGGAGCCAAGATGGCAGAGTGATCAGTAAATGCTGTACCTCTCCCCTTGTTGACCTTGAAAAACCCATAAAAGAGTTCCCCAGGAAAAATCCTGAAACAGTGGGATTAGCCGAAGGGGCAAATAGTCTCTTAGCCCGTGAGTCTAGGAAAATCACAAAGGAGGGGTCCCTGTTGCTTAACTGAAGGGGACCAGTGCAGAACTGGAGCTGTCCCAGACAACTCTACTTCAGTGAACAAGGAGGAGATCCTGAGCCTGAGGGGGTGGAGCCTGCAATCATCAACACTAGGACCCCAGGCATGCCTCAGCATAGCACAGTCTTAAGGAAGACACTAATGCAAACACTAGTTCACCAACCACTGAGCCTGCCTGCGCTCAGGAGAGGAGACGTCCTGTGGCCAGACCACCCCTCCCCCACATTTAATGCAGCTAGCTCCAAGGTAACTCTGGGGAAACTCAGAAAGATTTCACTTGGCCTCTGCTTTGGCACATCAGCCAGCTCAGCACCAGGTAACCTACAGCATTCTAGCCCCTAGCTGAAAGAATCAGAGGCCACAGTACACAAAGCCTCAAGTTCTAAGCACAAGAATGATGAGATAGAGCCCCCTGTGCCCCAGAAGCAGAGATCCACTTTAAAAGCCAGGAAAAGGGCGATCATCATGAGCAAGAAGCAAACCAGAGAAGATAAGACTATAGAATCTTTCTATGGGGACAAGGACCAAAACATGAATACCAAAGAAGGCAGCATTGAGACTGTACTCCCATCTGAAACTTCAGAAGGGACTCTGAACTGGTCTCAAGCCTAAAGGTCATTCTTGGAAGAGCTCAAGCAGGGTTTTAAAATCCAAATTAGCGAAGTAGAAGAAAAACTGGCCAATGATTTTTAAAATGTGAAAAAAAAATCACAGAAAAATTTAAAAGGGAAACTGAACTAATGGAAAAGGAAGCACAAAACCTAACTGGGAAAATTGGACAAATGGAAAAGCAAGGACAAAAACTAACTTGAAAATAACTCCTTAAAAGGAACAATTGGACAGTTGGGAAAGGACATGCAAAAGTTAATTGAAGAAAACAATTTGTTAAAAATTAGAATCAGGCAAATAGAAACCAATGACTCTATGAGACATCAAGAATCAGTCAAGCAGAATTTAAAGAATGAAAAGATAGGAGAAAGTGAATAATATCTAATTGGAAAAACAACTCACCTGGAAAATAGATCCAGGAGAGAAAAAATCTAAGAATTATTGGTCTACCAGAAAGCCATGATGAAAAGAAGAGCCTGGACAGTATCTTCTAAGAAATCATCAAGGAAAATTGCTCAGAAGTCCTAGATCCAGAGGTCAAAATAGTCATTGAAAGAATCCACTGCCCCTACCTCATTTGGATTATTCAGTGATGGCTGTAGAGAACAGTCAATAGAGGTAAAAGGTATTATGGGCTCAATATCTAGGCTGGCTCTTTCTGTAGCCTCCAGGCATGTTGTGAGTATGGTCAAGTGGAAAGCCATACCATGCAGTTAACATACAATACAGTATCTTCAGGCAGGTAAAAAATACTTCTTCTCTAGTGATGGAGATGAAGGAAACTAACGTATTTTGTTATATCAGATTCTATTACAGTACCCTCTGTTACCTTTGAGGAAGGTGGTGGCACCTGGAAGACTACAGAGAAGCTGAACAAAGTCACCAGGCCTGTCTACAGCTATTCCTGATCTTGTCCCAGTTGACCAGGTAGCCCAGGCCCAGGGTGAATGGTATGGGGCTATACATCTCCCCAGTGCTTTTTTCTGTATTCCTGTCACTGAGAAGTCAAAAACAGTTTGCTTTTGCCTGTAAAGGAGTCCAATATAGCTTCATTGTCCTGTAGAGCTACTAAAACTCTCCTTCATACTATCACATTATTGTTGGCAAAGACCTGAAAGAAGCCTCCCTTGGGGGCATTGGTGTATACCACTACGTTGAAGACAGTGTTGACTGGGGCAGATGAGGCCACTGTGGCAGAGGCCCTAGATCAAATGGTGGCCAATACGAGACACTTAAATGTGGAGAAATTCTAGGCATGGTACAGAATAAGCTATTGACATTTGCTTCCTCTCAATCTAAGGAGGAAGCCCAAAGATGTGTTGACTCTTCGTGTTTTGGAAAACTCACAGTCCCCATCTGGATAGCCTGATGGCCTCCATTTACCAAGTCAGTGTCTTTCAAATGTTATCCAGAACAGGTTACAATTCCTGGAGGGTATAGCACTGTAGCAGTTTCTCCCATTATCCCTTATGACCCTGCAATGCCCATGTTTCTGAAAGTCTCTGACCATAAAGACCAGGTTGGGTGTAGCCTTTGGCAGGTGCCAAGCCATGTTCAAAATGTACCACTGTCAGGTATCTGAAGATCCAAGTCTTCTAGAGCAGTCATTCATTATCCTGCTTTTGAAAATCTTTTTCTTCCCCAGTGGATAATTACTGAAATATAGTTGTTTCTGAACAAATAGATGTCCCAGAGTCATACAGTTATCCTCTGTCCAAAGTTGTCTTTTATGAGTTGGTTGATACAAGATAGTTTCTCTAAGAAGATGAATAGAACACAGGAAGCTTCTGTTGCTAAATGGAGATGGCATATTAGAAATAAAACCTGCCTGGGTCTTTTTAGTGTAAATGCCTTCACAAATAGGTGGTGACTGTCAGAAACTGGGGCCTCCAGGAACCCTGCCTTCTCCACTGGCCAAGTAGGATCCCACCTACAAGGACTTGCCTCCTGAGGAAGGTCATTTTGCCTTATAGACCAATAACTCCATCCTTTACAAGGAAGGCATACAGAACTGGACGTCAGTAGCTCATCTGATAATAAGGGATATCCTAGAGAGTAGGGGTACTGGTAAGTCCTTCCAGTTGCCTAAGCTCCAGGCTGCATGGCTGATGCATGAGAGATCCTTGAGGGATGGGGCAGAGAAGAGCTACATCTGGATTAGTTCCTGGACATTGGTCATGGGCCTGGCCAAGTAGTGTAAGTCCTGGAAAACACAGGACTTGGTAATTAAAGACTTTTCCTTTTTGAGGTCAGGACCAGTAGAGGAATTTTGCTAATGCTGTTTACTGCATACAGTATGTTTTGAGTCATGTGAGAACCCCTCAGAGATATATACTAGTCTGGGTTAGAGCTGTTATAAAAGTCGTAGATGTTGGGAAATAGATTTGGACATTTGTCAATTTGGACATTTGGGTAGTGATGTGATGTGCTGTGATAACCCTCCCTAAGAACCAGGCAGCTATGCCTAACCCAGCTGGCCCTCAACCCATTTCCAACTAGCAAAATAACAGTCTCTCATCTCAAGGGAAGACGTTTGCTCCTATGGACCAACAACTGTTTCTCCGTGCCCATGTTATTTATCTAATCTCCCAGAAGCCATGGAGAGGAATGAGAGGAGGGGATGGAGAGGAGAGGAGAGGAGGGGGAAATAGGAAAGGAGCCAGTAAAACCCAAGTCAACTGGGCATCTTTTGGCCATCTAAGTTTACCTTCCTTTGGAGAGGAGAAGGAAGGGGAGGGGAAGGCAGACAGGAAAGAAGGAGATGAGTTACCCAGCTAGCATTCAGCCAGCTGCATCTACTCACATCCTTCATTGCTGAAGAAGACCGTGCCATCAGAGAAATGATGACATGACTTGCCCTTGACTTTGTTTTGAGTGAGGGAGGGCTGTGCAGGTCACCAGCCTCACTACTCCTCCAGAGTCATCTGAATCCAGAGACCTGATATTCCTGAGGATGACTGGAAATGACCCAGGATGCACTAGGAGACCTTGGGCCTAAAGAAGGTGGCACCTTCATCAAAGAGGATTTTAATAGAGATAACTAGAATATAAGAACACATGAAAGAATGATAAGATGGAATGAGGTTGGATAGATCATTAATTCAGAGAAATAATAATGTAAATCTGTCCTGTTAACCTGTTTTTGTATGGCCTACAAGCTAAGAATGGTTTGTACAATTTAAGTAACAATTTATTTAAGTTTGTATTGTGTCTATGTAAGATGACATATTGCAATGTAATACAATTTGAAATATTTCTTATTGTGTTATTGTTTTCTATTTGGCCTATTCTAATAGGACTCAAAGTCTAAGTGTTCCTGGGAAGAAGAAAGCTAACATAAAAACATGAATCAGATGTGGAACAGGATGTTTTTTCCTTTATGAGAGGATGCTGAGCATATGATTGTTATTAGATAAGCCTTATCAAAGCATAATACAGTTCATTGATTTTGCCTATTAACCATTTTATATTTCACCTCTGCACACAGTACTCCCAATAATATAGCTAACTTCCATTTTTCTTCAAGTGGCTTCTTTTCTATTAGAGTTCAAATAAATACAGGTGTTTTTCCTTGTCATCAATCACTGCTATACTGAGGAAATAGCACTCTCACTACCTTGCTGGTGGGAAATACCACTGCTACAATGACAGAACCCTGGAACATTCCAGTTCTTATAAGGTTAATGCTAAAGGAAACAAACATACAAGAGAGAACAGAAGTCACCAATGTCAGGGTTGAGAAGGGCTGTCTTCCTCTGCTCCTTGCAGAGATCTGGTCACTTGAAGAGCCATATCCAAGAGAGCCACTTACCAGAAGCACCTTGTAAATTACACATGACCACCCAGAGCTTCCACTGGAAGCACATAGAATATGTGTATGTGTTCTGGAGGTTGGAGGGAGAAGGTCTCCATTGTATACATAAAGTTAAGGAATTTAAGGTAGGGCAGGTCATGAGGAGTAAGAACCTGTGAGAATAGATTAGCATGAAAGAAATATAATAAAACTAGTCACTGGGACAACGTACTAGCTTAAAAGAATAAAGGAGGAAAAAATGAATAAATGGAGAAAACCAAATCTATTCATTGTAACCTTAAAAATGTGGAAAAAATGACAGCAAGCATTTATTAAGCTAAAACTATATGCTGGGTCCTATGTGTGTTCATCCTTCGTTGCCAAAGAAGACCATGCCATCAGAGAGATGATGACATGACTTGCACTTGACTTTTGTTTTGAGTGAGGGAGGGCTGTACAGGTCACCAGCCTCACTTCTCCAGAGCCATCTGAATCTAGTGACCAGATATTCATCAGGATGACTGGAGATGACCCGGGATGAGGCAGTTGAGGTCAAGTGACTTGCCCAAGGTCACACAGCTAGTCAGACACATCTCAAGTTTCTGAGATGAGATTTGAACTCAGGTCCTCCTGACTCCTGCTTTATCCACTGCACCACCTAGTTGCCCCCTAGGGGTCCTATACTAAGCATCGGAAATACAAGTAGAAACAAGGAGCAGTTTCTGCCCTCAAGAAGCTTACATTCTAATGATGGAAGGAGACATACAAAAAGAACCTGAAAAGTGTTTGTGTGAGGAGAAGACAAAGGAACCTGTCTGGAGTGCACAGTAAAAAAAAAAAAAGGCTGGAGTGCAGCCCAGAGAGGAAACATGGATGGTTTGGGCCTCAGTAAATGGAGGTTCTGGGAGTGGTCATCCAAAAGAGAGAGAGTCTCTAGGAGCAGAGGATACTTCCAATGTGTGAATTCCAGGATTGGAGTGAGACTTCAGGATGAAGGATCCAGTAGACAAAGTCCTGAATGCATCTAAGAGAGGAATGAGACCAATTCCTAGAAAGGAACAAGTTGTTGTTGTTCAGTTATTTCAGTCATATCTGACTCTTTGTGACCCCATTTGGGTTTTCTTAGTAAAGATACTGGACTGGCTCAACATTTCCTTCCCCAGCTCATTTGCCCAGAGTCACACAGTTGGTAAGTATCTTAGGCCAGATTTGAACTTCCTTACTTCAAGCCTGACATTCTATCCATTTTGCCATCTAGATGCCCAGAGAGGAGTAACACAATGCAATAAAACAAATATGACAATGGATAGGAAGAACAATTTGTTGTATAGAAGAAACACATCTAAAAATACACATACAGAATACAAATGAGAATCTGGAACAAAATTCTCTATGTATTAGATGATTCTCCCAAAGCAGAAGTTGTAATCATGATGTCAGACAAAGTGAAAACAGTTTAATAATATTAAGAAAGATAAATAGGGAAACTACACAATTCATAAAGTTACCAATGACAAAGAAACACGTTCAGTACAAACATATATGAACCAAATAGCATTGCATCAAAATTCATAAAGGAAAAGGTAACATACAAAATAACAGAGATAACAACATAATTGTAGAAAACTTTATTGTTTCCCTCTTTCTTAATACAGGAATTGTAAGGTTCGAGATACCAATAATTAACTACAAGGAAATACAAGGCACACAACACTATTGTATAGCAAACTTACTTTGTTGGTGAGCCATACTTACAATAAAGGCATTCAGGGAGCATGGACAGGTCCAGTGGAGCCCCAGGTAGAATTGAGCACCTAAATCAGTTAAAATCTGGTGGGTTTTCAATAGGATTCTTATCTGGGTTAAATAGGACTGGCATTGGGAGGAAGGAGGAGTGAGGAAGCTGAGCCAGGCTGGTGGGAGGGGAAGGGGAGGATGGTTTGGAAACTGGGGGCTAGGTTATATTCAAGTTCCCTGTAAGCACAGAAAGATCTACTGAGAACTGAAAAAACTCTTGGACAAGTTGAATTAGAAAGATATAGCATCTTTTGACTAGAATATTAAAGAAATAGCCCTTTGTGACTAATTCAATTTCATTTTCTGAGACTAGGCTGTTTAAGTCCTCTTTCACATGAATAATAATTTGGCTATCTTACATTTCTTTTAAACTTATATTTCTTTTAAATTTTTAGTGTTGATTGTATATAGTTGTGTGAGGTAGGTAGTAATAATTCTTTTTATTTCTTCTCTCATTTATTGTGATTTCACCTTGTTTTTTATTTTGGTAATTTGACTATCCTCACTTTGCTATATGTAAGGGTGGAGTTTCATTGATTATCTTACCCATCTAAAATTATTTACCTTTGTTCGATGAGAAAACTTCATGAGTGAACCAATCAATAAGAATTAAGTGTGAAAAGAACCTATACATCTTCTTCAATCAATCAAATCCATTGTGTGAGAAACTTGGTTATACCCTAAGGAATATGTATTAAAAAAAAAAAAGAAAAAGAAACTATCTTAGAACTAGAGAGAGATTCTGAGAATAGGCCTCCAAGCACTCCTCTGAGGATGAAAGGTAAACTGATCTGTCTTTTTTATTTATGTTGTATCTACTTCTCTCATTTCTTCTTTTGTGCTTATTTTGGTCTAATATATTTGATATTTCCTCCTACCTTACTCATAGGGACATGTGGGTCCTTAGAATAGCTTGCCCAGATTCAAGATACTCTTTGAGTCCACATCTACTAGCTTATGTTATGTTAGCTTAAGAGACTCCAGAGGTGTGTTTAGTTTTTTTTCTAGTCAACTAAAGGAAGAAAAAATATTTGAATAGCTAGTGGGAACCAATTGCATAATGTCTTCGCATGCTCTTCAATCTCTCCAAGACACTTTTCTTCTGTCATCATGATTTTTCTAGAGGAGAGCTTCCCAGGCTCTCTATGTGGGGAATTTGTACCAGATGACCAAGCTTAACCTCCCTACATGTATCATTTCTTCTGATCACAGTATGAGCTTCTTAAGAGCAATGACTCTCACACCATCCACTTCAAACTTTTTTTTTTCTGGTAGTATCTGGTGATGGTCAAATTAATTTTCTCCTTTTACTGTCAGTCACTATAACTCTGGAGTGATGCTTATTAATTATTGAGTACTTAGTAAAAGATATTTTTAATTCATTCCTTTTTCAATTTCTTCATGCCCTACCACAGGATTTATTCTTATTATGATACTCTGTGGTACTGACAAATTAAAGTATATGTTCCAGGCGGATTGATATCTGAATCCTGTCAAATACTTAAAGAACAATTAACACCTAAGCAACTCATATTATTCTCATAAAATTAGGAAAAGTACCCTACAAAATTCCTTTTATGGGAGAAATGTAGAAGATAGATAGGCAGACAATATATAATTCATATAATTCAACAAAGACAAGCAAATTTAAAAGAATTAAGAACTCTGATCAATGCAACGGCCAACCAGAAGTCTCATGATAAAGCATGCCAAAAAAGAGGTAATGGCGTCAAGGTGCAGATTAAGACAAAAAAAGTTTATTTGGCCAAAGTACGAGTTTGTTTTGTTTGACTATGCATGTTTATTTAAAGGGTTTTGTTTTTCTTTATTTTTTTCCTCTGGGGAATAGAAGTGGGAAAAAGAGAAAGTATATTTTTGTTAATTGCACTTAAATATTAAAAAAATAAATCCACAAATTATGACAAAAGGCATCAATAAAACTTAAAAAGAAAAAGTCTTTAAATAGAATCTTTACAGTACTTTGTAATGAGATGGGAAGTGATCATGAAAATCTCTTATACCATGCCATATATGAAATATATTTGCTTCAGATTATTCTACTTTTAACCATCCCTTTCATGGGAAGGATGGAATGTCAAATCTCCAGACTAATGGTGCAGTTAATTCGGATTGTCCTCCTTTTCAGTGCAAAGGCGGGGAAGATCAGGGAGACTTCTCATTCACCATCACTCTCAGTTCACATTAGATTTTTAGGTCTTTCCAACAACACCCTTATTGGCAGTAACAGTAGTGACCTACCCGAGTATCAGAGGAGAGGAGAAAATTTAATTAATATTTCAAATAGGTATGTAATTAAAGATGATAATTTCAGTATTTCCTTCATCTCTTTTGTATATTTCTTTGATGTTTCAATAACGATATTTTCTTTTTCCCCATTGAGTCTTTTTTGGCGTCACCCTCCCCTACACCTGCCATAATTCCTCTGCAAAAAAAAAAAAAAAAAAAAAGCCTTCCCTTGTAAAAAATACTTAAAGTCAAAGCAAATTTACACATTGATCACGTCTAAAAATTTATATTTCATCTTATATCTCTAGTCCATCTCATTTCTACCAAAATGGGAAACAGGATTCATTATCAGTTGTCTGAAGACATGATTTGGTCACTGCTGTGATCTTAATCAGAGTATTACTCTGCAGTATTGGGTTTTTTTTAGCCTATAGGTGTCACTATTTCTTCAGTTTTCCTCCTCCCGGGCGGAAGGGGCAGGTCACAGATAATCCTGTCTCCAGGTCCTGGGCTCAGTGGAGGAGTATTTTCTCCTCTAGTCATTTCTCCTTACTGTCTATCTATCTCTTTGCCTCTTTTACTATGTGCGTGCGTGCGTGCGTGTGTGTGTGTGTATATGCCTTTCAGTATCCCTCCTGGGAGCTGAGGGAAAGGGAAACATTTACCTTCTTTTTTAATATAGAAGAAGGTGGAGGAGGCTACATAGTCAATATATTTTCTCCTGATTTTGCTTACTTTACTCTGCATCAGATCATAAAAGTTCTCACAGGTTTATATGAATCTGTCACTTTCAATCACTTGTTCATATATTTCAATATATGAATTTAAAATCCACTGAAGCTCTTCATTTATAATATTTTAAACAGTTTATAAAACTGTTTTAAAATGTACATATAAGAGCATTTTTATAGGTGACTTGCAAATCAATCTCTGTAACAAAATTATGTAACAATAGAATCCTGTCTAAGCATTTATTTCCAAAATGCTCTTTCCATACTGTAAATTTCTTTCAAAAGGTAGTTGCATTCTCAGTCATTGTAAAAGGTTGCTTTTACCGTGAAGAGAAAGATTTAGTGTCTTTATTTTTTTCCCCTAATCCCTGCTACTCAGCATACTCCTGAGAGATATTTGTCATTACAGAAAAGGCCAGTTGGAACATATGTATATTTGCACCAGAAAAATGTGTAACTGAACTTTAAGTTCTATAGTTTTTTTTAAGTGCACGGACATGCGATAAAGGGAAGACATCTGTATGGTATAAGAGATTTTCATGATCACTTTCCATCTCATTACAAAGTATTGTAAAGATTCTATTTAAAGACTTTTCTTTTTCAAGTTTTATTGATGCCTTCTGTTGTAATTTGTGGATTTATTTTTTTTTTGTTTATTATTAAATTTATTTATTTAACTTTTAACATTCATTTTCACAAAATTTTGGGTTACAAATTTTCTCCCCTTTTATCCCCTCCCCCCCCAAACACCAAGCATTCTAATTGCCCCTATGACCAATCTGCTCTCTCTTCTATCATCCCTCTCTGCCCTTGTCTCCATCTTCTCTTTTGTCCTGTAGGGGCAGATAGCTTTCTATACCCCTTTACCTGTTTTTCTTATTTCCTAGTGGCAAGAACATTACTCGACAGTTGATCCTAACACTTTGAGTTCCAACTTCTTTACCTCCCTCCCTCCCCACCCCTTCCCTTTGGAAGGCAAGCAATTCAATATAGGCCATATCTGTGTAGTTTTGCAAATGACTTCCATAATAGTTGTGTTGTATAGGACTAACTATATTTCCCTCCATCCTATCCTGTCCCCCATTACTTCTATTCTCTTTTGATCCTATCCCTCCCCATGAGTGTCGACCTCGAATTGCACTCTCCTCCTCATGCCCTCCCTTCTATCATCCCCCCCACCCTGCTTGTCCCCTTATCCCCCACTTTCCTGTATTGTGAGATAGGTTTTCCTACCAAAATGAGTGTGCACTTTATTCTTTTCTTTAGTGGAATGTGATGAGAGTAGACATCATGTTTTTCTCTCACCTCCCCTCTTTATCCCTCCACTAATGAGTCTTTTGATTGCCTCTTTTATGAGAGATAATTTGCCCCATTCAATTTCTCCCTTTCTCTTCCCAATATATTTCTCTCTCACTGCTTGATTTCATTTTGTTTTAAAGATATGATCCCATCCTATTCAATTCACTCTGTGCACTCTGTCTCTATGTATGTGAGCGTGTGTGCATGTGTAATCCCACCCAGTACCCAGATACTGAAATGTTTCAAGAGTTACAAATATTGTCTTTCCATGTAAGAATGTAAACAGTTCAGCTTTAGTAAGTCCCTTATGACTTCACTTTGCTGTTCACCTTTTCATGGTTCTCTTCATTATTGTGTTTGAAAGTCAAATTTTCTTTTCAGCTCTGGTCTTTTCATCAAGAATACTTGAAAATCCTCTATTTCATTGAAAGACCATTTTTTCCCCTGAAGTATTATAGTCAGTTTTGCTGGGTAGGTGATTCTTGGTTTTAGTCCTAGTTCCTTTGACTTCTGGAATATACTGTTCCATGCCCTTCGATCCCTTAATGTAGAGGCTGCTAGATCTTGTGTTATCCTGATTGTATTTCCACAATACTTGAATTGTTTCTTTCTAGCTGCCTGCAGTATTTTCTCCTTGACCTGGGAACTCTGGAATTTGGCCACAATGTTCCTAGGAGTTTCTCTTTTTGGATCTCTTTCAGGCGGTGTTCTGTGGATTCCTTGAATATTTATTTTGCCCTCTGGTTCTAGAATCTCAGGGCAGTTTTCCTTGATAATTTCATGAAAGATGATGTCTAGGCTCTTCTTTTGATCATGGCTTTCAGGTAGTCCCACAATTTTTAAATTGTCTCTCCTGGATCTATTTTCCAGGTCTGTTGTTTTTCCAATGAGATATTTCACATTATCTTCCATTTTTCCATTCTTCTCTCTTTGTTCTGTGATTTCTTGGTTTTGCATAAAGTCATTAGCCTCCATCTGTGCCATTCTAATTTTGAAAGAACTATTTTCTTCAGTGAGCTTTTGAATCTCCTTTTCCATTTGGCTAATTCTGCTTTTGAAAGCATTCTTCTCCTCATTGGCTTTTTGAACCTCTTTTGCCAATTGAGTTAGGCTAGTTTTCAAGGTGTTAATTTCTTCAACATTTTTTTGGGTCTCCCTTAGCAGGGAGCTGATCTGCTGTTCATGCTTTGACTTCATGTCTCTCATTTCTCTTCCCAGCTTTTCCTCCACCTCTCTAACTTGATTTTCAAAATTCTTTTTGAGCTCTTCCATGGCCTGAGCCCATTGGGTGGGCTGGGACACAGAAGCCTTGATTTCTGTGTCTTTGCCTGATGGTAAGCATTGCTCTTCCTCATCAGAAAGGAAGGGAGGAAATGCCTGTTCACCAAGAAAGTAACCTTCTATAGTCTTATTTCTTTTCCCTTTTCTGGGCATTTTCCCAGCCAGTGACTTGACCTCTGAATATTTTCCTCACACCCACCTCACCTCCTGATCCTCCCAGCCCGTGTTTGTGGTCTGAGATTCAAATGCTGCTTCCAGCCTCAGGGCTTTTGGCGGGGGCAGGGCTGCTATTCAGTATGAGATTAGGTTCTGGTGCTGAGGTCGGGGCAGGGCCACCTCTCAGGCTCAGTTCCCTCAGGGGGTTTATGCACAGACCTTCCGCAATGGATTCAGGCTCCCTCCCGCTTGGGGAGCCCCTGTCTGCAGCCGCCTCTCAGCTTCTACCTCCCGGGGGGGGCCTGAATTATGGGGGCACCCCACTCCCCTCTCGACCCGCCAAAGAGACTCTCTCACCCACCCCTGTCACCTGTGGGTGGAGGGACTTGTGCGGCCGCTGGAGATCCCGTCCCTGAAGCCTGCTCGGATCTGTTTCTCTCGGTGCCGCAGCCGTGGCCGCAGCAGGTCTGGGCTGGGCTTTGTGTCTGCAGCGCGACGGACCTTTTGCGAGAGGTTTGCAGATCCCTCTGTGGGTGGAGGGACCCGCGTGGCCGCTGGAGATCCTGTCTGTGAAGCCTGCTCGGATCTTTTCCTCTTGGTGCCGCGGCCGCGGCAGGGCTGCACTCAGCTCCCAGTCCCGGCGCCCAGTCCGCAGCGCGAAGGACCCCCCCCCCCCCGGTTTGCAGGTCTCTCTGGAACAGAAATCTCCCTCGCTCCAATGTTCCGTGGCCTCTGGGTGCGGAATTCGCCGTGAGTTACTTCCCTGTAGCCATTCTATGGGTTGTGGGTTCAGAGCTATGTGTATGTGCGTCTTTCTACTCCACCATCTTGGCTCCGCCCCCGGATTTATTTTTTAATATTTAATTGCAATTAACAAAAATTATACTTTCTCTTTTTCCCACTTCTATTCCCCAGAGGAAAAAAATAAAGAAAAACAAAACCCTTTAAATAAACATGCATAGTCAAACAAAACAAACTCGTACTTTGGCCAAATAAATTATTTTTGTCTTAATCTGCACCTTGACTGCATTACCTCTTTCTTGGCAATGCTTTATCATGAGACTTCTGGTTGGCCATTGCATTGATCAGAGTTCTTAATTCTTTTAAATTTGCTTGTCTTTGTAATGTTGTTTTTACTGAATAAATCATTCTCCTGGTTCTGGCTCACTTCCTTCTGCATTAGTTCATAAAAGTCTTCTGAGGTTTCTCTGAAACCTTATAGAAGATTGATGTTCTATTACATTCACATACCATAATTATATGACATTTTGTGGCACTTTGCTTCTGGCTTCAATTTCTTTGCTGTAAGAGATTGTTCTGAATGATGCCAAGACTGTATTTCACATTTGGTACAATCTTCATAATTTGGCACATATTTTTTTGTATTCTATTCAAAGCTGCAATTTCATCTTATTTCCCCCACAAAACATTCTTTTAAATTAAATGTTATTTGCTAATTACAAAAGTGGATCTTTCTTTACTGGGTCACAAATAAGTAGTTAATATTGAAATGGAATATAGCAAATATCACAAGTTGAAACATTTGTACTTTCATAGATTACACAACATACTGCTCATATGGTATGATTTGTTCTAATGCTTGTATTTTCAAATCTTTAGAAATGTTTTCTCTATGTCTTCCAATAGTATTTGCTGATGAAAGAATGCATTTTAGCTTGTTGCTATGTTATTTAAAATGTATTATTTTAGACATTTATTACTGTGATAGCAAGAATATTTGCTTCCCTGGTGGTATGAGGCTTTTGATATTAAGTAAGAAAACTCAATTGAGATTTATAAACATTTATTCTTAAGTTGTGTTGGGTTTTTTTTTGTAAGATACTAGTTTGAGTATCATCATTTTTATTTAGTAATATGACGGCTGACGATAGGAATAGAAGAACTATAAACTCTGTCATTTTCTTGTTTTTCACTTTTATTCACATTATTAGAAATGACTTAAGTCTAAAGTTTCATTGCAGTTGTCTTTTTAAACCACCTTCCATTTTATGAGGGTTGGTTCAGTTGAAGCTAGATAATATGATGTACAAATCCACTTCACTGCACATATGTAGGTTGCAATATATCACAATGCCTTGAAATCAAATAAACTGTCAATCCTGTCACTCTATGACAAAGAACTTCTTGTCTTCCTTCAGGATACCTCAATTACTGTATGTGACATGTGACCATCTGACATATGGGACTGAGGTCCCCAGTGTCAATCTGTATAATAACTAATAGTAAGCTTGCTTTCTTATTATTTGGTGAAAAACATAAATTTTATAGTATTTTTTTCAAAGACTATCTTGAAGTTTCTCTAGGGAGCACAACTTCACTTTGAAGATCACTAACTTAGAAAACCCTAAATATTCAACAAAGAAGCCAACAGAGAAAATCTATATTCAGTAAAATAGAAAGGTAAGTCACCAATCAACATGCTTTTCTTAAGCACCAGCTAAGTGTCAGGGACTGTGCCAAATTCTGGAGATACAAAGACAAAAATGAAATTTCATCTGCCTTCAAGGAATGTGCAATATAACAGGGGAGAAAATATGCACAGATATAAATATAGGATACATACAAAATTAACACAAGGTAGCTTCAGGAAAGAGAAAACTAGTAAATAGGGATGAGGGAAAATCAGAAAAGGCTTCCATTTTAAATGAAACTGGGAGGATAATAAACAGAGGGAAAATTGAAAATGTAAGTATGACGAATTTTTTATTCCATCATTGACAATGGACGCACCATAAATGTCACTTTAAAAAAAATGACGGATAGAGTCACTGGAATCTACCAAATACACGGTGGAGGTCCGTGCGATAGCTATTTTTAGTTACACTATTGAAAAGTAAAGAGAATATAAGATGTCACTCTCCATATTGACTGTTGACTCTTGAGAACTACTATTGAGGCACTGCACCAATTCCTTGCTAAGGAGTTAAATTTAAATCCTTGTCACATGTACTGACAGAATGACTTAAAACAGAATTCGATCACTTAATTTATGCCTCCTATTATAATCTGCTGGAACACTTATGCTTAAATATCATTAGAACATAAAATGGTTTTCATGGTGCAGAAGTCCAGAGGCATGCAAACAAATAGGAAATAAAGAGATGGCTGGCTTGGTTGCTTCCTTAAATGGAGATTCTGGAAGGAGCTCTCTAGCTCCAACCTGCCTCTGGAGTAGAGAGTACTGATGAAGAGTAAGTTCCAGAAGTGAAATGATCAGATAAGGTAATTTTAGAATTTATAAAGGTAGGAAGTAGTGAATTTTGAGATGATGGCAAGATCAAGGGTGTGATCCTCTGTGGGTGAGGTCGAGAAGTAGGTCATGGGAAAAGAATAAGTTGAGGAGCTATCAGGGTATTTGAGGGAATATCAATAGGTATGCTGAAGTCCCTTAGTATGATGACAGCATTTGGAAAGATAAGAAAGAATTGAACTCATTAAGAAAAGAAGGAAAGTGGCTTAGAGATCATTAGACAATAGCTAGTGGTAGATTGGGTGGTAGATATGATTTGAATGAGCCTTAGAGGAGAAATGTGAGTGCTGATGATAGAGCCTTCCTACAGGCAATGGGGAGCAACTACTGTTTCAACTCCCCCACCTCAACTATTAAATTGGGGGAAATGACTGAAAGTACAACCATGGCTGGAAAGAGTGGCCTGGAAGGGTTGTCATAAAAAAAAAGATAAGGTTCCAGCAAAAGTCAGACGATATGAGTTGGAAATGGAAAGATTTAGGTTGACAAAAAGCTGCTTACCGATGTAAAAGTATTCCATAGAGTACAGTGGAAGGAGGGGGTAGCCTTAGAGTGGGACATTAGAAAGGGGACTGTTGGGTTGAAGTGAATGGGAATAAGGTATTAGGTAGTGGAGGATGGAGAACATGGTTTTTATGATGAAATATGGGATTCAATGTCACTGGAATGGGGAGAATATGACCTGGTGGAACTTTGTTAATCAGTAAGGAATGAATTTAGGGATTAGCGATATCCCTAGGGATATGGTCTCTGGATGGCATCTTCTCAGGGCCTTAGTCAATTGTGGTGAGGTGAAAGGAGCAGCGAGATGAAGGAATGGTATTACTCCCCTTCCCCTGAAGGTATGAAATCTGGTATGATGAAATGGTATTTCTCCTCTTATAAAAAAACAGGTAGGGAGGTGCTATACTTGTGGAATATTGAATGCGCTTTCAGATAAGGTTACTATTTAGTTTTACTTCTGTGTTTTGCTTTGTTTCAAGAGGTCTTTCTTGGAGTAGAGGTAATCTATAAATGTTTGCAATGTAAAAACAAGATGTACTAATAAAACTTTTTAAAAAATGAAATGAAACTTAAAGATATGGTAACATCTGCTTTGTCATTACACCCAAAGGACCACTGAGTCTTTCCAACTGAAATACAGCAGAATCCTCCTATATGCATTGTCTTTCCCTATCAGAATGTGAGCAAGATCACATGAGCTGTATTGCTTTCTGTTTGTCTCTCTAGTGCTTTGCACATAGTGAGCACTTTATAAATGATTTTTTATTCATTCATCTATACCACACTAGCTTGCCTCATCTCTCCATTCCTTTTGGTCATGAATCTTAACAGAGAAATATATGACCTTCCTCCCTCCCCAACTTTCCCTTTATCCCCTCTCCCTCTCTCTCTCTCTCTCTCTCTCTCTCTCTCTTTCTCTCTCATAAAAGGAGGGGGAGTGAGAAGAAAGCTAAACACAGGTCATACATATATACATACACATGTAAACTTATACACATATATACATATACACATACATATATGCATGCATGTGCACACACACATAGGCACATACATATATGTATATGAAGGGGAATGTGATCTGGAGCATGTGTAGAACCTATCTTGCTCAGTTGATACAACTTTTCCACATGGAGAACCTGGGAAGCTTTCCTTTAGAAGAATCATGATGACATAGAGGGAATGTGCCTTGGAGAAACTGAAGAGCGTGCATAGACATTATGTAACTGGTTCCCACTGACTATTCAAATAGCTGGTCAGAGCCTTTGCCAATTGGATAGCTAGGACTATTGCCATATTCAAAAAAAACCTGAGTCAGTTTTAGTTATGTCTTTACTTCAATAAAATATAGAGGAGCTTTGTGACTTTTGCTCATTGAACTCAGTGAGAGTCCATGGGGTAACAGAAAAGGTCTCAGGACCACATCATTCTGAGAAATAGACCTTGGTCCTTGGGCTTTTTGTTTGTTCTTTCTATTCTAGGTGAAAGAAATAGAGCCTCACATTCCAATGAGTTCAAAAAAGATGTCATAAAGATGTTCTGGTGACCTGGTGAACCAGAGCTGGAGGTTGTAGTCAGCTTAGCAGTAATACACTAGTAAAGCACCTGATGCTGATTCTATTCCAGCTGAGATTTATCTTGATCACACAAAAGCTGACTGAAATTTTCTAAGTTATATGGCAAGAGAAGGTTATCCCCCAGGAGTTCAAGGATACCTCCAGTGTCCATCTGTATAAAGGTAAAGGAAATAGATCACCCTGTGACAAACACAGGGGGTCTCTTAGTCATTGCTGGTAAGATTCTTGCCAGAGTGCTCCTGAATAGGCTGGTCCTTCACCCAGAAGATGGTCACTGACCTGAGAGCCAATGTGACTTCCGAAAGGACACAGGAAGAGTCGATATGGTGTTTGCTGCCCAACAACTCCAGGAGAAATGCCAGGAACAGAACAGAAGTTTGTGCACAACTTTTGTAAATCTGATCAAGGCCTTTGATACTGTCAGTCAGGAGGGCTTATGGAAAATTATGCCAAAATTTGGTTGCCTGGAGTTCTTCTGCATTATATGTCAATTTCATGACAACATGCTTGCCTGAGTTCTGGATAGTGGACAATGCTCTTGTGCCTTCCCAGTCTCCAATGGAGTGAAACAAGGATGTGTGTGCTTGCTTGCATGCTTTTTATCGTGATATTTTCAGCCATGTTGTCAAATGCTTTTGACGATAAACATGGCATCAAGGTCAGCTACCATGCTGATGGTAAATTCTTCAACTTGAAAAGGCTTCAAGATAAGACTAAAGTGGAGGGAGTGTTGGTGAATGATTTTCTGTTTGCTGATGATTGTGCACTCAATGCAGACTCTGAAGCTGAGATGCCACAAAGTATGGATCAATTCTCTGCTGCCTGTGCTAATTTTGACCTAATAATTAACACCAAAAAAACACAGGTACTCCACCAGCCACCACCACACCACCCATACATTGAACCATCAGTTACAGCAAATGGAGAAGTTTTGAATTCTTTGGATAAGTTCACTTACCTTGATAGTGTACTTTCCAGGGATATGCACATTGATGAATATTGATACATGCATTGGCAGAGCTAGCTCAGTGTTTGGGACAATCTGAAGGAAAGTATGGGAGAGTAGTATTACACTGAGTACCAAACTGAAGGTCTACAGAGCCATTGTGCTGACCTGTGAAATATCTGTTGTATGCTTATGAAATCTGGTCAGTATACCAGTGCCATGCCAGGAAGCTGGGTTGCTTCCATTTGAATTATTTTAGGAAGATTCTGAAGATCACCGGGCAGGAAAAGTTACCAGACATGAGCTCCTTATTGGGACTAAAATGCCAAGCATTCACTCTCTGCTTCAGAGAGCACAACTCCAATGGACTGGCCATGTTATTCCATTGTAACACATATGCTTCGTAAAAAAGATTATTTTATGGAGAACTCACAGAGGGCAAGCACTCACAGCATGGTCAGAAGAAGCAATACAAGGACGCTCTCAAGGTCTCTCTTAAGAACTTTGGAATTGGTTGTGTGACATAGCAGACAATAATATAGGATTGCTCAGCATGGCATGGCCACATCAGAAAAGGTGCTGTGCTCTATGAGCAAAGCAAAATTGAAACAGCTCAAAGGAAACACAGGATGTGCAAATTTAGAGAATATACCCCAAATGTTCACATTGCAAACTATTTGTGCCTGACCTGTGATAGAGCATTCTGAGCTCATATTGGTCTGATCAGCCACAATCAGACACATTGAAACTTGAACTTTAGCATAGTGATGTCATTCTGGTCCTCTTTGAGAAGAAAAGTCAACAAACAAACAACTAAGTCGCTAGGAGCAAGACTTGTACAACCTTCTGGATCCATACCCATGAATGTTAAAATGAAAATTCATACAAAAGAGTTAAGAGGGGTAGAGAAAAATGAGAAAAGAAATGAGAGTGAAGCAAGAAAAGTATGAAAAAAAATTAACCATAAAAGAGGAACAAAAAATACTGAAGAAAATAACACTTGAAAAAAACAGAATTGGTCAAATGGTAAAAGAGACAAAAAAAAAAATCACTGAAGTGATTTGCCAAAGGGAAAAAGAGATAAAAAAAACACAATGAAGAAAATAATATGTTAAAAATTAGAATTGGGTAAGTGGAAGCTAATGACATAAGACTTCAAAAATAATTAAAAGTCAAAAGAGTGAAAAATAGAAGAAAATGTGAAATATCTTATTGGAAAAACAACTGTCCTAGAAAATAGATTAAGGGGAGATAATTTAAGAATAATCTCATAAAAATGGGGCATGAAAGAGGAAAGTAATACAGAAGAAACAGGCTGGGGTGGAAGGCTGGTAATGTTGGAACCTTATTCTCATCAGGGTTGAAGAAGAAACAAAATGTACAACTGAAGGGGTTTAAAAGCCTTCTGAACTTCTAGAGAGTTGAGAAAACAGAGAGTAAGGATAGTGGAGGGACTTTTAAAAGGTGTATAGAATAAGATAAGAGGTTGTGGGGAGAGAAGATAAGGAAGGGGATTTCTGAGAGGTGAGTAAAATAAAGAATAAGAGGATAAAGGGAAAAGATAAGGTAATAGGGATAGGGTAAAAAGAGAGACTGAGAAGGAAAATAGTGAGTAAAATTAAGATAGAAGGAAATTCACAAATAGTAACGTAAACTTTGTCAGATCTATAAGAATACAAGTCATTCCCCAATTGATCAATGGTCAAAGATTACAAACAGGCAGTTTTCTAATGAAGAAATCAAAACAATTTATACTCATACTCTATCAGAGATTCCCAAACTTATTTGACCTACTGCCCTCTTTAAAAAAATTACTCAGTGCCCACCTGGATATCAATTTTCTTTAATCTTTTTATGTTTTTTTATTTGCATCATTTAAAAAAAAATGTTGCCACCCTGGATCAATCCAGTACTCCCCAAGGGGTGGTATCATCCACTTTGGGAACCTATGCTTCAGTAGAAACCATTACTGATGAGAGAAATTCAGATTAAAACAATCTTGAGATTTCATTGTATATCTATCAGATTGACTAAAATGACAGAAGGGGAAAGTGACAAATGTTGGAGAGAATGTGGAAAAATTGGGACACTAGTTCATTATTGGTGGAATTGTAAAATAATGTTACCATTTTGGAGAGTAATCTGAAATTTTTCCCAAAGAGTTATTAAATTATCTATATCCTTTGATCCATCAGTAGTACTGTTTGATTGATTTCAAGAGATGACTAGGGAATGAGGAAAAACCTATATGTTCTAAAATGTTAATAGCAGCTCTTTTGTGGTGGCAAAGAACTGGAAATTTTAGGGATAGCCATCAATTGCAGAATGGCTGAACAAGTTGTAATATATTATTGTGATGGAATACTACTGTGCTATAAGAAATGATGAGCTCAGTGATTAATAGAAAAACATGGAAACACTTGCACAAAATAATGAAGAGCAAAATGAGCAGAGCCAAGAGAACACCGTATATAGTAATAACAATATTATTTTAAGATTACTTTGAGCAAATAAGTTATTTTGTCTTTTATAAATACCCAAATAAAAATAATTTTAGATATATATGTGTATACATACATATTTTTATGTGTGTATATGTATATATATATGTATACATATATACGAACACTTTTGTGTGTATACATATATATTATACATATACATATATATTCCTATTTGTATCTAATGGTAGCCATCTCAAGGGCAGGGTTGAAGAAAAAAATTACATGACAATTTTGTTGTATATTTGAAAGGATAGCAAGTTGTTCATAGTAGATTTGCAGTTTCATATATAAATTACCTTTTTATTGTACTGTTATGAAAATGCTTGCTTTATTAAATAAATTAAAAATAAAATACATTTTAAAAAGAATTATTGGACAGCCTAAAATCCATGATTACAAAAAATCTAGACATCATACTTCAAGAACTCATAAAGGAAAAATGCCCCAAATAGCTTAGAACCAGGGAAGTAACATCAAAATTGAAAGAGTATACCTATCACCTCCTAAAAGAGTTCTCAAAATGAACTTCCAGGAATATTATAGCCAAATTCCAGAGCCCCAAGCAAAGGGGAAAAAATTTTCAAGCAGGCATAAAGAAACCACTCAAATATTGTAAAGCTACAATCAAGATCACATAAAATTTAAAGGAGTAGAAGGTTTGGAATATGATATTCTGGAAGGCAAAGGGGCAAGGTTTACAACCAAAAATCACCTACCCATCAAAACTGAGTATAATCACTCAAGGGGGAAATGGATTTTTAATGAAATAGAGCACTTTCAAGTATTCCTGATGAAAAGACCAGAGCTGAATAAAAAATTTGACATTCCAACACTAGACTTCAAGAGAAGCACAAAAAGGTAAACATGAAAGAGAAATCATAAAGGATTTAATAAGGTTAAACTGTTTACATTTCTTCACAGGAAGATGATCCACATAACTCCCAAGGACTTTATCATTATTAAGGCAGTTATACAAGTAATCTATACAGACAGAGGGCATAGGTGTGAATCAATTATGTCAGGATAATCTAAATAAAAGGACAAGAAAGAGGTTTGCGCTGAGAGAAGGAGAAGGGTGAGGAAGAATAGGGAAAATTATCTCACATAAAAAAAGGTGCTCAAGGAAGGGCTTTTACAATGGAGGAGAAAATAGGATGGAGCATGACTGGCAATACTTGAACCTCACTCTCATTGGAATTTGTTCACAAAGGGAAGTATTTATATATATGTGTGTGTGTGTGTGTGTATGCACATATATGTATGCACATACCACACTCAGTTGGGTATGGAAATCTATCTTACCCAATAGGAAAATAGGAGGAGAGAGGAGGGGTGTGTTAAAAAGAAAGGATGCATTAAGAGAGGCAATGGTCAGAAGCAAAACAGCCCTTAAGGAGGGGCAACACAAAAAGAGAAAGAAAAGGATAAACAGAAGAAAATAGAATGGAGGGAAATACACAGTAATCTTAACTGTGAAAATGATGAATTCGCCCTTCAAACAGAAGTGGATAGAATGGATATCAGAGTTCACAATATGTAATTTACAAGAAACACACTTGAAATAGGACACAATTAAAATAATGGGATGGAGTGGAATCTATTATACTTCAGCTGAGATAAAAAGGAAGTGGTAGTCCAAAAATAGACCTAATTAAAACAGATAAGCAGGGAAACTACATCTTGCTTAAAGATATCATAGACAATGAACAGAACATATATGCACCAAATGGCATGGCATCCAAATTCATAAAGGAAAAGTTAAATTAGTTACAGGAGGAAATAAATAGTAAAACAATACTAGTAAATTTATATCTATATCTATCTATACACACATATAGAATGATCCAAGAAAACAAAGTTCTGTGATATGTATCAACTTGGAAAGGTCAGAGAACTGGATATGATGCAAAGAACACAAACATTTTTACCTGCAAGTGCTGAGGATCATTTTCTTAGATGTTGTATACCTTAATTAAGAATAATATCTAAAAGAGAGTATTAGAAAAAGTATACTAATAGGGCACCTCAACTTTCCCTCGTCAGAGGTAGATAAATCTAGCCATAAAATAAGAAAGAAGTTAAATAGAATTTTAGAAAAGTTAGATATGAAGGACCTCTAAAGAAAAGTGAATGGGAACAGAAAAAAATGTATACCTTTTTCACACCTATATGTTGCATCTTCACAAAAACTGATGATGTATTAGCATGTTAAAACCTCACAAACAAATGCAGAAAAGCAAAAATATTAAATGCACTCCTTCACAGACCACAATACAATAAAAATTACATTTAATAAAGGGTCTTTAAAGCATAGATTAAAATTCAATGGAAACTAAATAATCTAATCTTAAAGAATGTGTCAAAGAACAAATCATAGAAAACACCAATAATTTCATTAAAGATGACAACAATGAAATAACTATCAAAATTTGTGATATGCAGCCAAATCAGTACTAAGGGGAAAAATTATATCTCTAAGTATTTGCATCAGTGAAAGAGAGATACTGCAGATTGATCAATTTGGCATACAAGTAAAAAAAAAAAACCCTAGAAAACAACAAATTTAAAATCTCAGAAAAACACCAAAATAAAAATCCTGAAAATCAAAGAGATTAATTAAAAGTTAAAAAATTAAACTAATAAATAAAATTATGAGCTAGTTTTATGAAAAAACAATAAAATAGATAAACCATTGGTTAATGCAATTAAAAAAACCCCAAACAAGCAATATCAAAAATGGAAAGGGTGAATGCTCAATTGTTAGAAGCTATTTTCTTTGTGTTAATTAAACTGACAGTCTAAGTGAAATTGATGAATATTTGCACAAATAGAAATTACTCAGAATAATAGAAGAAGAAATAACCCCATCTTAGAAAAAAAAAAATTCAAAAAGTCACAAATGAGTTCCCTAAGAAAAAATCCTCAGGAACACATGGATTTACAAGTGAATTCTAACAAACACTTAAAGAACAATTAGTTCCAATATTATATAAACCATTTTTTAAAAATAGGTAGAGGAGTCCCACCATATTCCTTCTATGACACAAATATAGTTTTGATACATAAGTCAAGGAGTACAAAAACAAAGAAAAGTAAAGACCAATTTTTCTAATGAATGTTTATGCAAAAATTTAAAATAAAATGCTAACCCACCAAGAGTCCCCCTCATCCCTCCCTCACCCCTTAATCTCAATCCACACATCCCTCCAAAAGTTCCTCCCCTCCCCTGTCCCCCCAGTTTTCTTATCTCTCTACACGTTCAGAAGACTTCTAGATGTACACATTTCCTCTTCAACTCAAATTAGAGTAAGATTCCAACATTACATCCACTGTCATGGGATTCATCTGTATTACTTCTTCCTTTCATGCCTCATTTTTATAATATAATTTCTCCCTTTTTCCTTTTCCTACCCAGTTTTGTTTTTTAGAATCACCCTATTATACACAACTCAGCCCCAACCTTTCTTTCAAACTACCCTAGTAATAATGATGGTCTTAAGAATATTGTTAACATATATGTGTTTTATATGTATATATATATATATATATATATATAATATATATACAAACCTTAATTAGTGCCTTATAATTAGCTCTTTAATGTTTTCCTTGTATTTCTTCTGGGTGTATTATATTGAATTTTCCATTAAGTTCTGGTCTTTTTTGTTACAAATACCTGAAAGTCTTTCAGTTTGTCAAATATCCATTTTGTTTTTCATTTAGGATTATGCTCAACTTGTTTGGTAAACTATTCTTGGATGCAATTCCAGCTCTTTTGCTCTTCCAAAACCTATGGTCTTTTAGAGTACAAGCTGCTAGGTCTTATAAAATCCTGACTATACTTCTGTAGTATTTAATTTTTTTTCTTGTTGCTTACTATATTTTCTCCTTAACCTGGGAGTTTTGAAACTTGAGTGACATTCCTGTAAGTTTTCCTCCTGAAATCTCTTTCAGGCAGCAAATGGAAGATTTTTTTTCCTATTTCTACTTTACACTCTTCTTCTAGAACTTCTGGGCAATTTTCCTTAATGATTTTTTGTAACATTGCATCCAGATTCTTTTTTTTATCATAACTTTCAGGTAGTCTGACAATTCTTATATTGTCTCTCCTCAATCTGTTCTGTACATCAGTCGTTTTTCTCATGAGAAGTTTTTAGATTCTCTTCTATTTTTCTGGTTTTATTAATGCTTGGTGTTTTATAATGTCATTCAATTTTTCTTTCCCAATTGGGTAAAGTGGGGGGTTGGAGGGTGGAGGGAGAAGATATGGTAAAAGGGATAAGGTAAAAAGAGAGACTAAAAAAGAAAATAGTGAGTTAAAATGAGATGGAGGGAAATTCACAAATAATAATTTTAACTTTCAATGTGAATGGGATGTTTATAGCAGCTCTGTTTGGTGGTGGCAAAGAACTAGAAATTGCAGGGATCTCCACCAAATGCCTGAACAGTTTGTGGTGTATGGTTGTAAGGGAATACAACTGTGCTATAAGAAATGATGAGCTTAGTGATCTTAGAAAGACTTGCATGAAATGATGAAGAGCAAAGTGAGCAGAGCCAAGAGCCATTGTGTATGGTAACAGTAATATTATTTTAAGAAACAACTGTGAGCAACTAGGTCATTTTGACTATTATAAATACACAAATTAAAAATAAAGGACATATGAAGAAAAACTATCTGTATGCAGAGAAAGAACTGATAAATAGAAGTATCTATAGAATTCCATTTATACACACTTGTTTGTATCTAATGGTAGCCATCTCTTGGGTGGGAAGAAAAAAAAGGAAAAAAAGAAATTTATATGATAACTTTATTGTATATTTGGAAGGAATAGCAAGTCTTACATTCTAGATTTTCAGTTTCACGTGCAATCATCTTTTTTATTGTCCTGTGTTATTGAAATGCTTATTTGTTCTATGAATTGAAAATAAAATACATTTTTAAAAAATGCTAGCAAGAAGATTACAACAGTATATCTCAAAGTTCATACAGGTGGGATTTAACAGGGTGAGAGTTATACCAAGAATTCAGAACTGGTTTAATATTAGGGAAACTATATGCATAATTGACCATATCAATAACAAATATGACAAAAATCATCTAATTATCTCAATAGATGCAGAAAAGGCTTTTGACAAAATATAACACCATTCAAAAATGCTAGGAAACATTGGAATAAATAGAGATTTTCTTAAAATGATAAATACTATCTGTCTAAAACTAAGACCAAGCATTATTTTTTAATGTTTTTCCCAATTACATGCAAAAATAATTTTTTAACATTTGTTTTCCCCCTATTCCTGAGAATAGCCATCATTTACAGTTGGCCATCATACAGTTTTGCTATTTATGTGTACTTTGTTCTCCTGGTTCTATTCCCTTTACTCTGCATCAATTTGTGTAAATCTTTCTAAGTTTTTCTGAGAGCATCCAGTTCATCATTTCTTATAGAACAACAGGATTCCATCAGAATCACATACAACAACTTGTTCAGTCATTCCCCGATTGATGGACATCCCTTCCATTTCCAATTTTTTGCCACCACAAAAAAGAGCTACTATAAATTTCTTTGGACAACTATGTTCTTTTCCTTTTTTTCCCACTAATCTCTTTGAGATATAGGCCTAATAGCGATATTGCTGGGTCAAAAAGTATGCACATATTTATAACTCTTTGGGCATCGTTCCAAACTGTTTGCCAGAATGGTTGCATAAGTTCACAATTCCACCAACAGGGCAAACATTATTTATAATGGAGATATATTAGAAACCTTCTTCCCAGTAAGATCAGGGATGAAACAAAGATGTTCATTATCACTACTATTATTCATCATTGTACTAGAATTGTACTAGACATTATTGTTGTGCATTATTGAACTAGAAATGCTAGCCTTAGCTAGACAAGAGAAAATAAATTGAAGGAATGAGAATAGGCATCGAGCAAAGAAAATTAGCACTCTCATGGATGACGTGTGTTAGGGTTGTTATCTTTCTACCTATTACCCAATATTTGTCATTTTCATTTTCTGTAATGTTAGCCAATCTGATAGATGTGAAGGTGGTACCTTGGAGTTGTTTTAATTTGTTATTAATGGTTTAGACCATTTTTCTCATATGACTATTGACAGCTTTGATTTCTTCTTCTGAAAACTTTTTGTTCATATCCTTTGACCATTTATTGATAAAGGAATGGCTCTTAATTTTACAAATTTGGCTCAGTTCCCCACATATTTGAAAAATGAAGCCATTATCAGAAAAACTTGACCTAAATTTCCCCCTAGTTTTTTTTTTTTAAATTTGGGCATATTAATTTGTTTGTGCAAAAACACTTTAATGTTATCAAAATGATTCATTTTACCTCATATGATCCCTTGCTTTACTCCTTATTTTCTGGGTAAGCTTTTACTGTGCCTCATTGCATATGATGCTTACTTGTGGCTTTTGATAGATTTTTTTGAAATGATACTTAACAAGGCCCCTCTCTTCCTATTCTTTGTAGGTTGTTGGGTTGCTTTTTTTTAAAGCACAGATGAATGGTGTAATTTGTCAAAGGCTTTTTCTACATTTGTTGAGATAACTATGTAGGATTTTTATTTTTACTTCTAATACGACTAATTTTGTCTAGTGTCTTCCTAATGTTAAACCATGTTTGCATCTGGTAAAAATCTAACTTAATGATAATGAATTATTTCTTCTGTAAAAACTGTAGCCTGTTGAACAGGATTTTATCTAAAATTTTTTTAAATTTACATTTGTTAATATTGATATAATGTTCTGTGCTTTATCCTCCCCCAATTTATTAGAATTATATTTTTTTCTCATAGGAGGAATCTACTAGAGGACTTTCTCAATTTTCAAAAATAATTTGTGTAATACTAATACTAACTGTTCTTTAAAAGTTTGATAGAATTTTCATCAAGACCAGAAGTTTCCCCTCTTTCCTCTGGTAGTTCCTTTAAGAGCTAGTTCTATTTCCTTTTCTGAGATTGGGTTACTTAAGGTTTCTGTTTCCTCTTCTGTCATTATGTGTATTTTACATTTGAAGTTACTCCTCTATTTCTTTTATGTTCTTAGTTTTGGTAAAAAAAATAATTGTGCATAGCAGGTTCTAATAATTCTTTTAATTTCTTCTGGTGCAGTTTTAACTTCACCTTGTTCTGTTGGTATTTTGTTGATTTGATTTTCTGTCCTATTTTTAAAAATCAGATTTGCTAAAGATTATCAATTTTATTACTATCTTCAAAGAACCAGTTTTTAGTTTTATTTGTAATTTCTGTGATTATGCCCATTATAAGTTTCCTATCTCCTTTTAGAAAATCTCTCTCTTCTCGGGAGCATTTATTCATGGAATCTCCTCCCAACTCTGAAAAAAGATTTCTTCTTTTTTTCTCCCAATTTTAATCCTTCCTTTTATTTTCCTCATCCATTGATAAACTACAGAAGTTATTTTTCCTTCAATGTTAGTCATTGACTTGATTAAAGTACACCAAGTATTCCCCTCTTTCTTCTTCCTCTCCTGCCTATTTTATGTACTGTCCTATTCACTGTCACTGTTATTTGACTTCTGTATCCTCAGGTACTTTTTAGAACAAAACCTCTTAATAGAGTTTGTTATTTTGATACTGTTCTTGTATGCATGTTGTCAGGAGTGTTTGTAAGGCAAATAATTTATTTAGGTCTGTCTTTTTTTTCCTCAGAATTCTTTGAATGTCTGCTTTTCAAGTTGAATGTCCATTTATTTTCATTAAAGCTTAGATTGAAGTTTGCAAGGTTATGTCATCTTGAGCTCCTTTGCTCTTTGGAACATATTATTCCATTCCTCTTGCAGTTTCCGATGAGTACAGGACAATTTTGTGCTACTCAGATTTTCTTTCCTTTATATTTAAAAGTCTTTCTCCTGGTTAAGTACAGAATTTGCTATTTGCCATTGCAATTGTTAAATTTAATTAATATGTGTCTTGGAGTTTGTAGAATAGTTCTTTTTCTAGAAGCATTCTGGATTCTTATGATTGGCACTTTGCTTTCTGTTTTCAGAAGTTCAGGGCAACTTTCTTGTATTGCTTCTGAATTACAGCATTCAGTTTTTTGACTTGTTGAGTTCTTTCGGGAGCCCCCAAATCCTTAAACTCTACAATGCTTAAATTCTATGATCTTTAAATTCTGTAATCCTTAATCTTTATATATTCTGCCTTTACAACAAATCTGTTTTGCTTGTAGTTATAATAATAGATAGAATTTATATTCTGTTTAAAGTTTGTAAAGACCATTGACATAAATTCCTGAATACAACAATGCTGGGAGGTAGGTTATTATTATTCCCATTTTCAAATGAGAAACCTAAAGTAGACAAAGGTTAAGTGATCTGCAGAGTTACACAGCTACTAAGTATCTGGTGTGATTTTAACTCAGTTCTGTCTGTCTCAGTGTAGCACTCTATCCACTGTATCATCTGTCTATTGCAAAGAGAACATTTTCCTGTAATATTATTGTTTTCTTGTGTCTCTTCTTCTAGATTGTCCTTCACTTCCATATGTTCGCATTCTTAATAAGTTATTTTTTTGTGAGCCTTGTCGCTGAGGATTTAAATTTTTATTTTCTGCCTTTTTTTTTTTTTTTTTTGCTGTGCAAGCCATATATTCTGCTTTCACAGTTCTTATTTCTCTTATTTCTGTGAAGTTCCTGCCATGATTCCATGTCCTTTTGGCAATTCACACAGTCCTCTGCCTCATTAGTTGCTGATTCATTTTCCTGTCTTGTAATATTTATTCAGAGATGGCTGGACTCTTTTAGATGATCTATTCTATCTGGTCATATTCCCTTCAGTTATCAATATATTGCCACACACATGTTCTGTCCTAGTTCCCTTTATTCCTCAATTCTCTGAGGTCTATTGCTATCCCATGCCTATGCCATGCTATCCCAGCTTGAACAAGATTCTTATTTTTGGTTTTGTGATACTATGAGGGGAAAGAGGTGAGTGTGCTGCAATGAGTAGGTTAGTTTCTATAGCCCTATTGCTGGAGCATAGTCAGCAGTGGGGGAAAGAGCACTGTGTGAGTAAGTTATGGATTAGGGATTAGTTGGTATTCTTTGTTGTTAATTCATTGAACTTGGTAGGCTTCTTGATATCCTAGATAATGGAAACAGCTAAAGTTACTTCATCTCTTATGTATAATTCCTATTTTGGAAAGTTTTGAAAGTTCAGGTGAATCAGAAAAAAGTATCTAGTCTTCCATCATGCTCCTTTTAATTCTATTAGTGAATGACATTCCCATTTCATTCAGGAATCACTGTTCACAAAATTTTAAGGCATTCATACCTCATTATTTTTTCTGGTAACATGAACTTAAATAGGGAAAGGGATGGGAGCTAAAATCCCTCTTCCTTTACTTTCTGCTCATAGTTAAAAATGTCCTGTCCCAAGAAAATAAATGGGGGTGCTTTGGGGCCTATTTGTCCATAGTCCCATATTCTGGAAAGCACTATAGTTACTTGGAGAAACACACACATTTCCCCTGAGTAGCTTTCCTAAAGCTTAATACTAGATGGTCTTGGCAAATTTCAGGAGGCAGTTTGTGAATTCAGGTCAGTCCAGGCTGGGAGCATTTGTGAAATGTGACCCCTGCACACATTTGAAGACATGGGGAGGGGATTTATTTCTCTTCCTCTCCCCTTATCATGTTATCTAGCAGCAGAGCTACTTGTCCAAAAGGAAATGTTCCATTCAACAACTGAAGAATGAATTAGATAGAGTTCAAGGTAGAGTCGAGAGAGCAAAAGCACACACTCTCCAGTCAGACATAGAAACATAAACACAGATATATATTTACAAATCATTTAAGGCTATTTTTATCCGCTAGTAAGTAAAAGTACCATAGAACTGATTGAACAGATTAAGCAAACTAACTGCACAAAACCATGACAGAGAAAACTTGTAAGGTCTGTTCTTATACAAAAAGACTACTCCCCTCGTATTGAAAACTACTATTAGAAGAATTCATTTAAAGTATTGCACTGGAGTCTGCATAGATATAGACTAAAATTAACTGCATATACAAATGAACTAATAGTGGAGGAATTCATGCCGAATAATTCCAAATAACAGATATCACTATAAAAATCTAAGTCAAAGCAATTCAATGAGAAATGACAGATGGTGTCTTTTTTTCTCTTAGCATTCTGGTGTGCTAATTTATATCTAGGAGAACACAACTTAATGAAAAAGGAAATGGCTTTAAGTATATTTTTTAAAAACAGCTATGCAAATGAATATGAACCTACAGCCAAAGATCTGGAAAAAAAAACTAGTTTTCAACTTAAGGAAATCAAGCTTAGGACAAGGATAAATTTAATTTTAATTTAAATAGAACCACATGCTCACACAACTACTATGCTTCACATTAAGAAGCTTCATTACTATAATGTGCACCATTCCTGAGACACTATTAAGTGTTTTTTAGAAATAGTGGGCAAGTGAATAGTATGTTAGATTTGCTTTCAGGAATAACCAGGCTTAAATTTAGCCTTAGAAACTTACTATATTACCTAAGGAAATGACCAAACTTCTGTGTACTTCAGCCAACTCTCTAAGACTTATTCACGAAGTCTATGTCAGAAATTCCCCATACTGATGAAATTACACATGCTTTCAGTTAAGCATGGGAGATGTTAGAAAATATATTTAAGCAAAATTTGTGGGTTTATTCCTATTTTTAACTTTTTGTTCAAGACTTGAATTGTTGCAAAATGAGTACAACCTATTCCCTTCTTAGAGCAAGTTAACTGGGAAATTGGATAGCATGCTCATTTATTCATTCATGCATCCATGCAAGTAGGTAGGTGATAGGGATGTAAAGATGAATACAGTGTGGTCCCTCCTCTCATGGAATTCACAATCAAATAACAGAACAAGGTAACTGCTCATTTGTTTTTCTTATCCTTAGATATCCAAATTCAGCTCATTTGCATTTAGAGCCAAAATATAGTACCCTACAAATGAATATTTAATCCTTAATTCTTAACTTTTGAAATTAATGTTTATTATACAGAAATGCTAAAACTGTGCTATCTAGATATTTTGAGGAGGGAAATGGAAACTGTTCCCCTTTTGACACCCTATCTCTGTCATAATTCTGAAGTAACTTAAGTTGGTAAGACAGTATGATGTAGTAGAAGGAACACTGGATTTGGTGATGCAGTGGAAAGAGCACTGGGTTTGAATCTTGGCTCTGAAACTAACCATAGTCAATGACCTGGGGGAAATAGTCTTATATATGCACATGAAAACAGTTAGAAAAGGAACTTTTAAACCTGTTTAAAAATATCCCAAATGAAGAATTTTAGTAGAGTTTCAACCCATTTGTCAAAAAGATGTAACATTAACACCTTCTATTTAGTTTGTAAGATCAACTGATTGAAAGGAACAGATTTCAGCAAATCTGGGAGGACTTGAATGAATTGATTAAAAATATGAAATAATCAGAACCAAGATAGCCATAAGCAGCAATACTGCAAAGAAAAACAACTGTGAATCTTAGACATAAGAACTAAGATTAATGCAATGAATAATCCATATTCCCACCATTCATCAGAGATGTGATAAGATAGACATTTTCACGAAAGACCAATGTTTTCCCTAACCATACTTACATCTTGCAAATAAAGGCCTTATTTGGATAGGAGGTTTGGAGAAGCAGTGATAAATATACCAAAAAAGAAAAAAGAAAGCAAAAAGCATCAATGAAATATTTAAAAGATACACAAAAGAGACCATAAGGAAATTTAGAAAGTGATAGACAAGTAGTGAAATACTTCAACTACCATATTAAATTTAATACATTAAGAAACAAGCTTTGCATAACTGAGATTCACAGTCATATAACATGCCTTTTCTCTATTCTTCATATGAGTAAATGCTCATGTTTGTTTCTGGAATTCTTGTGTTGCCATGGATACAAGGAGCATTTTTTTCAGAGATAATCAGGTGATGATGCTATTGAACTTGAACTGATGGGGGTGTTTGTAAGTGTTTCAGGGAGAGAAGAACAAAAGGGAGTCAATTTGTGTTTGGAGTTCAAATCTGGAGCTGAAGAGTTGGGGAACCATTTGAGCATGGTATACCATTACTTCCCATTAACTGTTCCCACACTGTCAATCAAACTTTTAGTCTTATATACATTAACATAATGGAAAAACATTAATGAAACAAATGTTCATTTTTTAAAAATTAGAAAAACTGCAAACTTGCAATAATCACAGAAAGGAAGTCTTGACAATTAGAAGAGAAATAGATTGATTTTGGAAAACAAAAAAAGGCTAGAAATTATAAAATTAAATACTTTTTCTTTGAAAATACTAAAAACATAAATCTTTAGCTAACATGTTTAATTAAAAAGGAGAGGAAAATCTAATTAACAATAAAAACTGAACAAGATTAGATCATAACACAGAATTAAAAAGAAATTTTAGAAATATATACTTATAAGCCTACACATTTTAAAGAGTTTAAAAGAGAGAATAACAGAGGAATTAATTAACATTTAATTAATTAAATAACAAATTAATAGAATGCCAAATAGAGATCTTAAAATGTAATATCAGAGAAGAAAATTGAACTAATTCTAAAGGAAGTATTAAGGAAAAAAAAGTGATCCAAATAGATTCATAGAAGAATTCTATCAAATACTTACAATTACTATGTATAAATATTCTACAAATATTATTCTCAAAAGTTGAGTGAACAACTAATCTATTAAACTTCTCTATATGAGATTTTATGTAATCTTTATATAATTCAACTACAGGGACCGATAAAAAAGTATAGAACAATATCATTAATGCATGTTGATTCAAACATTTTTAGTTTAAATCATAGTGAAAAGATTACAGGAACAAAGTCAAAAAATTATGCTAGGGGCAGGTAGGTGGAGCAGTGAATAGAGCACCGGACCTGGAGTCAGGAGGACCTAAATTCACATCCGGACTCAGACACTTGACACTTGCTAGCTGTGTGACCTTGGGCAAGTCCCTTAACTCCAATTGCCTTGCCTTCCCCCCTCCAAAAAGAAATTATGTCAGGATGAAGTTATATTTATACCACAGGGGGAATAAATGGTTTATATTAGGAAGATAACTAAGATAATCATATTAAAAACAAGTATGTCCAAAATCACATGATTATATCAATAGATACAGAAAAGCACTTTAACAAAGAGAAACATATTTCATAATACATATATAATATATATGCTTATACGCATATATTAAACAATAAACAAGGAAATCTTACAAAGTGAAAGCACTGAAGGGCTTTTAAAAATTTTTTATAAAAACTATATGTTTTAAACCAAAACCTAGCATTACATGTAAAGGGAAAATGCCAGATTTTTCAGTAGGGACAGATGGAAGGCAAGGATGCCCCTTTCCTTGATGCTATCTGGCATAATTTTAGAAATGCTAAGACAGTAATAGCAGTAATGATGATATCACTATGCTAAGCACTTTCTACAAAAAATTGTCTCATTTAATCCTCACAACAACCTTGTAAGGTAGCTACTATTATTATCTGCATTTTACAATTAAGGAAACTGAGGCAGATGGCGAATAAGTGATTTGCTCAGTGCTAGCGAGTGCCTGAGACAGGCTTTGAACTCAGGTCTTGATTTCAGAACCAGTAGATGAAATATTGCTTCTAGGTCGCTTAATAAAATAAGAGAGTAATTAAAGGTATTGAGGTAAGAAGGATGCAAAATAAACTCACAAAAATGATAAGCATTTCAATATTGTAGAGTAATAATAAAAACCCAGGAGGAAATTATATAAAAGGAAATCCCATTCAAAATAACTAGAAAATGCACAAAATGTAAGGAAGTCAATTTACCAAACACATTCAAAATCTATATGGAAACTTCTTAAAGACCTGAAAAATGACTTTTAAAACTGACATGATATTCAATATTCATGTAAGAGTCAAATGGTTAAGGCATACTTTACAGAGGTAGACAGAATAATATCAAAATTTATTTGGAGAAGCAAAACATCTAGCATCTCAAAGCAAAAATAAAGAATGGGGGAAGGAAAACTACTTCCAGATTTCAAATTATGCTATAAAGTAGAAATGATAAAAACTGGTTAAAAATTGAAAAGTATAGTGGAAGAGCCTAGATAAGGAATCAAAAACTACTGAACTAAAAAATTCAATATTCAAGAAACTGAAGAACACTTGGAAAACAACTCTTTATCTGACAAGATTTGCTTGTGTAACACTACCCTAGCCCCTACTGCCCAAAGGTCAAGTACATTACAATGTCACCCCCTCCCTCAAGGTTCCCTGGTACTTCATGGATGCTAGGCATCTAGGTTCTCTGCCAATAACTCTATTTCCCACCCTCAAATTCCATTTAATCAGTTTTTTTTTTCCAATGGAATACATACTTCAAAGGTATAATCACAAATATATAAGCCTATTCCACAATATATGGGAGACATGATCCCATCTTTCTTCATACTACCTCTTACTTTGGGGAGGGGAAGGATATTAGGTTCACATTTTAGCTCAGTTCTTAATGTTGCACAGTCCCAAATTCCTAGTCAAAAGCCCCACTGAGACTCAAGTGCTACTCAATGCATTCTGGCTTCTCTTACAGGCTGACTGCAACCAGCTTCCTGGAATCCTGGTTTCAACGTTGCCATAGCTCAAGCTCCCAGGTCTGGTGGGGATTACCACCTGCATCTGAAACTGAGGACAAACGAAACAGAACAAACGGAGGTTTCAAGTCTATTTTCTGGAGACAAGGTAAAAGAGAGAGGGAGTGGGGAGTTAATGACACCTGCATTGTGAGTGAATTGTGTATGATTTTCACCTTTTGGATGCAGCAGGAAAGAGCACAAAGAAAGAGAGAGAGACAGGGAGGGAAAAAGACAGAGAGAAACAGACACACACACACAGAAACAAACAGACAGAAAGAGAAAGAGAGAGAGAGAGAGAGAGAGAGAGAGAGAGAGAGAGAGAGAGAGAGAGAGAGAGAGAGAAACTTCTTTCATCTGGCAGTTTTTAAAGATGCAGCCATTTCTTTACTATGGAGCCAATCAAAGGAGGTTACTCCTACCCATGTGGTAGGAGAATGCATAGAAAGTGGGTGCCTCCATATTAGGTAATATGAAAATGTTCTAATTCCCTAAAGCCCCCTTCCACTTGGAAAATAGTGAAGTAGTTTTTTAAAAATTGAGTTTAGACCAAATCTTGCAAAATTATAAAAAGCAAAGTTATCCCTGGTCCACAGGTGGAGATTTCATATAATGTCATATTTTTTTTTCTGAAGTATTCACCAGTTTTGCTATTTTTTCTTTTTCCTCTTTTTTCTTTAATTTCTTTTTCATAAATGAGGGAGGAGGGAGAAGGAGGAAATCTAGGCAATGTAAAAACAAAAAATATGAATAAAATATATTTTAAAATAATTCATCTTCTAGCATAATTGAGAAAAGCACTGAATCTGTTTTTCTCCTTTATAAAAAATGCTGTGACCTTGAATGTTAAGGTTAAGTATCTCACAATAATCTCAAAATGGATACATGACCTGAATATTAAAGACCATATTACTAGGAAAAAATAGGAGAGAACCAGATTCCTTTGCCTTTGACAATTGTAATAGGGTAAGTTCTTTTTATAAAAAATGAATTTTTATTAATATCTTTTGGATATAAAGTCAGCTAGATTTCCCGCAGCATTTCTCTTCTTACCCTTTCTAGAGTGCCATCCTTTATTTTAAAAAGGGAGGGGTTAAGAAGAAAAAAATCCTCAAAATAAATCAATTATTTGAAAAAATTTTACATTATATATAATGTTCCACACCCTTGGAAATACCTATTTCTTCAGAGGAATGGGGAGTCGGGAGTTGTCTCCTCATTTTCTCTTCTCTGGGACCAATCTTCCTTCAAATGACTTTAAAACCCCTAAAGCTCTTCAACTGAAACTTTTAAATATTTCTACAATTTTTAAGTGTGCAGAAATAAAAGTTTATAAATTATACATGCATTGCTTTAAGCAATATCACACACAAATCACAGCATTTCTAATCATCTCAAAATATTTTCTGCTCAAAAGCAAACACTATTGTGAGGGGACAGGTCAAGGGAGAGAATGGAACAAATGGAGGGCAGGACAGAACAGAGGGAAATGTGGTTAGTCTTCCACAACATGACTCTTTTAGAAGCGTTTCGCATGGCTACACATTACAACCTGTATTGAACTGCTTGCTTCCTCAGTGAGGGTGGGTGGGGAGAGAGGAGGGAGAGAATATGGAACCCAAAACTTTAAAAATGAATGTTAAAAGTTGTTTTTGCATGAGAATGGAAAATAAGATGTACAGGCAATGGGGTATAGAAATCGATTTTTCCCCACAGGAAAATAGAGGGGAGGAGTAGAAGAGAAGGGAAGACAGACTGGTGGAAGGGGTACATGGGGTGCACATTGTCCTGGGGTGGGGGTGGGGAGAGATGGGTAAAAAATTTGGAATTCAGATTCTTGTGGAAGTGAATGTTGAAAATGAAAAACATAAATTATATGTACTAAAAAATATTCTCTCCATATTATCATTTCTTTCAGAAACAAGTACTTTCTCATTTATTGTTATAATACAATCTTTCCCTTGAAGGGTCAGATTATGTATGTGTCAGTCAGTCAGACAATAAACATTTATTAAGCTTCTACTCCACGCCAGTCACCGTCCAGAATGACAGGGATATAAAAAAGACAAAAGATAATCCCTGCTTTTCAGCGTGTGCATGTGTGTAAACATGTGCTTAGTATCTTCCAGAGAGCATACTACTGATAGTTATCTGTCATAACAGAAAAGATCATAAAATTCAAAACCTGTCTTTTGTAATAGTACAACTCTTTTAAGCACTTTGTCACAAAATACAAAGCAAATCTCTGTCAGGAACTAAAGATTTTCATAGTTACTCTCTGTCTCATTGAAATATTTTACTAAGATTCTACTATTTAAAGTTCTGCAACAGAAGCAACCCAGTGACACAGTAGATACAGCACTAGAATTGGGGTGAGGAAGAACAGAATTCCAATTCAGTCTCAGACTGAATAGCTGTGTGACTCTGGGCAAGTCATTTCTCCTCTGCTTGCTTTGGTTTCAATGTGACACCTTCCAGTTTTTAAATTTTTTTAATGTATTTGTTCATTTTTTATCATTAACTTTTGAAAATTTTGATTTCTTAATACTCTCCCTCCCTTCAGCACCTCTCTCACTATTAGAAGGCAGGCAATATGGTATCAATTTTATATGTATAGTCATGATAATTATATTTCCATATTAGCCATGTGGCAAAAAGAAAGAAAGAAAGAAATTTTTAAATACACTTAATCTGCACTCAGATTTCTTCAATTCTGTCTCTGGAGGCAGATAGCATTTTCAATATGAATCCTTTGGCATTGTCTTAGATTGTATTGGTCAGAACACCTTAGTCTTTTTCAGTTGATCATCATTACAATATTAACTTATATTGTGTGCAGTGATCTCCTGTTTCTTTTCACTTCACTTTGTATCAATCCATGTAAGTCTTCCCAAGTTTTTTCCCTCTGAAATGATCCCTTTTGTCATTTCTTATAGTACAATAATATTCAAGCACAATAATGTACCACAATGTGTTCAGCCATTCCCCAATTGATGAGAGTATCCTCTTAATTTCTAATTCTTTGCCACTGGGCCATCACCAGTCTTTTTGACTCATCTTGCCACTGGACTGTAATGACTCTAGAGGAGAGTGATGACTTTGCACAACCTCACTCAAAGCCAATTAACTCACAATCAAGACATCACTGTCATAATGACATTGGTCATCTTTGAGAGTGAAGTATGAACAACAATCTTCTTTCAAATTCTGTAACCTTCTTTGTTTATTGTTTTGCAATTGTTCTATCCATTTACATTTTCATAGTATTTATATTGTTTTCATAATAGTTTTTATAATAGTGTTTTATAATGGTATTTATATTATTTTCTTGACTTGACATCTTTCACTTTTCATTGGTTCGTGTAAATATTTTCATGCTTCTTGGTTTATCATATTTATTACCTTTCCTAGCATCATAACATTCCATTATATTGTATAGCATAGTTTACTTAGCCAATATTCAATAAGGTACATTTTTATATTTTGTTTCTAGTTCTTTCCAACCATGAAAATGTTATCATAAATATTTTGCTGTAGATGAAGCCCTTCCTTTTCTCAGTGATCTCCTTGACATACAGTGGAATCATTGTGTCAGATTGAATGGATATTTTAGGCACTTAGTTTGGATAATTCAAAATTGCTTTCCAAAATGGTTACACTATAATTCTTATTATTAGTGATCTGGAGTGTCCTGTTACATAGTTTTAATAGTTTCTAATCTTTTTTGGGGGGCAGCTAGGTGGAGCAGTGGATGGAGCACCAGTGCAGGAGTCAGGAGGACCTGAATTCAAATCTCACCTTAGACACTTGACACTCACTAGCTGTGTGACCTTGGGCAAGTCACTTAACCCCAATTGCCTCATCCTGGGTCATCTCCAGTCATCCTGATGAATATCTGCTCACTGGATTCAGATGGCTCTGGAGGAGAAGTGAGGCTGGTGACCTGCACAGCCCTCCCTCACTCAAAAACAAAAGTCAAGTGCAGGTCATGTCATTGTTTCTCTGATGGTATGTATGGCTTTCTTCGGCAACAAAGGACAAACACACACACACACGCACAATTTTTCTTTTGAGAACTATTCATATTTTTGACTGTTTATTGTGGGAAAATGTCTTTTGATTTTATGTATTTCTATTAGTTGTCTATATATCTTGAATGTCAAACTCTTAGAGATATTTGATACAAATTTTTTTTTAGCTCACTCTTTCCCTTCTTGTTCTTTATTAAATTCTTTTGCACAAAAGCTTTTAAAATTTCATGTAACCAAAATAATCTATTTATCTTTTGTAATTGCCTCTATCCCTTGTTTGATTAAGAATTCATCTGCTATCCACAGCTGTGAAAAGTCCATGATCTATTTCTAATTTCTTAGACTTAAATTTTTAATATGCAGATCAGTTATCCATTTTGAGTTTATTGTAGAATATGTTTTAATATGTTGGTCTAAGCCCAATTTCTCCTGACTGCTTTCCAGTTTCTCAGTTTTTCTTATTCTTTCCTACATAGTCTGTGATTTTTGTGTTTATTGACTGCTGAGTTCTATTATTTGAAACTCTTCCTTTTCCAGTCTGTTCATTTGGTCTATTGTCTTCTTCCTGAAATTATTTCCCTCCCACTCCATTGAATAGACCATAAGATCTTTAGGGGCCAATGCTGTTTTACTTTTATCTTTTTTTATAGCCGGCATAGCACTTTACACACAGGGCTTTACAAATTTGTTATTGATGTTTCACTGACTAAATTGTACAAATATCATCCATTCCCACTGTAAATGAAACAAGAAGATATATGGAATTTGCATTTAGATGGAACAGTGGCTGAATGCTTCTCCTTGCAGAGGCAAATAGAGAAGTTGGTTGAATTGGATTTGTCATGAGTCTAAAGGCAACAAGAAATATGATTTCATGGAATATACATATTTTTGTTACAAAGGATGACTTAAACTAGGGGCATGTGAATTAGTACATGTTGATAGTCTAGGGTGTTATAAGCAAGGTGGTTTTCCCAACTGGTATGAGAGACTAAAGATTCATGGGAGATGGAAGCCCTCCAGATGGGAGAAGTCCAAAAATTTTTGAGGCCAATAGAGAGGATGAGATTCCGAAAGTATGAGAATGTGCACAATTACAGACAGCCAACTGGCCGACTGATTACAAACAAAGGATTTTGCTATCCTAAGTGTGTGTCACACTATGAGAAAGGATGAAGGTATGTTTTATAAAAATAGTCCCAGATTAAACCTCAAGCCTTATATTAAAGCTCAAGCCTCACTCTTAATGGAGAGTCAAAGAGAAGCTTCAAATAGAAATGAAAGAGAGAGAGAAAGCCGTTTACGCACACACACACACACACACACACACACACACACACACAAACACACTGAATAAGACACAAAAATGGAGAAGGGGGTAGAAGAAATCCAGAAAATTTGCTACTATCTTGTTAAAATGAAGATCTATCTAAGAACTGCATCTGGGGAGGGGAAGGACATTAGATTTACATCTCAGTCCTTCTATTGCACAGTCCCAAGTTCCAAGTAACTCCCCTCAGTTTCATGTCCTACTCAAGACATTCTGGCTTCCCCTGGCTTCTATGACAGGCTGAAAAAAACAATACCTATGTAACCAGCAGGTGTCACTGTCTGGCAAGGTTTAGAGATTTAAGGTGAAAGTGATGCCAAAAGGCAACAAGACCCTTCTAATTCAAGATCATTAAATTCTATGAAGTCTTCCCTTCTTCCTATAGCTGCTACCTTAGGAATTTTGTGGTATTAAACCATGTTTTTTCCCCATCATAAAGAACTGATCAGTCAATGCTTTCTCCAAAGGGCATATTCAATGAGAAAACCATGGAGGAAAAGACAACATGGCTCATAAGTACTCAGACTACTTATGGCTACCTGGTTTGTGGGTTTGGTTTTATTTTGTTTTAGCCAGAGGTGCAGAAGAAAGGTCTTAAATCTAGTTTAAATTATGTTTGGGGAAGTTTATTAGAGGTTATTAAAAATCAAGATGATAAAAATCTCTGTTATACCTCTGAGTTCACTATCCCCTTTCATTGTAGTAGCCTGTTCACAGATGAGGATAAATGTAGATAACAGAGAAGTTTCAACCACTCATAATTTTATACTCTCCACCACCAAAATAAATTCATTAAAATCTACCTAGTTTTAAAACAGAGAATCACGTAGAAAGTGCCTGCTTTTGCAAGCAAAGAGAGGCAATGTTGCATAGTGTATATAGATAGCTGACCTTAAAGCCAGGAAGATCTGCATTAAAGTTCTTTCTCTTACACATGCTAGCTGATTGGCCCTGAACAATTCACTTAACTTCTCAGTTCTCTAGGCAACCTTAAGATTACATTGTAGAGAAGGTGGCAAACTGCACAAGTAGAAAGAGTTTCCTTACATAAGAATTCTCTAAAGAATAGGGAAATGATAATGAAATAATAGGTGAAATTCCCCTGTCTCTCTCCAGGAATGAGGGTGAAAGGTGCAGTTAAAACTTTATTCTCTTTTAGCTTATTTTAGATTCCATCCATTTCAGCCACACCTTCTTTGTAAGGATTTGTAGAGACAAGTGTCAAACTGAAGGAGAATAAATTCAAGTTGCTTTATCTACCTCAATCTGTTTCATTCAAAATACCTGCTGGGGTATTTTTATTTACCCACTCATTAATCCAGAGCCTGCCATCATGTACCTTTTGTCCCTTTCTCTTCTAATTTGGTATCTAGCATCTTAATTTAATGCCTTTCCCTTGAAGTTCTAGTGCTTATTCTTGTGATCATAAATGTAAAGGTTCCATTTTGACTCATGGAATTTCAGTTCTTGTCATATTTCTCCATGTTCCAGAGGCATTTAGGTTATATTCACATAAAAGAAGTTAATAGGTTCATATTATCCTCTTTCTTTTACTTGTAAATTGAAATTTTTGTTTTTGCTAATGACATATTCCTAGAAAATTATATATATGTATACATATATACATACATGTATACATATATATATGCCTATATGTTCAGCTTCTGTAGCAAAGCTTATAGACTGAGAAGATTTTAAAAATTCTATTTACAACTTGAGGTTTCCAATTAAACCATGTATTTTCCTACTAACTTTAGTGTATAGGAGATGATGGTGAAAAATATGTTGAAAAGCAATTTAGTATCAAGAATCAGAAGAAACTACATTGAAATGTATCACACACATTGACAAAAGACAAAAAAATAACTTTTTTATAGCTTAACAGATTGACATACAATATAGGCAGTGGTTAAATATGATGAACTTGTTAAGTTGACTGTTGGAGAGAATCAAGGGGGCAGTCAAAATGGAAGAGTAGAATGTCACAGCTAACAAACTTCCTCTATAAAATGACCATAGGAAACCCCAAACATAATTCTGTGTGGAAAAAACTAGAAAAAAAGCCATAGTGAGTCATTTTTTTTCAACCCAGAGCAGTTTAGGAAGACAAAAAAGAGAGGTCTGTGGATATAGAGAATGCCCAGGAGTGTAGAGCAGCAGAAGTGGCACTATCTGTGGGCTGTGAGGTGGCAGCAGTGCCCAGTGACAGTGAAAGCACTGAACACCTGTTCAGAAAGAGATCCCAGGGGTACCAGGACTAGCAGTGGATACAGGACTTGGTTGCCTATTACCCAATACTGGCTCATAGTTCCAGGAGGAGAAGAGAGGTCACAATCACAAGGGAATAGGGGCCTAACCTGTATAAAGACCAGAATGCAGAGCAGGAGGGCAATAATCAGACCTTTCCTGAATCACAATATGATGGAAGCACTAAAATCGTACAGGTCTTTCATTAGAGCTGTGAAAGCAGGAAATAATAGAGAATAGCTCAGCCAATCAACTCTCTAAGAAGTGAGCAGAGCCTGACTCCAACATAATGTCCAAAGTCAAGAAGCAGGTTGGAATAAAATGAGCAAACAGCAACAAAAAAAGAACCTGACCATAAAAAACTTCAAAGATTTACAAGGAAGCTCAACACACAAATTCAGAAAAAAGTCAATAACTTGAAAACTCCTATAAGGAAAGCCTCAAAGAAAATGTAGATTGGATACAAGCCCAATAAGATATCCCTTAAAAACTAAAGAAAGATTTTTTAAAAAAGAGCAAGAAGTTATTTTTAAAATCAGAAAAGAGCTGTAGAAAAAAATTGGGAAAAGAAATGAGAGCAATGCAAGAAAATTATAAAAGGGGAATTAACAGGTTGGTAAAAATGGTATAAAACTTCATTGAAGAAAATAACCCCTTAAAAAACTAGAAGTCAAGTGAAAGCTAATGACTTCATGGGATACCAAGAAACAATAAAACAAAGTCAAAAGAAGAGGAAAATATGAATTGTCTTATTGGAAAAACAATTGACTTGGAAAATAGATTGAGAGATAATTTAAGAATTATTGGTCTACCTGAAAGACATGACCAAAAAAGGAGAAGAGATATCATATTTCAAGAAATTCTGAAACTGCCTATGTATCTTAGAACTAAGGACAAAGTAGAAATTGAAAGAATTCACTAGTTATCTCTTGAATGAAATCCCCAAATAAAAAATCTTAGGAATATCATAGCCAAAATTCATAGCTCCAAGATCAAGGAGAAAATAAAAGAAACAATTCAGACAATTGGGACAATTAGGATGGACAATTACGATGACACCAAAAGAACAGAGGGCTTTGAATATGATGTCTCAAAAAGCAAAGCAGTACAACCAAGAATGATTTATCTAGCAAAATTGAATATAAACCTTGGGTGGGTGGGGGAATTAATATTTAATGAAATAGAAGACTTTCAAGAATTCTTGATGAAAAGACTAGAACTCAACACTAAATCTGACATTCAAATCCAAAACTCAAGAGATGCATAAAAAGGTAAACATGAGTGAAAAATCATAAAAGATTTAACAAGACTAAACTGTTTGCTTTCCCATAATACATGATGATATAAGTAACCCCTAAGAACATTATCACAATTAGGACAAATAGAAAGAATCTACTTAGGCACTGATTATGGATGTAAGTTTATTATGTTGGGATAATCTCAAAAGATGAATTGAAGGATGAAAAAATGGGAAGCAGTGGAAGAGAGGAAGGGAGAAGAGAGAAAGAGGGAAGAGAGGAAGAATGGGGAAAATTATTTCACATAAAAGAGCTACACAAGGATTTTTACAAGAGAGGAGAAAAGTGGCAGGATAGAGTGGAGATACAAGCAATGCTTGAACCTCACACTCATGGACTGATTCAAGGAGAGAAGATCACATATACACAAACATTTAGGTATAGAAATTCATCTTACCTGACAGGGATGCAGGAAAGGAAGAGTCAAAGAAAAGGGGGAGGGGTGATAAAAGAGAATATAGTTTAAGGGTTATATAAGTATAGGCTCTGAGGAGATAGAAGTATGACTTTTTGCAGATGATATAATTATTGAATTCTAGAGAGTCAACAAAAACTAGTTGAAACAATCAACAACTTTAGAAAAATTGCAGGGTATAAAATCAACTTACACAAATCATTAGCATTTTTATGTATTTACTAACAGAACCCAGTAGGAAGAGATAGAAATATTCTGTTTAAATTAATTATGGAGAGTATAAAATGCTTAGGAGTCTACCTGCCAAGACACATAAGAATTATATGAACACAATTAGAAAACACTTTTTACATCCCATAATAAAGACAGATCTAAATGATTGGAGATATATTAATTGCTTATTAATGGTAGACTGAATCAATATAATAAAAACAACTTTCCTACCTAAATTTACTTATTCAGTTCTATACCAATAAAACTCTCAAAGAATTATGTTTTAGATCTATAGAAAACATTAATAAAATTAATCTCAAAGAACAAAAGTTCAAGAGTCTCAAAAGAATCAACCAAAAAAATGTGAAGAAAGGAGGCCTAGCAGTACCAGATCTCAAACTAAACCTAAAAAATGTTAATCATCAGAGCAGTTTGGTACTGGATAAGAAACAGAGTGGTTGATTAATGGAAGAGTTTTACCATACAATATACAGAAGTAAATGAGCACAGTAATCTTATGCTTGAAAAACCCAAAGATCTCAGCTATTGGGGCAAAAACTCACTAATTGACAAAAACTACTTGGAAAACTGAAAAATAATCTAGCAGAAACTAGGCCTAGGACATCTCACATTGTATACCAAAGTCAGCTCAAAATAGTTACATAATTTAAACATAAAGGATGATATCATAAGCAAATTAGGGGAACATAGGAATAAAACCTATCAAATCTATGAATAAGGTAAGATTTTATGACCAAAAAAGAACTAGAAAAGATCATGGGAGGTAAAAAGCATAATGTTCATTATATTAAGTTAAAAAAGGCTTGCACAAACAAAACAGATATCAAAATTAGAAGAAAATAAGAAACTAGGAAAAATTTATAGAAAATTTCTGTTAAAGGCCTCAATTCCCAAATATATAGAGAACTGACCCAAATTTATAAAAGTAAGAGTCATTCTCCAATTGACAAACGGCTCAAGGATATAAACAAGTAGTTTTCAGAAGAATTAAAAGCTATCAAGTCATACAAAAAATGCTCTAAATCATTAATAATTAGAGAAATGCAAATTGAAGCAACTCTGAGGTATTGCCTCACACCTATCATATTGGCTAACAGGATACAAGAGGAAAATGACAAATGCTGGGGGTGGGGGAGGTGTGGGGGAAGAGAATGTGGAGAAAGAGGTATGCTAAGGTAGAGCTATAAACTGCTCCAACCCTTCTGGACAATACTTTGGAACTATATGCCCAAAGGGCTATAAACTATACCTACTTTTTGACCCTACAATGCTACTATTAGGTCTGTACCCAAAAAAGATCAAAGAAAAAGGACCAATATATACAAAAATATTTATAGCAGCTCTTTTTGCAGTGTCAAAGAATTGGAAATTGAGGGGAAGCCTCAATTTGGTGAATGACTGAACAAGTTATATGATTGTGATGGAACACTATTGTTCTATAAAAAATGATGAAGAGAGTGGTTTTAAAAAAACTTGGGAAGACTTATATTAACTGATGCAAAGTTAAGTGAATGGAACTAGTAGAACAATGTACATTTGTAATAGCAATATCATATCATAATGACAATTAACAGTGAAAGACTTAGTAACTCTGAGCAATACAATGATCCATGACAATTCCAAGAGATTCATGATGAAAAATACTATTCACCTGCAGATAGATATCTGATGGACCCTCAGTGTAGTCTTTTCTCTTTATTTTTCTTGTTTTTTTCTTGTTTTTTTTTTGCCAGCATTCCAACCATGTGGAAATATTTTGCCTGACTTCATCCATGTATTGGGTGTGATATTTCTTGTCATCTCATTGGGTATGAGAGGAGTTGGAAGGGAGGGAGAAAATTTGAAACTAAAAAAAAAATTAAAATGGAACTTGGAGATGTTTAGTAAAATTGAGTAAAAAGATAATATAACATTTTTAAAAAGATGTCATTATGCATTATTTCATAGGATCATAGATTAAGAGTTTGAAAGGACTGCCATAAAGGCAATAGAGTCCTGCCCTCTCATTTTATAAATGATTTTAGGTCAAGAGAGATTAAATGATTTACATAGGGTAACAGCTAGTATATGAGGTAAGATCTGAATCCAAGAGATTCCTGACTCCAGGAGAGCACTCTATCCGCTATATCATAATGCCTCTCATTGATTTGCACAAAAAACAATTTGATTGGGTAAAAGAAAATGCTGTCATAAATCCTCTACTCTCACAAGATGTCTTACACATATAAAGATCATGAAAAATTCATTGATAGTTGGAATAATGGACATCTTTGTTTAATATTGATATTAATAGCACTTGAAAAATAAAACAAAGAAATATATACTTACCAAAGATGTTAGCCACATACAGCACAAATGACAAATAGATGAAATAGTTCCTAGAACTCACTGTATTGGGTAAAGAAACTGGGTCTTCAATATAGTCAATATAATAATAGTACATTATATTACTGTTATGCTTATAATATTCAAATACTCATAGCAAGGACCCCAACATACACAGGAGGGACTACTGTATGGGTTTTTAGATATGCTTTTCTAAAAGGAAAGCAATTTTTGAAGGGTCAACAATCTACTTTAATCAAGCACATATGTCATTCACTTAGTTCAGGGGAAAAAGTCAGCACCCTGTACTGTAGGGAAAATACAAAGAAATTATGAGCAGAAATTACAAACAGAAAGACCAACAGACAGGGCTTACAACCGTCTGACCACAAGCAATACATGCATCACAAATCAATAGACAGAACCAACTGTTTGGTCATTATATACATATATAGTTGCCAGAGAGAGAACACCAACATCTGAGTTTTCAAAGCCAGGGGGTCTCCTTAGTGGCTACCCAGAATCTGTCTGGCCAAACAAACACTTCCAATGAGTAAGCCCCAAAGTGAAATTTCACCCCAGAGTAAATATACATCAACAAAAGTCCTCCATTAGTTCTGACCACAAAGCATAGAGCCTTTGATTGTTTAATCCTGTGTAAGCCCCAGACCAATTAGCCAGACCTAAGACCACCTCCCCAGGAACTAGTATAGCTGAAGATCTTCTCTGTTCCATACCTCTAGATTTTCTTGCACGTCTGCCAGGCAGATGTACTAGATAAAACAAATGCTGGTTGCTGTCTCAAGCATAAACAGTAGTAGTGGTACTAACAACTCACTCAACATGCTGATCTGTTGTTCTCTGTCATCCCACCCTCACACCCCACTCCCAGTCATGCTTCTCACACTGTAGAAACTTTTTTGTCTCCCTTCCTGCTCACTTGCTCAATCCTCTTCTCTGGATATTTGATACTCCTTTTTCTTTAAGGGAAGGGGAGGGGAGGGAAGGAGAAGGGAGGGAAAGGAAGAGGAGAGGAGAGGAGGGAAAATTACCCCTTTTAGACACAGGCATATATCCAGTTCATCCTCCAGTTTTGGAATCAGAATATGCTGCATGTTTCTGTCTTTTCTTGAAGGCATTTATCTTACCTCTACTTCAATTCCCTGGGTAAAAGAATAACATTCATCTATTTCTTCATATTTCCTGTTTTTCTTCAAGTTTGTCTTCTGTTCATTAATAGCTATTGCTTTCAAGGACTTGTTCAACTAAAATAAAAAATGAAAAACCAATAGCAGACAATAAATACTTTCTAGATCTTGACCTGAGAGTTATCACTTCACAAGCTGTCATGATGATTTCAAATGAAAAGGCATCATTGAATGCCCATAATTGTTATTGAATTAGTGGAAATAACTTTGCTGAAGGGACCTTGTTCTCACACAACTCAACTTTAAATAAAAGAAAATTAGTCATATTTCTGTGTTCCCACATCTCTCATCATAGCTTGAACAAGTCAGTATTTGGAAGCAAACTTTCCTTTACTGTAAGGTCTGCAAAATAAAATGGCATTCTATTCATGTCTTAATTTTTAAATTCATTAAATATTTGCTGGAATAAAAGCTTAACTTCCTAAACAACAAAGCTGAAAAGAATAATCATTCACATTTATACAATGCTTCAGTCTTATAAAGTACTTTCCTAACAGCCTTTTGAGGCTATTGTTATCCCTGTTTTACTGAGGAAGAAACAGGTTGAGAAAGATTTAGTGACTTTCACAACATTACACAATTTAATGTTCTCTTCTAGCTTGAACTTTATGATATTGATAGCTCTTGGGTCTCTTCTATCTGTCGGACTATTCTTCACTCTCCTTTGCTTGAACTTCATTTATATCCCACCTATTAAGTGTGGATATCCCCTAGATCTGTTCAATACCTCCTCCTTCTTCTTCTTCTTCTTCTTCTTCTTCTTCTTCTTCTTCTTCTTCTTCTTCTTCTTCTTCTTCTTCTTCTTCTTCTTCTTCTTCTTCTTCTCTCTCTCTCTCTCTCTCTCTCTCTCTCTCTCTCTCTCTCTCTCTCTCAAAGTCAGCTTCAGATACTTATTAGCTGTGGCAAAGTCAGCTAACCTCTGTCTCTGTTTCCTCATATGTAAATATGAGATAATCATATGCATAAAATGAGATAGTGCAAAGTGCTTTAAGGTTTTAAAGCATTATATAAATAGTAGCTCTTTCTATTTCTATTTTCTCTCCCCTGGGCTATTATAGTAAGCTTCCTATTTGGTCTCTCTGCTTCTAGCCTCTCCCATTTTATTTGAAGTTGGGTTGTGTGAGAACAAGGTCCCTTCAGAGAATTTATTTCCACTAATTCAATAACAATTATGTGCATCCAGTGATGCCTTTTCATTTAAAATCATCATGACACCTTGTGAGGTGATAACTCTCAGGTCAAGATTTAGAAAGTATTTATTGTCTGCTATTGGTTTTTCATTTTTTATTTTAGTTGAACAAGTCCTTGAAAGCAATAGCTATTAATTAACAGAAGACAAACTTGAAGAAAAACAGGAAATATGAAGAAATAGATGAATGTTATTCTTTTACCCAGAGAAATGAAGTAGAGGTAAGATAAATGCTTTCAAGAGAAGACAGAAACCTGTAGCATATTCTGATTCCAAAACTGGAGGATGAACTGGAGATATGCCTGTGTCTAAAAGGGGTAATTTTCCCTTCCCTTCCCTTCCCTTCCCTTCCCTTCCCTTCCCTTCCCTTCCCTTCCCTTCCCTTCCCTTCCCTTCCCTAAACTTCTCTTAAGGGAAGAGAAGTAACAAATATCCAGAGAAAAGGAGTGAGCAAGTGAGCAGGAAGGGAGACAAAAAAATTTCTAAAGTGTGAGAAACATGACTGGGAGTGGAGTATGAGGGTGAGATGAGAGAGAACACCAGATCAGCATGTTGGGTGGGTTGTTAGTACCACTGCTACTGTTACTGCTCAAGATAGTAACCAACATTTGCTTTACCTGATACATCTACCTGGCTGACAAGAAAATCTAGAGAGATGGAGCAGAGAAGATCTTCATCTATACTAGTTCCTGGGGGAAGGGATCCTCAGTCTGGTTAATTGTTCTGGGGCCTACACAGGATTAAAGAATCAGAGGGACTGAGCCAAGATGGTGGACTGGAAAGACGCACATACACTAGCTTCTCCCCCACAGTCCATAAAATACCTGTAAAGAAAGACTCTCAACAAATTCTGGAGCAGCAGAAGCCACAGAACAATGGAGTGGAGGAGATTTCTAGCCCAGGGTGACATGAAAGACCAATGAGAAAGGTCTGTTGCACCAGATGCCGAGCAGAGACCAGCCTAAGCGTGGCTGCATGGCACTGGGAGGAGCAGGACCAAGCAGGCTTCAGGAACAGAATCTCCAGCAGCAGCGCAGTTCCCTCAACCCACAGGTGCTAAAGGTCAGTGAGAGGGTTTTTTCAGCTGGCCAAGAAGGGAGCAGGGTGTCCCCAAAGCTCAGGCCTCCTCAGGTGGCAGCAGCAGAGGCAGCATCTGAAGGGGGGATCCCAAGGCAGGCAGCAGCCTGAATCCATTGTTGAAGGCCTCATTATAAAGCCCTTGGGGCAATGGAGCAGCTCATCTGAATCTCAGCCCCCAGGGCTGGCTTGAAAGAACTGGAGATGAGGTAGTTGTGGAGAGGAAGCTCTACAACAGATTCTGGGCACAAAAGTTTCTGGTTGCTCCCAGACCAGTATACAGGCTTGATTGTGTCACCTTGGAGGAACTGAGATCTAACAGATCCCCAGAGTATACCTTACTCTTGACAAAGGACCCAAAAGTCAAGTAACTGGTTGGGAAAGTGCCCAAAAAAGGAGAAAAAAATAAGACTATAGAAGGTTACTTTCTTGGTGAACAGATATCTTCTCCCATCCTTTCAGATGAGGAAGAACAATGCTAACCATCAGGGAAAGACACAAAAGTCAAGCCTTCTGTATCCCAGACATCCAAAATAAATATTCAATGGACTCAGGCCATGGAAGACCTCAAAAAAGATTTTGAAAATCAAGTAAGAGAGGTGGAGGAAAAATTGGGAAGGAAAATGAGAGAGGTGCAAGAAAAGCATGAAAAGTGGGTCAACACCTTGCTAAAGGAGACCCCAAAAAATGCTGAAGAAAATAACACCTTGAAAAATAGCCTAATTCAATTGGCAAAAAGAGGTTCAAAAAGCCAGTGAGGAGAAGAATGCTTTAAAAAGCAGAATTAGCCAAATGGAAAAGGAGATTCAAAAGCTCACTGAAGAAAATGGTCTTTAAAAATTAGAATGGAACAGATGGAGGCTAATGACTTTATGAGAAACCAAGAAATCATAAAACAAAACCAAAAGAATGAAAAGATGGAAGATAATGTGAAATATCTCATTGGAAAAACAACTGACCTGGAAAATAGATCCAGGAGAGACAATTTTAAAACTGTGGGACTACCTGAAAGTCATGATCAAAAAAGGAGCCTAGACATCATCTTTCATGAAATTATCAAGGAAAGCTGCCCTGATATTCTAGAACCAGAGGGCAGAATAAATATTGAAAAAAATCCACTGATCACCTCCTGAAAGAGATCCAAACAGAGAAACTCCTAGAAACATTATAGCCAAATTCCAGAGTTACCAGGTTGAGGAGAAAATATTGCAAGCAGCTAGAAGGAAACACTTTGAGTATTGTACAATGAGGATAACACAAGATCTAGCAGCTTCTACATTAAGGGACAGAAGGGCATGGAATATGATATTCCAGAAGTCAAAGGAGCTAGGATTAAAACCAAGAATTACCTACCCAACAAAACTGAGTATAATGCTTCAGAGGGAAAAATAATCATTCAATGAAATAAAGGATTTTCAAGCATTCTTGTTAGAAAGATCAGAGCTGAAAAGAAAATTTGACTTTCAAACACAAGAATCAAGAGAAGCATGAAGAGGTGAACAGGAAAGAGAAACCATAAGGGACTTACTAAAGTTGGACTGCTTACATTCCTATATGGAAAGACAATATTTGTAACTCTTGAAATTTTTCAGTATCTTGGTAGTGGGTGGGATTACACATGCATGCGCGCACACACACACACACACACACACACACACAGAGAGAGAGAGAGAGAGAGAGAGAGAGAGAGAGAGAGAGAGTGAGCTCAGGGTGAGTTGAATAAGAAGGGATCATATCTAAAAAAATAAAATTAAGGGATGAGAGAGGAATATAGTAGGAGGAGAAAGGGAGAAATGGAATGGGACAAATTATCTCTCATAAAAGAGGCAAGAAAAACACTTTTCAATGGAGGGAGAAAAGGGGGGTGAAAGGGAAAATATGAAGCTTACTCTCATCACGTTTGGCTCAAGGAAGGAATAAGATGCACACTCATTTTGGTTTGAAAACCTATCTTACAATACAGGAAAGTGGGAGAGAAGGGATAAGCAGGGTGAGGGGGATTATGGGAGGGAGGGCAATGGGAGGAGGGAGCAATTAGAAGTCAACACTCTTAGGGAGGGACAAAGACAAAAAAGGAAATAGAAGAAATGGGCGGCAGGATAGGATAGAGGGAAATATAGTCAGTCTTACACAACATGACTATTATGGAAGTCATCTGCAAAACTACACATATATAGTCTATATTGAATTGCTTGCCTTCTCAGTGGGGATGGGTGGGGAGGGAGGAAGGAAGAGAAATTGAAACTCAAAGTTTTAGGAACAACTGTTGAATATTGTTCTTGCATACAACTGGGAAATAAGAAATACAGGTAATGGGGTATAGAAATTTATCTTACCCTACAGGACAGAAGAGAAGATGGGGATAAGGGAAGGGAGGGATGTTAGAAGGGAGGGCATATTGGTGGTAGGGTTAATTAGAATGCTCAGCGTTTTGTGATGGGGGAAGGGAGAGATGGGGAGAAAATTTGGAGCTCAAAGTTTTGTGGAAATGAATGTTGAAAAATAAATAAAGGATTTAACAATCAAAGGCTCTATGATTTGAGGTCAGAAGCAATGGAGTTCACTGGGAGTAGAGAGTAGTGGAGAGCTGGAATTCTATGAAGAGAGGTGGCAAACTGAGCAGCAGACACTCTCTTACTAAAAGCTGAAGAGAACCAGATAAAGTGGCATGGAAGTCATGTTCCAGCCTCAGAAGAGACTATAAGTTCCAGTATTAAGAAAGTACCACAGAAGCCTCATAGGACTTCTCTCCATTGTTCTCTGTGAGTGGCTGAGTTTATACAAATGACTTGAGAAGGGAGTCATTTACAAGCAGGTATTATCTATATGCATCCATCCTGTTTCTTTCCTCTCACCTATAAGGGAATGTCTTCAGTCTATAAATGTTGCAAAGTGGGTGCTTAAAAGGGGATTCAGTGACCTTAATGAGGTGATATCAAAGAGAAAGATAATAATTTAAATGGACAGGAGCAACAAGTGAGACATTTAAAATGAATTTGAACTAGGTGATCTTGAGGGGCCTTTACAATTGCCATAAACTATGATTCTATGATGGGAATGGACAAGTCTGGGTGTTTTTAATCTTAATATGTTAAGATTAAATATTTCCTTTTTAAAAAAAGTAGCAACTAAGCCTTTAAGTGAGTCTTTAAGAGCCAAAGGAATCTCTAATTTGAGTTACATTAACACTCATATTAGTAATAGCATTAACTTGGGTTTCTATTGCACTTTCTGGTTTAAAAAGCAATTTCCAAACAACAGTCCCATAGGGTGTATACTCTTTCAGTCTCAGGACCCTGTAATGTATGCTGCTCCCTCTCACAAAGCTCTGTTTTCTCTTTCCTTTCTGTTACCAGGGGTAGGACTTCAAGATGCATGTTATTTATGCCTTTTTAAAGAAAACTTCCACCTCCCTCACAGTTGCTGATGTGAAAGGGATAATTAAGCACATGTATCTGAAGAGCACCTAGAGTTAAATGAGGTAGCTATAGCTACAATTTGATTGTAGCTGCCTGGGAAAAGCTTTAATGCACAATATGGTCTTCCTGTAAAGCCTGTGCTAACTAGATAGTGACCAGAAGAGATGCTCTGAGTTCCAGAGTCATCCCCAAAAGACTGGACACTGACACATAGATAGATTTTTCTGAGTGGTGAATTCCTTCATTCTCTTCAACATCTAGAGTAAAAACTGAGCTTCTACCTTTATTTTATTTTATTTTGTCCAGCCTACAGATAAAAGCCTTGCAGACTAATCTGAAGAAAGTCATGAGCAATTGGGAAATGATTTCTCTGAGTGCATCTCATTATTTACCTCATTCATTTCTAATATTCTGCTTAAAATTTGTATACAAGATGGCTTGCACATAAATCAATGAAGCACACTGTTAATGCAACAATGGAGAGGAATTTTCTTGTGGCTGGGGGCTGAGCCAAGATCTGATTGAATAATCTGCATGGATCCACAACAGAAAAAAGCTCTAGACCAATGGAAGGGTAATATAACCCATGAAGGAGGTGGAATTAAAGGAAGCTGTCTGAAAATCAGACAGTCAGAGAGAGCTTTGTAGGTACATCAAAATGTCATAAATAATGGAAGAATTTCCAAGAAATAGAAATGATCACTTAACTGACAGGATCTGGCCTTTCCTACTAAATGAAGTCATGCACTGGTCACATGCCCTTCCTTTCCCAGATTATATGACCTTATAAAAATCACGAATGCATGAGAAACAATGCATTTTCCTTGTTGATCACTTTACAAAAGAAAATTGAACTTGTAAAATATAAAAATATAAAAGAATTGGAAACAGGGATGAACACAGTTGCATTCAGGAATAGTATACCATAGATAGATATGAAATGCATGCATATTTAAGTAATAACTTCCAGATGGAGCCAAGGCTGTTATTAGGGGCACAATTATGTATTCACATGATTATTTTAACCATTCGAATTTTGTTTATGAGTATGAGTATGAAAGTGATACAATAAATAACATAAAAATAGCTTGGAAATCAAAGAAATGAGCAATATACATAAGAAGACAAATTAACATGCAGACAGAGCTATATCGTAGAAGCATGGGTCACAGGCCAGAGGTGATGTCCAGCCTACTTAATTACAACATGAAATATCTAATAATGTCTCTAAGTAAGTTATTACAGAAGTTTCAGGTAGTATGGCTTAGCAACTTTCCATGCTAACATTCCACATGAAGAACAAACCTTAGGACAACATTTCTGTTATTGGTATGACCATTTATGCTTATAGTTTTCCTAATATTAGACCAGCCCCATATTCCTGGAATAAATCCAATCTGGTCATAGTATATGATATTTGTGATAATATTACTGTAATCTCCTTACTAGTATTTTATTTATAAAATTTACGTTAATAGTCATTAGGGAAATTGGCCTATAGTTTTCTTTTTCTTTTTTGCTTTTCCTGGTTTATATATCAAAACCACATTTATGTTGTAAAAGGAATTTGGTAAAATTCCTTTTTACCTATTTTTTTCAAATAATTTACATAATATTGAAACTGTTCTTTAAGTGTTTGGTAGAATTCACTTGACCTTAGTTTTGGTTTATTTTTTTCCTATTGCATGGTCATTTATGGCTTGTTCAATTTCTTTTTTTTAATAGGATTATTTAAGTATTCTGTTTTCTCTTCTGTTAATCTTGGAATTTATATTTTTATAAATATTCATTCATTTGGTTTAGGTTGCCATTTTTATAGTTAGGCAAAATGGCTCCTAATATTTGCTTTAATTTCATCTTCATTGATTATCAATTTACAATTTCCACTTTTGTTACTGGTAATTTGGTTTTCTTCTTTCTCTCTTTTTTAATTGTTAGCCAATGGTTTATCTCCCCCCCCCCCCCCATTAAAACATCTAGTTTTAGTTCTTAGTTTTAGTATTAGTTCATTGAATTTTTTCTTTCCATTTTATTGGTCTCTCCTTTGATTGTCAGGTTTTCCAATCTGATGTTTAATTGGGGAGTTTTTGTTACTTTTCTAGTTTTTTAGTTGCATGTCCAATTCATATATCTGTTTTTCTCTCTTTTATTGATGTATGCATTTAGAAACATAAAATTTCCCCTAAGTATGACTTTGGTTGTATCCACAAATTTTGGTATCTTGTCTCATTGTTGTCATTATCTTAATGAGATTACTAATGGTTTCTATGATTTGTTCCTTGACATAATTATTCTGTTGGATTTGATTTTTTAGCTTCCAGTTAATTTTTAATCTATGCTTCCAAGGCCCTTTGTTGAACCTAATTTTTATTACATTGTGTTCTGAAAGGAGTATATTTAATTTTTCTGCCTTTCTACACTTGTTTGTGAGGTTTTATGCCCTTTAGGGCAGTATCCTTGTTAAAGCACACAAATAGAAATGCTAGCCAGGATGATGGAGTAAAAAGGAGCAGTATAATTCAACTAAACCCCACAATTACTCCCCAAAGGTCTATAAAACAGAGTAGACCAAGTCTTGATGGGCAAGGTCTAACCAGGAGCATATTATATAAAGCATTCCATTATAGGGACTGAATGAGGGCTTGCCCATGGCTATGTAGCAGGGCAGGAAAGAGGACACAGATTTGGCATAGAGGAGCCTGACCTTTTGAAGGAAGCATGAATAGATGCCAAATGGCAATACTGTCACTCACACCCAAGAACTGGGTCACAGATCCAAATACATACCAAATGGCAGCCCTGTCACTCACACCCTAGAATTGAGTCACAGACACAGTGTACACTGAGGAAGAGACGTACCTAGGGAGTCTAGGGCAAGGAGCAGTAATGAAGCTTATGCGATGTACTAAGCAAAGAGCAAATGCAGAAGTGAGTAGTGGCTGTATGATTCTGACCCTGAGAGCAGAGTGTGGTCTCAAATCTAGCCTTCCACAGAACAATCAGGGCAGGAAGTCAGATCTAAGAGGAACCTGTAGTTCTGTGTCTCTGAACTTGCAGATCTTTCTAGTTGCCTGATAGCAGTTTAGTCTACTGGAACTACAATCAGGACTAAGTCCACAGTTATGTTGCTCATACTCAAAATGAGGTCAGGAACTTTCAGAGCTCAGACAAAAAGGGAGGTACTCAGGCTTTTACCTGGATTGCATTCCTCTGGGCATGCTGAAGTTTGCAGGTCCCTAGCTGGAGCTGTCCTTGAGATCCTCAACACTCAATACCACAATAAAATAGCAGCAAGATCCAAGAGGACACAAAACAGGACAAAGCATGGCCCAGATATTCCCTCCAGAAGTATTCAGAGCTGCTACCTAATATCACGTCTGAAGTCAAGAAGTAAGGCTTTAAGAATAAGCAAATAAAAAAATGTTCACCATAAAGATCTTTTATCATGAAAGGGAAACTCGAGACACAATCTTAGCAGAATAAAATGACTTCAAAACATTACAAACAAAGCCTCAAAAAAAAGCAGCTTGGTTAGAAGTTCAACTGAAATTGTTGGAAGAGATGAAGTAAGGGAATTGTTTTATTTAAAGAACTTAAATGATTTTATAAATGAAAGGGAGGGTTGGGGAAACAATTGGAAAAGAAATTAGAGTCCTGGGGAGAAAAATGGAAAAGAAACAAGAATCTGGAATTAGAAAAGGAATAAAAAGCTTACCACAAGAGATACAAAACACTATCACTGGCTATCAACATCTAGAAATCCTAGAAAATGACAAAGGACCAAAAAAAGTTAATAATTCCATGAGAAATAACATGTTAAAAGTGGCATGATGGAAAATAACAAAAAAGTATGAATTATCTCATATTACAATTATTGATCAAGAAGAGATAGCTTAAGGATCATTGAATGACTTGAGTGCCAAGAGCGCATCCTTGCCCTCAAAATAGCCTAAACATTATATTTCATGAAATCATAAAGAAAACTGCCTGGACTTCTTAGAATCAGAGGGCAAAGTAGAGTCAAAATCCACTGATCACATGAAAGAAACCCTGAAATTGAACTTTCTAAAAACATCAAGTCTAAATTTAGAGCTTCAAGATAGGAGATAAGTACTGCAAGCAGTCAAAAAGCGAGGTTTCAAGTACAAAGGAACCATAGTCAGGATCACACAATATTTAGCAGTCATGAATTCTAAGGAGTAATATTATAGAAAGCAAAAGATATAGGCTTACAACTAAGAATAATTTACTCAACAAAATTAAGTACAATTCTTCAGCTAGAGAAAAAATAGTTCTTTAATTAAATAGAAGACTTTCAGTCACAGCTGATGAAATAATAATAGCAGTTAGCATTTTTAAAATTAATTTATTTGTTTTCAGTTTTCTACTATCATTTTTATAAGTCTTAGATTTTCTCCCACTCCCTCCCCTTCCTGTCCCTGAGACAGTTCTACACTTGCATTCTTATTAACCACATTGTCACATTAGTCATGTTGCATAGAAGAATTAAAATGAATGAGAAAAACAAACCAAAACAAAACATAACAGAAGAGAATATATTCTACTTCATTCTGTGTTCCAATTCCATAGTTCTTCCTCTGGATCTGGATGGCACTTGGCCTCAAGAGTCCTTTGGGAATGTTTTAGGTCCTTGCATTGATGTGAATGGCTAGGTCTACCAGAAACAGTCCTCAACACTGTGGCTATTACTGTGTACAATGTTCTCCTGGTTCTGTTCATTTCACTCAGCATCAATTCATATAAGTTCTTCCAGGCCTCTCTGAAGTCTTCCTATTTATCAATTCTTATAGCACAATAGTATTCCATTACATTCATATACCACAACTTGTTCAGCCATTCCCCAATTGATGGGTGTCCCCTTGATTTCTAGTTCTTGTCCACCACAAAGAGAGCTGCTATAAATATTGTTGAACATGTGGGACCTTTTCCCATTTTCATGATCTCTTTGGGATACAGTCCTAGAAGCAATATTGCTGGGTCAAAGAATATGCACATTTTTGTAGCATGTGCAAAATTGGGCTTAGTTCCAAGTTGTTCTCCAGAATGGTTGGATCAGCTCACAGCTCCACCAACAATGAGTTATTTTTCCAACTCTCCCACTTCTCCAGCATTTGTCCTGTTTTGTCATGTTAGCCAATTTGATAGGTATAATGTGGTACCTCAGAGTTGTTTTGATTTGCATGTCTCTAATTAATTGTGATTTAGAGCATTTTTTCATATGATTATAGATAGCTTTAATTTCTTTCTCTGAAAACTACCTGTTCATATCCTTTGACAATTTATCAATTGGGGAATGACTTATATTCTTGTAAATTTGGCTCAGCTCTCTATATATTTTAGAAATGAAGCCTTTATCACAGATACTAGTTGCAAAATCTCTTTCCCAATTTTCTGCTTCCCTCCTAATCTTGGTGTCATTGGCTTTGTTTGTGCAAAAACTTTTCAATTTAATGTAATCAAAATTATCCATTTTTCACTTCATAATGCTCTCTATCTCTTGTTTGGTTAAAAATTTCTCCATTTTCCATAAATCTGACAAATACACTATTCCTTGCTTCTCTAATTTATTTGCAATTAGCAGTTATATAGTGCTTTAAGTTTTATGAAAATACTTTGTGTGGTGAATCAGTGGAATAAGTTAGGCACAGAAGACACAGTCTTCTGTAATGACCACTATAATCTAGTGTATGATAAACTAAGATCCAAGCTTTTGGAACAAAAACTCATCATTGACAAAAACTATTGGGAAAACTGGAAAACAGTATGGCAAAAACCAGGTATAAGCCAACACCTCACACCATATATCAAAATAAGGTCAAAATTGGTACATGATTTACACACAAAGGGTGATAACATAAGCAAATTAGGAGATAATGGATTAGCTTTTCTGTCAGATCTAAGGATAAGGGAAGAATTTAGGACCAAAGAAAATATAAAGAGCATTACAAAACATAAAATAGATCATTTTGATTATATAAAATTTAAAAGGTTTTGCATAAACAAAACCAATGCAATAAAAATTAAAAGGAAAGTAGAAAACCAGGGACAATTTTTTTATCCCAAGTATCTCCAATAAAGGCTCATTCCTTAAATATGAGAGAACAGAGTCAAATTTGTAAAAATACAAGTTATTCCCAATTAATAAATGGTCAAAAGATATGAGAAGACAGTTTTCAGGCAAAGAAACCAAAACAATCTTTAATCATATAAAATGCTCTAAATCACTTTTGATTAGAGAAATGCAAATTAAGGTAACTCTGAGGTACCACCTCATATCTATCAGATTGACTAATATGACAAAAAAGGAAAACAATAAATATTGGAGAGGATATGGGAAAACTGAAACACTAATGCGCTATTGGAGCAGTTGTGAACTGATCTAGCCATTCTGGAGAGTAATTTGGAACTATGCCCAAAAGGCTATAAAACTATAAAGCCCTTTAATCTAGCTATCCCACTGCTAGGTCTTTATCCCAAAGTCATATATAAAAATGAGAAAAGGGCCTATTTGTACAAAAAATATTTATAGCAGTTCTTTTGTGGTAAGTAAGAATTGGAAATTGAAGGGATGTCCATCAATGGAGGAATAATGAAACAAGCTATGGTATATGATTGTGATGGAATATTATTATAGTATAAGAAATGACAAGCATGATGATTTCAGAAAAATCTGGACTTACATGAACTGATGCAAGTGAAGTGAACAGAACCAGGACAACATTCTACACTACAACAGCAATACTGTATGATGATGAACTGTGAATGACTTAGCTATTCTCAGCAATACAACGGTCCAAGACAATCTAAAAATACTATCTGCCTCCAGAGAAAGAACTGATATTGTTTGAATACAAACTGAAGCATGCTATTTTTCACTTTCTTTTACTTATGAGTCTTCTCATGTAAAATGACTAAAATGGAAATGTTTTACATAGTTGCACATGTATAATCTATATCTGATTGTTAATCATCTTAGGGAGGGAAGAGGTGAAGAAGGAAGGGAAGGATAAAATTTGAAACTCAAAACTTTTTTTTAAAGTTTAAAAATTGTTTTAACACGTAATTGGGGAAAAATGAAATACATTTAATTTAAAAAGTGTCTTACGAATATCTCATTTTATCAAGATAGGTGCTATTATTATCCTCATTTTACAGATGAAGAAACTAAGAGCTTCAATGAATTGTTGTTGGTAAAGCATCAATGCAATATTCACAGCACCTACAATGGCCATGAATATCCCGGTGCAATTCTGAATCATGAAAGACAACAGACTCTCCACATGGAAGACAGAACCAAAACATTTATTCAGATACCAGAAAGCCAAATCCACCATAGTAACAAAAATCTACACACAATAACAATGCGGAGGACAACACCATCCCCATGCCTTCCCCCTGCTAGGCTTCCCACAAACCAGCTCCGTTCAACAAACCACAAACAACCTCTCCACTCATGCTAGTTGCTGCCTGCTGTCTCTTTTCCAGCTCTGACTGCTCTGACTCACTTCCTGCTCCACCCCTACCTGTTCCATCTGTTCACAAACTCCTCCCACCGCAGGCTCCATGTGACTCAAACTTCCATGTGACCCACGCAGGTCACATGGGCCTATTAATGAATGGAAAAGATCTTCCCATTTAAATTGCCATTACAGATGGTTACACAATTAGTAAATATCTGAGCCTGGATTTGAACTCAAATCTTTCTAACTGCAGGTACAGCTCTCTACTCTGCCACCTTGCTACCTCAGTGAACACAGCAGATTTGAGTAGAAACTTTCTTATACAAGACTCAAGCAAAATATAAAAATAAACATAAAAACCCAAAAAACACAAATATGAACAAGCAATAATAGGGACTGAAGAAAAACTGTCTATATTCTATAATTATGAAATGAAACAAGTGTCTCCTCAGAATCTATCAGGGGTCATAGAGAGAGTCTAATAAGACAGAGGGCCTGGAAGTGTCTTTGTCATGCCTTGATGATCATAAAAGAAGGTAAGAAAGAGAGGGAGAAAGGGAGAGGAAGAATGTGAGAAAGGTTCTCATATAACTGAGATGAGCAAATGGAAGACCATACAAACAAGGAGTAAGGGGTAGGGGGAGCAGGCAAGATGTGAATCTCCTCTTCATATGAACTAGTTGGTCAGAGGAGACAATAATAAACAGTTGGGAGCAGAAATACATTTTATTCAATAGTAAATAAAAGGGAAAAGGAAGAGGGGAGAAGGGAAAAGGTAGATTAAGAAAGACATTAGTACTAAGGGAAACTGACTAATTATGAAAAGGAAAGAAGTTACAAGAACCTGTAATTTGGTTATGGGTGAGTAGAGGAGAAGAGGGGCAAGAAAGCAGAAGCAGATTGTATCAAGCCTAGAGTGGTGATACTAAGCATATACCTCATCTACTACCCTCTTTATAAAGAGAGGCAGGGAAACAAAGAGAAAGAAAACACAAGAGAAAAGGACGGAGGGAAATACATAAATAATGATCGTAACAGTGAATGAGAATCTGTTGAACTCATCCATAGATAGCTAATGAGTTTGAAAGTAGATTGTAACACTATGTTTAGGAGAAGTTCACTTGAAATGTAAAAGACTCACAAGCAAATTTTATTATGCTTCAGCTGAAGTAAAAAAAAAAAAGCTGGAGTAGCAATCATGATCTCAGACAAAGTGACCATAAAATAAGACAACTTAAAAAGGTTGGGAATATTCATTATATTTGCTGAAAGTTACCAAAGATCATGGATTAATGTCTGTACTAAAATATATCTACCAAATGGGGCAACATCTAAATATTTAAAGGAAAAGTTGAAGGAGTTATAGGCAAAGGCACTAAAATTAAGTTGAGAGCCCTCAATGTATCTCTTCCAAATGTTGATAAATCTAATAAAAACTAAACAGAAAGTCCTAGAGAAAATTTATATCTTTAAATATTTTCATCAGTAAAAGAAAGAACAGATGAATGAATCTTAAGAATGCAACTTTAAAAACCCTTAGAAAATTAATAAATTAAAAACTCCAATTAAACACCAAAATAGAAATCCAGAACAATCAAAGAAGGTATATTTTAATGGAAAGAAAAGAAATCCATTGAATTAATAAATAATACTAGAAGCTTTTGGGGGGGAAATAAAATAACAAGATAAACAAATCCTAACAATATTTTTTAAAAGAGGAAAACAAAATTACTAATATCAAAAATGAAAAAAAGGAAATTCACAACAAATGAAGAAATAAAGGAAATTATTAGAAAATATTTTGCCCAGTTATGTGATAAAACTGATAAGTCAAGTGAAATGGATGAATTTTTTTTTTTTAAATACAAAGTGTTCAGGTTAAAAGAATCAGAAGCAGCAGACTTCCAAATCTCAGAAAAAAGAATTGGACAAGTCATAAATGAGCTCTCAAAAGAAAAGAACCCAGGACCAGTTTGACTTTAAAGTGAATTCTATTAAACATTTCAAAGACAATTCCAATTGTACATTAGCTGAAAAAAAGAGAGAGAAAATAGGAAAAGAAGAACCCCTGTCCAACTCCTACCTTGATACAAATATTTCCATGACTCTGAATTCAAGGTGTATTAAAGCAAAGAAAGAAAACTATAGGTTAATATCCTTAATGAATATCGATATAAAAATTATAAATAGAATATTAGAAATGACATTATAGTGATAGATCCCAAGGTTATACCCTAGCACCACATCGGATTTATACCAGAAGTTTAGGGTAGATTCAATATTAGGAAAACTACCGTATTTATTAATTATAACAAAATCACATATTCCCAGAAGCAGAAGAAATTTTGACAAAACCCACATTCTTATGTTTTTTTCAAAAAAAAAAAAAAAGAAATATAGAAGAAGAAAAAGGTATTTCTTTCACAGATGTGGATAAGGAAAAGTTCTTGCCCCAAAAAGCATTACAAATTATTAGATTATTATGAAAGATAAAATGGATAATTTTGCTTACATAAAATTGAAAATAAAGTGGGTTTCCATCAATAAGGAAAAGGATGAACAAAATTGCAGATAAGAGGAGGGTATAAATGGAGGAGTAAAAAGAAACAATGCAGCTGAACTCCCAACCCACAACTCCTCTAAACCTATAAAATTTACCAGACCAAATTATGATAGAAAAAAATACAGGTAAAAGTCACAGTGAGATATTTGTATGATCCAGGTAAGCACAGGGAGACAGAAAAATTTGCAGACGTTGAATTTAGGGTTGCAATAGGATCATGGTGTGAGGAGCACTTCAGTACCCAGGGAGAGGTTTTGTACCAGCACAAAAAGGGGTCTCAGACTGTCCTGGGGCATTCCCCAGATCCACATGAAGGTGATGCCCTGGGGATGGGTACAAACCGGCAGCTTTGTCAACTACTACACAGTTCTGAGTTGCAGATCCAGGGCAGAGTGAAAAGGGGAACTGAGCAGTATTCAGAGAAAGAAGGAAGTTCAGAAGTCAACAGCTGCAGCAGTAGTGGTGTTGCTCAGATCTCTGGTGCAAAGCAGAATCTCACTTCCAGCATCTAGCTCAGTCTACAGACAAATAACCAATGCAGGAAACCCAGACCAAGGAGAGCCTACACTTCTCCCTAACTTTGAGTCAACAAAACTTTCTAGTTGATTAGAGGTGACTGATTAGAAGACAAGGCTAGCAGCAGTCCACTCTTGTACACACCCAAATACAGATAAAGAATCTCCAGAGCTTTAATTAGATGAACAACAAGCAGACTTTGACTGGATAAGACCCTTTTGAAATCACTGAAAGCTTGCAAGGCCCTGGCTTGTCCCTGAGATCTTGGAGTAACATGACATGTAGTGTCCCAAGAAAGCAACAATTGATCCAATACAGACTTTCTCCCCAGAAGTGTGGTAGAGCCCCAGCCTTGGCATCAAATCCAAAGTCAGGAAACAAACTGGAAAAAAGGACAAACAAAAACCAAGAATCACCCTGTAATGGACAGGTACAGTCAAGACGCAAATACAGGAGAGAATGACTTCAACACAGCTATACACAATGCCCCAGTAAAAAAGCACAGCTTGGGCACAGAGTGAACTAGAATTCCTAGTGGAGATGAAGGAAGATTCTTTTTTCTTTTTTCAAGTTAAAATATTTTTATAAATGGAATAGGAGTGCTTTAAAAAAAGTTGGAAAAGAAATAGGAGTATGCAGGAAAGAATTGGAAGGGAATTACAGCCTAGCAAAAGTTCAAAAACCTTGTCCAAGAGTAAACTCCCTGAAAATTAGAATAAATCAAATAGAGGCCAATGATGTCATGAGGCAACCAGATATATAAAAGGCAGAAAAAATATATAAAAAATAATATAGACAATATATAATTAACATATATTAATTAATATTACTATAACAAAGTGCATAGCACATATGTTTATATACATACATATGTGTGTGTATATACATATATCTTATCCCATAGCAAAAATAACCAACCTGAAAAATAGATCAGGGAGAAGTGGAGAACTTGGAATTCAATATTCTAAAAGACAAAGAATACGACCTTTCTGCCAAGAATAACTTAACCAGTAAAACTGAGTATGATACTACAAAAGGAAAATAGAATAAAGAAATAGAAGATGTCCAAGTATTCTTGACAAAAAGACCAAAGTTGCAGAGAAATTTTGAAATTCAAACACAGGAGTGAAGAGAATGATAAAAAAGTAAACATGAATGAACAAAAGACTAAACAGAGATAAATTACTTTTATTTAAATAGGGGGAGATGATACATGTGTCTTCTATGACCCTTGTCATCGTCAGGGTTGATAGAGGGAGTGGTTCTGTTATGTTTTGATGATTTTAAGAAAAGAATGGAAAGAAAGGCAGGAAGAGGAATGCACTGAGGGAGAAGGCAAGAAGGGAAAAAATGTTAGGGGAAATTATCTTACATTATCAGAGTATACAAGTACACATCTATAAAACAAGGAGGAGGAGGTGGGCAGAAATGCTTGACACTTGAACCTCACTCTAATCTGAACTGGAAGGAAGAATATACACACAGAGCTGGGTACAAAACTCCATTTCACTCATCAGAAAAATACAAGGCAAAAGGGGGGAAAGAAAGGGGGAATTAGAGGGAGCATAGATTAAGAGAATGAGTAAATAATAAGAATAAGTCCTAAGCAAAACAGACTCTATAAATATACAAAAATACTTAAAACTTTTGAGATGGCAAAGAACAAGAATCTAAGAAAGAGCCTATGATATTATTGAATGAGTGTGAATGTGTGCGTGTGCATGTGTGTGTGTGTGTGTGTGATGGAATAATGGATGGAATACTGTTGTGCTTAACTTGTATCAGCATAATGATCAATCAGAATTCCAGAGGGCTTGTGATGAAACATACTACCCACTTCCTGATAGAGAAGTAAAAGACTCAATACAGAATAAGAAAAAATATATAGTTTTGGACATGGCTAACATAGAAATTTATTTTGATAGATTATATATATTTGTAATGGTTTTGCTTTTCTCATCTTCTCAACTGAGGAAAAGGGTGTATCGCCAAGGCAATATTTACAGCCCTAGTGGTGACTATGAATATGCCGGCAAAATTCTCAGTTGCAAAGTATAACAGACTCTCCATATAGAAGGCAGAAGAAAAACATTTATTTAGACACTAGAAAGCCAAATTCCAAAACCAGAAAGCTAAATCCATCATAGTAATTAAGAAGTCACTACACATTATCACTGCAGGGGGCAAAGCCATCTCCAAGCCTCCCACCCCCTGCTGGGCTGCCACAAACAAACAAACACTCATAGCCTAAGCTGTACCTGCTTGCCTGTGTCCTTCCCAGCTCTGACTAGACTGACTAACTTCCCCCCAGCTCTGCTCTACCCTTCCTGTTCCACCTGTTCAGCAAGCTCCTCCCACCATATGTGACTTAGGCTTCCATGTGGCTTAAGCAGGTCACATGGGCCTATTAATGAATGGGAAAGTTCTTCCCATTTAAATTACCATTACAAAGGTAATTGGGGTTGGGGTAGAAGAGAAGGTGAATATTACCTGATTAAAAGAAAAGTGGTTGATTTATGCTATTAAAGTCTTATTCTACTTAAATATTTGATTAAGAAACAAGCTGTCCTAGGAGTACTTTCTAAATGGGCCTCCAATGTGTTTGTGACTTCTGGATGGAACCACTATCTTTTCTACCTTCCTGAGACTTTAAGCTAACACAGCATGTTGCTCTCCTCATACCTCTGCTATAATTATGTCTACAAAAATCCTTCCACAAAAGCTCTGTCTTTACTAGCATTGAATTTCAAAAAGGAATATTAATTATCTCTTTGATATAAAAGAGAATGAGATGATAGCAATGAAAGGACAATAAAGTAAAGGTGGACATTACTCTGGGTAAAAGCAACCAGTGATAGTGCTGCTAACCACAGGAACAGAAATTGATTTATTTTACTTTTAACTTCTTCCCCTTGAAGGAGACAGGGATAAAACTTAGAGGAGTTGGGCAGTTAATGAGAGTTGTTTCCTTCTGTAGATCAGAGGCAGGGATTGTGTCCTAAGGGCACTTGGATGAAGGAACCAATCATAAAGATCATTGTCTGCATAGGTTTTTTTTAGTGTCCTGTTTCTGTTTGACCAGCTACTCACCAGTGGAAGCCTGTCTGAATCTCAGGGGAGAAGTATGGAGAAGTAAATATTTGGACATCTGGCACCTGCTCAACCCTTGCTTGCTCACATGGTCCCAAGATGGAGAAGCACAAACTCTGAACTTGATCTCATTCAAACTAATTCCTTCTACCTCTTCTCTCCTAGAAATTCTCACAAAATAGTCCCAGGAGTGCCAGTTTCAAAGCAGTCACCAACTGGTAGATTCTGAGATTATAGCTGCTTGAAGATCTTTCATCTTTATGGCAACACAACTTATAACTCTTATATGAACTGATACAGATTAAAGTGAGAAGAATTAGGAGAACAATTTTTACAATGATCACAATAATGTTAAGGAAAACAACTTTAAAAGATTTAAGATTTCTGATACAATGACCACTCATGATTTCAAAAGACCAGTGATGAAGCATATTTACTACCTCTTGACCAAGATGTAATGTAGAGTTGGTAAATGGGACAGACATGCTCAGAAGAAGGCTTTTTGGGAGGACAGGTGGTGGAACAAAAATGGTGAGTAATGATATTAATACAAAAAATTAGGAAAAGAATGGAAAAAGCATCAAGGATATACTTTAAAACATACAGAAGCAGGGGAAATTTCTTACTCTCATACTATAAGTTATATGCATAATTTTTAAAAAGCAAACTACACATAATAGAAGTTCAAACTTTCTGATACCATCCTTTTTTCTGTTCTTTATATATTGAAATATTTATGTTTGTTGATGGTAATTGAGTTCATGCTCAAAACAAGGAAAAATTTTAAACACAAATTAATAGCTTGTCTCTATATCACTAACCAGAAGCTATTAAATGAAAGTGTAACCAGGTTTAGTTTTTCTAACCAATCCATAGTGATTAGCGTCAGTGTGAATTGTAACACCTCTCAGGTGCTAAGAGCAAACACAGTCACCCATTCCCCTCAACATACTTGTTTCCTTATTAATTATCTTATGTTGGATTCAAAGGCAATCCTGGAATATGTTTTTATATTACCTTATAAACTTCTACAAATTCATAAGCAAGCAATTCCCAAGCTCCCACTCCATTTCATATAAACAAGAATAATTTCTTTTCCAATAAGCTTTCTCATCTCTCTCAGGATTACTGATATGTATTACTGGATATATAATTTATTGGATATTTATTTTATTACTATATGTATGATTTATATATCTGGATAAATGTATATGTATATGCATGTGTATATGCATGTGTGTGTGCATGTGTGTATGCATGTGTGTGGGGGAGAGAGAGAGTAGTGTTGGGGGAGAGAGAGAGAGAGAGAGAGAGAGAGAGAGAGAGAGAGAACCAGGTTTGAGAAAGGTCACAATCAGGGTCATGTGTAACCATAGGTTGCAGCTGTTAACTCTAAAACATAGATGCTAAACTCCAACAATTCAGTTCTTTTGTCGTGGCAGTTAAAGTCTTTATTTGGAACATCTTTTTTCTATAGAATGTCTTCTCCACAGAATAAATTAAAACCAGAGTTCTCTCAAAATGTCTCTCCAGATTCTCTTGAAGATGATGGTCAACTTTCTTATTCTCTCTCAAACTCACTCTGCAAGACAGTTAATGTGGGAGAGGATGGGAAGGAACAGGTGGAGTCAAGATGGTGGAGAAAAGTCAGAAACTTACCTGAGCTCTCCCAAATTCCCCCCAAAAAACTTTACATAATGCTTCAAAACAAATTCTGGAATGGCAGAACCCACAAAAGTGTGGGGTGAAACAATTTTCCAGCCCAAGATAACTCAGAAGGGTGTCAGGAAAGGTTTATCACACCAGGATAAGAGTGGAGTGCAGGCTGCACCAGCAAAAGAGGAATCCCAGAAAACCAGGAGCAGACCCTGAGGGCAACTAAATCATCAACAGCAGAGATGGCTACCAGAGCTCTTAGCCTACAGAGAGTAAGGGGGTTGGACAACTGGTCAAAAGAAGATTACAAGGATCTGTTCAATGGCACTGGGTGCAGGACTCTATTGTATTGTTCATACTCAGATCTGAGTCATAGTCTCAGGGTGAGGAGGAGCACTAGCACACCAGAGGGTTGTGGAGATCCTGATCACAGAAAGGAGTGCTTGTGGTTGCTCGTAGACCAAAGCACTGGTCAGGAGACACTTTTCCTTAGATATCCTATCTTGGAAGAACTGAAAGCTTCTAGACCTCCAGAACTAACTCTGAGAACAGCTGCACAAAAAACTGAAGCTTGGAATAGTGCCCTCTCCATCCAGGGGGCAGAACCCAACTTTAAAATAAAGTTAAAAGTCAATAAGACTAGAAAAATAAGCAAAGAACAATAACAACAAAATCAAAACACAAATCCAGAAGAAGACAACAAAACCAAAACATCCGAAACCTCAAAGAAAATATGAATTGGTCTCAGGCCATGGAAGAGCTGAAAATTTTTTTTTAATCAAATAAGAAAGGTAAAGGAAAAATTGTGAAAAGAAATGAGAGTAATGAAACAAAATCATGAACAAAAATGCTCAACAACTTGGTAAAGGAGGCATAAAAATTATGGTAGAAAATAATACATAAACAGAATAAGTCAAATGGAAAAAGATGTTTAAAAAATTGACCAAATGAAAGAACTCCTTAAAAAAATCGAATTGTCAAGGGCAACTAAATGGTACAGTGGATAGAACACCAAGTCTGGGATCAGGAGGGCCTGAGTTCAAATCTGGCCTCAGACACTTACTAGCTGTGTGGCCCTGAGAAAGTTAATTAACCCATCTTGCCTCAGTTTCCTCATCTGTAAAATGAACTGGACAAACCATTTCAGTTTCTTTATTCCCCCCCAAAACCCCCAAAATTGGATCATGTAGGCCACAACTGAACAACCGCAACTGTATTTTTATTTATTTTGTCAATTATTTCAGAAGTACTGTCGAACAACTCTCAATGTTTGACACTTCTGGCCTAGAGCACTGAGAAATTAAATAAGAGTCACACAAGTATGTATAAGAGGCAGGATTTGGACCTCAATTTTTCCTGACTTTAAGGTCAATTCTTTATTTATCATCTGATACTATTTCTCAGCAAATTCATGGTAACACATAAACAAGATTGTAAATAATGGACAAGCATAAAGGGGTTGCAATGTGTGTCCTTGGAAGGGGTACCAACATGGATAAGATCATAATATAAAAACAATTTGAATCAAATTTGTATGTTAAGATGGCACCAGTGATTCCTTTAGGCTATGTCTATACACATAAACTATTTTTTAACTTGGAAAGTTTTTATTTTTCAGTTAAAAATATTTTTTCAGAAAATCTTTTTTTGGTTAAAAAAAGTTGGCTGTTTCATTTTAGACAGAGTAAAGAAAACAATTTGTGTTTGCTCATCTTTTGATAGAATGTCTAAACCCTAGAGTGAGGTGGTGACAATAGTACCTAAATAAAATTTATACATTCATTTTCATTTGATCTAACGATGAGTACTTTAAATGATACCTAAGCTTGACATGTTGTTTATCACCACAACACAATGTATTCATTTACCAGATAATAGAGTGCCAAGATTTTGAAATAATACTTCTCTAGGAATGTCTCAGTACTTCTAATTGACTTATTGGAAATCTGATTATTTCTTTACCTTTTACATTTTTGTTCTGTAAATGCTAAGAACATAGTCTAAAAATTCACCTCACCATGATTTCAAAATAGTTTCTATTATGACAGTAATGGAGTCATGAAAGGAAAATTATAGATATGAAATATAAATCATGCCAAAACAGTTTGTTAACATAAGGATCTCTTAATAATGGAAAACATCAAATAGTCTGCTTAAAGTTATAGTAATCAGGAAGGATTAAGCCCAATCTTTAATTTAAGTTAAACATTGTGTGTGCTAGGTTCTTTGTGTATGTGTGTGTGTGTGTGTGTGTGTGTGTGTGTGTTTGTGAGAGAGTAATTCTAATCTTATTCTCTTTGCTTCCCTTTGAAAATTATAGGAAATTGCTATTTCTCAGAAGCTCTAACATTGCCAGTAGGAGGATATCTTTGTAGTATTACGCTTCTAAAGACTCCAATTCAGAAAACGAGTGTTTGGTACAAATATCAATAATGAGGTACATTCTGAACATAGACTCCATTAACCTTTAAGAAATACAGATATGTTTTATATAGGGAAAAATACTAAAAGAAATTTCACTCTGAAGGATATAGGAGACTTTTTTAGTTTGTAAATTATATGCATCTTGTTGATCTATCTCAATGTTAAAATTATTTTTCTAATTAATGAGTATTATTTATTGAGTACCTATTATATGTAAAGTATTAGAGAGGATATGGAATTTCTGCCTCCAAGAAGCTTAGATTCCTTTTGGAGAGAAATTGATGTTCTTGGAGCAATTTTGAAAAATGTAAGATAAGAAATTTAGGGGATTTCTGAGTCACATGACCATTGAGATGAAAGACTTTCTCCAATCCTCAAACTTCTTAATACTTGCCAAAATTTGATACAAGAAATAAAACAACTTCAGCACTTTTCATGGTCCAAGATATCAAGACCCTTAATGAAGCAGTAGTATAAGGAACCAAGTATGGATGAAGGCTAATCCCTAATCCCTAAAATGCTTACTAAACACCCTCTGCACCATCAGCCATCATACTATGGCAGAGATCCACAAGCTGCTCTACAGGCTTGTAAGAGAACTCACCCTCATTGTTTCCTGCACTTTGGAAAACAAAAGACAAAAGCTTGTTCTGGCTGAGACTGCAGCTTGTCAGTACTCTGAGAGCACTGAGAACTGTCAGAGAACTGAGGAACACAGGTAACTGGAGGAAGACAACAGAACATATGTGGATCTAGTAGACCAGAAGTAAAGGTGACTGGCGTCCAACTGGGACCAAATCCATCTTCGCAGAAATACTCTTGGCCTGGTGAAAAGTGAATTTCCCAGTGTAGGAGGAGGATGAGACAACTTTGAAGCTTCACTCCCAGGAAAATTACCATCAAAGAGTTAGAAAGTAAGCAAAAGAGAAATATAAGAAAAAAAGACTAAAATTACCAAAGATCTCAAGAAATAGAAAACTCAAAATACTTGAGCATAAGCAGATAAAACTTATGTTCAGAATATGAATATAATCTCAGATATATTATAAACAGAAGGAATAATCTACCTCTAAGTCATCTAAACAAGTCCAGATACATATTAATAAATATTACAAGACAAAGGAAAACTAATCAATAGCTTATGTAGCAGAGGATTCCCAGCATAACATGGAACCACAACAAGATGTTCCTGGTAGTTTAATAGACAACTAAGAATTATGAAATCAGAATTTATGAACTGTGTAACAGAATAGAAACACCTTAATCCAAGATGGCAAATTTCACCAAGGATACAAAAAAGAGGATAGTAGATTGGGAATGCAAATACATAGAAGTGAAGGAAAATCTGGGAAAAGAAAAGCAAAAAGCAATAATATTAAAAGAAAACATGTTGTTCATACAAACAAAACATATTGATCTTGAAGACAGGATACGTAGAGACAACTTACGGATAAAAGATCTCCTAGAAGAACATGACAAGTCAAAAAATCTGAACACCATTTCAAACAAACACATACTCACTCATGTGCACGCGCACACACACACACACATATGAAAACTGCCTAGAACTTCTGAACACAGAAAGCAAAATACTCATCAGAATCATTCATAGATTGACTCCAAAGCAAAGCAAAAACAAAACAATCCCATTCCCCCAGCCCCCTATAAAAGCCTATGCTGAAAAATCCAAGACACATAGTGAAGCTGCACATGTAATCCAAGGTGATATACCCTGAAAACGTGGTCTAATCATTAAAGAAAAGAGATTAATATTTCCCCCCAAAAAAGAGGCATTTGAAGTATTTTACAGAGAAAACCAGACCTGAATAAATTATTTGCTTCGCAAATATCCCAGATGACAGAAATTCAAGAAAGGTGTGGGAGAAGTGGACAAAATTGCACCGCCCACCATGAGCCCCAGAGACTGACCACCAAATTTCCTGAGATTGGCAGCTTCCAGTGAGTAACTAAACCCTCACTGCCCTTGCCTTAATATCCATTATCAGAACCTTCTGGAAGTGTACCATGAATTTCCGTGACATGTTTGTGTAATGCAGCCCCCCTTCCCCAGCCCCACCCTAAACACACTTAGAAACAGTTGTGTTTCAAGGCCTACTGACTCCATCTTGCTGTGTATCCATCATTTTGCTGTAAATACCCCTAGTGAAAACTGAACACCAGTTGCAGGAGTTAGTGTCCTTCAGTGTTTCGTTCTGGCCTCTTAGAGATACTAAAATACTTTGCTGCTGAAGGTAGAGGATTCCAGAATCCTGAGAAAGTTCTCCTCCCTGTCTGGACCAACAGACAGATTTCTTTGATTTTGTGAGACAACTACATTCAGAGGATAACTCTCTTATCTATCTCTTGTAGCTAAGAATATATATTTTTCTCCAAGTATATTATTCTTTTTGTAGAACCATCTTTCTTTGGTTCATACAATATTACATTGAATAATGTTTAGCTTATCAATACTGCCTTAAAATTTTGTATACTGTACAAAAAACTCACGTCAGTCTCAGGGTAGATGGTCTCCCCTCTTGCAAGCTACCCTGGAATAAATGGCTCCTTGTTTCATTTTTAATTGACTCCTTACTCCTGTTACCTGACCTCCACCTCAAAAACCCAGAGTGGTAAGTGAGGACTCTCTTGGGTCCCAAAAAACTTTCACCTCAAAGGCAAGCACATCTAGCAATCAAGGAAGGTACAGGTAACAAAAAAAGAGATTACCTCAGGGGAAGAAAAAAATTAAAAAGAGAAAAACATCTATGGTAGTAAAAACAAGACAATAACACAACAAAAGAACATTAAGAAATTTCTTCTCTAAAAGTACAGAGGAGACAAGGTTGAAAATGGAAGTTAAATAGAGCAGATGGAAGAGAAATAGGCCAAAAACGTCATAGACAAGATCTCATAATATCAGATATACAAGTGAATCCATATTTTTGTGATACTAAACTGAGGAATGAGAGGACATATCAAAGGAGTTGGGGGAGGGAAGGGAGAAGATAGAGGTAGAATATGTGATGTATGCTAATCAAATCAATGATTAATAATGAAGAGAAAATGAGTTGTGTAACCTCTCAGGAGGTAGAGGGGCTGCAGGAGAAGGCATGAGGAGGCAAAGAAAGAAATTGTAACAAGGAGAAAGAAAAGGGGAAGTCTGATTTCAGAAGTGGGAAAGGGTCCCACTGAAGAATACTCAAGACATTTAGTAATGGGAGATGATGGCCGTATGAGGGACAACATTTAGAGAGACATCCTGCCTCAGGAGCAAGGGAATCTGAGCTTCTGGGGGCAAATGGTACCCAGAAGAGTGGAAGGGCATGAATGCAAAGAGGAGATTCATGGCAAATGGGAGGAAAGAGACCACAGATGGGACAAAGAATAGTAAAGAATTACACATAATAGGCACAGGAAAATTACCTGGGGCAATATCTCTGTCCTCACTATCACTTGCAGAAATTGATATTTTTAAAAGTGGTTGTAACAACAGAAAAAGTGAGGGGTTAGAGAAAGATTTTTGAGGCAATAGATAGAAACTATTTAAAAGAAGGAACTCAAAATAGGTACCTCAGAAGTTTTAATTCCATGAGACATATAGAGAAATAAAGAAGAAATAAGTACAAAAGTTGTGAATCAAAGAATAAAAGTCTAGAATAGTTTTTAAAAAGTGAGGAGAAATAATAAGGAAAAGAAGGGGAATTTTTTTTTAAGAAAAAGAAAAGAAAAAACAAGTTTAAAAACAAAACAACTTGAATGAAAGGAGAAGGGAAATGAAAGGTTGGAATAAAATTTACTGTATTATCAAGTGAATAAAAAAACAGGAATGCAATTACTCTATCAGATTATGCAAAAACATTCAAAACACAAAAAGAGAGAAGAAAATAACATCGTGTTGAAAGGAAACACAGACAATAAAACAATATTAATATTAAATATGTATTAAGTGCCTCAGCATCTAAACTCATAAAGGAAAATTTATCTAAATTTAAAAAGACAGCGATACAAAAGTGCCAGTAGGATTTTATTTTTCTCTGTGCATTTTGGATAAATCTAATAGAAGGATAAACAAAGGGGAAAATGCAGAATTGAATAGCTTGCTGGTGAATATATGTATATTACATATATATGTATTCATATACATATGTACATCTATCTATACACACATGTATGAAAGGATGGAATAAGTAACTAATAGTTACAGAAACGACAATTAAAATATCCCTGAACTTTGGCCTCACACTCTGCAAATTGGCAAAGATGACAAAAAACCTGAATAGCTAATATTGGAGAGGCTGTGGAAAGATAGATACACTTGTACATTGTTCGTGGAAACATGAATTAGTACAATCGTTTAAAACAGACTTGCACAACTTGGCAGTAGGTAAGGGCCAAAATTAAAACAGGCTAAACTTCTGGCCACAAATAGGTTGTTAGAGACAGACTGATGATGGTTGGTTGCCATGAATCACATGACAAACAGGATAGCGAGCGCTGTTGCAGCCCACCCACCAAGTTACATGATGGGCACAATAGTGAATGGTGGTAGGTGTGTTAAGCAGCACACAGACAAAGCAGTCATTACATCTTTACTTTCTTTTACAGCCTCTACATAGTTTTAGGCCCAAAATCCTTTAGTTGGCCACAGGCCATATGTTGAACAGGTCTGATTTAAACAATTTGGAATTTTGAAATAAAATCATGAAAACATCCATAGCTTTTGACCCAAAGATTCCACTATTAGACTTATACCCCAAGGAGGTCATTTTAAAAAAGAAAGTCCCCCTATACACCAAAAGACCTATAGAAGCGCTTTTTGTCATAACAGATAATTAGAAGCAAAGTAGAGAGCCATTGATTAGGAAATGACTAAACAATTGTGTCACGTTAATTTAATGAAATATTATTATGCTATAAGAAATGATGAATGTGATGAATAGAGAGAAATGAGGAAACATTTACATTAAATGATGCAAAATGAAGTGAACAAAGTCGAGAAAATAATATACAAAATGATGAAAACAATACAAACAAAATGAAACATACACTCCCCAAATCAAAAATGAATGTGGACAAATTATGAAGAATGGCATGACTCTAATGAAGAGAAAGAAGTTACTCTACCTCTTTGCCCCACAGTAAGTTCATAAGAATTGTACATTGCTTATATTTTCCAAATTTCACAATGTATTAATCATTTTTATGGATTTTCCCCTCTTTTTTGCCTTTAAAAATATTATTTGTTTTATAGGTGGCCCTCTGGGAGGAGAAGGAGAAAGGGTTAACTGAGGAAAGTCTTAATGATGTTAAAAATATAAAAAACATCAATAAAATTTATTTGAAAAAGAAAAATATGAGATAAAAATAGTTTGGAGAAGTAGACACACTCATGTTATTTCAATAGTATAGAGAATAGTCTTGTAAGGAAATTCCCTCTACCAAAGCATACTGCAAATAAACTTCTGCAGATTAGTCTTAGCAACTGGCTTGGGGCATAGCATGTCATGTTGTTAGCATAGTATGTCATAAGGTAAATGTTAGAGACAGGTATCCAGGGCATATAGGTGACATATTAGATAGAGTACTAGGCCTGGCGTCAGAAAGACCTGAGCTTAAGTCAAGCTTCAGATACTTACTGGCTATGTGATCCTGGGAAAGTCACAACCCTGTTTGCCTCAGTTTCTTCATCCATAAAATGAACTGGAGAAGGAAATGCCAAGAAAACCCCAAATGGGGTCACAAAGAGTCCAACACGACTGAAATGACTGAACAATAACAAATTTCTGACTTAGAGGTCAGTTTTCTATCCACTACATTTAATTGTCAAAGTAAAATATTAACTGCAAGAATCTGAGGTAGGACAATAAGTGCTACTGTAATACTTCAGAGGAGATGGAGGTCAATTAAGTGTGGAACAGTCAAGTATGATCACATGGAGTAGATTAAACTCAAGTTCAATGGAGCTTAACCTTTGATGATGATAAGGTTCAGAGGAGACACATGCATCGTCTTCCATCTTAGAATATAAATTTATCCTTGTTTAGTCTCTTATGATTACTCATTCATGTATACCTTTTGGCGTTTCTCTAACCTCCTCTATTTGAACTTCAAAATTTCTATGTAAAGTGAAAGCTCCCAGGAACATTACAACCAAAACCCAGAGTTGTCAGTGTAAAGAAAAAAATATCGCACACAGCTGGAAGTGAACAATTCAAGTACTGAGGAGCCATGATCAGAAGCATAATACAAGTTAGCAACTACCAATGTGAGGGAAAGAAGTTGGAATATGATTTTCCAGTAGGCAAAAGATGTAGGTTTATAGCCAATAAACCTGCCCAGCAAAAAAGGAATATAGTTGCATAGGTGGGAAAAGGATCTTAAATGAAATAGAGCAGGAATTAAAAAAACAAAGCCCAAGGACCAAATCTGGGCCACTATCTGTTTTTCTAGGGCCTATGAGCTAAGAATGTTTTTTGCATTTTTAAATACAAAAAAAATGCATCCTACATAGAAATTTTAAAGTTCAGACACAAAAGGTAAGAGAAACACATAAAGGTAAACATGAATGAGCATCGTAGGAGACTAAACAAGGATGTTGCTTATGTGGTTTAGTCATTTCAGCTGTGTCTGACTCTTCATGACCCCATTTGGGGTTTTCTTGGCAAAGATACTAAAGTAGTCTGCCATTTCCTTGTCCAACTTATTTTATAGATGAGGAAACTGAGGCAAAGAGGAGTTAAGTGATTTGTCCATGGTCATACAGCTAAGAAGTGCCTGAGGTCAGATTTGAACTTAGGAAGATGAGTTTTAACTCCAGGACTGTCACTCCAACCACTGTGCCATGTACAAGCCTCATAAGTAAGGTTAAACTACCTATATTCTAAAATGGGAAAATGATACATGTGTCTCCTCTAAACCCTATCATCATCAGGGATCACAGAGGGAGTCTAATTACACAAGACCTAGGAGTGATTCTATTGTATCTTGATTATATTAAGAGACAAACAGAAAAGGAGGGAAACAGAAAGGAGGGAAGGGAGAGCAAGGGAAAATCATTTCACATAATCAGCATTTAGAAGTGTCAGTATCTATACAAAGAAGAAGTAGGGGGTAGGAGGAACTTGAACCTCACTGTCATCTGAACTGATCAAAGTAAGGAAGAATGCACTTACACACCCACATATAAACACATGCACACACACACACACATACCCCACAGAAAGGTATAGAAATATATTTCGTTCAATGAAGAAGGGAAAAAGGAGAATTAATAATTAGAGGGAGGATAGATTAAAGAAGGGATTGGTTCTAAGCAAAACAAACTCTCAAGATGTAGGAAAATATGTATAACTATTTTTGGGGTGGTAAAGAAAAGAAATCAAAGAAGGTGCTGTACATAGGAAAATAGCCATATATAAATGTGATGAGGTACTATGGTGCTGTAAGAAATGATGAAGGTGATGGTTTCAGAGAAACCTGGGAAGATAAATAAAAACTGATATAGAGTAAAGTAAACAAAATATACAAGGACAACAAAATGGTAAAGGCAAACAACCAGGATTTCAGAGGAATAATAATGAAACATACCAACCACCTTCTGACAGAAAATTAAAGGACTCAGTGCAAAATGAAACACATCTTTTTCTGAACATGGCAAACAAAAGCATTTGTTTAGCTTAACTAAACAGGTTTGTAACAGGTTTCATTTTACTTTTGCTGTTTGGAGAAAAAAAGTGTGTGTGTGTGTGTGTGTGTGTGTGTGTGTGTGTGTGTGTGTGTGTGTGTGTGTGTACGTACACACATGCTGAGGTTTAAACTCTGCCCACCCAGGGATGCCAGAATCTGTTGGGGTTTACTGAGAAGTTGTGGTGGAACCATCTCAAGGAATTCAGAATCAGACCATCTCTAATCTAAGTATAGGTGTTTACGAGATTGATGCCTCTCATGAAGCAGGCTAAGTTCCAAGAGGAGCCAGCAACTTCAGAGAAAGCAAAATGGATTTTGATAGGGTAGAGATGCAATTTTATAACAGAAATTGTGAGTATTAAAAAGGCAGGAGGGGTTTGTTGAGGGATTAGGTGATAGGGGAGAGGTCCCTTCTTTGATTCGATGGTTAAACATTCTGGTCATGCTGCCCTCCAGTTGGCTGGCTATTGTGGTCCTGTCTAGTCAAGATGGATAGCTAGGTATTGTAGTCCTATCTTGAGCTAAATGTATGATGTGATTGTGGTTGAATACAAGAACACACCTGTTCAAATATGTGAATTCGATTTGAGGGCAGTAGTTAGCTAGGGGCAGTGGCTATATTGAGTCTAGGGGCATGAGGTATGGCTAAAGACAGATTGAGTGGTTAAAATCAGAACAGGCCTTCTGTTCCCTGGAGCCCATAAGGAAGTTAGAATACTGGGGCTAGGGGTAGTTTTATTAGGATTCCATCATATATACATATATATGTGTATATATACATACACATATATATGTATACATATGTATATATATACATATATATACATACATATATGTGTGTGTGTGCGTGTGTATAATTTTCTTAAAGGAACTGCACTGAGTTAGTATGAATATCTTGTTCCAGGAATAGCAAGGAGACCAGAATACAATGCGATGTTAGAGTACATGGATCTGAAAGTAAATGGAAGATAACAAGGTGTAAGAAGACTGGAGAGGTAGCAAGGGGCCAGTTACGAAGTACTTTGAATGTCAAGCAGAAGACTTTATTTGATCATGGAGGCAATTAGGAGTCAAAGCAGTTTATTGAACAGAAAAATTATATGTTCAGTCTGAGGCTTGGGAAAATCAATTTGATGATTGAGTGGAAGATGACCCAGAGTGAGGAGAGCCTTGAGGCAGGGAGACTCACCAATAGGCTAGTTTAATAGTCCAAGTGTGAGGTGATGAGGGCCTGTATCAGTGAGAAAATGTGAAACAAGAGATGTGAAAGTAGATTCAAAAGAACTTGTCAACAGATTGGATGTAGGAATGAGAATGAGGAATACAGGCTGACACCTAGGTTGTGAGCTTGGATGACTAGGAAGATGGTGCTGCCATCAACTGCCACAGGAAAGTTAGGAAGAGGGTGAGACTTGAAGAGGAAAGGCAATTTTTGTTTTAGAGTTGCCCAATTTGAAATATCTCTGTGATATCCTGTTAATATATCCAATAGACAGGTGGAGATGCAAGAAGAGAAGTCAGGATAGAGGTTAGGGCTGGACAAGATGATCTGAGAATCATCTGCATAGAGATAATAATTGAATCCAGGGTATCTGACGAGGTCATCAAACTATTGGGAGAAAAGTGACCATGAAAGAACCTTGAAAAAGACATTAGATAAGGTAATTAAGTGACCATTGCTAACTTTGGAGAGAGTAGTTTCAATTGAATAATGAAACTGAAGACAGATTACGGAGTTAAGAAGGAAACTAAATAGAAGCACCAATTATAGACGGTTGAGGTTGTTTAACAACAAAAGGCAGGAGAGTTAAAGATATATATACTCAAAGTTGGATTTCCCTTTCATAAAAGATAGGAGCTTCACTTTGGATTGCCCTGCTCTCTTTCCACAACTCCTCTTGTTTGGAGACATTGGTTTTGTGTTCTTTTGTTTTTTCTTTTCCTCCTCCCTTTTCTCTGTAGCACTTTTAGGAACCTTTAGAGTTAGACAACACAATCCAAGAGTCTTTACATCATGTTAGGCATGGTTTGATTGTGATTATTTTAAATACATGTTATTTGTTTTTTATTTGGGAGGGTTAGAGTCGTGTTTCTTCAACTGTGTGCTTCAGTCTCACAGCAAACCCACAGGGAGATATTTCAAATTTTTGTTTACTTGACATCTGTCATTCTTTCAGCTGCTATGAGAACTGAGGGGGCTCACAGTTTTGCCATTAGATCTCAATATACTCTGCTAGAGGAAGTTCCAAAATGATAGGTTTTTGTTTGCTTATTCTTTATTTTGTGACTTCATATTCTTTGCCAAGTTAGGTTTTTGGTGGTTGTTGGAACGAAGGCAAGCACCATGCATAAATCAATGTGAATTAGGAAATGAGCGTGGCAGTGTACAATCTAATTTCAAGGCTTGAGAAGTTATGCAGTGCCCAAGTAGTACACACATTCCATAAGGAAGTAATTATGTCACAATAAAACAAATATATTTTTCTTTCAATTTCTATGTATTTTTAATCGTCTATCATGCTGTTAGAACGTAAATGCTTATTAAGCTGTTTAGATCTAACTATTTAATAAGTGGAATTGTTAGTTATTTCTTGGCCACTATAAAAGGACTGAGGCACTAAGGACACTGCCACTCAAGAAAGTTTAGGAGTTAGAGTTCTCTATCTCTTGATTTCAAGAAGCAGTATGGTGTAGTGAAGAAAGATGCTAGTTTTGGCTTGAGGAAGACTTGAATTTGAATTCTGCCTCTACCACTTATTGGCCTGACAAACTACTTAGCTTCTCTAACTCTCAGTTTTCTCCTCTGTAAAATGGAGTTAATTATCACCTGTCCAAAGGTTGTTGGGAAGATCAAATAAGACCATTTCAAATAAACTGGTATATAAATATTGTTGTACAAGGTAGGAAGGTATAATTACATATATATACATATATATGTATACATATACATACACACAGTTGATTTAGTTACAGGATTTAGGCATAGATGATAAGCTTTTAAATATGGTCAGAAGGTATTAAACTACTTGGAAATTTGGGACCACATCCAAGATTCTTTTCCGAAGTGTTATTTCCTATCTCTGATGCAATTTAGACAGGCCTTTTCAAAAATCGGGCATGTCTTTGCAAGACTTTAAATAACTAAGGCCTGGAGAGAATTTATAAGTCTAGGCAGTTGTGAAGGAGACTCCAGCACCTATTCAAGAGGGCAGCAGCAAGGGTGTGTGTGTGTGTGTGTGTGTGTGTGTGTGTGTGTGTGTGTGTGTGTGTGTGTGTGTTTGCATGTGTGTGTGTACGTGCGTGCGTGCGTTGGGTGTGGGGTGGGGCATCTGTGTGTTTATAGGAAAATATTTTTCTTCTCTCCCTTATCATCCACGTCACTTTAAAGCAGATCAGCTTAGCCAGTAAGAGATATCCCTCTCAAAAGTTCTAGCATTTGTCATTTGGGAAATGTTTGAGGCATAGGTGCATCCAGCAAGTAGGTGAGACATACTTTCCAGAGAATACAGATACAGGTTGCTAATCACTTCAAGGTGGAAGCAGCTTCTAAGAGCATGGTTCCTGGCAACAAAGAAGACAACTAGCTCTGGAGTTGAGACAGAGTTAGCCCTAGCAAACAAGAGTTTAGCTGCAGAAATAACTACTTAAAGAAAGGACTTCTAGGCCTTGGGATTTAAGAGTTGTGAGCTGCCTTGACATATGTTTTCCACACATGTGCCACACTTCCATAGGACTCTAAGGTTAAGCCCCCTACTCCTCTAGAAACTGTGTATTTACAGGAGATGCTGCCTCACAGTTATGTGGGGAATGTTTTATAGCTACTGTTTTTGCAGTGCCATCTATAGTAAGCCAGACCTGATTAAAGACAGTTCTGACTCAAGATTGGAATGAAATGAGACTAATAGAACATTAGGGACAGACAGGTGGCCCAATGCATAGATTGCTGGGCATCTTCCTGAGTTCAAATCTGGCTTTGGACACTTACTAGCTGTGTGACTCTGGGCAAGTCACTTTACCCTGTTTGCCTCAGTTTCTCATCTATAAAATGAGCTGGAGAAGGACATGGCAAACTATTCAGTATCTTTACCAAGAAAAACTCCAAATATTGGGTCATGAAAAGTTGGACATGATTGAAAGGACTGAACAACAAAATGTTAGACCATTAACACAGAAGCCTTCTTACCCATAGTAGAGGAAGTATATTCATAGCAGGAAGAGGGCATTTAGCAAGGATACAGCATTGATTCATTTGGGTGAAACTTCGCTGCTTCTGTGTTTCTCATAATGGTTCTCTGCTCAGAAGCTAGAGGGAGGAACTGCTGATTTCCTGTACATCTTGGTATTTTTATCCCTGAGACATTAAGAAGTTGCCTCAGTTATCTGGACCTTAGTCCTCCTGTGCTGATTGTCAATAACTTTTATGGAAAAATGAGCCAACATTGCCCTTAGCAATGCAAGAAGCTGGGTGTGACAGCATAGAAGGAAGAAGAAATAAACTAAAACAGAAAAACAGCAAAAGAAAACAAAACACAAAAACAATGAGTTATGTGAAGGCTGCATGAAGGAGTGAACAAATATAAAAAAGAATGAAGACCAGAAATTTCCCAAGTTTCATCTCGCCTTTTTGGAAGGACCAAGTTTTGGATCTAAATGGTCTGGCCCATGTGATGAGGACATCATATCTTCATGTGAGTGGATCATGGATAAGGCACTGAGAAGAAATACAAATACTCAAAGGATAAAAAGTCATAAAGTTTATTTGATATGCAAATGTTCCATCTGTCAATTCCATGGGCAAGTTTGGGTAGAGAGTGGGTGTTCGTCCTTCATTGCTGAAGAAGACCATGCCATCAGAGAAATAATGACATGACTAGCACTTGACTTTGTTTTGAGTGAGCCTCACTTCTTCTCCAGAGCCATCTGAATCCAGTGAGCAGCTATTCATCAGGATGACTGGAGATGACCCAGGATGAGGCAATTGGGGTTAAGTGACTTGCCCAAGTTCACACAGCTAGTGAGTGTCAAGTGTCTGAGGTGAGATTTGAACTCAGGTGCTTCTGACTCCTGCACTGGTCCTTTATCCACTGCACCACCTAGCTGCCCCAAAACTTGGATCACTGAGTTTATAAAACAGTTGATTACTATGATCATTTACTTGAAAGGACAATGCTTCAACCTGTCTGGGAAATTAGAACTTTTCTGGAACTAGAGATATGGACAAACATACAAAATGTACCCCAATTGATTTGCCAAGGACATAAGTGTATTTCTTTATTAATTTTAAAGGAAAGGATAGATTATGCTCTTGCTCAAGAACTGTGAAATATAATTCCCCTACTCTCTCTTTAGGACATCTAGGGAAGAATAGGTAAGGGGACCCTGAATAGTGGACCCCAACACAAGCTCTTTGAGAACCCTACTTTACCTTGGCAGAAATGGTAACTATTCCTAATTATAGCCTATGAACTGACCTCAAAAAGTCTCTGGCATCTTCCTTTTGTGTGTGTGTGTGTGTGTGTGTGTGTGTGTGTGTGTATGTGTGTGTGTATGTGTGTGTGTTTCTCTTTTTCTAAGCATTGTTAAACAATCTTGAGCTAAGTTGGATAATCCTAGACTTGGCTGGAATGGGAAATGTGACCTTATTTCCTGTTTCTCCTGTATATAGTTTATTTCACATTTATATATTCATACATATATTTCATATATATTTATGTATATTCATATATTTTTCATAAATATATTTGTTTGCATTTTGTTTCCCCATTAGATTGTAAGCTCCTTTGAGGGCAGGGACTATCTTCACCTCATTTGGTATCCCCAATACTTAGCACAGTACCTGGTACATTTGTTGTTTAGCCCTTTAGATACACAGAATGTGGAATTTAGGAAAAGAATCCAGATAATAATCAGTTTAGCAAACTTCATTTAATCCATGAATGCAGGGTCAATAAATCTTTCTTTATCATTCCAAGCTGTGTATTAGGTGGTGGGTGCAATTATTACCTTCACTCCCAAACTCAGTATTATACAATTTTAACAAGGAGACAACATTTTATAAAATTCTCATATATAACTGTTTGTCTTAATGCTTGCAAAGGCCTTTCTCAACCCAAACACAAAGGAAGGAAAAGGTGAAAAAATTGCTTTCTCCCTATAAACCTCATAGAATATGTGGAGTTCTTCCCACAGGAAAGAGATTCTTAGAATCAAATGGAAATTAGCAGCCTCTCTCCAAAACTCCCCCATATATGTTTAAGCTAAAACTCAAAAAACTTGGTCTTGTGGATTGTATAACAATCTGGGGCCCAGAGGAGGCTAAGGCATTTCTTTTGCCCTCCTCACTAAGGGACTTCTTTGCTCTTGGCTCAGTTGGATATAAACTGTTCCAATTAATTTTTTCTATTGTATTATTCCTGTGGGTTATTTTCTTCATTATTTCATCTCATTTTTTTATTAACATTTTTAATTCTCACAATTTTGTCATATGATTTTTAAAAAGCTTTTAAAAAAGCTTTTCTCTTATTTGGACTTAGTCTCTTATATGTTGTGTGTGTGTGTGTGTGTGTGTGTGTGTGTGTGTATACATGCACGCATAGGTTTTTATTAGCAAAGCACACAGCCGGTTCTCTCCTATTCCTCCACTCGTCATCCTAACTTTTCAAACCAATAACTGTCCTCTGTTCCTCTATGTATGTCGCCTTCTTCTATTGGAATGTGTCTTTACATTTATATTTCTATCCCCAACACTCAACATAGTTATTTGGCACGTAATAAGTGTTTAATTATTTATTTATTCATGCATTCATTCAAATCACTAAATGGGGGTCAAATATGATAATATTTTTAAAGTACTTAGCATAGTGCCTGTTACGTGCCAGGCACCTAATTCCCTTACCTTTCCCCTTCCTTCATTTGTTCCCAAACTGTAGCAGTCCATGATACATATGTCAACACAAAGGAATTACGAAACGAAAAGATTTCTTCTCCTAAGACTGCCCCTCCTGCATCTCCTTAACCCCACCATGCAGTCATCTAACTTAGTAGTTTATCAATCTCTTCTCTAACTTTCTAGAACTCAGCACATTCCTACACATTTAACTGCAAATTCATGAGTGTTTGGTACAACTTAGAGTGTAATAATAGAGTGTTAGATTTGGAGCCAGAGGACCTGTATTTGAATCTCAGATCAACATTTCTTCCTTTCTCCTCATTTGAGTTTTCTTATCTTTAAAATGTGAAGTACACTATATGACGTCTTCAAAAGTCTATTCCTATTTAAAAATGTGATTCTATTATCCTATATCCAAACACTGATCATCCTCTATCTTCCTGGTGTGAGTGTACATCCTTCATTGCTGAAGAAGACCATGCCATCAGAGAAATGACATGACTTGCACATGACTTTGTTTTGAGTGAGGGAGGGCTGTGCAGGTCACCAGAGCCATCTGAATCCAGTGACCAGATACTCATCAGGATGACTGGAGATGACCCAGGAGTGGATAGAGCACCAGTGCAGGCATCAAGAGGATCTGAGTTCAAATCTTACCTCAGACACTTAACACTCACTAGCTATGTGACTTTGGGCAAGTCTCTTAACCCTAATTGCCTCATGCTGGGTCATTTCCAGTATTCCAATGAATATCTGCTCACTGGATTCAGAAGGCTCTGGAGGAGAAGTGAGGCTCACTCAGAACATGATTTTGTATTCTAAGTGACTTTTCTTGTCTAGTATTATATATGACTGCTGTAACACACTTCAAAATGTTAGGAAACACTGATGCATAGATCGTTGATGAAAGCAGGAAGACAATTTGTTGAAGCTATCTTTAGTGTGGGATTAATTCCACTTATTTAATAGATTCAGTTCTTCAGCAGAGGAAATGCTTAGTATACATATTGTATAGTGTGTTGTAACTTATTTGCTTTCTTATGAGTTATTTTCTTTGAAGCATGTTGTAACTTATTACAATAATATTTCAATACTTATGATAATATTTATACATTATATGAAAATATTCATATATTTTATATTATTAAAATATTCAAATTATACATCAAAAATCATATATTATAATAACATATTACTGCTAGGTTTTGGATTGTTGGTTTTCCTGTCAGTAACATTCTATGAGAAGCCTACCCCTGCCTTTTTTGCATCAGCTGAAGCATAGTTAAGTTCTACTCCAACCTTCCATTTTAACTCTGTATTGCTCATTCTTCAATGTGTTTCTTATAAACATTGGATTCTGATTTTTAATCCATTTTACTATACATTTCCATTTACGAGTGAGTTCATCCCATTCACATACCAAGTCACAATTACTATTTGTAAATTTCCCTCCATCTCATTTTTACTCATTATTGTCCTTCTCAGCCTATCTTTTTTACCATATCCCTGTTACCTTATCTTCTTCCCTTACCCTCCCATTCTTTATCCTACCCACCCCTCTAATATTTCCTTCGTTATCCTAATTGTGAGAAGCCTAATTGTGTAGGAAACCCTGTGTGTCAAAGAACGAAGCATTTCGAAACATGATCATTCAGAAAAAAACAGCCACAAATTTGGTTTTCTGCATATTGAATAAGTACCTCAAACTTTCCAAAATATAGATTGAGTTATACTTTACTCATATGGAATCAGAAGCAAAACATTTTGTCTCAAAATGTGGGAAGGCAATTCAGTCTGAAATTGTTTCCAAAGATCATCCTGTGGCTTATTTTAATTATCAACAGCTGATGTGAGAACAGGAATTATACAGACTCAGAGGAACACACTTAATTTTTAGAAGAACTGAAAAGGTGTAGCACCAACACAATATTCACAGCACTTACGGTAGCCATGAATATGCTGGTGCAATTCTGAATCACAAAATACAACAAATTCTCCACATGGAAGTCAGAACCAAAACATTTATTCAGATACCAGAAAGCCAAATCCATCATAGTAACAAAGAAATCCATCATAGTAATCAAGAATTCTATAAACATTATCAGGCCTTCCCACAAACAAAGTCACAAGTCTAGCTGACTGCTTTTCTCTCTCCCTCAACTCTGACTGCTCTGATCAATTTGCCTCACAGGGCTGCTCCAGCTCTGCCTCTTCCTGTTCCACCCTTCCTGCTCCACCCTTTCTTGTTCCACCCATTCAGCAAGCTCCTCTCACCACAGGTTCCATGTGACTCAGACTTCCATTTGACTCATCTGAGTCACATGGGCCTATTAATGAATGGGAAAGATCTTCTCATTTAAATTACCTTTACAAAAGGTCTTGATAGCAATTATATTCCATGAATTCATTATTCATCCAAGATTCATCCAATTATATCATATCCTCCAATAAACCTCATTGGAATATAAATATGCTATGTGTTGAGCTCCTCTTTCACTTTTTAGTGTTGCAGTGATGATACTGTGTATGTGGCCCCTATTTAGAGAGTATTTGCTACTAAATGTTGGAAAATGGGAAAGACTGATGATCATCCTTTCAGCTTCTTAAAATTGGCCACCCTAATCCATAACATTGTGTGTCTATTATCTAATAGCCAACATAACAAAGTTTTGCGAGGGCCATTATAAGAAACTCAGTTACAAGAAAAACATTTTTGGCAACAAAAATTCATGAATCCATTTTCAAAGAGGATTGTGAATTCATGGATTAAATTAGGGTTAGGGAGGGATAACAGTATATCAAGAATTGGCTGTGGTTCTTAAAAATGACATTAGTAAGATTTTACCAATAAAAATTTAAAAATTAAGTGTGCCCAGTCTGCCTTCCTTCAAATTATTTACCCTGGTTATCTGATTAATCCTAATTCTTTGAAGAGAATTCTTATACCACTTAAGAACTCATTTCTTTTGAGGTAGTAGTGAATTTTCACTGATATGAAATATGTCAAATATGGGAGAAGAGGTGATGATGAGTCATTCAAGAGAGATAAAATAAGAAACTGAACACCTCTATACCAGGAATACCCATGCTCACTATATTTTAGTATTCATGTGAAGTAGAAAAGTAATGCATTTGACTGGTTCCCAAGCATTAGTGTCATAGATATGTGAGCAAGGATTTCTTTCCCAGTCTCCCTTCAACACAGAAATGTTTATAATAAAAGATATAGAGAAGAGAAGGTTTACTGCTAAGGGTACTGAATAACAAAACCCTGGGAGGAATCACCATGGTAGACTAAGCAAAATAAATACTTTCCAAATCTCTGCTAAAGTATATAAGCCACAAGTTTCATATACAGAAAACCTGTTTTTCCTTATAACGCCAGAGCTATCAAATCACTCTATATTCCAGCTATTTTTTTTTCTTTTTAAACTGATGAACCGTATCAATGAGAGAAACTGCACCACAATGAACAGTCTGGAAAAACCCTGCTCTTGATTTAGTTTAAGAGATTTGTTTTCATGACTCTGATCTTTGTATTTCTGGTGGAAATGAACTCTCTACTATAGAGAAAAACCACTGTAAAAAGACTCTAGCCAACTATATTCTCTACGAACCAGGAAACATCAGTCATTTTTTTATCAACCTTTAATCTGTGGTTTCTTTCCTATGGCAAGTGAAATGAAAAAGAAATTGTTGAATAATTTGAACATGAAGGAATTCATCCTTCAAAAAACTAAGACCAGGCATTCATCCTTGCAAGAACATACCTATAAAAAACACATTTTTAATCAATGGAAACATGAAATTACTTATTTGAAATGGTTAAGAACTGATTTATAATATACCTTAAAACTTAAAAATGGAATTAGATAATGTTTATAAAATAGCATTCCCCAAAGGGAAAGACATTGTCTCTTGATATAGATAAAACACACACACACACACACACACCTTCCACAATGTAATGGGGGAGTATGACGACACAATACATCTTTCCTTGTAAAGGGTGTGTCAACACCCCTAAAGATTTGGATTAACTCATTCACTGCACCTTGTTCTCACAGTAGCAGATCTGGGTTCCCAGAGATAGATGACCAGTACACAGTTAGACTCAAACTGTCAGGATCTGAGAGGTAAAATATACCTCCTTATGTGCACAGGACCTCTAGCTCTTGAGTCACCATGTAGTGTGGTTCTTTTTTAAAATCTATAGACCATTCACAATGGAATGTACTCAAGCAATGTATGATCTTTATACAACCAGTCATACACTGTAATGTAATTTTAGATTTTTAACATTACTATTTACTTAAAAGAAAAGAAATAATAACTTCATAGAAAATCAAGGATAAAATAAATTGCAACAGTATACACACATATATATATTATTCATGAAAGGGTATCTGATCCAGGTATACGTGTGTGTATTATATATAAATACACACACATATATGAATCACATACCCTTCCATGAATGTACTCATTGTTTATGGTAAAGAGTAGCCACACATATAAAGGAATCTGTTAGAGAAGCACATGAGGTCAGGAAATTCATGGTAACTTTAGGGTAACTTACTATTCCAAATTACAGTCTTTAATATTACTCATTTATTCAGGAATATCAGCACAATAAGAAACTGCTTCTCTGTTCACTACAGAACTATTGGTCCTCCTTTCATCTTTCACTAAGCAAATCCTCCTTTCTTCCTTACTCCAGCAGAGCATTTACAAGTGATTTGCCACCACTTCTTAGGATGAATTCTCTTCAAGTCAGGGAACTACAACACGAGTCAAGCTGGCTATCTCTGGGCTATGCAGACCAAACCCATCAATTATTTACTCACTTGTATGCTGTAGACTAGCTAGAATGGAGCTTACAGTATAGAACCCAGGGCTAAGCCAAAGTAACCCCAAACTCTTCTTTCTCAAGTCAGAAGTGGCAGCGAAGAGCAACAGGATGTTATGAGCCTGTCTCTTGAACCCCAGATGGCACTGCAGGGCAATAGCTCTTGACAAATGAAAGCAGTTCTCTCTTGACCAATCAAGGGTCATTTGGCTGAATACCTCAATCCATGCATTGCTTCTAATTGCCACAGACCCAACAGAGCTTTTCAGAAGCCTTGCTTTGTCTCTAATTCTCCTCAGGTTACTCTGTCAGATTCTTATACCCAGTTCCTTTGTACTCCAATGAATTAAATGAGACCCTCTGGATTCTTCTTTCACTTAAAAATCACAAGTTGTATCTTCCTGACTCCAAGCCCTGGGCTCTATCCACTGTACCACCTTCGGGGATAGGGAACCTGCAACCTTGAGGCCACATGTGGCCCTTTAAGTCTTCAAATGAAGCCTTTTGACAGATTAAGGGCCGCATGTGAGGACCTAGAGGGCCACATGTGGCCTTGAGGCCACAGGTTCCCTATCCTTAACTCCATGCAAACTTATGATCCTTTTAAAAATTATAACTCAGCCTCCAAATGTTTACATGGATTCTCATTTTTTATAGTTTTACCCTCTTTAGTCATAAAACAAATATACACAAAATAGGTGCCCATAATGCTTGGTACTCTGAAATCTGAAGATTTCAACAAGTTTCCCCATTTTTTGGGTGACCTTGAAACTGTGGTTCTTAAAACTCATATTTTTCTGTTTTTAAATAAATGAAAGATTTTTCTCTTTCTAACATCAGACTGTTTCCGCACAAATGAGACATAATTCTATATTGTTCACAAAGGAATTCGAGTCTTTGTATTCGCTCCACATTTCCTATTCTGTCTAAAACTGTTCAAATCCCACCTGAAAGCTTCATTTCTTCATACACAAAATAGCAATGTTTGTTAAAATGAAGATTTTTCTATTCCTATTAGTTATCAAAATGTTCCTCTATGAAAGCACTATCTAAAATTAGTTGACAAAATAATTTTATCAAAAAAATTATTTGGCCCTTTCCATCACAAAACTAAAAGATCCTTAAAAGAACAGCATACTTTAAGATAAGAAAACAAACTTAAATGCACATAATACTGCTTAGAGTTAATCATTAGCAAAGTATTTTAAAATGAAAAAAACAAGCAAGCACAGCAGCCTGTGCTCAGTCTTCTCTGAAGTTTGCATTCTTTGGCTTCAAAGAACAGTCTCTTGGCTATAGCACTGCTTGGAGTCATTCCCACTAAAAACTCAGAGATAGCAATGAGATTTGGCAGATAGATAGCATTGTGCTTTCAGCATTCTATAGGGTCAGCGGACTGTGGAATGCAAGATTCTGTCAGCTACAATAACAGCTCTGTATCCCCTGTGACTTAGAAAACTGGAAAAACTGATTCCTTAACTGTTCTATTCAAGTTAGCTCATGGTCTCAATTGGCAGGACATTGTCTCAGTTTGGTGGACTCCAAACTGGACTTTATTTTGTTCCCTTCATAAATTGTCATTCTCTGAAGTCTCATGGGCTCACCATCTCATCTTTCTGACTCAGAAGGCAAGGTACTTTATTTTTATTCTTATAATAAATTTTTTTATCATTTACAAAAAGCTTTTTTTATTTTAAAATGTTCTTTTTATTTTTATGAACTTGACAAATATCAACAAATATGAACATTTCCACATATGAACAAGAACAAAAAAAGATGATAGTATATGAATCTATGAAGACTTATTAAATATAACGTGGTAGTTGCAACATTGGTCTGCTTGTCCTTATCTACTTCTGAACTTTCTCCTCTTCTTCTACTGAAATGTACATTTTTAAATATTTCATCTACACTCTTTTCTTTCCTTTATTTTTGCCATCATTCTCCCCCAAACCCAAATAAATATAAACTCTCACTTGTAACAAATAAGCGAGTCAAGCAAAGCAATCCACAGTTTGCTCACTCTGAATATACTGAGTTTCATTTTGTACCTTTAGCCCATGACCTCTCTGCTGAGAGGTGGGAAACAGGTTTTCATCATCATTCTTTTGGAGTCCTTACTGATCGTCCTATTGATCATAGTTCTTAAGTCTTTTACAGTTGTTTTCCTTTGAAGAGCATGGAGTCACTAGGTATACAACTCCAATTCTTATTCAGTCTTGTTCAGGCTCCACAAAGCTAAAGCATAGAGGAAAGGGTTCATTACTTGTTTCTGCCTTTGTTAACAACCTCACAGCTCAAGTGCATTTTCACAGAACAGCTGAAAAGATAACAGAGATATAGGTTTAGTCTGTGCTAATTTCTCTTTTTAATTCCTAAAAATGACTCTAGCGTACTAATGGCTGGCTCAGGAATATTCTGTAAGAAAAGATTCAATGAGGTGGTGATCCAGTTCTCTGACACAAAGCCAGTCATTCAAAGATCATTAATTTCCATTAAATAATTTTCACATACAAAACTGACATGTCATTATTTGACTGGTAAAGATTATTGCAGCAGCTGACTTAAAGTAGCCAAGGAAATTCCAATTTCCACAAATGAAAAATCTTCCACCCCTTAAGGAAAAAAAGTATCATATGTTGGAAACTTGTATAAGCATATACTTGTCCTAACATCTGGTGACTTTACAATTATTAATCCCTTCTCTCCCCAAAAAGTAGGTATAAGACAGCTATCATTCTCTTTTATGGTCAAATCTTCCTAGAAAAAGCTGCACTTTGGATGTTGTCTACAGAAAGCCTGAACACAGGCTTAGCTACCAAATAGACCACCTTCAATTTGAATTAGAAGGTGAAAGGGAGGAAGGGTTCCTCTCCTCTACCACTGCTTTATTTTGTGATTGCCAGAGGAAGTGATTATAAGCATTACAGAGCCTTTGGAGCATGACCTTCAAAGGAGGTACCTCTAAGGGTGTTTGCTTGGCATGCCCAGATCTTCTAAGATGGATTCTTTATCTCCTATCTTGTAGGTTGGTATAGCCTTCTTTAATTGGATGCATAGTATTAACATGCTACTGCTTTAAAATTAGTGAGACTCTGATGGTCACCCTCTTTCTGTGGCTCCTTCTGGCACATGCTCTTTCCTACTCTCCTTTCTGAGGCATCAGGGAGTGAAGATCACAGTACACCCACATCATGGAGACCATGAAATGATCTGGTGAGGGGATGAGGATTTCCTTCCCCTGCTCCACTTTTTTATTTGAAATGGGCCAGGAGTTGCTTGTTTCTGTTCGGTGTTATTTGTCCTCAGTTTCAGGTGCCAGTGGTAACTGGACCTGGATTTTGAGCCATGGTGATCTTGAAGCCAGGAATCCAAGTAGGATAGTACAGCCAGTCTGGCAGGGATGCCTGAAAAAGCCAGGATGCCCTGGACTTGAGCCTGAAGGAGGTTTTGGACTTGGAACTGGGATTGTTCTCTATAGGAAATGAGTTTAACTATGGACCTAATACTCTTCCACTCCCCAGAGACTGAGGTGGTGCAAGAAATAAAGATCTTACCAAGAACTCCTCGGACAAACTACTGAAGTCAGGATAAAGAATTTTATTTAAGGTCTTGCAAGATCCAAGTGTCTAAAATTAATAGGCACACTTTGCCATACAATCATTTATTCCCTGACCCAAACACAAATCCCTCCCCTAAATTCCCAATTGATTGGCTACTAGAGAGTTTATAGCCTATCCAAAAAAATTACCTAAATCCCACCCCCCACCCCCATGTGGGTCCACACCCCTCCTTGCATCTCTTATTTCCACATTTCAGTTCCTCCCCCTCCTTTTCATCTTCATTTACCTTATTTAATAAAGGAAATGCCAATCCACAAAAATGTTTTCAGTCTCATCCCAGGTTGTCTGCATCACCCATAGCATGAGAAAGGATTTTCTCAATTGCTAAGAGAACTGACAAAAGCTGTGAGTTGAAGATTTCACCCAGGATATCCATAATAAAAGTCCCATTATCTAAGGCAGCATCTGGGTTGATGGACCGCATCCTCAGTGAACCTCACCTGGCCTGGGTTAGTTTTTTTTTTTTAATACACACAAAAAAAGGTCTTTTCAGAAACATAAAGGAGTCAGCCTTTAGTTATGCTGATTAACATTCCCCACTCCCCTTCTACTACAATCAGTTTAGAAGTCACATAATTTGTTTTCGTATAATTTCTGTGGAAACAAAATTCAATGATCCCTTATAGGTGGTACAAGAGGGAAGGGAGAATATGCTTGCAATGTGCTGAGTTTTTCTATTTATGATTATACCTTTTGAAGCAAATATTTCTTTGTAAAATCTAATCCAACTATTAGTGGATAGAACTGGGGTGCAAGGGACCCTCTGTACATTTGGAAAAACCTCATCAATAGGGACTAGAGCTTAGTCTAGGAGTAAAGGAACTTGTGGCTTCCAGGTCACATGTGGCCCTCTAGGTCTCCAAGTGTGGCCCTTTGAATCCAAACTTCACAGAGAAATCCTTTTGTTTGGATTCAAAGGGTCATGCTTGGAGACCTAGAGGATCACATGTGGTCTTGAAGCTGCAGGTTCCCCATCCTGGGCCAAGTTCCTATTGCTGAGAGCCTAGACATCCCTAGCTCCCTTAAGGGTACTGGAGAACCCTGGGGTAAGGGTGAAATCTAATCTATCTGGCCTTCCAGGCAGTGAAGGCTATGGTAGTCAGTGTTATTTAAGGTAACTGGTATCTTCTCCAGAACGTGATAGCAAGAACCCAAGTATTATTTGGCTTTCGTGCATCAGAACTTCTGTCTTTGTGTGTTTTTACCAACTTTGGCTTCTTTTTGTGATGAGGTGGGGACTTTGATTTCATTTCTACATGAATCTTTCCATCACTATAGGAGCCTCTGAAGCTCCTCATTTTTGAAGACAAAGTAGAAACTGTCTATATCTAGGTATCTATGCAACTGGCTAAAAAATGGAAAATTCAGTCATTAAAATAGTTGTATTTATTTTTGTTCAGTCCTGTGGCAAAGTCAAGGCAGTGGTCAGAAAAAGGGAGCAGCAAAGAAGAGACATTGGTTAATGTGGTAGCCAATGTTAACTCTGCTGCAGTACAGGAAGGAGGGGGCTAGGCTGTCAGCACTGTTAGATGAGGAAATGAAACTTCTCACAGTATCTACTGCTTGAATTTGTAGTCCATTTATCTTGACATATTCCATGCTGACTCTTCATCTGCCAAAGCACTTCTATAAATGCTGTTCCCTTCTTCTACCTCAGCTTTGGGATTTGCTGAATTCTCTTATGAAACAGCACAGTCTTTCTATCTCTCATCACAACTTGAACCATGCACCTTTTTCTCCAGAATCAGGTCTTCCAATAGGCCTAAGCAGTTGGCCTTAACTACTAGCTTGGACCCTATCCTCCCTAGGACCTCTGAGAGAGTCAACAATTTTGTTTGGTTTGGTTGTTGTCCTTCATGCTTGAAGAAGCCCAAAATGACATCACGATGTCCCATCAAGGTACGCTGTGTCTGACTGTGGCTGAACAGGCTAATATGAGGTCAGAAAGCTCATATTAGGCACAAAGGGCATAAAGTTATATATCGAGCACAATAGCTCTCCAAACACCGTTGGACTGAGGTCACAGGAGCTAGCAACCTTTTCCATTTCTACTCTTGCGGTTTGCATTGGGTTTCATGCACTGGGGCTGCCTCTCTCCTCATTAAGGATCTAGGCTCCTAACACTTCAATTCTATCCCAGGATCTTGAAGAATAGTTCTCTTTTTGGCTCTAGTCTATGGAGTCCTGGAGAGAGAGGGAATTAACAAAGGTAACCAGAGAGCAAACATGAGATTTGGAACAAAAAGTTTTAATTTCACACAGAGAGAACATTAAGCAATAACAAATCATAGAACCATGACAATCAGTTGAGAGGCTAGCACACAAACTCTGTTGGGACATTTGCAACAGGGCTACTCATTATATATTTTACCTTTCACCTCTACTGAGTATAGTTTAATCAATCCCAGGTGGCTCTTTTTTTGTGTGTGTGATGGTTTCTTTCCCTGTGGACCACTCTGTCCTGCTCAACCAGCCTGGAGCTGCTTCTGACAGTGCAGATGTTGCTACTACAACTCCTCCAGTGGTGAATATCCTGAGGCTTGGGTGTCTAGGAAGAGGGAAGATGCCAGCTCCTTCTGAGATCTCACAAGCTCTTCTACCAATAGAAGGAAAACACAAACAGGAGATGGCCCCATTCCAGACACAGATTTGTGTGGGAAATCATGCATTTATGGGATGTCCTATATAGGGAAAGACACATCAGCTCAACCCCCTACAAGTCCTTTAGAACTCAGGCCACATCTTGTAGCCAGCAAGAAGGAAAGACCTGACAGGAAAATATTTTCCATTTAGTATATCCCCAGAGTTCTGGCTCAGCAGCCAATTAAACTAATCCTCTTCACTGATAGGAAAGGTCACTCCATCATGTATCCCCAAGGGGGTGCTATTCATACAAATTTCCAAGCACTTTCAAGACTGACTTGAAATTAATTAACTAAACCAACTGCTTTGTTTGAGTATAGGCCTAGCCTTAGGTAAGGCAATCTAATAAAGCTCTTGGAAGCTAGTTTATGTGTGTTGAATTCAGAGGGCAAAATAACCCACCAAGGATGATATTAGGGAACGTTACGATCTTGAATAAATTAGTTATTTTGTCCCTAACAAAGTGTAGAGGTATCAGGTCTGAGGTGCTATTCTCCCTCTATTTTTTTAAGGTACTAAAGCAATGATTTTTGTAAGATTTATCTTTCCAGGTGGCAATAATTTGTATCATGCTGTCCCTGAGAAGCTATCTTTCTTTTCTCTTTCATTCATGGTTTTATTTTTCCCTGACGAAAGTATTTTTTATATGACTAAACAAACAGTTTTGATCTTTTTCACAGCTTAGAACACAGTCCAAAAGTTATTTATTTGGTAGATGTTTAGTCTTCTAGGCTGCCTTCTTTGTAGATCTTTCAATTCACAAGGGTGAATAATCCATTCTCTAGCTTATGTTAAAATCCATATTTCATATTCCCACAAGGCTATAGAAATTAGCTATTCAATGAATTTTTTACTTAGAGGTACAAGAGTTGTTCTTATCTTGAGAGAGTCTGTTATTTTAATAGCATTGTACTCACATGGACAACTTTCTTCTTATTTCTCCTTAAATAAGCTACCTTTCTGTTTTTCTGGGGTTGTGGCTATCCTTCTTTATTCCTGACTAAACCCAATGCCTACAAAACAACCATGTCTCCCTCATCCTTAAAAATAAACAAAATGCAAAATAAACCAAAAAACAAAAACAGCCTCTCTTGATCTCTCCTAGCTATTTATTTCTTCTCCCTTTCTTGGCTAAATTTGAGAAAGTCATTTATTTTCTCTCCTCTCACTTGTTTCTAAAATTTTTTGCAATCTGGATTCTGATCTCATCACTCAAATCAAGCTTCAAATTTAATGGCCTTTTCTCATTCCTCATTCTTCTTGACCTCTTGATAGCCTTCAAGAATTCTGGTAACCTTATCCTCCTCTATACTCACTCCTCTCTAGGTTTTCATCATATTGCTCCTTCCTAATTTTTTCCTACCTCACTATTCCTTCCTAGTTTTCTTTGCATGATCTTCATCCATGTCATGTCCACTAATCATTGGTGATCTCCCATGGTGCTCTGTCCTAGACCCACTTCTCTTTTTCTTCTATACTATCTCCATGGATGATATCAGCTCCTATGGAATCAATTATCATCTCTTTGAGATGACTCCCAGACCTATATATTCAATCTTGGTCACTCTCCTGAGTTACAGTTATGCATCATCAACTGTTCTTCAGATGTCTTGCAGGCATCTGAAATTCAACATGTCAAAAAGAGTGCATCTTTACAACTAAACTTTCCCCTCTTCTCAACTTCTCTATTATTCCATAGGACACCATCAGCTGTCCAGTGACCCAGTTTCCCAACCTCAGCGTTATCCTCAATTTCTCACATTTACTCACCTTACATATTTTATCTGCTGCCAAATCTTTTTGTTTCTACCTTCACAACAAACCTTGTATATGCCTTTCTCTTGACTCACAGACCCACTATATTATACAGGCTCTCATCACTATTTGCCAATACTATTGAAATAGCCTTTGAAATGATTTCCTTGCCTCAGGCCTATCATCATTCCAATCTAGCTTTTAGTCCTCTGCCAAAATGTAAAGTATAGCTCTAATTATGTTACCTCTTCTCCATCCCAATCAGTAAACTCCAGTGGCTCCAGTACCTTCAGAAACTAAAATAAAGTCCTATGTTTGGCACTGAAAGCTCTTCATGACCTCTCTACTCTCTTCCTTTCCAGTCTTCCTATACTTTACTCCTCCCCCCATCATTCACTCTACAATCCAGTTATATCTGTCTGTTTACTGTTGCTCACACATAACACTACTCATCTCCACATTTTAGCATCTTTAATGATTCTATTCAAACCCTATTTTCTGCAAAAGGTCATTTTTTGGCTCCTACCCCTGATCTATCCACTAGTGCCTATCTTCTGGGATTAATTTATGCCATTTCTGTTTACATCTGTCTGTACATAATTACTTCAGTTCTATATCCTCAATTAGAATGTGAGATCCTCAAAGGCAAGAATAATGCTTCTTAAGTGATTAACTGGCTGACTGAATGGAAGCAGAAATCTAATTGGCTTTGACAAAAAATGTGTACTGAAATACAATGAACATCACACACAAAAATCTGTCACTAAGTGTGGTACTGACTAGGCCTGCCATATAATCTAGCCTATTCCTTAAAAAGTGGTATATCCATCCCTAAGATTTAGTAGCTTCAAGGAATTAAATCCCAACCCATTAATGTGACTCTTTGGTTGCCTAAGGTCAGGTCACTTAGTCTGGTCAAGTTTCCTTAAAGATCCGGTAAGCTTGATGAGGTAGAGTCAATATAATAGAGTAAAGGGTCACAATTGGAACTTTCCCTCAGAGCCTTTTACAAAATGACCATAGAAAACACCACATTAAATTCTGAATAAAAAAGCCAATAAAAAGGCAGAGGGAGTTGTTGTTCCATCCAGGGCAGCTTAGAGAACTCTGCAGTCACTGAGATAGGGGCTGGCTAGGAATACAGCAGGCAGGTTGCAATGAAAATGGTACTACTGTGGGCCTTGGAGATTGTATCTACAGTAGCAACTAGAGCACCAGGCATGCCCAAAGCAAAGGGATGGTAAAGCAACTGGCATTGGGTGCAGGATCTGGTGCCATATGGCAGCTCTATAGCCATTATTACCCAATTCACAGAATTTCAGGGTGGAAAGGAGCAGTCACAGTTAATGGGACCGACTTAGATAAAGACCACAGCACAGTGCAGAAGGGCAGTGACAAAAATGTACCTCAAATCACATCGCTTTAGAAGTAACCAAGATTGAGCTATTGAAACTCAGGCCAGTTACTCCCCTACCCTAGTCCCCTGAGGTGAACAAAACCCAACTCTAACATAAAGTCTAAAGTCAAGAAATAAGTTTGGAAAATGAATAAACAAGAAAAGAAGCCAACCATAAAAGGTTTCTGTGGTGACAGGTAAGCTCAAGGCACAAACTCAAAAGGAGACCATAATTTGTAAACATCTACAAGCAAAGCCTTAAAGAAAAAATGCAGCTTGGACACAAGCCCACCAATAATTCCTAGGAGAGCTAAAGAAAGTACAAAAAATAACTAATTTAAAAATCAAATACAAGTAGTAGAAGGAAAGAAATTAGAGTAATGCGATAAAATTATGAAAAAAGAATTAATAGTGTGATAAAAAAGGCAAAGGAGAAAATAACTCCTTATAAATTAAAATTGGTCAAATGGAAGCTAACGCCTCTATGAGACATCAAGAAACAATAAAATTAAGTCAAAAGAATAAAAAAATAGAAGAAAATATGCAATGTCTTATTGGAAAACAGCTGACCTAGATAATAAATCAATGAGAAATAATTTAAGAATTATTGAACTACTTGAAAGTCATTTACCAAAAAAAAGGCTATACATCATATTTCAAGAAATTATGAAGAAAACTGAATATCATAGAACAAAAGACAAAGAAGAAATTGAAAGAATCTGTTGATCATCTGAAAAAGATACAAAAATGAAAACTCTCAGGAATATTACAGCCAAATTCCAAGTCTCCCAGCTCAAAAAGAAAAAGCAGTTGGAAACTATTCAAATATTGTTAAGCCACATAGGGATCACACAATGTTTAGTAGCTAACATTATAAACAAGTGGAGAGCTAATAATGTGATATTTGAGAAGGCAAAGGAATTAGGATTACAACCAAAAATAACCTACCCAGCAAAACTGAGTATAATCCTTCAGGGGAAAAATCTTATATTTAACGAATTAGAGGACTTTCAAGCGTTCTTGATGAAAAAGTCAGAGCTCAATATAAAATTTGGCATTCAAACATGACTCAAGAGAAGCATAAAAAGGAAAACGTGAATGAGAAATCATAAGGTCCTTAAAAAGGCTAAACTATTTACATTCCTATATGGGAAAATGAAGCATGTAACTCCTAAGAATTTTATCTTTATCAGGGCAGTCAGACGAAGACTATGTAGACAGATGGTGTAGGTATGTATGAATCTATTATGTTGGAATGATATCAGAAAAGGAATAGAAATATAAGAAAAAAGAATACACTGGGAGAAGAAAGCAAGAGGAAGAATGGGGAAGAATAAATGAGATATGCAAAAAAACAGTTTTTGCAATAGAGGGGAGAGGAAAACACTTGAATTTCATTCTCATATGACTACATCAAAGAGGGTAAGGCACACGCATAGAGTTAGGTATAGAAATTCATCTTACCCAAAAAGAAAGTAAATAGGGAATGAGCTAAGAAAAACAATGTAGGTAATAATAGGAGAGGTAGATAAAGGGAGGTAGTGCTTAAAAACTAAATAGATTTTTGAGGAGGGAAAGGGATAAAAAAGGGAAGGATAACTAGAAGAGAATGGGGTGGAGGGAAACACATAGTTAGTGATTATAAATCTGAATATGAAGAGATAAACTCACTCCTCAAAAGGAAGAAGGTAGCAGAAAGAATTAGAAACAAGAATCCAACAATATATTGTTCACAAGAGACACACTTGAAATAGAAACAGACACACAGAGGGGTGTTTTACAAAATAAGGGACTGGAGCAGAATCACTTATGCTTCAATTGAAGTAATAGAAAAGCAGATATAGCAATCATGATTTCAGACAAAACAAAAACAGAGACAAAGCATCTCTAAAGGAAATAGTTATTTAAAAAAGATAATCAGGAAAATTGCAATTTGCTAAAAGGTATTATAAACAATGAAGTAATATCAATATTGAACATACATAGATCAAATAACATAGCAACCAAATTCTTGAAAGAGAAGTTAAATTAATCCCAGAGGAAATAAAAAAATACAACTATGGCTTAAAATAAATAGGAAAGGAGCTAAAGGGGTAAATAGAATTATAGAAAAATTAGATATCATAGTCCTCTGGAGAAAGATGAATGGAAATAAAAAGGAATATGCCTATTTTTTCAGCGATATATGGCACCTTCACAAAAATTGACCATGTATTAGGACATAAAAACCTTGTAAACAAATGTATAAAAGCAGAAATATTAAATGAATTGGAATGACAACATAAGAAAAATTACGTTCAATAAAGGACCTTTGTGAGTCAAATAATAAATCACAAAAAAGGTCAATAATTTCAGTCAGGATAATGATAACAATGTGACAACATATCCAAATTTGTGGGATGTAGCCAAATCAGTGCTTACAAGAAAATTTATATCTCTAGAAACATACATCAATAAAAGAAGAGTAGATCAAGGAATTGGACATGAAACTACAAAAGAAAACTAGAAAAAGAACAAATTAAAAATTTCCAATTCAACGCCAAAATAGAAACCCTGAAAATCAAAGAAGATATTAATAAAAATAAAAAATTTTTAAAATCTATTAAACTAATAAATACAATAATAGGCTGGTTTTATGAAAAACAAAGCAAATAAACCACTCGCTAATTTAGTTTTTTTTAAAAAGGATGAAAAAAACCAAATTACCAGCATAAAAAAAATAGAATTGATGACTGTATAACCAACCAAAATTAAATTGTATCAATTATTATAAGCTATTTTTGACAATACATGACAATAAACCCGACAATCTAAATGACATGATATGGATAAGTATTTACAAGAATATAAGTCACCCAGATTAACAGAAGAGGAAACAGAATATTTACATAACCCTATCATAGAAAAAGAAATTTGAATAAGTCTTAAAGGAACCCCCTGGGAGTGAGTGGGATCCAGGACCCAATGGATTTACAAGTGAATTCTCCCAAGCACTTAACAATTAATTCCAATACAATGTAAGATGCTTGAAAACATAGGTAAAGGAGTTGTATGAAGTTCTTTCTATGACACAAATGTGACTTTTACACCTAAGCAAGGGTAGAGCAGAAACAGAGAAAGAAAGCCATAGAACAATTTCACTAATGAATATTGATGCAAAAGTTTTAAATAAAATTCAAGCAAGAAGATTATAGTAATACATTACAAAAATTGTGTGATTATATCAATAGATGTAGAAAAAGTTTTCTACAAAATACATTCCTATTAAAAACCCTAGAAAGCATAAGAATGATTGGAGCTTGTCCAATTATGATAAATCACACCTAAGTAAAATGATAAGTAATATCTATATAAGTCCAAGAACAAGCATCATCTGTAATGGGGATAAGCTATGAGCCTTTCAAATTAGATCACAGATGAAGTAAGTCTGTCCATTATTACCATTATTATTTAATATTTTGATAGTTTTACAAAGCAGTAAGACAAGAAAAGAAATTGAAGAAATAAAAGTAGGTAACAAGGAAACAAAACTATCATTTTGCATATGAAATGATGGTATACTTAGAGAATCATTTAAAAAACCAAGTTGAAACAATTTAAAACTTAGCAAAGTAGCAGTATATAAAATAAATGCACATAAATCATCAGCATTTCTATATATTACCAATAAAATGTAGCAGGAAGAGATAGAAAGAGAAATTCCATTTAAAATAACTACAGAAAATAGGAAATATTTGTGAGTCCACTTGACAAGTTAAACCTAAGAGCTTTTACAAAATATTTTTTCACATAAAGAAATCTAAATAATTGGAGAAATATTAATTGCTCATTAGTGGTAAGCCAAGCCAATATATTAAAAGTGACAATACTACTTAAATTAATTTATTTATTCAGTGCCATACCAATATAACCATCAAAGTATTATTTTATAGAGCTAGAAAAAATAACTAAATTCATCTGGAGAAACAAAAGTTCAAAAATATCAAGATAATCAATAAAAAAAGTGAAGAAATGTCACCTAACAGCACCAGATCTCAAACTGCACTATAAAGTGATAATCATCAAAACAATCTGGTACTAGATGAGAAATAGAATAGTTGATCAATGGAAGAGATTGGGAATATAATATACAGAAGTAAGTGAGCACAGTAACCTAGTGTTTGATAAACCCCCAAATCCAAGCTATTGGGGCAAGAAGTCGCTATTTGGAAAAAATTGGAAAGTAATCTGGCAAAATCTATGTATAGGATTACATCACGCACTGTATACCAAGGTAAGCTCAAAATGGTACATGATTTAGGTCAGGTATGGGAAACTTCTGGCCTCAAAGCCACATGTGGCCCTTTAGATCCTCAAGTGTGGCCCTTTGACTGAATTGAAACTTCACAGAACAAGTCCTTTTATTAAGAAAACCAGAATTCAATCAGAATCCTTTATTAATAAGAAACCTTTTATTAAAGGGATTTGTTCCCCAGCCCTGATTTAGACATAAAGAGTAATATAAGCAAATTAGGGGAACATGGAAAAAAATTACATGGCAGATCTATGAATAAGGACAGAGTTCCTGACCAAACTAGAAATAGAGAGGATTATAGATCATAAAATAGATTATTTTAATTACTTTAAGGTAGCAGGTTTTTATCCACACAAAACCAATGTAAGCAAAATTAGAAAGAAAGCAGGAAATTGGGGGAAATTTTTTAATAGCAAATTTCTCTGATAAAGGTCTAATTTCTCAAATATATGGGAAACCAAGACAAATTTATGAAAGCAAGAGCCATTTCCCAATTCATAAATGGTCAAAAGATATGGACAGGTAGTTTTTAGAAGAAATCAAAGCTATTAATAATTGCATGAAAAAATGCTCTAAATCATTATTGATTAGAGCAATGAAAATTAAAATAATTCTGAAATACCATCTCACACCCATTTGATTTGCTCTGAAAAGGAAAATAACAAATGCAGGAGGAGATGTGGAAAAATTGGGACATTAATGTACTATTGGTGGAGTTGTGAACTGATTCAGCTATTCTGGAGAACAATTTAGAACTATGCCCAAAGGGCTATAAAACTGTTGCATGTCCCTTGACCCATCAATGCCACTAGTAGATCTGTATCCCAAAGAAAACAAAGAAAAAGGAAAAGGACCTATATGTACAGTGGTTCTTTTTGTGATTGATAGAAAAGAATTGGAAATTAAGGGAATGTTCATCAATTGGGGAGTGCTGAATAAATTGTGGCAGATGATTGTGATAAAATATTATTGTGCTGCAAGAAATGATGAAGAGATGGTTTCTAAAATGTGTGGTAAGATGCATATGAACTGATGCAAATTGTGGTGAGCAGAATTAGGAGAACTTGGTGCATAGTAACAACAATCTTATAACAATAATTAACTGTGAAAGACTTAGCTACTCTGATCAGTACAAAGATCCATGACAGTGCTAAAGGATTCATTATGAAAAATGATATCCATCTCCAGAAAGAGAAATCATGAACTCTGAATACAGATTAAAGCATATTTCTTATTTATTTTTTCTTGCTTTTTTTTTGCAACATGGCTAATATGCAAATGTTTATGTGATTTCATATGTGCAATGGTCATTGCATTTCTTGTCTTCTTAATGAGTAGAAGAAGGGTAGAAGGGAGAGAATTTGAAACTAAATATGAAATTTTTTTAAAAGACAGCTAAGCTCTTTCAGAGACTTTGTTGATTCAAGGAGCTATGACTAAACCACTAGCATGGCTGTCAGATGACCTGGGTTATGAAAGACCAGTTCATCAATGTTCAGTGCTCCTCAGAATTGGCAGAAGTTCCATTCCTGTGAAAATTATCCCACCCAACATATTCTTCTGACTAGGTGTATTTTCATATGGATAGAGAAGGGTCATAATTACCACAAACAGGGTTATATCCTTGCTGATTATCCTTTACAACCTATGGATAAGTAATTTTTTTTTTTTAATTAACTGTTAGAGTACCTCATTTAACTCTAATCCTGAGTCTGAAGCAGCAAACCAGTATGCATCAAGCCTGGCCTACCATATAATAGTCTAGTGTTGAACCAGAATGACCTCACTATCTTGTGACTGAAGTTGGGGAGGATGGAGTTGTGGAAACAGGACCTTTAGTGAAAAGATGGCATGACATAGAAATATGGGACCTTGCAAGCCTTCCTAACCCAATTCAACCCCCCAGACTACTATTCTACCTTGGCCAATGTATTTACCTTCCCCCCATACCTTTTCTCTTCATCTCCTCTTTATGTGCTGACTTCTGCCATTACAATGTAGGCTAATTGAAAGCAGAAACTGTTTTCCTTTTTGTGTGTTGGAAACAGGGAAGACGTTCTGTTTCCACAAGTTAAAATTCCCAGCTTTAAGTGATCAGAGTTGTGACCTAGTACGATCAGATTTAAGGTCACAAACTTGTTCGAAGGCTTGATGAGCTGTTTAAGGGAAAGCCTATCAGAAAGGAGAACATGAAGTCACTCTAAGGACCACCTAAAAATCCAACTGCATTTGCTTAATGACATACAGTGAGCATATCAAAAGATTGCTACCTGAATAAGATCAATCCTTCCTCCATTGGGAGGATCTGTCCTGCACTAATGTTATAAAAATGCCCTCACTTCTGTACCTCTCTCTCTTTCTCTCTTTTTGAAGAAGGTTGGAGTTCACCTTGGCCAAGGCATTCAGTTCCTCTGAACTCTACTTTAATAAATTTTCCTTGATACTTTTCAGTGTCAAAGTGTTTTTTAACACTTGTATCTATATTCCCAACACTTAGTAGAGTGTCTGGCTTGTATTAAGCACTGAATAAACGTTTTCTCTCTCTCCACATCTATCTATGTATCTATGTATCTATGTATCTATCTGTCTGTCTGTCTGTCTGTCTGTCTATCTCTCTCTCTCTCTCTCTCTCTCTCTATGAACTCCCTCAAAATAACCTGTTAAAGAAGGTAGACAGCACTTGTCAGTTTAGAGTGGATTACAGGGGTCTGCACAAAGTTAATGCAATAATTTCTGAGAACATTTCTGACTTTGTAAACGTAATGGATCAGGTAGTAGACTACACTAATGAGTGTTTTAGGGTTGTCAACCTGCTAATGTCTTTTTTCCCTCTTCTGTGAGACAAGACTGGAACAGTTCATTTAACATGAGCAGTTCAGAATATCATCACTATCCTTGCTCAGGGAAATCTGAATGCTACCTCGGATTGCCACTATTTGTTGGACAGAGACCCAAAAGGAGTTTCACTTCCTCAATGAATTAATATCTACTACCATGTTGATGACCTAATGTTAACCAAGTTGGAGGATGCCACAGTGGCAGAGGCTTTATGTGGTCCATATGAGGGACAAGGTGTAGGAGAGTGTCCAGCGCCCAGCCTGGTCAGTTAAGATTTTGGTGATATAATAAAATAGGGATAACCCAGATGATTCTATTTTGTTGAAGTAAAGGGCGAAGAAGAAGGGGAGGGAACAAGTATTTATTAAGCATCTACTCTGTTCATCAATCTCCCTGATAAGTTTTCAATGGCTGAAATCTACCTAGTTAATTTGGGGTTTCCTAGCTAACTTTTTTTCTCCAAGACCCAATTCGCTTTGTATCTCAGGGATTGGACAACAGTAGGTCCCTGCCCAAACACCACTTCACGGTTATTTATTGGGGCCTAATGGCTCAGAGTGAATGTAAATAGTAACTATTTCTCTTTTGGCCAGCAACCCTGAGGATCTTCCCCTCACAGTTTGATTTTTTTTTTTTAATTAAACAGGATCATTCTTTGATTCACTTCTTAAAGAGGCCCATTCCCCGAACGGGCATTGTCTCACTCAAAGTGACAACCTGAAAAGACCTTAGCTTAAAAGGGCCAAGATCTCCCACTGCATCCTGAGCCATCTCCAGTGGCCTGATTAATATCAGGCCACTGGAGCTAGATAGCTTTGGAGGAAAAAGTGAGGCTGGTGACTTTGCATAGTCCTTCCTCACTCAAATCTAGATCAACTGCAAGTCATGTACAAACCACAACCACAAGTCTGCGTTAGGCAATATATTAAGTGCTTTACCAATGTTATTTCATTTGATTCAGACAACAGCCTTGGGAAGTGAGTGCTATTAGTATCCCTATTTTAGAGCTGAGGGAACTGAGGAAGAAAGAAATTAAGTGACTTGTCCAGGGTTTGCAGAGATAAGAAGTGTCTTAGGCTGGATTTGAACTCTGATCTTCTGGACTCTAGGCCCAGAGCTCTATTCAGTATGTCACCTAGCTGCCCTTAATTCCAGATGCAATACAAAACAAGATACTGATAATGATCTGGACAACTAGACAACTCAGTTTGACTGAGGCAATGCCCATTAAGTGATAAGGGCTGTTCAAGAAGTGAGTCAGAGGATGAGTCAATCAAATCAAATCAGACTGGGAAGGGATTTGTCTTTTCTGGACAAAAGAGAAGCAATTATTATTTACATTCACTCTGAGCCATCAGAGTTCAAACGATAACCATTAAATGGTGCTTGTTTAGGGACCCATAGTTGACCAATTAATGAGAGCCCCAGTGAACTGGGTTTAAGGCATGGTGTTTAAGAAAGAAATCTAGCTAGCACACCCCAAGTTATCTAGGCAGATTTCAGCCTTCAAAATTGGTGAGGCAAGGTGGGGTGGAGAAAGGAGTCAGGTTAAAGCTACTACAAGAACAACAGATATGAAAAGTGAGTCAGTTGCTAATCTGGAGATAGCAGTTGCCCAATGTGAAGAAGACTGAGATACTTTGAGATCTAACTGGTGAAGAAAGCACAGTGAGAGAGGAGTGAGGGAGGAAGTGAATGATAAGGAAAAGAAAGGAGGAAAAGATTGAAAGTACCAAAGATTTCAGGAAGAAAACTCAAAGACCTTGAACATAAATAACAAACCAACAGGAAAAACAGTAACAACAGATGGTAAAATGAACTCTATTAAATTATTTCAAGCATCTGTGAGTAAATACTGCAAAGATAAAGGAAAATGATCCCACACTTGATGAAACTGAGGACCCTGAGAAGTTTGAGAAGAATGTGGAATCACAACACTATTTTTGAGTGGTTTAAATGGAAAATGAGAATTATAAGAGCAGAATATTTGTCCTGATCAGAAAAAATATTGAGAAAAAATACAGAAAAATTTGAATCCATAATGACAAGCTTCATCAAAGCAAAAAAAAAAATGGAGAGAACAATATATTGGGAATACAAATATACAGAAGTAAAAAACAATCTGAAGAAAAGTAAAAAGCAACAATAGAGGAAAAAATGCTCATTATGCAAGGAAAACCTACTGATCTTGAAGACATGATGTCTTGGAGACAACCTGAGAATCACAAGTGTCCCAGAGTAAGATAGGACAAAACACACACACACACACACACACACCCCGTAATGAAGGAAATAATAGACGAGAACTATCCAGAACTTATGAATATAAATAATGAAATTCCAATTGAAAGAATTTAGATTGTCTCAAAAAAAAAATACCACCCCAAAAACCCAAAAGTGCAAACTCCAAGACTCACAGTGGTTAAATTTAATCATTCAGTTTAGAAACAACAAGTTCAGCAAGTCATCAGGAGAATAAAAAGGAAAGAACATTTGAATAACTCAAGACTATTCTACACCCACTAAAAAAGGAGGAAGGAATGGAATAATGTGTTGTGAAAAGTGATGGAGCTCAGGTTGCAGCCCAAGGTGAGCTATCCTGAAAATTAAAAAAAAAAAAATTAGAAGTTCAATAATAAAAAAGAGATATGAAAATTTTTTAGAAATAAAATCATAATTGAAGAGATTATTTCCATCTCAAACACCCGAAACAAAAGAAAAATAGACATAAATAAATGAAGTGGGCAAGGATAAAAACAGAATGACAATAGATAGATCAGTAAGAGATTTTATTTCTAAATGTACACAATGAGAGAGAGGTGAAGGTAGAAATCTGGTGAAGGTAACAGAGAAGAGGCAGACAGGGATATTATGGACAGAACCTGGAGATACCTGACTATAGCAGAATCAATGTTTTTGTTTCTGTTTTGCTTGGTGGAGTGGGGGTGAGGGGCATGGAGAGGACTACATTAAAACTTGGGAGGGTGCATAAACAGGGGGAGGAGAGCTGTGGGATAGAGGGAAGTGAGTGATTAATGATGAGCTGGTGTCAGATCAAAGGTTAACAGTGAGGGGAAGGTGAAAGAGAATGGCCTACAGAAGGATGGCAGAAGAAGGAAGAAGAGGGAAAGACTTTGGAAGTGGGAGGGCGTTTCATTGATAGATGCTCTTATGGGTGAAGAAAGATGATCAGTGAAGTGAGATGAGGATCTTACACTGGATGAAATCTAGAGGATTTAGTGTTTGAAGAGTCTTATCCTGGGAAAAGAGAAACTGGCAATCATTAGAGTAACCAGCACCTGGAGGAGTGGGAGAGCGTAGACTTAGGGAAAGAATTTCAAGTCAAATGAAGACAAGAGAGTCAACAAAGGAGGGTATAAATCAGAGGCAGGTTGCATAATCAGGGATGTGATGGAGAAGAACTCTCCATGTGGACAAGTAACCTCTCTGACACCTGCGATAACTGGCTTTGTTCTGAGAGTAAGGCAAAATAGAAAAGGGAATTATATAGGGTAAGCCCTACAAGGCAGTGGCAGAAAGTACCCAGAGGGGAGAACTCAGAAGCTTTGATTACATGAAGAATGCAAAGAAAAGAGAGACACTAGATAAGTATGGGGGTCATGAATCAAAGAATGAGGGTCTAGAGTAAATAGAAAGAAAAATGGATAATGAAGACACTGAGAGAAATCTTTTGTGGAATGGGAAGCAAAAGTGAAATTTAAAAACTCCAGGAAAATCTACTGAGAAGAAAAAAAGGGAGAATAAATAAATAACCAAGTAAAATGGGGAGAGAAAAAAGGAACAAATAAACAAAACCCTAAAGGAAAAGGGGTATCAAATGAGAAGAGGGGTTCAAAGGTGCAGAGAAGAGATAGTGGGAAAGTAATAAAAGAAACATAGTACTGTATTTAAAGTGGAAGAGGGAACTTGAAACTGAAAAGCTTATGCACAAGCAATGTTAATACATCTAAGTTAAAAAAGGAAATGGCTGAAAGAGAAAAAAAATCTTTGTATCAAGTTTCTCTGATAGGGTTTGTATAATCAATTAGTAAACACATACGTATGTATATGTGTGTAACATATTTATATATACATGTCATACATTTATATGTACCTTTTTTGTTGTTGTTGAGTCACTTTTCAGTCATAGCTTACTCTTTGGCATCCCATCTGGGGTTTGCTTGGCAAGGATGCTGGAGTGATTTGCCATTTTCTTCTCCAGCTCATTTTACAGATGAAGAACTGAGGCAAACAGGGTTAAGTGACTTACCCAGCGTCACACAGCTAGTAAGTGTCTAAGCCTGGATTTGAGGTTGCAAAGAGCCTTCCTGACTCCTGGCCCAACACTCTATCCACTGCACTGCCTAGCCGCCTTCATACACACACACACACACACACACACACACACACATATACATGAGTATGTATGTATATATACATATGCATATATATGACTAATAGCTGTTTCTCAATAGATAAATGAACCAGAGTATGAGTAAGCAGTTCTCATGGCCACATAAAAAATGTGCTCCAACTTACTAATAACAAGAGAAATGCAAATGAAAACAACCCTGAGGTTTCACTTCACACCCTACAGACTGGCAAATTTGGTCAAAAATGACTCAAAAATGCCAACAATCAATGTTGGAGAGGTTGTAGAAATATAGGCACACTAACACACACTAATAATTGGTGGAGCTATAAAATGATACAATTATTTTGGAAAGCTATTTGGAATTATATAAATAAAGTGACTATAATTTCTATACCTTTTGATTGAGAAACTTCATTGCTGGACTTATACTTGACTAATAAGAAAAAAATTCCCCAGACACTCCAAAATATTTATAGCAGCATTTTTTTTTTTTGTGATTCCTAAAAATGAGAAACATAGTAAATGTCCATCAATTGGAGAACGGCTAAACAAATTGTGATACAAGAATGTATTTAAATATTACTGTGCTATTTGAAGCAATGTGCATGCTGAATAGATGGAGGCATGGAAATATCTCTAGGAACTTATATAGAGCGAAGTAAACAGAGCCAAGAAAATAATATGCACAGCAAACACAACAAGGTAAATAGAATAATACAAAGAAAATCAAACATAAGTGTAACAAAATTATGAAGAAGAAGAAAGATCCAAATGAAGACATATGAGAAAACACCTCTCACCTACCCCTTCATGGAGATGGGACATCCTCAGGTGTTACACATTGCCCATATTTTCAGATTTTAAAAAATATATCCACCAGTAGTAGTATCTTTTTTTCCTCTTTAAAAAATATTATTTGTCATACAGGATGGCTCTCTTGGAAGTAAGTACAAGGGATACGTAGGACGTCATGGTGATGTTAGAAACAGAAAATACCAATAAAAACTTGTAGAGAAAAGATGGCTTAAAAGAGATAAAAATTGATCAAATTATTTGGAATAGGCAGTTTTCAAAAGAAGAAATGTAAGCTACTAACAATCACATAAAAGTGTTTTAAAATACTAATAATACGTGAAATACAAATTAAAACAACTCTGAGTTTCAACTTTATACCCTTTAGATTGCTAGAGATGACAAAAATAGAAAATGAGAATTGTTAGAAGGACTGGGAAAGGATACTGATGTACTATTGGAACTGTAAAGAGATCTACTCATTCTGGAAAATAATTTGAAAATCTACTCAAAATTTTTAAAGTTAGATGTATCTTTTGATCTATCAATACCATGGCTAGGTTCATAACACAGAGAGAATAAAGCCAGAGGAAAAGCACCCATATACACAAAACTATTCACTTCAATGCTTTTTTTTTTTTTTTAACAGAAGTGGGGACATATTGGATGCCCAGAAACTAGTGAATGGTTAAGAAAATTATGGTTTCTGAATGCAAGGAAATGCAATTGAACCATAAGGAATGACAAAAGAATGGATTCAGAGAAATGTAGAAATATTTGTATGGTGCAGAATAAAGCCAGCAGTCAGGAGAAAATTTGTACATTGACAAAGTAAAACAGTGTAAAGGATAACAACTGTGAAAGCTTAAAAATTCTGATCAGTTCAATGACCAAGCATCATCAGAAGACTGATGATGAAACATGCTTCCTGCTTCTCGATGGATAAGCCACGTAATATAGTTGTATTAATTTTCAGACATGATCGATATAACTTAAATTTGTTCTTCTTTATTACGCTTCTTATTTGTTACAATAGAGCGACTTTATTTAAAGGGAGGGAGTATCGTAAGGGGAGTATGGATAGTCATAATGATTTTAAAAAGGGGGAATGAATGAAAAGACCACCAATTAAACATTTTAAAAATACACAGAAAGAAGCAGAAGGAAGTTCAGACGGGGACAGAAATGAGGAGGGAAGTGTTGATATTTCCTCTTTACGCGTGATACTTTAAAAAGACAAGCTATGCATAGTGAATTCGTGGTTTCATCTGCAGCCCTTTTCTCTGTCTTTTGTATATGGAAGTTTTCATTTTAGTTGATGACTTTTAAATTTATTTTTTAAATTACTTTAAAATAAATGACAAAGAATAAAACATAAAGATGATAAAAATATATGAAAAATAATGAGAATAGCATAACAGTAGACCTTGTACTGAGTCCAGCAGAGCTATGCACTAGCCTTTTTTCAGTCATGTGCTCTGAGATCACACACATGGCTTCATGTTCAGTCATGGGGAGCCTAGCCTCTAACGGGAAGAAGGATCAATCTCTCTCCTCTTTTTTTTTATGGCTCTTTTCTCCCTTATCCTGGAGGCCAAGAAAAATCACTCAAAACTCAGATTTGGCTCATTTCTAGAATATCCCACTCTATCCTCCCCTACTACCCCTCAAAAAAAGGTCAGAAAGGTATTCCAAATACTTGTCTTTTTTTTTTTTTATTTAACTTTTAACATTTATTTTCACAACATTTTGGGTTACAAATTTTCTCCCCTTTTATCCCCTCCCCCCCCCAAACCCGAGCTTTCTGATTGCCCCTGTGACCTATCTGCTCTCTCCTCTATCCTCCCTCCCTGCCTTGTCTCCATCTTCTCTTTTGTCCTGTAGGGCCAGATAGCTTTCTTGACCCCTTAACCTGTATTTCTTGTTACCCAGTGGTAAGAACATTACATTTGGTCCTAACACTTTGAGTTCCAACTTCTTTAGCTCCCTCCCTCTCCACCCCTTCCCCTTGGAAGACAGGCAATTCAATATAGGCCATATCTGTTTAGTTTTGCAAATGATTTCCATACTAGTTGAGTTGTATAGGACTAACTATATTTCCCTCCATCCTATCCTGTCCCCCTTTACTTCTATTTTCTTATGGTCCTTTCCCGCCCCATGAGTGTCGACCTCGTATTGCATTCTCCTCCCCATGCCCTCCCCTCCATCCTCCCCCCCACCCTGCTTGTGCCCCTGTCCCCCACTCTCCTGTATTATGAGATAGGTTTTCCTATCAAAATGAGTGTGCATTATATTCTTTCCTTTAGTGGAATGTTATGAGAGTAGACCTCATGTTTTTCTCTTGCCTCCCCTCTTTATCTCACCACTAATAGGTCTTTTGCTTGCCTCTTTTATGAGAGATAATTTGCCCCATATAACTTCTCCCTTTCTCCTCCCAATATTTCTCTCTCACTGCTTGATTTCATTTTTTTTTTTTAAGATATGATCCCATCCTCTTCAATTCACTCTGTGCACTCTGTCTCTATGTATGTGTGCGTGTGTGCATGTGTGTGTGTGTGTACTCCCACCCAGTACCCAGATACTGAAATGTTTCAAGAGTTACAAATATTGTCTTTCCATGTAGGAATGTAAACAGTTCAACTTTAGTAAGTCCCTTATGACTTCTCTTTGCTGTTCACCTTTTCATGGTTCTTCTTCATTCTTGTGTTAGAAAGTCAAATTTTCTTTCCAGCTCTGGTCTTTTCATCAGGAAAATTTGAAAGTCCTCTATTTCATTGAAAGACCATTTTTTCTCCTGAAGTATTATACTCAGTTTTGCTGGGTAGGTGATTCTTGGCTTCAGTCCTAGTTCCTTTGACTTCTGGAATATCCTATTCCATTCCCTTCTATCCCTCAATGTAGAGGGTGCCAGATCTTGTGCTATCCTGATTGTATTTCCACAATACTTGAATTGTTTCTTTCTAGCTGCTTGCAATATTTTCTCTTTCACCTGGGAATTCTGGATTTTGGCCACAATGCTCCTAGGAGTTTCTCTTTTTGGATCTCTTTTGTGCAGTGTTCTGCAGATTCCTTGAATATTTATTTTGCCTTCTGGTTCTAAAATCTCAGGGCAGTTTTCCTTGATAATTTCATGGAAGATGATGTCTAGGCTCTTCTTTTGATCATGGTTTTCAGGTAGTCCCAGAATTTTTACATTGTCTCTCCTGATTCTATTTTCCAGGTCAGTTGTTTTTCCAATAAGGTATTTCACATTATCTTCCATTTTTCGAATCTGCGCGGTATGTTCTGAGATATCTGTCTTTCTCGAAAAGTCCTTAGCGTCCATCCGTACCATTCCAGATTTGAAAGATCTATTTTCTTCAGTGAGCTTTTGAATCTCCTTTTCCATTTGGTTAATTCTGCTTTTGAAAGCATTCTTCTCCTCATTGGCCCCTTGCACCTCCCTTGCCAGCTGAGTTAGGCTAGTTCTCAAGGTGCCAATTTCTTCAAGATTTTTTTGATTCTCCTTTAGCAGGGAGCTGATCTGCTTTTCATGCTTCTCCCTCATCCCTCTCATTTCCCTTCCCAGTCTTTCCTCCACCTCTCTAACTTGATTTTCAAAATTCCTCTTGAGCTCTTCCATGGCCCGAGCCCATTGGGTGGGCTGGGACACAGAATCCTCGATTTCTGTGTCTTTGCCTGATGGCAAGCATTGTTCCTCCCCATCAGAAAGGAAGGGAGGAAGTGTCTTTTCTCCGGTAAAGTACCCTTCAATAGTTTTATTTCTTTTCCCTTTTCTTGGCATTTTCTCCAACCAGTGGCCTGACCTCTGAATGTTCTCCTCACACCCACCTCGCCTCCTGGTCCTCCCAGCCAGCGTTTGGGGACTGAGATTCAAATGCTGCTTCCTGCCTTAGAGTTTTTGGCGGGGGCAGGGCTGCTATTCAGTGTTAAATTAAGTTCAGGTGCTGAGGTCATGGGCAGGGCCGCCTCTCTGGCTCAGTTCCCTCAGGGGGTTTATGCATAGACCTTCCACAATGGATCCAGGCTCCCGCCCGTTTGGGGAGCCCCTGTCTGCAGCCGCCTCTCAGCTTCCATCTCCTGGGGGGGCCCGAGCCATGGGAGCACCCCACTCCCCTCTCAACCCACCAAAGAGACTCTCTCACCTACCCCCGTCAGTCACCTGTTGGTGGGGGGGCTTGTGCCGCCGCTGAAGATCCCGTCTCTAGAGTCCTCCCAGATTCGTGTCTCTTGGAGCCGCGGCCGCCGCAGGTCCGGGCTGGGCACTGTGTCTGCAGCGTGATGGACCTTTTGCGAGAGGTTTGCAGGTCTCTCTGTGGGTGGGGGGACCTGCGTGGCCGCTGGAGATCCCGTCCCCGTAGCCCTCTCGGATCTCCTCCCCTCAGTGTCGCGGCCGCGGCAGGGCTGCACTCTGCTCCCCGTCCCGGCGCCCAGTCCACGGCGCGAAGGACCCCCCGCGAGAGGTTTGCAGGTCTCTCCAGAGCAGAAATCTCCCTCGCTCCAATACTCTGTGGTCTCTGGGTGCAGAATTTGCCCTGGCTTGGTCCCCTCTAGCCGCTCTGTGGTTTGTGGGCTCAGAGCTGTGTGTATGTGCGTCTTTCTACTTCGCCATCTTGGCTCCGCCTCTATTCCAAATACTTGTAACTTACATTAGGTATAGGACAAATATTTATGTCCTACACAGAAAAAATTAACTAAAACACAAAAGATTCATAAGTCCATATTCACAAAGACATAGAACATCTGTAACATTTACTACAGTTTTACCTTCTTCATCACCACCAGAAACACCTGGCGATCAACCATCACCAACAAGCAGATAGATACAGGGAGCCATGGAAGTTTGCTCTAACCATAATAATATGCCTAGAGGTTGCTGGGGTATACACTAATATGGAGCCCAAAGCATCCCTTCCCTCCAGAGACTGCCCTCTGTAACCTCTCCTGAGTGATTCCAATGGAGCAGAGCATTTGGGGAATACTTCAGAGTTGGGTGATACTAAAAGGTCCCTAGTTCTTAACTTCCAGGTAAAGTTTTACAAGCACTCCTGTGGGCTAGTCATCAATTACTTTGTTATCAACCCCATGTTTCAGAAGCCACATCCAGAGCTCCCTTTTATGGATAGTGTCACCTCCCTCTGCCCAGGAATGCTGGCCCTGGGATCTTCTTTACCCTCCCTGACAGACTTCTCCAATACCCACCTAACTCATCACTATCTATGATTGGGAACCTGCTGCCACTCTCACCAAGAGGGCTCCCTATGTATGATTAGGAGTGTTCTACAAGGAGTCAGGTAAGTGCCCCACTGTCTGATCACACCACTCCTCATCTATAGATATGGAGCTCTATCCCTAACTCAACCATGATGTGAGCCATAAGATCATTTCATCCCAACTTGTCTCAGTCTATTGCAAGCAGCTCTAAACCCAGTGCCATCTTACTATTAATGTTAGCTTTTTACTATTATGATTATTTCATCATCATCATCATGCCTCAATTTGGGGGGCAAAATAAGGTACTTAAAAGTCACTGAACCCCCAAAAAAGATGTTTACTTTTCCTTTACATATCAAGGATATAATTCTCAATTAGATATTACCTTCCCAGGGATGCAAACTCTACATTAGACTCTGTCTATAAGAATTCAGTAAGACATTCAATATCAGGATTTAAACATTCAGTGAATCAACAAGGGCAAAAGTTTGTAAAATCACCCCAATGAAATATTTTAATGAGCAAACCAAAAGGAAGAATGACTGTATAATTGCCACATAAGATTGTTATGTCAATTTCTTTAATATTCCAAAAGATAGGGTATTCAAAATTTAAAGTCCTGGAGAGTGCTTCCTGAGGTTCCCCCATAATTCCAAGGGCCCAACTTAATAACATACAAGGTCCAACATGTAATGAGTACATATTCACCTCTAGGTTCTAGACTGATTAAGAAATTAGTGTCAGAAATGCTAAAGCTCACAATGAATTGAGAATGGGGAGAGGAGCTAACAACAAAAAAAAAAGAAAAAGAGAAGTTTTGTTTTATTTTGTTTTTTACTTATGTTAAGAGAAAAAGAAAGATCAAAACAAAAATAAGGTGTATAGAATAATACTAACTACCAGTACAGAGAAGGCAAAGCTTATTCAATTCTTATTTTTCATCTGTTTTCTTTATAAACAGCCTTTAAACTAGAAATGACAGATAAGAAGAGCATTGATACGCAAAATAAGTAAGAAACTAGAGAGTACCTAGCTGCCCTTGATGAGTTTAGGCCACGTGGACCAAATGAACTATATCCCTGAGTCACAAAGGACTAGCAGATGTGATTTGCTGAGGCACTGTCAACTATTTGAAAAATAATAGAAAATAGGAGAGATAGTACAAAATTAGAGAAAGGCAAATATCTTGATTTTCAAAAAATGGAACAGGACAGAGCATGCAGATTATAGGCCACTGATCTTTACTTCAGTTCCTAGGAATAATATGGAAAAAATCATTAAGGAATTTTCAAATTTTCAAAAAAATAGAAGACAGACTACAAACTATAAGCCAATGAACTTGACTTCATTTCCTAGGAATATTCAGGAAAGGATCATTAAAAAGGCTGTTTGGTAAACTGGTCCTGCCCACACAGTCGTTATACACCTTCATGACTTCAGGGAAGAAGTTGCTAACCCTCCCTACCAGCTTCCAACCAACTGGTATCAACAAGGTAGGCAAGCCAACCTGACCAGAATAGCAAGTCATAGTGAGGGAGATACAGGAAGTGACATGTGCCTGTAAAGTCAAAGTACAACCACCATGTAAACCACCACCTCTCTTCACACCTTGGTTGAAACAGTCCAGGGTTCTAAAGTCAAGAACCCTGGAGAGAGTAGCAATCTTCCCACAACTGGCCCTCCTTCCAAATCAGCCTCTGAAATCATCATCCAGAGAATTAACCCTTGTGGGGACATGACCTGGTAACCGATTCTATATATTCTGTAGCCTCTGCCTCAAGTCATGTGGAAAAGAAATTTCTCACACCCACTCTCAGATGGATCAACACCAGAAATTCATGTGGTTTTGTCAATGGAAATAGCATTAAAGAAGATACATAAACATCTGTTTTGACCTAGCCCCCTAAGGAACATGAGGCTTTCCATGTAACTTGCTTCTAAAACCTATCTGTTATCTCCTCTCATTAAAAGGTGATGTCCCTGAGAGCTGAAATTGTATTGCTTTCTTATTTGTATTTCCAGTGTTAGCACAATGCTTTGCACATAGCAAGCACTTAAAAGTGCCTTTTCATTCATTCATCTAAATATAGAAGTGCTTATGTAAACTAAGACTTTCTTGGACAAGATTACTAAATTAGTGAATGAAGAGAATGTTATGAATATAATTTCTATCCTAGGAAGAGGGAAGTGTTTGAGAAGAAAGATAATGAGGTCAGTTTAGGACATATTGAGTTTCAGATGTTGACTAGACATCCAGTTTGAAATGAAGATAATCTAAAAGGAAAGAAAGCACTAGCAGTGGCAAGGGATGGGCAAATTGAGCTGAGTCTAGAAGGAAGTCAGGGAAACTAAGAGGAGGAGGTAGAAAGACAGGTCATTCTATACATGACAAACAGTGTAAGTGAACACAGAACGCAAAACACAGAAATGCTATGTTCAAGGAACTGCAAGAAAGCCAGTGTAGCTGGATCACAGAGTGCACGAGGGAGATTACAGTACAAGAAGGCTAGAAATATGGGAAGGTTATGAAAAACATTAAATACCAGAGGATGTTATATTTGATCTTTAAGATAATATGTTATCAATATAGCTTATTAGGTGTGTAGGCAAAAAAGGTAAGGGGTAACATTATCAGACAGATTCTGTCTTAGAAAAATCACTTCGAAAGATAAATGGAAGCTATTGGGATCCAGGAGAGACCTGAGAGAAGAAAACAAATTAGAAAGCTATTACAGTAATCTAGGCAAGAGGTGATGAAGACTTAAATTAATGTGGTGAATTAAGAGAAGGAAATGAGAGATATACAAGAGACATTTTGAAGGTGTAGAAATAAGGTTACACAGTGGATTGGTATGTGGATGAGTGAAACTGAGAAATTGAGAATGACATTGAAAACCCAGTGAGGATAGTGACTGGAACGATAGGGATAGCCTAGAAAATGATAGGGAAATTAGAAAGGGGAAGGGATGTTTTGGTGAGGAAGAGATCTAATTTGGGCATATTGAAGTTGAGATGCCTACAGGATCTTTAGTTGGAAATATCTAAGAAGCTTATGATTATTTGAGACTGAATTCAGCAGAAAAGTTAGGGTTAGAACTTTGATGTGGGGATCATCTACATAAAGATGATAACTAAATTCATGGGAGATAATTAGGTAATCATCAAGCGACAGAGAAAAAACTAAATTCAATAGTGATAAATGTAAAGTTTTTGTACTTGGGTACAAGAAATCAACTTCCTTTTTAGGCAACAGTTGTCCTGAAAAAGATCTGCAAATTTTAGTGAACTCTTAAGTTTAACATGTGTCTGCAATGAGATATGGCAACTTAAAAAAAAGCTAAAGCATCTTAAGGTGCATTAAGAAGGGTATAGCTTCCAGGATTTGGGAGATAATAGTCCTGTCTGCCTTCCTCAAAACTCATCTGAAGCATAATGTTCAATTCTTGACCCCACACTTTAAGAAAAACACCAAAAAAATAGAGAATGTCTACAGGAGAACATTCAGGATAGTGAAATGGCTTGAATTCACATCATAAAAACCAGTTAAAAGAACTGGACATATTCAAATTAAAGAAGAAAAGATTCAGGGAGAAGATGATAAATGTCTCAAGTATTTGAAAGGCTTTTGTGTGGGAGAGGAACTCAGTCTGCTCTGTTTAGCCCCAGTTGGCAGAACCAAGGGCAGTTAATGGAAACTGTGAATAAGCAAAGCTACACTCAATGTCATGAAAATCTTTCTAAAAATGAGAGCTATCTAAAAATAGAATAGACTGCCTTGAGATATAGGAGGGGGATTCCCCTTCCATGAAGGTCATCAACCAGCAAATAGATGACAACTCTTGGGTTTATTGTAGTATAGATTCTTTTTGTGTAAGAGTTGAATTAGTTGACCACTGAGTTTACTTTCAACCCACAAATTCTGGAATTCTCTAATTCACTGCTGATAGAATTGTGAATTGATTCAACTAGCAAAGAAAGAAATGTAGATTTATGCAATAAAAATCACGTGACCCAAATCATTACCAAACAGCTATAATGATATGAATCTAGATTTACACTTAAAGGTTTAACAATAACTCACCCTCTAGCCATGAAAATCTCCATTCTGAAAACATCTGAATTTGGCTAAATGACCTCAGTTCTTCTGTAATTCTCCAAGCTATCAAGTGTAGGATATAGAATAAGTTTAACAAAGAGTATAGGGGGGCTCATACCTGAGACCATAGAGAATCATGAACAAGAACACTTTTTCATTTTCACCAGGAACCTATATATTCAACCCTAGATTTACAGCACAACCTTGGAACTGAGATTCCCTAAAGGAAACAACTTAGTGGTGTTCACTAGACAGTCTATGTCTCTTTTCCAGATCTGCATATTACACAAGATTCATAGTGCCTTTAAAAAGGCCAAAGTTAGTCCTCTTCTGGACGTCTAAATCTCAGTGCTCTTTGGTTCTAGATTCTTTTCTGTTCTTCGAGTCCAGTGCTGACTCAAGATACTTCATACCACTTAGATTCTCACAGAATTGTTTACTTTCTCCAGTTACATGCAGCCTAGGATCATCCAGTCTCTCATACCTGTGGATTTAAGGAATCACCTTTTTAAATGCCTCACTAATAGTATGTAATAGTAATTGTTCTCTTCCTGGGATATGTATATTACTTTATTCTGAGAAGTAGAGATACTATACCAGACCAGTACATCTGCTTTCCAACTAAGTGGAATCTTTCACACTTTCAGAATCTCAAGTATTTCTTTTTTAATCAACAAAAACAAAATTTTCAAGATATAAATAAAACACAGGAAGAGGATTACATAAAAACTGTGAACTTCTGTTACAAATATTCAAAGAAATATAATCTAATAAGTTTATGTTAGTAGCAAAATAGCTATCTGTCCCCTACTACACATCTCTTTTTTCTTTTGCCAATTTAAAAATTATTTTATTAATGATCTTCCCCCCATATCTATCATTATCCACTAAAATACCTCTCCCCCTCAAGAAGGTAACTTCTCTTGTAGCAAATAAATTAATGATTAAGGGTGAAAAATATCAAAATGTTGCCTATGTTTGAGAATACATCCCATTTGGTACCTCTGTTTCTTCATCACTCTGAAAAGAGGTAGGAGGTATGTTTCATCATTCATTTTTCTTTGTTCAAAATTCTCAGGTGTTTCAAAGACCTCACATCATTATTGTGGTCATCATGTAAATTGTTCTCCTAGTTCTGCTCATTTCACTGTGCATCACTGCGTGAAAGTCTTTCCCTATTTCTCTAATTCATTAACATTCATCATTTTTTATCAGGCAATAAAATTCTATTATAGTTATATGTCATAATTTGTTCAGATATTCCCCAACTGATGATCACCCACTGTGCTTCCAGTTCTTTGTTACAACAAAAAGTTCCTCTTGAAATGTCCTTGTACATATCAGTCCTCCCCTCTGTTCTTGACCTGCTTGGGTGACATGCCTAACAGGAATAATGCTGTGTCAAAGGGTATGTACATTTTAGTGACTATATAGGTACAATTCCAAATTGTTCTTCAGAACAGTTGAGAAAATTCACAGCTCCACCGAAAGAGTGATGATGTGCCTTTCTTCCCACCAACCTTCCAACAATTGTTCTTCTCCTTTTTCTTTTTTCATTTTTTCCAATCTGATGAGTATGAGGTAGAACTTCAGAATTTTTTAAAGTACTATGGGGCTTGCTTTTGAATTTTCTTCCTTCCAACCTTTGTAGAACATTGCTAAAAAGTCCTTAAAAGGAGTAAGATGTTGAACACTCCTAATTTATTTATATGCCTATTTTAACTCATCTTGTAATACCTATCCCTAGCAAATTTCCATTGGGTATCCTAGCAACATTCTTGCTAAACCATCTGTCTATGGAATACCTCAGGAGTCTATGGAACACATAGGCAATGTAATGGTAATTTAAAAGGGGAGATCTTTCATATTCATTAATAGGCCCCTGTGACCTTCCTGGGTCACAAGAAAGCCTGAGTCACATGAGTCTGAGTTACTTGGAGCTTGTAGTGGGAGGAGTTTGCTGAATGGGTGAAGCAGGAAACAGAGGAACTGGAGCAGAACTGAGAGGAAGTGAGTCATGAGAGCAGTCAGAGCTAGGAAGGATGCAGGCAAGCAGGCAGCTGGCTAGTGTGAATGAGCTTGTTTGTGATTTGTTTAATGGAGCTGTTTTATGGGAAGCCTAGCAGGGGGAAGACTTGGGGATGGTGCTGTCCTCTGCATTGTTATTGTGTATAAATTTTTGTTACCATGACGGATTTGGCTTTTTGGTGTCTGAATAAATGTTTTGGTTCTGTCTTCTATGAGGAGAGTCTTATATTTCGCAATTCAGGATTGCACCAGGATATTTATGGCTGCTATAGGCTCTGTAAATATCACATTGGCGCTACAGTATCAGGGTTTCTCTTTAGCCAGCTTGGTAGTTAGGGAGTCCTGCTCTAGCTTGTTCCTTTATAAAAACATGGTCATCATTACTTCAATATTCTGCCATTGCCACCATTTTGGGGGGGACTTTTGGTGAAAGAAAATAGAGAAGGACTTCTGAAACAATGAGACAGACACAGAACTCTTGCCTTTGAGTGATAAAATTTATTTAGCAAGGAAATATGATATGTCAGGATATTTATATCAGAGAGGAGTTTGCAGTGCCCTCTCAGTGACTCACTGATGTGCATTATTGCTAGTCTTCTTGGTTCCATCAAATCTTATAGGGATGAGACTCTGATACAACAATTTGTATGAGATCTGTGTTGCAGTGGGGGGTGGGTATTAAGAACCCATTGGGGGATTCCTGCAAGGTCTTTTATAGTTCCATATTACTTGCTAATGTTCCAAACCCCATCATCTAAACACAACTGCTGCCATTATCAGGGCTAACTGCATATTTATCGTATGTGCTATTTCAGAGACTTTCCTGGAGCACATACATATGTAATTACAATTACAAAGGAAGGGAGAATCATATAACAGGGGCACCCAAGTGGATGTCTGGTTTCCTAAAGCAATCCCATTCCCTCTATATCCACAAGTCTCCAGTTATGGAGCTAATATTGTATCTATCCATAAGCGTACATATCTTCCTCCTTTCACAAACCTTAACCTTGTACATTACTTTTCTATAATTGTGTCCTCTGTAACTTACTCTGATGTGCATAATTTACTATTATAAGTGATTATTGCTAAGTTCTTAATAGGAAGTACATTTCTAATTGAGTCAATTTTAATTTTGTTGAGCAACAATTTACATATTTGTCTTTGAGTTAATGTTTTCCCAGTATGATCAATGTTTATTTCAATTCTTTATCTTTAATATTGTAGTGTCATGGAGAATTAGTCATCAGACATCAGTCAATTGAATTTCTCCCAGCTAGGCTGAGAAGTTACAGAAGGTAAGGAGCCAATAATGGAGGCAATGAGGTATTAAGTTCTTGAAAAAACATACCCAGTTAGTCAAGGCAATAAGGCCAGTGAAAGCTTTGTGTGTTAAGATAGCTAGCTATGGACATCTGGAGTTGAATTGTTAAGAAAAACAGCCTTAAAAGCCTGGCTGTAAGAGGAGCTATGTTCAGGATGAGTACCCTATGACAGTACTATGAGAAGGAAAAGATAGCAAGGCTTTTCTGAAGTGGAGGTATGAGTTACCGGGACCACATGTTGTCCATACAAGTATGCCTCTCTGCTAGTGAACTCTCTGTGTGTCCTCTTTTTAAACTGATGCTATATGTAGAATGGGAAAGTACACCCCTCCAACCCATGTATATGGATAGAATGTTTTGTTGCTATTGATAAAATAATACCATTTCAACTAATGCCCTTTGCTTTGAGCTCTGTCTACTGGCTGACTATTAAAGATAAGCATACCAATGTGGGTTCATGAGCTATAGTTTGGGGGATATAAATACAGAGTACTTTGAACCTAAGATAGCTATCCCCTAGGGAACTATACCAGCAAAAGAAAGTCAGGAGGTTGCACAGAGAGGGTGCTAAAGTATTTTAACCCTGTTTGCAAAGACAGAAGAATCAAATCTTGAAGCTGGAAGTTATATCAGAGGACATTAATCAAGCCTATTCCTGCATATTAATCTTCCTTCCAACATACCCAACAAATGATCATTGAGTTTTTACTTGAAAATATCAATGAAGGAGAATACACTATCTCCCAAGGCAGACTCTAACACTTTTGTATAGGTCTGATCATTACAGAATTTTTCCTTACATCAAACCTGAATTAATAAACTCCAGGGGGCTCCCTATCACCCCATGATAAAATCCTATTTGGCATCAAAACCCTTTGTAAGCTAGCCCTCCCCTGCCTTTCCAATCTTCTTTTACTTTGTTCCCTGACACATACTCTTCAATCTAGTGACACTGACCTCCTCACTGTTCTACAAACAATATGCTCCATCTCTCTGCACGAGGCATTTTACCTGTCTGTCTCCCATACCTTGAAGGCTCTCCTTCCTCATCTCTGCCTTCTAGCTTCGCTGACCTCCTTAAGGTCCCAACTAAAATCCTATCTTCTCCAAGAAGCTTTTCCCTACTCTTAATTCTAGTGACTTCTTTCTGTTAATTATTTGTTATTATCTTCTATATAACTTATTTGTACAGATTTGTTTACTCATTATCTCCTCCACCGGATTGTGAGCTCCTTGAGGGCAGGGGCTATTTTTGCCTTTTTCTGTACCCCCAACATTTAGTAAGGTGCTTGACACATATTAGACATTTAATAAATGTTTTCTGATTGACTGAAATTTTCATATTGAAATTTCTACCTATTGTTTTTTAGTAGAACTGAAAGAGAATGAGTGATGGGTACAATCTGGCAGTACGCATTATTGGCATACCTAACAGATTCCATGTTAATGAGACTTGGAATATTTGGGAAAAAAACACATGTGCTTCAGAGGAAATTGCTAACAGTTTTGACAGAGGGTAATGGTAGGCACATGCCCATGCATTTCCATGAATAATGTGAATAATGAAAGAGAATACTGGCAAAATAAAACAGACATATTTGTGTTTTTTAGCTTCCATGGATATGGTAGTATAATTGTAGTCTTAGCTAGATATAATCTAGATTTCTGCTTCTGTCAGGGAATCAGTTCATAATTTATGTGTGTAACCTGGGAAAGAATTATGAATGCTAGATTTGGAATGTTTCTTGATATGTGCTGCTAGAATTATGGAAGAGGAGAGGAGAGAAGAGAAAGGGAGGAGGAGAGAAAATGGGAGGGGAGGAGAGGAAAGAAGATAATAGGAGAGGAGAAGAAAGGAGAAGAGAGGAGAGGAGAAGAGAGGAGTAGAGAGAGGAGGGGAGAGGAGGGGAGAGGAGAGAGACTTGGAGGATACTGGTAGTGATCTGTCATAGAAAAATGTGGAGTAATTAAATAATAATAAGAAAAGCTAGGAGACAGCAATGTTATGGAACTCAAGAGAGGAGAGAACATCCTGAAATAGAGAGTGATTGACAATGTGAAAAGCTTTCAGGCTGGGAAAAGTCCACTGTATTTATCAGTCAAGGTTATAAAGATAGTTCAGATCTAGGAGTGAAAAGGTGGCATCTCTTTCTCTTTGTGTAGGGTATGTCAATTCTAGGATAGTATTGTAAGTATTAAGGACTTTAAAAGTTCTCAGTCCCATAGCGGGCCTGGGAGAGAGGGAGTGGACAATAACAAAAGAAAGAACTGCTCATTCTTTTGCAGATAGGGAGAGAGATACATAGAATCAGGGCTAAATTCCACTGTGATTTTCTTTTTTTTATTTTAATTTTAAATTTTTAAAATATATATTATATATTACATATAATATAATATATAATTTATTTATTTTCAGTTTTCAATATTCATTTACACAAGAATTTGAATTCAAAAATTTCTCCCCATCTCTCCCTACCCCCCCATCCTAGGACAGCATTCACTAAGGACATTCACCCCTTCCTCCAGTCTGTCCTCCCTTCTATTACTCCCCGCTTCTTTCCTCTTTCATCCCTCTCCCCTCTATTTTCCTGTAGCACAAAATAGATTTCTCTACCCCATTGCCTGTACATCTTATTTCCCAGTTGCATGCAAAAACAATTTTTAACATTCATTATTAACACTTTGAGCTCCATATTCACCCCCTTCCTCCTTCTCCACCCACCCTCATTGAGAAGCAAGCAATTCAATATAGGTCAATCGTGTAGCCCTGCAAGATGCTTCCATAATAATCATGTTGCAAAAGACTAACCACATTTCCCTCTGTCCTATTCTGCCCTCCATTTATTCCTTTCTTTCCCATGTCCTCCCACAATAGTCTTTGTTTTTGATTATCCCTTCCCCCAATTTGTTGTCCCTTCTATTATCTTCCCTTTCCTATCCCCTTCCTCCCTGTCTTCCTGCAGGGTAAAATAGATTTCCATATCCAATTGAGTGTATGTTATTCCTTCCTTAAGTCAAATTCCATGAGAACAAGGCTCACTTATTCCCTTTCATCTCCCCCCTTTTTCCCACCACTGTAAAAGCTCTTTCTTGCCTCTTATGTGAGATGATATGTTATATTCTATCTCTCTCTTTCTCTTGCTCCTAGTACATCCCACTCAACAGTAAATTCTATTTTTTAGGCATTCCCTCTTCAACTCACCCTCTGCCGTTTGTGTGTGTGTATGTGTGAGTGTATTATATACATATATTATACATATATATAGATACACATGCATACACTCAAGTACATACACATACTGACAAAAATATAATATACACATACATATATACCCTTACACACCTACATATATAGTATGTATATATATGTATGTATGTACACACACACGTACACACACTCACACACACACACACACACACACATATCTATATATATATATATATATATATATTTTTTTTTTTTTTCCCCTCTAACTACCCTAAGACTGAAAAAGGTCTCATAAGTTACAAATAACATCTTTCCATATAGGAATATAAACAGTTCAACTTTAAGAAGTCCCTTATGGCTTCTCTTTCTTGTTTACCTTTTTTTATGTTTCCCTTGATTCTTGTATTTGAAAGTCAAATTTTCTATTCAGCTCTGGTCTTTTCAACAAGAATGCTTGAAAGTCATCTATTTCATTGAAATTCTATTTTTTCCCTGAAGTATTATACTCAGTTTTTCTGGGTAGGTGAATCTTGATTTTACTCCTATCTCCTTTGACCTCTGGAATATCACGTTCCAAACCCTTTTATCCTTTAGTGTAGAAGCTGCTAAATCCTGTGTTATTCTGATCGTATTTCTACAATACTTGAATTGTTTCTTTCTGGTTGCTTGTAATATTTCCTCCACCTGGGAATTCAGCTACAATATTCCTAGGAATTTTCATTTGGGGATCTCTTTCAGGAGGTGATCAGTGAATTCTTTCCATTTCTATTTTACTCTCTGGATTTAGAATATCAGGGCAGTTTTCCTTGATAATTTTTTGGAAGATGATATCTAGGCTCTTTTTTTTATCATGATTTTCAGGTAGACAAATAATTTTTAAATTATCTCTCTTGGATCTATTTTCCAGATCCGTTGTTTTTCTAATGAGATATTTCACATTGGCTTCTATTTTTCATTCTTTTGGTTTTGTTTTATAATTTCTTGGCTTCTCATAAAGTCATTAGTTTCCATCTGCTCCATTCTAATTTTTGAAGAACTATTTTCTTCAGTTAGCTTTTGAACTTCCTTTTCCACTTGGCTAATTGTGCTTTTTAAAGCATTCTTCTCCTCATTGGCTTTTTGGACCTCTTTTGCCAATTGAGTTAGCTTATTTTTAAAGGTGCTATTTTCTTCAGCATTTTTTTGGGTCTCCTCTAGGAAGCTGTTGACCCGTTTTTCATGATTTTCTTGTATCTCTCTCATTCCTCTTCCCAATTTTTCCTCCACCTCTCTAGCTTGACTTTCAAAGTCCTTTTTGAGCTCTTCCATGGTCTGAGACCATTTCGTATTTTGGGGGAAGGCTTGGGATATAGGGGTCTTAACTTTTCTTTCTTCCTCCAGTTGTATACTTTGGTCTTCCTCATCTTTAAAGCTTTCTTTGGTGTTTGTGGGTTGAGAAATATGGAAACTCACAACAGCTGCCTGTGATTCAGTGCCCTGAAGCCCTGTTCCAGTCCAGTCTGTGCCAGAGTGGCCCATGCAGAGCCTGGTGCAATAGACCCTTCCTGTAGGCCTTCCAGGCTGTTTTGGGCTGGAAATCTGTTTCACTCTGTCTTTTAAATTTTCTTCCCCTCCCTCCCATCTTCCTTTCCAAGATGGCATGTAGTCTTATATGGACTCTACACATACATTTTTATTAAACACATTTTCACATTAGTCATGTGGCATGGAAGAATTAAAATGAATGAGAGAAAGCATGAGTAAAACTAAACAAAACCAAACATAACAAAAAGGAAAATAGGATTCTTCATTCTGTGATCTGACACACTAGTTCTTTCTCTGGATATGGATGGAATTTTGCATCATGAGTCTTTGGGTAATGTTTTAGGTCCCTACATTGCTGTGAAGGACTAAGACTATCAAAAACAGTCCTTGCATACAGTGGCTGTTACTGTATATAATGTTCTCCTGGCTTTGCTCTCTTCACTCAGCATCAATTCATATAAGTCTATTGAGGTATTTCTAAAGTCCTCCTGTTCATTTCTTTTAACACAATAGTATTTCATTTCATTCATATAGCATTACTTATTCAACCATTCCCCAATTGATGGGCATTCCCTCAATTTCCAGTTTTGTCCACCACAAAAAGAGCTGCTATTATTACTTTTGTACATGTGGGTCATTTTTCCTTTTTTATGATCTCTTTGGGGAAAAGATTTAGTAGTAGTGATATTGCTGAGTCAAAGGGCATGCACATTTTTTTTTTAGCTTTTTACAAAGGAATATTTACTTCAAATGATGTAGCTACAAAAACAAAAACTTACTCCCCCCAACATGTGGTAGGTATAATCTTCCTCTTCCCTTGTATCATCTCAGTCTCTGGGGAAGGAATAGGATTTAGGTTCATAGGCTAGCTCAGTTTCTATAAAGCACAGTCCTAAATTGCAAGTCCAAAACACTTCTTGGGCTCAAGTCCCACGCACCCTGACTTCTCAAGTATTCCCTTCTAGGCTAGTTATCTGCAACATCCTAACTGAAATCCAGGCTGAAGATCCAAGGTTACCATGGCTTGAACTTCTATGTTGAGTGAGGTTTCTGCCTGTACATGAAAACCAAGAGCAAATGAAACAGAACAGAAATACACAACTCCAAGCCCACTTCTCCAAGATAGGGTAAGACAGAAGCAGAGGGTGGTAGTCCTTTTTTATTATTTTTTTTTTGTGAGGCTTTCAGGGTTAAGTAACTTGTTCAGGGTCACATAGCTAATAAATGCCAAGTGTCTGAGGCCCTATCTAAACTCAGATCCTTGTGACTCTAGGGCTGATACTCTATCCACCAATCCTTCCTCTTTCAATTGTTCCATTCATGGTCTGGTGTTGTGGGTTAAGTGTGATCCTGTTTTCATTCTTCTCTTGATTCTTGTGTTTGAAAGTCAAATTTTCTACTCAACTCTGGTCTTTCCATTAAGAATCCTTGAAAGTCCTCTATTTCATTGAATGACCATTTTTTCCTCTGAAGTATTATATTCAGTTTTGCTGGGTAGGTAATTCTTGGTTTTAATCCTAGCTCCTTTGACTTCTGAAATATCATATTCCAAGCCCTTTGATCCCTGAGTGTAGAAGCTGCTAGATCTTGTGTTATCCTGATTGTATTTCCACAATACTCAAATTGTTTCTTTCTGGATGTTTGCAATTTTTTCTCCTTGACATGGGAACTCTGAAATTTGGCTATAATATTCCTAGGAATTTTCTTTTCAGATCTCTTTCAGGAGGAGATTGGTGGAATCTTTCAATATTTATTTTACCCTCTGGTTCTAGAATAGCAGGGCAATTTTCCTTGAAAGATGATGTCTAGGCTCTTTTTTTTTGATCATGGCTTTCAGGTAGTCCCAATAATTTTTAAATTGTCTATCCTGGATCTGTTTCCCAGGTAAGTTGTTTTTCCTGTGAGATATTTCACATTGTCTTCTATTTTGTCTTTCTTTTGGTTTGTTTTATAATTTATTGGTTTCTCATAAAGTCATTACATTCCATCTGTTCCATTCTAATTTTTAAAGAACTATTTTCTTCAGTGAGCTTTTGAACCTCCTTTTCCATTTGGCTAATTCTGCTTTTTAAAGCATTCTCTTCATTAGCTTTTTGGGCCTCTTTTGCATTTGAGTTAATCTATTTTTAAAGTGTTATTTTCTCCAGCATTTTTTTTTGGGAGGGGGGGGTTCTTTTAGCAAGGTGTTAACTTGCTTTTCATGATTTTCTTGCATTGCTCTCATTTCTCTTCCTAATTTTTTCTCCACTTCTCTTACTTGATTTTCAAAACCCTTTTTGAGCTCTTCCATGGCCTGAGATCACTGCATATTTTTTTGAGATATTGGATACAGAAGCTTTGACTTTTATGTCTTCTTCTGATGGTATACATTGTTCTTCTTCATCTGACAGGATGGAAGAAAATCCCTGTTCACCAAGAAAGTAATCTTCTATAGTCTTGTTTTCTTCCCCTTTTTTGGATATTTTTCCAACCAGTTACTTGACTTTTGAGTCGTCTGTCAAGAGGAGGGTATATTCTTGAGACCTGTAAGTTCTCAGGTCTTCCAAGGTGGCCTACGCTCTGGTCTGGGAGCTACCAAAGCTTTTCTGCCCAGGATCTGAAAGTAGAATTCCCTTTCCAGAGCCTTCACCAGCTCTGCCATTCCAGCACTCCTCCTCACCCCAGGGCTGCCACTCAGGGCTGAGATTTAGATCAGCAGCTCAATTCCCCCAGGGTTTTTAGACTGAGGGCTCCAAAACTGGATACTGCTGCTGCTGGTACCACTGCTGCCTGGGACCCTGCTCCCTTCTCACCTAGGTGAAAAAGCTTTCTCACTGGCCTTTGAAGCTGTTTTTGGCATTTGTGGGTTGAAGGATGTGAGAAGCACAGCTGCAGCTGGGGATTCCACCCCTGAGACCTGTTCTGGTCCTGTTCCTGTGGGTGCTGGTTGGCCAAGGCTGGGCTGGATTTCATGGGCTGTGCTCTACTCTGTACCCCATGCAATAGACTTTTCCTGTTGGCCTCCTTGGCCTGGAGATCTCTTTCACTCTGTCATTTTGTGACTTCTGCTGCTCTAGAATTTGTTTAGAGTGATTTTTTTACAGGTATTTTATGGGCTGTGGGAGAAGAGATAAAGTAGGTGCATCTTTCTACTCTTCCATCTTGGCTCTGCCCCTGGTATACACATTTTTATAGCCTTTTAGGCACAGTTCCAAATTACATTCCAGAATGGTTGGATCAGCTCTCAACTCCACCAACAATGAATTAGTGTTGCAACTCTCCCATATCTTCTTCAACATTTATCATGTTCCTGTTTTGCCATGTTAGCCAATCTGATAGGTGTGACATGGTACCTCAAAGTTGTTTTGATTTGCATCTCTCTAATCAACAGTGATTTAGAACATTTTTTTCATATGACTATAGATAGCTTTAATTTCTTCCTCTGAAAACTGCCTGTTTATATCCTTTGTAGGGTCAATTTTTTTAAAGGAAGGAGAGAAGGAAGAGAGGAAAGGAACAGATAAATGATCAACTCCAAAGAGTAGTAATTAATGGTTCAATAACAAGTTGGAAGGAAGGAATGTCCCCACCAATTGTCCTTGATCCTATTCTGTTCAACATTATTACTGACACTTTGGATGAACATGCATTGTATGCTTATCAAATTTGCAGATCACAAAAAGCTGGAAAAAATAGTGTATATATTGAATGTTGGAATCAGGATCCAAAGATATCTTGACATCTGATCCAATGAACTAGAACAATGAACCAAATGAAATGTGATTAAATGTAGTTGGAAATGACGTAAATTCATACACTTGGATTTAAAAAAATAAACCACATAGGGAAAGGTCGGGAGATATATGACAGATAATAGTTCATTTAAAGAAAGATTAGTGATTGTAGTGGATTACAAATTCATATGAATTAACAACTTCATAATGGCATAGCTCAATCAATAAACCCTTATTGTGCATCTATTATATGCCAGTTACTATACTAAGTATTGGGGGTGCAGAAAGAGGCAAAAGACAGTTTCTGTCCTCAAGGAGTTCACAATAAAGGGGAGACAACCTCAAAACAAATATACACAAAAAAAGCTACATACAATATAAATAGGAAGTAATTAACAGAGGGAAGGGACTAGAATTAAGACATATTGGGAAGACTTCCAGTAAAAATGGAATTCTAATTCTAATGGTTTAAAGGAATCCAAGGAGGTCAGTAGTTGGAGTTGAAGAGAACAAGCATTGCAGAAATAGGAGACAGTCAAAGAAAATGTCTGGAACTGAGACATGGATTGTCTCCTTCATGGAACAATCAGGAGGTTGGTGTCACTGGATCAAAGAGTACATGCTAGAGAAAAAAGTGTAAAATGACTGGAAAGCTGCTTATATTGACTTGCTATTTATGCAGTTTCTAGAATTGGAGAAGTTCCAACTTGTTCTGCCCTTTACAGACTAAACTTCAAATATTCTCTTCAGTCTTAGGAGCCACATTTTATAAAGAGCATTAACAAACTGAAAATTTTATTTTATGATCAATATGGTGAGGACATTCAAATCATGTCCTTTGAAGATTAAGGAACATGGGATGTTTAGCTTGGAGAAAAGAAGACAAGGAAGGCTGCATGAAAATCGAGGCTGTGTTGGTGCCAGGAATACTGGCTCTTGAGCCAATTGCTAAATTCTTAGTGTGAGAATTTCCACTTTGGAAATTGGCAACACTAAAAATCAAGATTGGATTTATCACTTTGTGGATTGTCTAGATTTAAGAATGTTATAGAAGAAATATTAATAATGGAAATTCAGCTTTAAAATGTGTCCTGCTTACATTTTTGCTCTGGAGGCTCATTTGTGAAACATTTGTCAGTAAACCTCTGATGAGAAGTGTCTTCAACTATTTTGAAGAGTTGTCTGTGGAAGAGAAATTAGTCTTCTTTTTCTTGGATCCAAAGGGTAGCATTAGGAACAGTGACCATAAGTTGTAGAAAGGCACATAATAACTCTATAAAAAAGACTGTTGTTTAGTTGTCCAACTTTTTGTGAGCCTATGAACCATATCATGTCAGTACTATCTGTGAGGTTTTCTTGGCAAAGGCAATACTTTTTACTTCTCCAGTGCACTAAGGCAAACGGAGTTAAGTGACTTGCCCAGGATCACCTGGCTAATAATTGTTTCACATGTCTTCACATAATTGAACACATGTCTTCCTGACTCTAGGCCCAGCACTGTATCCACTGAGCCACCTAGCTGCCTTAAAAAAAAAAGATAGGCTTCTTAATGATTCAAGCTACCTAAGTGTGTAAAGGTCTGCCTCAGTATATTATGAACTCTCCATCATTTGAGACATTGTTGAACACTTGTCAGAGATGCTGTAGATGGAGCTTCTGTTCAGATATAAGTTACATTAGATGGCCTTTGAGAATCTTTCCAACTCTGAAATTCTATGATTCTATGACCTTCACATCCATACAAGCTAAAGGCAGCTATTTAGTGCTTTCCTGTCTTTGTCCATTTAGCAATGAAATGGAAAGATAGCTCTTTTAGTAGTATACAAGGACTTTAAAAGGTTATTATAGAATACATTTTTTAATATCACTACCTGCTTTACCTCTGCACTTTCTACACTCCCCCCTTACCCAAATACCCTACCTCCATTGTAAAGTCAGAGCCCAAACTCCAAAGAAATAAACAATAAATGGAAATTCTTTCAACCTAAGAAACACTGAAAAATACTTGGGAAAAGCTGAAAAAGACTAGAAGGGAATTTACATGAAACATATTAAATATATTCCCTGTTTGATCATGTACATTATGTAGCAAAATTTTGCATAATAAGCTGCTATTTGTCAAGGGTTATTAGTGTGTACTTAAGCCAAATCAAATTGAGGTCATACAAATTTATGAGGCTTTCATGGTTGGATGAGCAATAAAAAAAAAGCTTTATATGAATTAAATTGTATAAATAGCACATTAAACACAGAGAAAGACACAATTCCAGGCTAAAGAACATAGTGTCTTCATAAAGAATAAGGGTTTTTTCTTCCTGAAGTAAAAGTCGGAAATATTTTCCCAGTCTTATTTTACCAGCAGTAAAAGTTTATGGATTCTTCTCAGTGATGGAGTTGAATAAGAAATTAAGGACCCTTTTGGTAGAAGATTTCAGACTATAAGATGAATCATACCAGGATCTTCTGAAATGTCAAGATTATACCATAATATGCATTACCTAAACTTTAGAGGTTTCTTCCCCAAAAATGTTGTTTGTACTGGGCAATAATCTTTTCCCTTTACTATTAGAAAAAGCATTTCCTGTTTTAGTATTCTGTTCAATAGTATTAGATCTGCTTTCTGAGTCACCTAGAAATTTGAGAATAGAAGGTGGACATTTTTTCAATGTTATTTATTTGATCAGTAGCATTGTCCTCTCAAATTTCATTTAGAATGATTAAAGTCTATCATTCCATTTGCTAACCTTACACGAATCACCTTGAAAATCACCTTGGCTTTTAAAAATTCTTTGGCCAAGAGTCCAGTATTATAAGGATTAGTTTTTTTTTTCCCATCAACAAGTTGACCCATCTATCACCCAATGCATTTCTTTTTTATTTAAAAGGAAAATAAAAAAGACAATAGAATAGAAAACTATTTCTTCTATGCTAAGGCAGGATTTGAGAACAAGTAAGACTGCTTATCTGTTTTCTCATAAGTTAAAGTACTTGTTTACCATATGGCATCAACTTATTTGAAACATTAAATTGTTTCCCTTCCTGAAACTTATCTCCTTCATCTTTTACACCAATGATTTAATTTCCTTTCCTAACTAATCTAAAGCATTTTCCTAAAGCAGAGAAAACTTTTTTTAACCATCAGAAAAGTGTATTAATCTTAGGAATTCAGGCCATTTAACAGACCCAGAAGAGAGGATGACTTAACCAATAGGAAGTTTGACGATGGGAGAAGCCAAGTTCTTCTCTGTGCAAGGATCCCTGTAAGACACATGTATTCATGGAAAAGAGAGCAGGACCTACACGTGCAAAGATTTGTAGAAGCTCCTTTTGTGAGAGCAGGGAGGTGGATATTGAGGAGATGCTGGCTGAACAAACTGTGGAGTAAGAATGTGACGGAATGCTACTGTGAAATGTTGAACAGACAGCTTCAGAAAATTCTAGAAAGACTTGGATGAACTGATGCAAGTGAGATAAGCAGAGCCAGGAGAACACTGTACAGAGGAACAGCAACATTGTGTGATGATCAGCTATGAATAACTTAGCTCTTCTCAGCATTGCAATGATCCAAGATGATTAAAAGGGACACATGATAGAAAATGCCATCCACATCCAGAGAAAGAACTATGGAGTCTGAATACAGATCAAAGCATACTATTTTCATTTTTTTGTGTATTTTTTTTCCTTTTGATCTTTTTCTTCTTTCGTAACTATGACTAATATGGAAATATGTTTTACATTATTGCACATACTATAAACTATATTAAATTGTTTACCACTTTAGGAAGAGGAGAGGGGGGACAGTGAAGGAGGGAGAAAAATATGGAACTTAAAATTTTGTGAAAATGAATGCTACAGATTTTCTTACACATATTTGGAAAAATAAAATACTATTTAAATTTTTTTTAAAAAGAGATATGTATTCATTTCTACTTGTGATCTTGGACAGATCATTTTATCTCTTTAGGTCTGTTTTCTTTTGTGTAAAATGAAGAGGTTATGTTAGAAGTCTTCTAAATTTCTTTACAATTCCTAGTTTACAATCCTAAATTGCAATGCAACTTCAGATTATATAGGGAACCAACATTATCATGCCAGTATGTTCAAAGTAGGAAAAATTAGTTGGTTGGTAGAAAATTGAAGCTTACTTTTTGACCGGGTATATCCACAATCCATATACCCCTTCTTAAGAAGTGGTGCCATTTCATGATGAGAGATGGAACTAGGAAGCTAGTCTTGAATTCTCTGATGATTATTGAAAAAAGAGAACTTATTCACCTCTTCTACCTCATTGGGCCCTGTGCAAGCTGTCAATATTAGCTTGAAACTCTTCCAGTGAGGAGCGATAGTTTCTACCTGGTAGATAAATGTGACAACATAGTCCAATATTGATTTTTCTATATGTGTAGATTATGTTTTGTTTTCCTACTGGGAACCTCTTCCGAACTGAAGGGCTATTTTTGCAGTATGTCTGCATGTGTCTAATGTAAAAGCTTATGCTACAGATATGTAGTTTGCCCATACTGTATTTTTTTGTGCCTTGAATATGCACCATCAAATAAGATCAGATTCTTTTATGATATATCTGTATCATTTGCTTCTTGAATAGCATTATTTAAAAACCTTTCTCTGTGCCACAGGACCATTTGGGCCAAAGCAAGTAGTATGTCTGCTGAAGGATTACAGCCTTGATACAAGGATTTTGAAGTTAAAGCCCTGCTGAGAATTTTTTAGGAATGACTGAAAACTCTGAGACAGTTATAACGAAATCATTGAATGAAGAAAGTGAGTGACTAGAGAGATGTTAAATATTACAGGGAGGCAGATAAAACCTTATTTGTATTCTATGAGGTAACTGCATCGGTGTGAGATTCTAATATCCTTAGAGAGTTAAAAGTTGGGGAAAATGTTAATAACTCATCAAAAAAACTTACTAAGGAAAAAAATAAAATTCAGACAATTACTAGTTGTATAACTGTGAGCAAATCATTTAACTTTAGTTTTTTCACCTAAAATGAGGATATAAAACCTATAGTTCAGGGTTGTGAAAATCAAATTTCTGTAAAAACTGATAAGGTTGAATTACCTTAAGCAAAATGGTAAACTCATTTCTTCGCTTTGATGAATTAGATCTTCAACATTTGGACAAAGAACCATATAACATCTGTGTAGTTGTCGCTGCTTTAATGCATTACTGCCTTTCCTATTTTGACCATCTCACTTCCAATAAATTGACATTCTGAATAAATTGTTTATCCTATGATTATCATGGATTATAATTAAATCTCTACTTGAAAAAAGGATTAGTAATTTGTTTTTGACAAAATATGCATGTTTGTACCAAGGTCTTAATTTTTTAGGATTTTTTTTAATGTGTTTAGTGAAGGGGGGCAAGGAAGGTGTTAATGGGAGGGATAAATTAATAAAGAGAAAAAACAAAACTTTTAAAGAACTTTGAATAAAGAACTGGAGTAAAAGATGTCTTCAGGAATATGTGTGATAGGAAGAAAAGATTGTCTGGTCAGATGGCCAGGATGATAGAAGAAAAAAAGAGGAGCCAGATTGCTCCTCTAGTATTCTTGTTGTGTATTGTCTATTATTGTCTATTATCACAGTTAAATTTCCTATGATAGCCAAATCAGAGTAGCACAAGATGGGAATGTGTGAATGGATTGAAATCTGCATCAGTGAAATGAATATGTGAACTCATATCAATAAGTTCAGATATCCATTTGAATAATAAATAATCATAGTAATAGATCTAGTGATGAGGGGAGCCTAAAAGGCCATATTTAATCCAGCCTCCTCATTTCACAAAGAACTAAGACTCGAGATTTTGACCTGTCCAAGATTATACAAGTAGTGAACAGCAAAAGGTGATATTCTAACTCTTGTCTTCTGATGCTAAATCCAGGACACTTTGCAAGGTACTATGCTAGATATTGAGGATTCAAAAGTAAAAGTGAACAGTTCTTTTTTTCTTTTAGGACATTATCTTGGGACATACATCATGTGAAATAGTTAGGTATGCACAAAACACTTTAAGAATAGAGAGAGCAGTAGCAACTAGGAAAACCAGGAAGCCTTAGGGAGGCTCAAATGAACTGAGGATGCTCAGAGACAGAGGCTAAGAAATCATGTATTCCACATAAGGATAACAACCTGTGCAGATACGTGCAGTTAAAAGATAGAATGCCAAGTTCAGGGAATAGCAAAGATAGGTATGCTCAGCAGGATGTATACAACACGTTACCACAATAATATCAAACTCCCAGGGTTGTTGTAAAGAAAAAAATAGATAGTATTTGTAGCCCACTTGCTGATACACAGTAGATGCTGTGAATCATTACCTGAGAAATGACTAAAACTTAGATTGGACAATCAAGAGAAAGACATTTTTGGCCCACTCTGAGCTTAAACTACCATAATGCTTTGCATGATCTGGCATAACAGACATGCTTCGCTTTGTTCTCTGAGTGAATCCAAAATGCCCCTTCCTGTGTCAGCAACTACAAGGTCAAATGAAGCTGACCAGGAGTGTTCTTCCGTTTATGATTGCCAAGGACAAAGTGCCTTGAACCAGACACTATCTTGACTAATAGGACTTTTCTTATGTTATATTATATCATGGTAATGATAAAAGAAACATAGACATCCTAGATCTATGATTTCAGTTGACACCTTGACAATCTCTTACTGTATTTGCAACCTCTCCTATTAAGAAATTCTTTTCTCCTATTATGGTTAACACATATGGCAACTATCGCTTTGGTTGACATAGACACCCTGAATTGGGGTTGCTGTAAATGTATAAAAAGTCTCCTTCAACCTTTTTACCTCTGAGTTCAGAATTATTTTCTGACTCCAACATACATGATTCTCTGGCTTAATGAGAATAAATAAACACATTATACCACCCGTACACCCTGATTCTGTTTGTTCCTTGTTTGTTCATTTCCAAAAGGGCTATGCATTTACATTATAGATTACAGTGTATTGGCTGAATGGAATAAAAAATAATCAATTTATTAAAACTTCTTACTGGAGGATGATCCAATGGCTTCTGGAAGACAAGAAACGAAGTAAAACTAAGCTCTGATTTCTCAACTTCATTTTCTTAAAGGGACCAGATGAGTCCACCTATCATTTGAGGACTATCAAGCATTCCATAATCAAGTCACAAAAGAAGAAATTAAAGGTCTTACCATGCAGTAGATGGCAATCCCTCTACTGACTCTTGTAAGGACAGTAGCTACTGTACAAATATCAGATAGAACTAAAGTTCTATGGTCATTGGAGGTTCTATCAGATGTTTCTGATATCACCCTCCATTCTCATTAATTAATTGCACCACACTGAAATTTCATTACCCATGGTTATGGGAAGGAATTGAAATTACTGGCTAAGAGCTCTTCTCATTGTAGCAAAAAACTAAAAACAGAAGGGGTACCCATCAATTGGGGAAAAGCTGAATATATAAGTATGTCATGGAATTCTTTTGTGTTATAAGAAATAATGTAGGGTTGGTTTAAGAAAAACAAATGCAAAGTGAATTGAACAGAACCAGAAGAACAATTTATACATAAACCCAGTATTATAAAGATAAGCAACTGTGAAAGACTTAGGAACTCTGATCAACATAATAGAGCCAATCATAGTTAGAGGGGATTCATGATGAAAACTGCTATCCACCTGCATATAGAAAAGTGGATTGAAGGATATTTGTTTTTACATGGATAGTGGGGACATTTGTTTTAATTGACTATCCACATTTGTAATGAGTTTTATTTTTCTTGCTTTGGCAACATGGAGGGAAGGGGGATAGTAGGAGGGTCAGAACTGGAAATAAAGTACAATTGCATTTTTAAAATATTACTTGCTAAGGCATATGTACTGGCATAAAAAAATTTAGTAAGACTATATTAACATAATTAAAGACTTTTCTTTCCTTATTAAGATGTTTGTATATTGAAAATTCTTTCCCTTCTCCCTTATTGAATCTGAACCTGCATTCACATGTTGAAGTTCAAGGGGAAAAGTTATAAGGATCCTTTTCAAAGAGTCTTTGTCATTTGAGAGAATAGCCCATGACTTTTCCTGGCACTGGCCAGGCAATTTAGAGGTAGGACTTCTACATTAATTAGCTATTATATAATTTTCATTGCTTCTATTACAATTACTAGCCACATAATTTTTATTACTTCTTGCTTTCTTCTGCTTTCACATTCAAAGTCAACTCAGAAAGCCACTTCTTATTTCCCAATAACAACTTCATAGATGAGCACCCACTGGACTCCAAATACCTTTATGGGTCATAGGTAAAGGTCTTCCACATACCTCTTGATTATCAACCTTGAATAAATTCAGAAATATCCCAATCCTTTATTCCCATCTCTCTCAACTAATTACTACAACTCAAAGATTTCAAAGCTTAGAAGATCTAGAAGTGGAATTAATCATACTTCCCACTGAATATCATGCTTGTACCCTTGAAAAGGACAAAGTATCTCTAACACATGCTAGAGATGGGATTTTTCCTATTCAAAAGAGAAAACTAGGAAGCCATTCAGGAGCTGCCACCCACAAACACCCTCCAAATTTGGATGCTCTTATATCCAGCTCTCCTCAAGTTTCAATTAGTTATACAGAATAATATTCATTAGATTTTATTTGAAAATGTAAATTTTGATCAGTTATGCATTTTCTTCTTTTCTCCTCTTTAATGAAGTTATTGAGTTACTACAATCATTCAATTGGAAGTGCTTTAAACATTAAGAAGGGTGTATTGAGTGTTCAAGGAGGACTAGAACCTCTGGAGTGAAGGCTTGATGAGCTTTTCAGAGCTGCTCATCTACCTTTGGTGTCCATTTGCCACCCAACTCTCACCTGTGGCTCTAAAAAGCTGTATGGAATATATAGAGAACTTTGTCAGATCAATGAGAATACAAGTCATTCCCTAATTGATAAATGCTCAAAGTATATGAACAGGCAGTTTTCCAATGAAGAGATCAAAACAACTTATGGTCATATTAAAAAATGCTCTAAATCATTATTGATTAGAGAAATACAAATTAAAACAACCTTGAAATACCATTTTATACTTACTAGACTGGCTAAAATGACTGAAGGAGAAAGTGACAAATGTTGGAGGGGATATGGAAAAATTGGGACATCTATTCATTGTTGGTGGAATTGTGAATTGATCCAATCATTTTGGAGAATAATCTGGAAATATGCCCAAAGAGTTATTAAACTACCTATACCCTTTGACCCAGCAATACCACTACAAGGTCTATTTCCAAATAGGAAAAAAGAAAAGAACCTCTATGTTCTAAAATGTTTATAGCAACTCTCTTTGTGGTGGTGAAGAACTGGAAGTTAAAGGGATACTCATAAACTGGAAAATGACCAAACAAGTTGTGATATATGATTGTGATGGAATGCCACTATGCTATAAGAAATGATGAACTCAATAATCTTAGAAAAATGTGAAAAGACTGCTGAAATAATGAAGAGTTAAATGAGCAAAACCAAGAGAACACAGTATACAGTAACAGCAATATTGTTTTAAGAACAACTTTGAGCCGCGCACCTAGGTGGCATGGTGGATAGAGTCAAAGAGACCTGAGTTCAAATCTTGCCTCAGATACTTTACACTTACCAGCTGTGTGTCCCTGGGCAAGTTACTGACTCCTGATTGCCTTGCAAAAAGAACAACTTTGAGTGAATGAGTTATTTTGACTATTATAAATACTCAAATTAACTAAAAAAGACATATGAAGAAGCATACTATCTACCTTCAGAGAAAGAACGGATAAAGATAAGTATGCATAGAACAATTTTATACATATGTGTGTGTGTATAAATATATTTATAATGCATATATATATATGTATACCTATTTGTGTCTAATAGTGACCATCTTTAGGGAGAGAAGGGAGTGAAGAAAAAAGATATTTACATAACTTTGTTATATTTAAACATGTTTAAAAGAATAGCAAGTTGTATATAGTAGATTTGCAGTTTCATGTGCAATTATCTCCTTTTAAAATTATCCTATATTATGAAAATGCTTGTTTTATTTCACAACTTAAAAATAAAATACAATAATGTTGGAGGAAAAGGGGAAAAAAGAAGCTGTAGCATGTGTTGTGGTCACACCCCAGTAAAACCATCTTGGTATTCAGGCTAAACCAGGTTGAGGGTAACCAATAGGTCTCAGCCCCTTCAGTGAGTTAGAGGAACATCCTCCCAAACATGTAAAGATTTCCCACAGTGGACTTGGTAGATGAGAACAATTTGTTCTAATAACTATGAAGACAGCTGAAACAGGAACTGTGGAGTACTTAAAGCTTGGTCAGACATCAAAGATGTCAAAGTCATCCACTGTATTCTAGGCTGTTACCAGTCATCCTCACTTTTGTCTTGCCACTGGACTTCAGTTATTCTAAGACTAATTATTTTGTGCAACTCTGCATCTCTTAAATGTAATTCACATATGAGTCAAGACATCAACTCATGATGACATTGGTTCTCTTCATAAGATGAAAACATCAGATATCAATTATAGGAATTGAAATGAGGAGGAGAAACTAATAATCTTAATCTCATTTTAAAACTCCTTGACCTCACAAAGAAAGTCCTGATTCAAATTGTTTATTTAACCAATAACTCTAATCTAGTGTGATGTAGTCAACTGTCCTAGAACTTGTTTTGTGTAACCTTCAGTCCTTTATTTATTTTCTTCATAGAAATTAAACAGCAATAGCACTATTTATCATCTTTACTTTAGGAGGATTAAATAAGACTCTCCATCTTGTAAGAATTTATATGTGATGGTACAATTTGTTACTGATTCATGAATTAAACAGATTTTTATCCTACTCCATCATTATATCTATTCATCAAAGTTGACCAAGTTATGATTTTTTTTGGCCACTGCAATGTTCTGTTTAGGGAGAGGAAGGAATTACAGGGATGAATTGTGATTGCGAAGCTCTTGCCAAGCACAGTCCAATATGTCGTCATGGAGCAGGGTGAAGAATGCTGGACAGAGAACTTGCATCAAATACCACTTCTAATCTGGTGACCTTTTTGGCAAATCAAATAACCTCTCTGGACTCCCGCTTTCTTTTCTATTAAATGGGGTAGAGATGCATTAAATTACTTTCAAAGTCCCTTCCAGATCTAAAGCTATGATCTTATTACCTCCTATAGGTAGGTGGAAATACAGAACGAAAATGTAAATGAGGGACCAGAATTCAGAAATATTTGATGTTGTCATCACAGAGATCATAGGAAAATGAATGAACTCTGCAATGGAGAAAATATGTAGAAAGAAAAATAGAAAAAAAATTTAGAAAAGTTAGCTTAAGAGAAGCAATAATAGAAAAGGGTGATTAAAAAAGAAGAAATACGCTAGTATAAGATCACTAAAACAGCAAAAAGTTCATTTAAAAGGAATGGTCATCTTAATGCAACATGTATTATTTATCATATAGGTTTTCTTGAGATGAAAATTTATTGTTACCTGTTTTGAATCCTCTCATGTTCTGCTATGCGCATGACATGCTTTTTTTCTTTCTCACTTTGTATTTAAGTTCCAGTATTTAAGGTTATGATATGTTTTGGTTTCTTTAGAAAAAGGAGTTTTTAAAATTTTTTTTAAAGGAATGATAATGTAAAAAAGAAATCAATGAGAATAAGAACTGAGAACATTGAATTTAGCTATGATTCATTACTAATGTAGCACCCCCTGGAGGAGGCCAAAGAATTATACTGGACACCAAAAATGGATGTCTGTTGGCCAGTACAAGAAATCCCCAGTGTACTCTGACTCAGGAACTACAGAGGTTGTACCTTTGTATAAAAAAGGACACTCTCACTTCCTCATTCTAAAGGAGAAGAGGGAGAGCAGAAATTTCCTAAGAGGTGAGAAGTGAGTGAGTGCGTACTGATGGAAGGGACATCAGGAGCTTCAGCAATGTCCTAGGGAGAAGATTAAAGACGTCTTGATGCCAAAGTAGGGTCAATGCTATGAGGCATCAGACACTACAGATAGGAACAACAGGAAGATGCTGGGAGTGCTGATATTGGGACTGTGGATAGAGATATGCTTATCTCTATCTATTGTGCAACAGAGACAAAAACCACTAGTTCTCTGTTTCCATCTTTTCCCCGCCTTCTTTTTACTATCTCTTTGGAAGAAATAAATCTGCATTATCCCTCTTTGTGCTCAGAACTGAACACAACACTCTAGGAGTGTCTGAAGTAGAGTACAGCAGGAATAACACCTTATTAGTCCTGAATACTAAGACTTGTGGAGGACAGTCTGCCTTTATGTGAAAAACATAGCACAGCATTGATGAATAGTTAGCTTACGGCCTAGAATCCCAAGATTTTTTTCAAATAAACCACTATCTAATCTGTCATATTACACTTATATGGTTGATTTTTTTAACCTGAGACTTTACATTTATCCCTACTGAGTTCCATCTTGTTAGATTCAGACCAGAATTCTAGCCTGCCGAGATCTATTTTGGATTCCAACTCTATTATCTTCTACTTTTGCTATCACCCTTTTCCTTGTATCTCTTCCAAACTCAATAAGCATCCGTCTAAGTTACAGAAGAAAAGACGAGAGTATGGGTTCACAAAAAAGTCAGGGTAGAAAATTCAGGAGGTCAGATCACACTAGCAAGCAAGGTTGAATTCTTCTCTTAGGGCAAATTATATCTTGCCTGTTTTATGCTGCCATCTGAATGTGGGTGACTCTAGACCAAGAACTGCCACAGAGAGGGAATGTTAAGGGACTATCCCCAGAAGTATTTATCTCAGGCTGTTTCTGGTCAAATATTAGAGGTTCTGAAAAGGAGTGGGAGCATAAATCTAGCTCCCAGATTGTGTTTTCTGATAGTCTCTACCACAGTCAAAAGGTCAGAGGCCTACAGAAGAATTCCATCCCTGAATGAAGCAGGAATAGAGATGTTGGATTTACCTAATAATGCCTAAAATTCCAACTTTTAAAAAATCCTTTTGTTTGAAGACTGCTGCTAACAGTAGAAGCATTAATTTGTGATACAAAAACTAGAAACAATAGTGATTGAGAAAATAATAATAATATAAGGGGGCATTATGATGAGCAACATGGAATAATCTGAATATATGAAGAACTCAAAGATATATGGAAAGATTTACATGAAGTGAAGGGAATTAAGAAAGCAGAGTCTTAAGCTCAGTAAGCAATGTAAATAAAGCTAGTACAAAGAGGCAACAAGACTCTGGTCAGATAAAATGGTCAATATTAGAAAAATACTGTCAAAATTAAAGTACGCATCCCTCCTTACTGTCAGCATTTCATAAGCTGTTTGAGGATTATACTTTATATCAAGCTTGTTCAGACATTTGTTTTAAAGTATCTGATGTGTTAAAACAAGATATATATATGTATATATATATATATATATATATATATATACATATATAAATTTAACTTAAAAAAATACAAATGTTAGCTGGAAGCAGTATCATATTAAATCCATGTCAGGAATCAGTATGTTATCTGGAGTTGGTTTGGTCAGATTAGCTTAAGTCACCAAGCAGGGACCTAAGCAAATAGAACCCTAGAAACAAAATCATTAGCTACCTGGAAATAAGCACTTAGTCAAGAAATGCCCTAATGTCACTGACTACCAAGGAAATAAAGTACCTAGGGAGGCTTAAGGAGTTGGGGGACAGGAAGAGGAATCCAACAGTGTGAGCCCTATCTTCCTTATCTGTAAAAAGGAGATGTTTAGACTAAATAATGTGTGAGCTTTCTTCCAGCTCTAATATTACAAGAGTCTGCTTTATAAACTTTGCCTACATTACAATTTTGACTGGGTACAGCTCTTCTCACACAACTCTTTCTGAAGATAAGGAAAATAAAAAAATTGAATTAAAAGATTAGTAAGTATGGCTACCTCCAGCATTAGACCTAGCTATGAATGAGATTGCAGTATGAAAAACAATGCAGTATTGATAGAATTATTCTTTTCATTAGCAAACACATTTGTCTTTTTTCTTGTTGCCGCTGCAGTAGCAGCTGTTTTTAAGACATTAAAGACATAAACTCATTTCCATGGTATGGCAAAACACTCAGTCTATCAAATTTAATAAAAGTCTCTTTTGTGACACAAATGTAGCAGGAGAAAACATAGAGTTAGGCTGCCTAACACTGGTGAAATTACAATTGTTATGCCATTTTAAATAAGGTGTTTTTGCCAATAAATTGCCCTTGTTTGTCTCTCTCAAGCAAACTTCTTCTACATCCAAGAAAAACATCTGCTACAATTAAGGAGTAATTTACTCCAGTTACCAAGGTTGTCAAAAAACATTTCTCCTTCCTGACCCTTTCTTTCTGGTTTCTGATTCCAATCAAAAGTGTCTGTTAGAGACAAACTATTTGTTAAATAGGTTGCAGAACTTAAAGCCAATTTACTTTGTATGTATGAAGCAGGGATTCTTAACCTGGGGCTCATGAACTTGATTTATAGATACTAACTCTCTCTCTCTCTCTCTTTCTCTCTCTCTCATATGTATGTATGTATGAATTTTAATAAAATTGATTCACTTGTTTCTGTTTAAATCCTATATATTTTATTTTATGCCTTTAAAAACATTATTCTGAGAATGGGTACATGGGATATGTCAGACTTCCAAAGGGGTACATGGCAAAAAAAAAAAAAAAGATTAAGAAGTACTACTATAAAAGTGACTTTTCCTAATCCAAAAAAGCTTCACTACTTTTAGCTAAAAGTACTCACAGATGAGGATTACTACCAGGGTAGATTTTTTTTTTTTTGAAATAGAAGTTCCTGATGCTTACAATATGATGCCTTCCACAGTAAGATATTTGACTAGAATCTGGCAACCTGACCTCATGGAAATGGGAAAAATCTGTCTAAGTTTACTGAAAGTGCATTCAGCTGATGACACTGGATGGGCTCCAACAAGGGCATTAAAGAATGCTGTGTGGGGATTAATCTCTATTTGCCAATCTTTTGAATTTTGATGATCCTTTGAACATTGAAGCTACAGAACATTATTTGTGGAACAATGTAATGTTAAGCATTACAAGATGATCAAAGACTACAGGAGCCATCTGTGTGTGTGTGTGTGTGTGTGTGTGTGTGTGTGTGTGTGCTTCAAAGTTGTGTCTATCACTTTAAAACAGAAAGCAAACAACGATTGTTCAGTATCATCCTTTCACCAATCCCTCCAGGCAACTGGTAGAAGACTGGATAGAGCACTTGTCCTACAATCAAGAAGAAATGAGTTCCAATCCAGCCTCAGATACTTGTTAGCTGTGTGACCCTAAATCACTTAATCTCTGTTTGCCTCAGTTTCTTCAAATGCAGATAATAATAGTACCTATTTTACAGGGTTGTTGGAAGGAGAAAATGAGGTAATATTTATTTGAAAATAAATAGTACTTAGTACGTAATTGGTGCTGTGTAAGGGTTTCTCTCTTTTCCCCTTTCGCCTCCCTACCACACCCACTGGCTTGAACTCGTACTGTCACTATGTTGTACTGAAGGGAACTTTCTTAAGTGTGCATTTCACATGGAGAATTCAACAAGAATGCAAGACTTTGTGCACATTTGATTTTATAAGCTGTTTGCTTTAAAATGTTTACTTTACTGAATCCATACTTTATAAACATACTGATAATATTCTTGAGAAATTTTAAAAGTTCATACTGACTAAAATTTGCTCATACTTTTTAATAGCCCACGGGGTTGATTCTCTGCCCAGCCCAGAGTTAAAATTGTGCTTGTTCACTGTCCCTTTAGAAAGGCCTCCCTATGGACTTCTTTCTGTTATACAGGGTTTGGCAAACTATGAGCCAGGGGCCAGAATATCTTCTTGTGTTCATACAGCCTGTGAGCAAAGAATGGTTTTTATATTTTTAAATCATAAATTTAAACATACACAAAAAGAGGCAACAGGCCAGATTTGGCCTTCAGGCTTTAGTGTGCTGGCCTCAGAATAAGGTAATGAGACAGTACCATTTATTAGGATAGCAATTCCTTCAATTCTTCCAGGAACGTTGACCTAATTAGATGTCTCTGAATGCCAGAAGGCGTAGGATCATTATGCACATCTTAATGGAATATTTATTCTACTTTATGTAACCATATATTTGGAATAAATTTGTAATTTACTAAAATAATAATAATAAAATGAAAGGTAAGCTTAACAATAAGCAATTAAAATAAGCAACACGCAACTCACCACCTGTTTCCCCCAACTACTTCTTCCCATATCTCCCTCCGGTCCTGGAAAGATGTCAGCCCACTTGTCGCATTTCCCTGAACTGACTTTTCTGTACAGAAGACAGAATATCGGAATAACTTCAATAGATAATTGTGTTTCTTAACAAAGACCCAGACAGCTACAGAAGCTCCAGGTCACCCTCTTGCCATATTATCAATGAGCAATCAAATAGGATTATGGAAACTCTATTATACTTTCCCAGGAATTAGAGACTTTGGATGCTTGGATCAGGTCCTTGTCTGTTTCTCAGGGGCTTTCTCTACTTTTTCCCCTCTCTATCACGCCCTCAGCAATCTGGAGTGCCATAAGATCATTTATTTTGCAGTCCTTTTCTTATTCATTCAGCTGCTCTCACTGTACTACTGCCTATAAATCACTTCTAAACTTCACAAATTGGGAGTGTTTATCTCAAAGTGAATCTTGATGTGCTACACTGCAGAATTTTCTACAATTAGAAATCATTTGTTTGTGCTATCCCTCAATTGTTCAGATTTAGTAGAAAATTGAAAGAGAATATTATCAACATAAAATCAGCTCACTTTTCTACCTCAATTTCATGTTATTTTGAATTAATTAATATAGTGTTAATGCAAGAAATGTATGGTCTGGGTTTTTTTTAAATGGAGATTCTTTGGAATGTTATCCAGGGCTCAATCCATTAATAAAAAGTTCTCTTCACCTGTGCCTAGGTGAGGAGGCAGGGTTGATAAGAGCTGAGGAGAGATCTGCTAACTTCTGGCTTCTAGCTTTGAGACAGGATGTATGTGTTTTCAGATTCTCTTCAGGGAGAAATTCTGGAAAAAAACCCAGCATATATAGAAAAATCAAAACCTTAATCATGTCCCTATCCTTAGCTTACAACACTGAGACTTTAGCTAAGTTCTCATTGGGTGAAATCTAGGACTTTCTCTCTTGTCTGATCTGAGAAATTTCACTCCTAGTGGTAGTGCTCATTTACTCTCCATATTGTTTGACACATTCTCATCTGCATAACTACCTTGATTTCTTTTCCCCATCAGCTTGAACACATGGGTTGTGTGTGGTTTTTGAGTAACAGATATTTGCAAGTGAAGTTTAGCTTTTACTATATAGCATGGGCCACACCTTTCCTCTTAAGGAGAGCTAGCAAGAAGACAATTTGAAACTAAAAATTATTTCCACTAGGTAAAAATATTTAGAGAGGGGCAGAAAACCATAATTGTAGCCCATTATGCTATCTCTCTGAGAAGTAAAGAATGGCCACCCTCATGGCCCCAGTCTAACAGTCCCTTCCTAGTAGGAATCAGTGTCTCTTAAAAAAGACTAGCCAGAAGAGAATCTAGAGACATCCATTAATTCCTCCCCATAAGCCACACCTAGACAGAACTAGCTGACAGGAATAATCTAAGTAGGCAAAACACACACACATACACTGACACACACAGAGACACACACACTCTCTAGCTGATCATTATTCTTTATCTATGACATATGAAATATTACTATATATGAGGCAGAATTGGAGTCTCTTTTGTGGGAGAGGACCCCCTTGGACAATGAGTCACATTAATTTATATCATTTAAATTTAATTTGCTAAAATAATTTGTTTCTCAGGCACTTTTCTCTCTGGGTTTCCTTACCATTCTAACAATTCTTCCTCAGTCTCCTGTTACTAGATAATCATCCATCTTTTGCCTCGTTAATTTGAATATTTCCAGGGTTCTCCCCTGGGCCCTGTCATTTCTCAGTCTACATCCTCTCTCCTGAAGATCTCATCAATTTCAGTAGATTCAATTATCATATATAAAGTGATTGCTCCCTAATCTAGCCCTCTCCAAACTCTAATCATTCATTGTCAACTGCCAGCTAGATAACTCACCAGGATATATCACAGGCATCTCAAAATCAACAAGTCCGAAAAAAGACTTCATTATCTTCATGCTTTAAGTCTACATCTCCTTTGGGATCCTGCCAAATATATATATATGTATATGTATATTTGTGATATATACCATTTTTTTATTTTTAGAAACAAATATGCATTTTTATTTCTTTCCAACAAGTTTTTATTAATATTTTCTGTTTCATGCATCACTATAGTTATCCAAAGTGTCCCTCCCCTGCACCCCATCCTCTCCCAAAGTTATGCTATATGACAAATAGCATTTTTAGAGAGAATAAAATCAGTGCAACTAATTAATACATTAAGAGTCTGAAAATGTGCAATGTGTAACACCTGCGGGCCTCCCACCTCTATGAATGGATAGTTTGGAGGTGTCATATCAATAAGTACGAATACTGCTTGATTTTTATAACTTTTTTACATTTACTTTTAATTTTTTGGTTTGTAGTTTTTCTTTTCACTTTTATTGTTATAATTTACTGTGCATATTGTTTTCTTGGCTCTGATTATTTCATTCTGCATCAGTTCATATAGATGTTTCCATTCTTCTCTGTATTCATCACACAAACCATTTCTTAGTGTACATTAATATTCTACTACATTAATCTACCACAATTTATTTAGCCATTCTCTAATTGATGGGCATCTATTTTGTTTCCAAGTCTTAGCCGTCACCAAAGTGTTGCTAGAAATAAATAACAAATATAATCTTGATAGGTATATGAGGGAAATTCAAAATAGGAAAAAAATGCAGACCAATATTCAGAAAAAGTATCAATACAAGATTACAAACAATATAAGCAAAGAGATTACAGCAACATACAAAAGAAGATCATACCCTCTTACCAGGATGGATTTAGACCAGAAATGAAAAGTTTGTTTAATATTAGAGAAACTATAAGCATAATAGACCATGTTAATAATAAGATTAATAAATATATTACTGTTAATAAGGATTGAATAAGGATTTTGACACCTCCCCAAGAAATTACCCATTTCAGTTTTTTAAGGCTAAAAAAATAGGAATTAATTGATGTTTTGATAGTATGGTAAGTAGTATCTTAAAAAAAAGAGCTGATATTGTATGTAATGTGGATAACCTAGAGGACTTTTCAGGAAGCTCAGGGGTAAAGCAAGGATGCGCATTATCAATGCTATTATTTGCTACAATATTAGAGATGACAGTTATAGCAAGAAGACGAGGTAAAAAACAACAGCAGTGAATAAGAACAACCAAAAATAAAACAAAATCATTACTGTTCTGCTGCTTTATGTAGAAAATTCCAGGGAATCAACTGAAAAATTAATAATTCCAGCAGAGTTATATGATAGTGGTGACAAACTCAAATACAAATGAGGGCATTCCCCAATTGAGAAATGGTCAAAGGATATGAACAGGTAGTTTTCAAAGGAAGAAATTAAAGCTATCTATAGTCATATGAAAAAATGCTCTAAATCACTATTTATTAGAGAGATGCAAATCGAAACAACTCTGAGATACCACATCACACCTATCAGGATAATGATAAATGTTGGAGAAGATGTGGGAGAGTTGGACCACTAATTGATGATGGAGCTGATCTAACCATTCTGGAGAGCAGTTTGGAACTATGCCCAAAGGGTTACAAAAATGTGCATACCCTTTGACCCAACAATCCCCAAGAGATCGTAAAAATGGGAAAGGGTCTCACATGTACAAAAATATTTATAGCAGCTCTCTTTGTGGTGGTCAAAAACTGGAAATAAGGGGGTGCCTATCAGTTGGAGAATGGCTGAATAAATTGTGGTATATGAGTGTAATGCAATATTATTTTGCTATAAGAAATGATGAACAGGAAGGCTTCAGAGAGGCCTGGAAAGACTTATATGAAGTGGTGCTGAGTGAAAGGAGCAGAACCAGAAGTTTGTACACAGCAACAACCACAGTGTGTGAGAATTTTTTCTGGTAGGCTTAGTACTTCATTGCAATGCAAGGACTTAAAAAATTCCCAATGGTCTCTTAAGGCAAAATGCCTTCCACATCCAGAGAAAGAACTATGGAATCCAATTACAGAATAAAGCAGATCATTTTCTTTTGTATTATGTTTTGTTTTTTTTTTTATGATTTCTCCCATTCATTTTAATTCTTCTATGCAACACGAGTAAGGTGAAAATGTATTTAATAGGAATGTATGTGTAGAACCTATATAAAATTGTATGCCATCTCAGGGAGGGAGTGTGGAGGTAGGGGGGATGGAGAGGGAGAGAGGGGAAAAAATATAAGTAATATGGAAGTGATTGTAGAACGCTGAAAACAAATAAAATAAAAAAGAAGGCAACTCAATGGCACATAAGGATCCCTAGGGACACATATTGACCTAGAAAACCACATATGTTTGTACGTTTCTTTTTGTAAGTTCATATGTTTCATTTCTAAAATTAATTCATCACACAATAAAATCAGAGGAAATAGATACAAATATAAAAAAGAAACATTATTAGAAATTTAACAATGTTTTCAAAATTTATGTAAAATCTATACGTATATTTATTGTATATGTATATAAATCAGATAAGAACTAGTTATAAATTAAAAGACAATACAATTTTATGTTTTAATTTAGAATTGATTCAAAATCATTACAAAGGCATATGAAATTAATTTAATATTGTTTGCTAGAAACTTGACACCTTTTCCCAGAAATTATTTTATCAATATCAGGTATAATCTTTTGTGATAATTCAGTTTTCATGTGGATGGTAAATGTTCATTTGTTAATCTTGCCTATCTGAAGTTTTAATACTCTTCAGTAATGAAAAATAATATACATATCTACTACCAAACATTGCTAATATTCTTGCAGCAAATATTCATATTTCATCAAAATGTCTTGGTAAATAAGAATAAAAATCTGGAACATTAGTTTCATTATACTTTTAGTATTCTGAACATTGAATTTCAACAAGTTCCATTTGAATGCTACTTCTTACTCTCTCAATATCAAAAGAAAATGGAGCACAATAAAATACATTTACACATTTCAAATCCTTCAAATTTTCTTTCAAATTCATATATAATTCCTGAATATTTATGAAATACTTGCTGAAATTACAAAAACCAAATGACTCTTGAAAAAAATTTACATGTAGAAAAATGAGTGAAATCACAAATTTTAGTTGTCTTTACCCAAGACCAAATTTTATCTTAAATTCTTCAGTGCAGTTGTATATAAACATTACAACCTGATTTTATTCCTCAAGTTTTAAATTTAACTCATTTAAAAGTCCAGTAATACCTATAATCAAAGCCAAACTCTGAAGCCAGTTCTTATTATCCTGTTGTTCTGGTGACTTTCATTTCTAAAAAGTATTTTGATTTTGTGATCAAGTTGCTTTATTATAGGAAAGTCAGTGAACTTTAAAAAAAATTTTTTTTTATCAAATACATTTTCACCTTAGTCATGTTGCATAGAAGAATTAAGGTGAATGGGAGAAACTATAAAACAAAACATAACACAAGTGAAAATTATCTGCTTCATTCTGTGATCCAGTTCCATAGTTCTTTCTCTGAATGTGGAAGATATTTTGCCTCAAGATTCCATTGGCAACTTTTTGGGTCCTTGAATTTCTGTGAAGGACTAAGTCCACCAGAAAAATTCCTCACCCACTATGCTAGTTGCTGTGTACAAAATTCTCCTGGTTCTGCTCCTCAGTGAACTTCTATATAATAAAACTTCCTGCAATTTCATTTTCTAAGGGTAATGATGAAAATTCTCATCAATTCATCCATAACAACACACTCTAGTTTTGATAATGAAAGAGTATTCTTTTCTAAAAGCCCATGTATTCCCTAAAAAGTATTTCTATCAGATTTATTCTTGTAAATACATGCAACCACATGAGCCAGTCCTTTAATATCCATATTAATTTCATCAATTTCAATCAGATAATTTTCCATTTTGATATCAGCAGCAATTTCATTCATTTTTTCTACAACAGTGTTTTATGATAATACAATAGTATGAAAAGTTTTAACTTTTTCAAGACAAAGAATTCTAGAAGTTTTCACCATATACTCCTTAACAAATTTACCTTTCACTAAAACACTTTAAAAGCTTAGCTACTAATTCTGAAATAACATAACTAGCTTTGAGCACACTCTCACTGTCTTCGTTGATTCCTGACAATATTTTTTGTTGTTTTTTGAAGAGTATATTTCTAATTTCTTAACTTGTCTTTTCTTATTTTATGTAGGGGCAACCATTTTGTTTATGTGTTTGTATATAAGGTCCTGACCTCTGCTTTCTATGTGTCAAAGATTTATCTTCTGTCTCTACTATGTGTCTAACTGGGCCTCCCTCCTATCCTTTGCCCCACAACCTCCCTATGAGCTTCCTGATGAGACCTGATTGACCATTGTCAAGCAAACCATCTCCTCAATTCCCACCCATCACCTCCCTCTTCCTCCAAAATTACCAACAGAAACTAGGTATTTGACAGTAGAAAACGAAGATCAACCATCTACACACTAATAAATGCTTATAAACAAGAATTAGTATATACAGTAATGTTATTCATTTTTATAATTATAAAAATGTGTTCCAAGCAAATTTCATGATTTTTAGTTTTAAAATGTAATATTATCTATAGTTTATTATATTTTTATTTATTTTGTTAAATATTTCCCAATTACATTTTAATCTGGCTAGAGCTGCACTAGGGAAGGTGGTGGACAACTTGTATAACACCTCATACAAGTAGGACATAAAATAAATCCAAATACATCATCAATCTTTTTGCATATTATCAACAAAACCCAGCAGGAAGAGACAGAAAAAGAAATTCCATCTAAAATACACACAAAATGTGTAAAATACTAGGGAATCAACTTACTAAGACTCACACAGCAGTTATATGGATGCCACAATAAAATACCCATTTTAGAAATAGAGATAACAGAAATAATTTAGAAATAGAGATAATAGAAATAAATTAGAAATAATCAAAGAAATACTAATAACTACATCAGATAGTCAGATTACTTGCTGTCTTGGGGAAGAGGGAAGGGAGGGAGGGAGAAAAATATGGAGCTGAAAATCTTACAAAAATGAACGTGGAAAACTATCTTTACATGTAATTGGAAAAAATAAAAATAGTATTAAGAAATACTAGTTGCTCATGAACATGCAAAACAAATACAATCAAAATGGCAGTATTGCCTAAACTAATTTACGTAAGCACCATCCAAATGAAGTAACAAAAGATTTTACAGAGCTAGAAAAAAGAATGCTGAAATTCATCTATAGCAACAAAATGCCAAGAATCTCAAGAAAAATAATGACATCAATAGAACAAAAAGGGGCTTATTTGTACCAGATCCCAAATTAATCTGCAAAATGCTTAAATTCTAATTAAAAATAGAGAGATCAAGCAGTGGGAGATATTGAGAACATCACATGAAAAACCCTCATCCAAACACCTTTCCAATCTTCTTATGCTTTACACCACAGCATGTACTCTGAAGTCCTGTGACACTGGCCTCCTTGTCCCAGGAACAAGACAAGCGATCTCATAGTTCAGTATTTTCGTTGGCTGTTCTCCATGCCTGGAATGCTCTTCCTCCTCATCTCTGCCTCCTGGTTTCCCTGGCTTCCTATAAATTTCAGCTAAAATCTCACTTTCTATGGGAAGCTTTTCCTTATCCTTCTTAAACTCATGGGCCTTCCTTTTCTGATTATTTCCTATTTGTCCTTTGTATCATTGTTTATGTCATTGCTTGTGTCACTGCTTGTGTCATTGTTTACATGTTGTCTCCTTAAATTAGATTGTGGATTCCTTGAGAGCGGGACTTTTTTGGTCTTTCTTTGTACCTCTAGCACCTTGGCACAGTATCTGGCACAGAATAGGTGCTTAATAAATGTTTATTGACTAAAATGAATACAATAAGCCCAAAGACCCCAACTACTATAATAAAGACACACTATTTGACCAAAAACTGCTGGGAAAACTGAAAAACAGCCTGGTAGAAATTAGATTTAGCTCAACACTTCACATCTTGTACCAAGATACATGAAGATAGGTGGTAGAGTGAAGAGGGCACTGGGTCTGGAGTGAGCAAGGCTTAAGAAACACTAGATGCGTGACCCTGGACAAATCACTTAACCTCTGTTTGGCTCATTTTCCTCATCTGTAAAACAGAGATAATAACAGTGCTTATTTCCCAGGGTTGTTGTTGTGAGGATCAAATGAGACAATAATTATAAAGCACTTACTTGGCACAGTGCCTGGCACATAATAAGTGCTATAGAAATGTTGGCGATGATGATGATGATGAGGATGATGATGAAGAACTCTAATGGATACATAAGCTCAGAGATAAAAGGTAACACCATTAACAAATTATGGAAGCAAGAAAGACATTATCTCTCAGGTCTATTGACAGAAGAAGAGTTTGTGAACAAGAATAGACAAAGTAGCAGAACGCTGAATGGACAATTTTAACTGTGTAAAATTTTTTAAAATATTTGTAGGAAGAAAGGGGTAGGGCAAGCATTTATTATATACCCACTACATGTTGAGTGCTTTATAAATATTATCTTATTTAATTCTCAGAATAACCCTGAGAAATAGTTCTACTATCACTCCCATTTTATAAACAAACAGAGGTTACGTGATTTGTCCTAGGCCAGGCGGCAAATAAGTGTCGGAGGCCAGACTTGAATTCAAGTTGCACCAACTGGCTGCCTTCATACAAACAAATCCAATGTAATTAGAATTAGGAGGAAAACAATTAACTCAGAAAAATTTTTACAACAATAAATATAAAAGTCTCATAGTCAAGATTTGTGAGGAATTTATTTAAAAAAACAAACAAACAAGAATTTTTCCATTGTTAAATGAGCAAAGGACAAGAATAGTTTTTAGAAGTCCAAGCTATCAACAAGCCCAAGAAAATATGCCCTAAATCACTAATAATTGAAGAAATTTTCATTGGATATATATACAATTAGGGGAAAAACCAAAAAGGAAAATAACAAATGTTGAAAGAGCTACAGGAAAATGGACACATTTATATATTTGTGGTAAAGCTGCAAATGGATACAATAACCATTCTGGAAAGGAATTATTACTATGTGCAAAATTTCACTAAACTATTGTTCACTCAGCTCAATAGACCATCTCAGTGATACCACTATTGAGTGTCTCCTCCAGAGAGATCAAAGAAGGAGGAAAGAGCTCATGTACATAAATACTTCAACAATTCTTTTTTATAGTGTCAAAAAACTGGAAACTAAGGAGAACATTCATAAACTGGGGAATGGCTAAACAGGTATATGGATCTAATGACGTATTATCGAGTCAAAAGAAATGATCAATGGGATTGTTCCAGAGAAGATTTGTATGAACTGCTGCAGAATTAAAGTAAGTTAAACCATGTTATTTAAGTAATAATATACTTTAAAGGCAAATGACTTTCAAAGATTTACTCGATCAATAAACGTTTATCAGACTCCTATTACACAACGAGTCAGAAGACAATACCTGCTCTTAAGAAGCTTACCTTCTGCTGCAGTGGGGGGAGAATATGCAAATAAATATATACAGAGCAAGCTACATATGGGATAAAAAGGAAATAATTAACAGAGGGAAAGCACTAGAATTAATAGGGGTTGTGGAAGGCTTCCTATAAACGATGGGATTTTGGTTGGGACTGTCAACTCTGAAAAATAAAATAAAACAAAACACCAAATAGCTTACGGAGATTATAAGGTAAAAAGTCTTAGTTATTCCATTGTAGGAGGGAAACTAAACACACATTCTAAGGTCTGCTCTAGGACCAAAGATTCCCAAGGCAGCAAGGCTAAGCCTTGATACACATAATTGTGGCTACACAAAGAATCAAGCAGTGAAGTAGCAGTAGCAGTGAGGCAATACTTAACTGTAAGAAGGCAAGTTTGCCTAGTGACAAAATATCCATTCATAGCAGGCTTCATGATGGGTCCTACAGGTGCTTTTCCAAGCTCAGAGACAACCTGGGACTGGTTTGAGTAGATTATGTGATTTAGCTGCAACAGAGTTCATCTAGACAGAGAGCACAAAGTAGTGTTGTTGTGCCAAATTCAAGGCACAGCTTGCTTACTGGACCTTATCCCTGGGAAACAAAGTGTCTCCTAATAATACGGAAAGAGAGGAGAAAAATGAGGAGTGGTGTTGGGGTGGGGGCCCTGATAGGACTTAAAGGAAGCTAAGGAAATCAGTAGACAGTTCTGAAAAGGGAGAGCATTACAAGAACAGATGACAAAGAAAATGCCCAGGGGTGAGATATGAAGTGCCTTGTCCATGGAACAGCAAGGAAGCCAAAGTGATTGGATCAGAGTACATGTTTGGGAGTGATATGTAAGAAAACTGGAAAGCTCAGAGGGGACTAGGTTATGAAGGGCTTTAAATGCCAAAGAAAGCATTTCACATTTGATCCTGGAAGCAATAGGGAACCACTGGAGTTTATTAAGTAGGGAATGATACAGTCAGAGCTGCACTTTAAGCTAAGTAGAGGATGTTTTTGAGTAGAAGGAGACCTGAGGCAGACAAATCCACCAGCAGATCATTGCAATAGCCATAGTGTGAAGCGATGAAGGCCTGCACTAGAATGGTAGTAGTATTAGAGGAGAGATGGGGACATATTCCAGAGATGCTGCAAAACAGCCTCAACAGCAGTTGGATATGGAGGATGTTAAGAGTTGAGAATGACTCCAAGATTGTGAGTCTAAGGGACTGGAAGGACGGTATTACCCTCTACAGTTACAGGGAAGATGGGAGGAGGGAGAGTGGAAAGATAACAAGTTCTGTTTTGGACATGTTGAGTTTAAAATGCCTGTTGAACATCCATTTTGAGATGTCTGAAAGGTAGCTGGAGATGTGGCTGAGAAAGAGGTTGGGGTGAGATAGATAGTTTGAGAATCATCGTCATAGAGATGGCAATGAAATCCATCAAAGCAGAGGAGGTGATCAAGTAGTATAGAGTAAGAAAAGGAACAGACAGAACCCTGAGGAACCCCTAAAGTTAGAGGTCATGACCTGGATGAGGAGCCAGTAAAGGAGACAGAGGAGTAATCAGATAAGTAGGAGGAGAACAGGAAAGGGCAGAGACCTGAAAATCTAGAGAGAAGAGAGTGTCAAGAAAGAGAGGGTGATTGGCTGTGTCAAAGGCTGCAGAGAGGTTAAGGACAATGAGGGCTGAGAAAGGCCAATGGATTTGTAAACTAAGAGACTACTGATTACTGTGGAGAGATCAGTTTCTAATCACAGAATGACAGAGGGGCAGAAGCTGGATTGAAAAGGGTTAAAAAGAGAGAGAAGAGAAAGTGAAGGCACCTATTAAAAATTGCCTTTTTGCATTTAGCTACAAAAGGCAGAAGAAATATTGGAGGATAGTTAAGAGGGATAGAAGGATCAAATAGTATTATTACCAACCAAATTTGCCTTTGTCAGTCAACATCAGGCTTATTTGTCCAATGGAGAGAGATGGCTACCAAAGGCAATACTTGCTTAGAATATAAATTTGGTTTTTTAAAAAAATCTTACAAATAAGGATAATGGACCAAGTGTATATACAGAATTGACTTGATTGTAAGTGTGTTGATGGATAGATACAAGGTATCTGATGAAGAGAAGTCATGGGAAAAAAAATCTAGAACTCATTAATAACAGGGTATTACCTCCTCAGGAGTTATCCATTCAATTAAAACTGGGTACCCAGATAGAGGCTGATATTTTTAGAGTTCTATAGATAAATCCATGGAATTTAATTTAATTACATTTAATCCTGTAACTCCTGAGCCCTGACCAGTACTCTTCCCTTTAACAATAAGCCAGTAGATATAGTATTTAATAAAGGCATTTACTGTGATAGTATAGTAAGAAGAGTTAATAAAAAAAAAAAACCCATTTCCCTCAAGAGCATGAAGCACACATTCCCACAAATACATATATAGCAGAAAATCTACTTGCTTTCCCATAATATGAACAGGACCTTAAGCCTCCTTCCTCATCCCCTGTAATATGGTTTAGGCTCACCCTTTCTTTCCCTCTAGTAACTGGGATTAATTTTCCCTAAAAGGCAATAAAACTGATCCTAGTACTTGATTTGACCCTCACTCCTTGAAATGCAGTGGATGGCCTTGTTGTATTTGATGTCTGACCAAGCTTCAGCCACCTTGGTGGCAGTTGGAATGTATTGTTCTTATTAGCCCATTCCACTGGGGAAAATCTTTACATGTGTGGGGTAGATATCCCCCTAACTCACTAATGAGGTTGAAGCCTGTCGGTTACTCTCAACCTGGTTTAGCCCATCTGCCAAGATGGTTTTACTGAAGTGTGACTATTGTACATGCTACAAACACCAAAGGTGGATGAGCAGCCTTGAGAAGGGCTCAGCAAGCCCTTACAACAGAGGTGCTAGTCCTCTCTGAACACCCCATACATCCCAGTAGTAGTAGTAGTGGTAGTAGTAGTAGTAGTAGTAGTAGTAGTAGTAGTAGTAGTAGTAGTAGTAGTAGTAGTAGTAGTAGTAATACTTTTCAATGGACAATATATAGATCTTGTCCATCAGCACACATTTCTGGGACAGACAGCACAAAGGAACAATGAGAAGATGCCTGCTGACCTAAATGGGAGTGAGACCACCCAATTCCTATATACCTACTCCCACAAAATCCTGAAATTCACACCTGAATAATGATCAAGAAATTCAATGAGAAACTATAGAAAATGAATTCTTCAACCCCAGAACTACATAAAAAGCTAGCCAGAAGTCTGGGAAACTTCTTCCCCAAAAGTCTGTCCTAGTGCCTCTGAGATGCTATTCCTGCACTTCCCCTAAGTCTTATCTCAGTCAGAGATAGGGCACTTGAAGCCTACAACTTTGGCTTTGGGGGCATCTTCTAGTCCTCACTGTTGCAACAAAGGTGACAAAGTCCCTCCAGATAAGGAAATTCTTCAATACAGATAGTCTAAGAACCTCCTGAAGAATAATTCCTCCCATCAAGTTCGGTTTGACTGGAGGTTGTTAGGCTAGGCTAAGCTAGACTAGAAGATAAATATCTTAATTTGTATGGGCTGGTGGTTGCCAAGTGGCTAGCAACTCCTCAGATCAAAGAGAGCTGTAATAAAGTTCTACACAGTCTTACGGCAAGAGGCCAAAGGAGTCTATCAGGAGAGGCTGCTCAGTCACTTTCTTCTTCTGGGAGGCTGAGTTACAGGGACAGGATGTCATTTGATTTGAAGGAAGATTATCTTAACTTTGGGGTTGTAACTTATTAACTTTGGTATGACCAAAGATCAGCTCTTAGGTGAGAATGTTTCCTTGTAGTTAATCTCATCAGACCATCTTTGTAGGGTAGGAAGTCTCTAGTTTATCTCATCAGAAGGTCTAGGTGGAAACAGAGGGCTAAAACAGTGGAGACTTCCCTTTGAGAGAATCAGAATAGAACAGACTGAGTCTTCTCTCTATTTGCACAACTCTGCAGGGTCCAGTTCTCTAAGCACATAGATTTTGTTCATTTCCTCCACATTTCCTATCACTGTTGTAGTTCATCCTTCATTTTTCAGAGGACCAATGATGTCATGGGGTGATGTTTTGACTTTTGCATGAATTGGATTTAAGTGAGGCAGAATTGCACAAAGTCCTCAGCTTCTCTCTCTCTTCCAGAGTCACTGAAGTCTATTGGCAAGATAAAAATCAAAACTATGCAAGATAGCCCAGGATGTAGTGGATGACCTAGGCATCTTTGATGTCTGACCAGGCTCCAAGTTGCCTACAGAACCTGCTTCTGCTGCCTTTGTTGCAGTTGAAACAAATTGTTCTCATTGGCCCTTTCCCCTGGGGCAAGTCTTCATATTCTTAAGGAAGTCATCCTTCTAATTCATTGATGGGGTCAGGGCCTGTTGGTTACCCTCAACCTGGTTTAACCTGTCTGCCAAGATGCTTTTACTGGGGTGGGTCCACTGTACGTGCTACAGCTTCTTGGAATCATAGGTGGAAGTTGGATAGCAGATGGTGTATTGATAATGCATTTTTGCTTATTGTTAATGTAATTTTGCCTCTTAATGAGAAGATCTTTTCCATCCATTAATAGGTCAATGTGACCTGCTTAAGTCATATGGAAGCCTGAGTCACATCAGTCAAGTCACATGGAACAGGAGGAGGTGGAGCTAGAGCAGAACTGAGAGGAAGTTAGTCAGAGAGCAATCAGAGCTGGGAAACGCAGCAACTAGCATGAGTGAAAGAGCTTATTTGTGATTTGTTTAAGGGAGCTGGTTTATTGGAAGGTCCTAGCAGGGGAAGGCTTGGGGATGGTAGTGTCCTCTGCATTGTTATTCTGTATGGATTTGGCTTTCTGGAGTTGAGAATCAACTTTCTGGTATTTGAATCAATTCAGAATTGTGCTGGCATATTCATGGCTGCCAAAGGCATGATGAATATTGTGTTGATGCTACAGATGGACATCAAAAATGGATGAGCAGCTCTGAAAAGGGCTCAACAAGCCCTTACACCAGAGGCGTAGTCTTCCTTGAACACCCTATAAATCCTTCCTTACCACTACCACCACTAAATTAGAGTTGAGACTTTATTTTTATTCATTTTTAAAAATAATACTTTATTTTCTCTCAATTACATGGAAAGACAATTTTTTCATTCATTTAAAAAAATTTTGAGTTCTAAGTTTTCCCTTTCCCTCATCCCTCGCTCCCTGAGACAGTAAACAATTTGATATACTATGCATGTACAATCATGCAAAATATGTTTCTGTATTAGTCATATTGTAAAAGAAGGCACAAAACAAAAGAAAAAGAATGACAAAAAAGTGGAAAAAGTATGCTTTGATCTGCATTGACTCCATCAGTTCTTTCTGTGGAGGTAGATAGCATTTTTAATCATGAGTGGCAAAATTGTCTTAGATCACTGCATTGCTAAGAATAGCTAAGTAATTCACGTTGTATAATATTACCATTACTATGTACAATATACTCCTGGTTCTGTTCACTTTACTTTACATCCGTTTGTCTAAGTCTTTCCAGTTTTTTCTGAAAGCATTCATCATTTCTTACAGGACAATAGTATTCCACCACAATCATATAGTACAACTTGATCAACCATTCCCCAGTTGATGGGCATTCCCTCAATTTACAATGCTTTGCTACCACACAAAGAGCACCAATAACTATTTTTGTAAAAATAGGTTCTTTTTCCTTTTTACCATCACTTTGGGATACAGACCTAGCACTATTATTGCTAGATGAAAGAATATGTAGGGGTTTTTTCCAAATATTTTATTAATTTATTTTCAGTTTTCAATAATCACTTCCATAAATTCCAAATTTTCTCCCTCTTTCTCCCCACTCTCTCCCCAAGACAGCATGCAATCTTGTATGGGTTCTACACATGCATTCCTATTAAACACATTTTCACATTAGTCATGTTGCATGAAATAATTAAAAAGAATGGGAGAAACCATGAGGAAAACAAAACAAAACATAGCAAAAAAGAAAATAGTCTATTTCACTCTAAGTTCTGACTCCATAGTTCTTTCTCTAAATGTGGATGGCATTTGCATCATGAGTCCTTTGGAAATGTTTTAGGTCCTTGCATTGCAGTGAAGGATTAAGTCTATCAAAAACAGTCCTCATACACTGTGGATGTTACTATGTATAATGTTCTCCTGGGTCTGTTCATTTCGCTCAGCATCAGTTCATATAAGGCCTTCCAGGCCTCTCTGTAGTCTTCCTATTCATCATTTCTTATAGCACAATAGTATTCCATTACATTCATATACCACAACTTGTTTAGCCATTCCCCAATTGATGGATATTCCCTTAATTTTCAGTTCTTGGACACCACAAAGAGAGCTGCTATAAATTTTTTAGTACATGTGGGACTCTTTCCCATTTTTATGATCTCTTTGGGATACAGTTCTAGAAGTGATAATTGCTGGGTTAAAGGGTATGCACATTTTTATAGCTCTTTAGGCATAGTTTCAAATTACTCTCCAAAATGGTTGGATCAGATCACAGCTCCACCAACAATGAATTAGTGTTGCAACTCTCCCACATCTTCTCCAACTTTTATCATCATCCTGTTTTGTCATGTTAGCCTATCTGGTAGGTGTGATGTGGTACCTCAGAGTTGTTTTGATTTTCATCTCTCTAATCAGTAGTGATTTAGAGCATTTTTTAATATGACTACAGATAGTTTTAATTTCTTCCTCTGAAAACTGCCTGTTCATATCTTTTGACCATTTTTTAATCAGGGAATGGCTTGTATTCTTGTATATTTGACTGAGTTTTCGCTATATTTTAGAAATCAGGCCTTTATCACAGACATTAGTTGTAAAAATTCTTTCTTAGTTGACTTTGTGCAAAAACTTTTCAATTTGATGTAATCTAAGTTATCCATTTTGCATTTTATAATGTTGTCTGTCTCTTGTTTGGTCATAAATTCCTCTGTTCTTCATAAATCTGACAAATAAACTATACCTTGCTCCCCTAGTTTGTTCAGTCTTTATGCCTTCTCAGTTTAGGTATCAGAACCATATTTGTATCATAAAAAGAATTTGGTAGGACTCTTTCTTCACCAATTTTCCCAAGTATTTTATATAGTATTGGAATTAGAATTAACTCCTCATTAAATGTATGATAAAATTTGCTTATAAATCCATCTGGCCCTGGAGACTTTTTTCTAGGGAGTTCATTGATGACTTGTTCAATTTCTTTTTCTGAGATGGGGTTATTTACATATTTTACTTCCTCTTCTATTAATCTGGGCAATTTGTGTTTTTGTAAATATTCATTCATTTCCCTAAGATTGTCAAATTTATGGGCATATGGTTGGGCAAAATAATTTCTAATTATTGTTTTAATTTCCTCTTTATGGAGTGTGGATTCACCCTTTGCATTTTTGATACCAGTAATTTTCTTCTTTCTTTTTTTAAAATCAAATTGACCAAAAGTTTATCAATTTTATTTGTTTTTTCATAAACCAGCTTTTAGTTTTATTTTTTCAATAGTTTTTAAAATTTCAATCTTATTAATCTCACCTTTGATTTTCAGTATTTCTAATTTGGTATTTAATTGGAGATTTTCAGTTCTTTTTCTAGCTTTTTCAGCTGCATACCCAATTCATTGATCTCCTCTTTCTCTATTTTATTCATATAAACATTCAGAGATATAAAATTTCCCCTAAGAACTGCTTTTGTTGTATCCCATAAATTTTGGTAGGTTGTCTCATTACTGTCATTCTCTTAAATGAAGTTATTGGCTGTTTCTAAGACTTGTTTTTTGAGTCATTCATTTTTTCTGATTAGATTATTTAGTTTCCAATTAATTTTTGGTCTATCTTTTCATGGCCCTTTATTACATATAATTGTTATTGCATCATGATCTGAAAAAGATGCATTGACTATTTCTTCCTTTCTCCACTGAACTGGGAGTTTTTATGCCCTAGTACATGGTCAGTTTTTGTGTATGTGCCATGTACCACTGAGAAAAAGGTATATTTCTTTCTATCCCCATTCAGTTTTTGCCAGAGGTCTATCATATCTACCTTTCCCAGGATTCTATTTACCTCTTTAAATTCCGTCTCATTTATTTTGAGGCTAGATTTATCAAGATCACAGAGGGGGAGGTTGAGGTCCCCCACTAGTGTAATTTTGCTGTCTCTTCCTGTAACTCCCTTTACTTCTCCTCTAAGAATTTGGATGCTATACCAATTGGTGCATGTATGTTTAGTAATGATATTACTTCATTGTCTATGGTGTCTTTTAGCAGGATATAGTTTCCTTCCTTATCTCTTCTGATTAGATCTATTTTTGCTTTTGCTTTGTCTGAGATTAGGATAGCTACCCCTGCTTTTTTTCACTGAAGCAAAATATATTCTCCTCCAGCCTTTTCCCTTTTCCCTGTGTGTATACCCCTGTTTCAAATGTGTTTATTTTAAACAATATATTGTAGGATTATGGTTTCTAATCAATTCTGCTATCTGCCTCTGTTTTATGGGAGAGTTCATCCCATTCCCATTCACAGTTATGATTACTTTCTGTGTCTTTCTCTCCATTCTATTCTCCCTCCTCCATTTATGCTTTCATTTCTCCCTTCTTCCTTCCCTTTCTCAAGCTTCACTTTTGACCACTGCCTCCCTCAATCTTCCCTCCCTTCTTTCAATCCTCCCCCCTTTTCTTTCCCTTTTCCCTTGCTTCTTCCCTCATTTCTAACCACCTGTCCCTTTTCTTTCCCCTTTCCCATCCTGTTGCCTGTAAGGCTAGTTAGATTTCTATACTTAAATGACTATGTTATTCCATCCTTGAACCAACTCCCATGAGAGTAAAACTCAGACAATGCTCATCTCCCTCCCTTCTTTCCCTCTACTATAATATGTTTTTGTGCCTTTTTATGTGATGGAATTTATCCCTTTCTTCCTCCTCCTTTCCTCTTCTCCCTTCACACCCCTCAATTAGGTTTTTTATCATCACATCAGTTCATTTACGCCCCCACCCTCCATCTATGTATATTCCTTTTAAATATCATATTGTTACCAAATTCCTGAATTATCAGGTCAAAGAGAAAATGATGCAAATAGCCAGAAAGAAACAATTCAAATATTGAAGAACTACAGTCAGGATCAAGCAGGCCTTTGCAGTTGCTACATTAAAAAATCAGAGGGATTGGAATATGATATACAGTAAGGGAAAGGAACTTGGACTACAACCAAGGATCAATTACCCAGCAAAATTGAGCATAATCTTTCAGGCAAGAAAATAGACAGTCAATGAAATAAGGAATTTTCAGACCTTGCTGATGAAGAGGCCAGAGCTTAATAGAAAATTTGATCTTCAAATACAAGCTTCAAGAGAGACATAAAAATGTAAATAGCAAAAAAAACCTTGTTATTTGATATGGACAAACTATTTGCATCCCTATATGGGAGGATGATACTTGCTAATCTTGAGAATTGTATATTTATTATGATATTTAAAAGGAATATACATAGATGGAAGATGTGGGTATAAATGAACTGTCCCTTTTCTTTCCTCTTTCCCCTCCTATCACATGTAAGGCAAGTTAGATTTCTATACTTAAATGACTATGTTATTCCCTCCTTGAACCAACTCTGATGAGAGTAAAGCTCAGACAATGCTCATCTCCCTCCCTTCTTTCTCTCTACTATAATATGTTTCTGTGCCTCTTCATGTGATGTAATTTATCCATTTCTTCTCTGTTTTATGCCTCTCTTGAAGCTTGTATTTGAAGTGGAGTGAAGACTGAGAAAAGGCTTTCAGGTTTAGCAGTTAGGTGTTACAGTGGATAGAGCACCAACCCTGGAGTCAAGAAGACCTAAATTCAAATCCAGTTTCAGGCCCTTGATACTTACTAGCTGTGTGACCCTGGGAAAATCATTTAACCCCAATTCACACACACACACACACACACACACACACACACACACACACCAAACAGAAAAGGATTTAGCAATTAGTATAAGTCAGCCTTAGAGAAAACACTTTCAGGCTGGTGGTGTGAACTGAAGTACACCACAAAACACACATCTAATATGCTTACATCTGTCCCTTGGAGGTTGTATTTATTAACAAATTCCCCATTCCACCAGTACTGTCTGCATACACTGTTTAGACATACATACATACAAATATATACATATATAATGTGTAGGCATACACACACATACACATATAAATTCATTTTATAGTTTAAAGGGTTTTCTCTTTGCAACATTGAGGTGGGTGGTGTAAAAATATTTCTCCCATTTTACACATGAAAAACATGATATGCCAAGAGTTTAAGTGATTTCTCAGGGTTGGCAAATGTCAGAGCAAGAATCTAACCTTCAGTTTCCTGACTCCAAGTTCAGTGCTTTTGCTAGCGCATCATTTTTTTCTATAATCAATCCCTGCATGGGTGGTCATGCTTTACCCCTTATCACAATCATCCACCTTGTAAAAGCATTGTTTAGAAGAAAGACTAATCAAATTATAGTATAGATGGATTGATGCAAAATCATCACTACTACAAGGGGAGAGGAATTAAATCACATAGTCCTAGACAGTCTTCTATATCTAGCAGAATCTTGGAGGACTCAGTAAGAGTCTGGGATGCAATCTGTATACTCTAGTAAGGATGTACTTTGTGAGTTACTAGGTCTGATTTACCATTAATTAATACTAGACAAAATTCAGATAGGGATAATGTCTCAAAAGCAGTTTACAATCCTTTCTCTGAAGTAGAAAAGTGATATAGAATTATTTCAGAATCCAGATGGAAAGTCATAACAAAGCAGAGCAATTGAGGTAAAACTTTGGACAAGTGACCATTATATTCCAGTCATCTTACAGAGACATTCTAAGAAAATGCTATCACAGATTCTTAAATGATTTCTTCTTAGAGGACTGAGTGGGAGAAAAAAAAAAAGATCTACCCATATCTAGTATATATTGAGACAACTTTGAAGCTTTCCAAAGAAATTGCTGGTGTTAAGAAAGTGGCGGACACACTTGCCCTGGGATGTGTATACTCATTAGCCATTAGCAGAGTGTCAACTTTAATTGGAACTCAATTCCACTCTATTTAAGATGATGTATTAGCAGAATACTCCAAGCAGCAAGCTAGACCTCAATACCTACACATTTAGGTCTTCCCATGTTCCTGTGCAAAGTCAAACAGCTGAAAAGAATCAAATGGAGACAGAGAACATCATAAGAGCACTAATTCTTTACCTTTTGAAGTGGACCCAGAGAAGTCTGACTGGTGATTTCCCAGTGCTAAAAGAATGGAAGGACCAGTTTGGACAGAAGCATTTTCCTGCTGCATGAGTGATATGAGAAGTGCCCAAGAAATGACTCATGAGATTCAACACATTGACTACTGACCTTTATGGTTAGGACCCAGGAAAATTCCTTTATTTGGGTGAACTCAGATACCATCTCAAGAATCTTCTGGCTAATGGTATCATTACAAAACCCAATAGTCCCCGAGGCATCACATAGAGCAGTGGTAGCAAAGAAGAAAGGTAAGACACTAATGAGTGCAGACTACTAAATTTTGAGCAAAATAACCTAAATAAACCTGTGTGCTACTGCAAGAGTTCAAGATGCCCTGGCTTCTTTATTAGGCAGCCAGCAGTTTTCTATATTGAGCTTATAAAATGGTAATTATCAGATTCCTGTGGGGAAGGAAGATGAGAAGACTACATTCATCTGCCCAGATGGATTTTTAACAGTTTTAGTATATGGCTAAACTGGGGGCATCCGCCATTTTCCAGAGACTAATGGAGAAAAGTTGTTGGAGATATGTTTTAACTCTAAGTATTAATTTGTTTTAATAATATTATTGTCTTTAAAAAAACCCTGAAAGAACATAAAGAAAAACTAATGAAAATGTTGAATTAGCTGCAGAAAGATGGCTAAAGCTTTCTATTGACAAGTACCATATTCACATATCTTCTCTTTAAAGTATGTGGATCACATAGTGTGTCAACAGGTGTGCTCAGACCCAAAGAAGATAGAAAACTCCAGACTTCACCTTCTAGGATTTTTCTGGGAGCTGGTAGTCACTATCTCAGATGTGTATAACTGCTGTTATCGCTAATTCATTGAATAATCTCACCATACACAAGCTAGAGTTTGGCTTTGAGTATGCTACAACTGAGAAATTTCAAACTATGTGTATGGGGCAGAGGGGACTTCAAATGAGGACTGAAAATAATCCATTAACTTCTATTTTTATCAGTGTCAAGTTAGATGTTGAAATGGATGGCAACACTATGAATTCAGGACACACGACTGGTCAGGGAAGACTAATGTGGATGCAGGGTCACTGTCTCAAGGAGCACATAATGCCAAAGTGGTGGCAATACCTAAATAAAAGGGGGCAAAAAATATAAAGCCTGACAGATCAAATTTCCCTGGGTAGGCAGGAAGAAGGCTTCTAGAACTTCCTTGAAATTGAGAGTTTGGGAAGAAACTGAGTAAGAGGAAAGCAAGGATCCACAATTTGAGTGAGAGACAGAAAATTTGAATTTTCTGCCATAGAAATGCAGCAGGGGAAGGGAATGTGAATGGAGAAAGAGAGAGAAGCTTCAGCAAGCATTTTACGAAACAAATCAAGAAACTACAGACTGGTCTTTTGAAGTTGACTGCCTCTACCTGCTAGGACCCTGATGGGTATGGTTAAACTGTGGCTTTCTGGGAGACTAAAACAGGCAGAGCTGTGTTGTCATTCTCCCTTCTCATACCCCACCACAGATGGCTCTGGAGGAGAAAGTGAGACTGTGACCTTGCACAGCCCACTCTCACTCAAATCAAAGTCCTTGAAGTCATCATTCTCTTTGAAGATGAAGGACAAACACAACCTCTGAGTAGTCCAAGCTATCTGAATGGGGATCCCTTCCCCAAAGGAAGATAAATTTTGATGGCCAAAAGCTGCCCAGTTACCTTGGAGTTCACTGGCTAGATTTCTTCTTTCCTTCCTTCCTTCCTTCCTTCCTTCCTTCCTTCCTTCCTTCCTTCCTTCCTTCCTTCCTTCTTTGTTCCCTCCTTCCTTCCTCCTTTCCTTCCTTCCTTCCCTCCTTCCTTCCTCCTTTCCTTTCTTTCTCTCTCTCTTGTTTTTTCCTCTCTTTTCTCAAAAACCAAACCTTAAACCCATTCCACTCTGGAGCTCATAGATTGGACTGCAGAAGATCACTGCCAAAGCCCTCACTTACTCAAATCAACCTCACTTACTCAAATCAAAGTCAACTGTAAGTCATGTCATCATTTCCCTAATGTCATGGCCTTCTTCAAAAACAAAAGATAAACACAAATCTACCTGCAGCCAGTAGAGATTTCCCTCCAAAAATCTATTCTATAAATTGTTCCTAATTTCTGAATTGTACGGTATTTTAAAAACTTACTTAGTCTTGGTATAAAATTATTACTGGTCTTAGCTGCATTGTGATTTATGAATCTTCTTATTCACAAACAGATTATAACAAGAGAAAGAGGTGGTAAATGCTTGTGGTAAACAGTTTGAATCTCAGTCCAAAATGCCTGTTTTGTTTCCTTAACTGGAATTTGAGACAAATGTGAAAGAGAAATGGTCTGATTTATTTGTAACTCCTACAAACTTCCCAACAGCAGAGAACATTGTCATGAAGATCTAGGCCCTATATTATGATTTTCCCTAAGATAAAACCATGAGTTCAGTAGTCATGGCCTTCTGGAAAGGGAGATGAATGTTGGCAAGCTGTCTTCCTCATGGTTTCCTCAGTTCTCAGTGGAGTGAAGTTACTGGCTAAAGAGTAGGTATGCCCAATGGGTACGAAGGAGGATGGTGGAGAGGTATGGATTGGAAAAAGTTGCTGCACTCATATTTCAAAGTTGATAGTAAAAGGAGGGCTTAAAGACCTTTTTCATTTCTACTTTCCACCTTAGATCCCCAAACCCTTTCAAAAAACACTTCCACCTGGTTATATATAGTAGGGAAGGGGAAGGGGAAAAGCATTTACTAAGTAAATATGTTTCAGGCATTGTGCTAAATGCTTTATGAATATTACCTTAGTTGTAACCCAGTCTCAGGAAGACCTATAGTGAGAGGGAAATCCCTAAAAGTAGAATAGTTGAGGATACTGTTAATTTTTTATCCATATCTATTCTGTCACATATTCTCTATGATCCGAGTTTGAGGCCATTTATTCATAAAAGCTAATTATTTTCCCATAGAAAAAACTCTGTTCTACATCAGTGATTACAACTTAATTAGAGCTAGAAGTGTCATAAATGCATGCTATTGATCAAAAGGTTTAATGGGTAAAAATAGGTGAATGACTCAAGGCTAATCTATGCAATCTTCAGCACAAGAAAATTACTCAAAATTCTTCTCTCACTGCAAGTAGGTTAAAAACGAATTTCTTAATATATTCTGATTGCTCTACATGCACACACAGAGGTCTAAGTGTAAGTAGATAACATGTTCCATTATTACTCGAAGTGTCTCTATGCATTAAAAATGGCACATAATCATTATAATCATACAATAATCACTCAAGCTTCAAGGGGTTAGGGATAACAAGATTGGTTATTCAAAGGAAGCAGGCTAGGATGTCCATGTAGGGCTAGTAACCACCCCTCTCTGGCAAGTAAGGAATGTTCATTGTTTTATGGGACCCATTCTCTTCTTGCAGACCCAATGAAACAAACTCCCTGGTACCTACAAGGATTTGTTAGGGAGATAAGACCCTTCTTAATTATATAAGGACAGGCAAGGATGACAATATATCTTTTGGGGATGAAAACAAGCTAACTTTTCACTTTAACTCAGAGGAAAAGCTGACTGAATTATAAAATTAATACAGCTCTCTATCTCTTTGTCTCCATCTCTCATAAATTGTTCTCCTATCTGATAGGTAATGTATTGCATGTTCTTCAGATTTTCTTGTAATATCTCTCTTTATTTCTAGATCATGTATTCATTTTGATCTCATCTTGGTAAATAATACAAAATATTGGTCTATGCCCAATTTCTACCAGACTGCTTTCCAATTTTCCCAAAATTTTTACCAAATAATGAATTTTTATCCCCAAGACTTTTAACTCTTTACACCTGTCAAATACAAAGCTATTATATTTATTTGCTGCTGTAAATTGTATGTCTACTCTGTTCCATTGATCTACTTTTCTATTTCCTAGCCAAAGCTTAGTTTTGAAAATTGCAGCCTTATAACATAGTTTAAGATCTGGTATTGCTCCTTTGCATTTTTTTCTCATTGGATTTAAGTTAATTCCTTTCATATTCTTAACCTTTTTGTCTTCTAAGTGAATTTTGTTCTTGTTTTTTCTAATTCAATAAAAAAATCGGTAATTTAATTTGGATAGCATTAAATACATAAATTAGTTTAGGTAAAATTGTCATCTTTATTATATTGGCCCTGCCCATCAATGAATAATTAGTATTTCTTCAATTATTAAATTTGATTTTATTTGTATAATGTATTTTTTTTTTACAATTTTGTTCCTATAGTTCCTAAGTTTGCTTTGACACAGCATAAAATCAGTCAAACATACAGTAGAAACTAGAAGTAATGTTAATTTTGATATTTTCAGCAGGAATAAATTATCAAATATCTGGGTTGGGGAGGAGGGATGGAGAGAAGCATCTTGGGCTACTTTAAGAGAGTATTCAGAATGAGAATATGATAAGAAAACTTTATTCTGCCCTGGCCAGATGATATCTGGACCATTGTGTTCAGTTTGGTTTGACACATTTTAGAAAGGACATGGTTAAGTATGTCCAAGTGATGGAGTAGGGAAATCAATCAGGACAATGCAGGACTTGAGGGTGATGCCATATGAAGATCAGTTAAGGGAACTGGAAATGTTTAGCCTATAAAAGAGAAAACTTAGGGATAATATAATCATTGTCTTCAAATAACTCTTCAGATGAGGCTAGATGACATTATGGATGATATTATAGAGGGAATTTCTGGTCAAGGACTGATTAGTGGGATTGAATGATCTCTGAAGTTTCTTCCAACTCAGATTCTGTGAGTTCCTATTTAGTGTGGCTCAAAGCCAAAATTCCTATTTAAGATGTATAGGTAGAAAATTGATAGATGAGAGAGAAAGAGGTGGGGGGTGGGGGAGAGAGAGAGAGAGAGAGAGAGAGAGAGAGAGAGAGAGAGAGAGAGAGAGAGAGAGAGAGAGAGAGAGAGAGAGATTTGTGCACTGACTACGAAACAGGCTCTGTATGGGAACACAAATACATGGAAAAAGACAGTCTCTGACCTCAAGAAGCTTACCTTCTAATGGTGAAAAACCGTGCACAAAAGGCAACTAAAAAGTACAAAGTAGGTGGTGGCAGGACAAAAAGTGGAAGGACATGAAAGCAAAGTAGAAGGACAGTCTGGAAAGTTGTGAGTTGAGCTAAGTTTGAAGTGAGCATTCATGGAATGGGAACTTCCTCTAATGCAGATTTCTGAGAGATGGTGAACATTTGGAGGGGGGATCCTGAGGAGTAAAGACATTACTAGAGTGTGATATGGAGGTAGAGGTCCTCTGAGGAATCATAAGCTGGGCCAGGTTTGCAGTTAGTGGAATGATATGAAATTGGTATTTAAATAAAATTAAACTGGCTGAAGTTTGTTGTTGTTAGATTGTTTATGGGGAGGGGGGAGCAGGTTGTTCAGATCTATGATTTCAATGGTGTTGGGAATCCTCTATGAGAAAATTCCATCTGGTAGTGCAAATTGGCCACTTTTTTATAACTTATAATCTTAGAAAATTGCTTGAGACACAGAGAGGTTAAATGACTTGACCAAGGTCACATGGCTAATATGTGTTAAGAATTAGGATTTGAACACAAATCTTTCTAAATCAAACACCAATTCTCTATCTAAAATACACAGAATCAATTATAATCTGAATGTGATAAACCAGTAAAGATTTCTCAGGGACCTAAGTCTAAAATAAAGCAGACATAAGGCCTGAGTTTCAATTTATCAAAAATCATATGATACGGGGAAATGAAGTTATAAAACAGTCTGTCACCCCTCTCCCCAGCCTTGCTTAACATATTTCCTTATTTCTGAAATAAAGACTGCTAGCCCAGGCTTTTGAGCAAAAGAGTAAGGGGAAGGGGGGCAGTGTTTGTGGGTTTTAGCTTTATAACTCAGCATCTGCTTCTGTAAAGGTGCCTCCCTGCTCCAGGAAACTGGTGAAGGGACCACCTGCTTCTTGCAAGAAGCAAATAAAGGACTTTCTGTTTGTACTTTGAGATGCCTCTGAGTAGTCAATTTGAGTAGGGGTCTCACCATTCCCACACAAGTCCAACTAGGAGACTAGTCAATTATTCTATGATTCAACGAGGTCATCATGTATGAGGTCATCATGACCCGGATTAATGAAGGAATACAATAGCAGCAGTATTGATAGGAATTTCTTAAGTGCTTCCTACGCGTCAGACTCTATGCTAAGGGTTGGGGATATAAAGGAAGGCAAAAATATGGTCTCTGCCCTCAATGAGCTCATATTCTAATGGGGAAGACAAAATACAACAACTATGTGCCTATGAGAACTACAAAGGGTAAATGTGAGGTAATCTCAGAGGGAAGACACTAGCAGTGTGGACCAAAGAGGGATGCGGAGACTGGGAAAGATCTCTAGCAGAGGGTGAAATCTGATCTGATTCTTGAAGGAAGTTAAAGAAAGTCTTAGGTAGAGATGAGAAGGGAAAGCATTCCAGTGTAGAAACACAAAAATGGGAGTAAAGCATAAGAACACTGGAAATTTAGGAAAGAGCCAGATGGAGAAGGGGAAAAATCATGTAACAGGATTTGAAATTTGATCTTGGAGGTACTTGGGAGCCACTGGAATTTGGGAGTGATGTGTGGGGTCTGCTAAGGTTAGACTTGTGATTTAAGAAGATTGCTTTAGCAGCTGACTAGAGTCTGGATTGGGGAGAGACTTGAAGAAGGAAGAGCAACCAGAATCCTGTTGTAATGGTCTAAATGATCAGGATGGTAGTAGCTATGAGTGCAGAGAAGGGGGTGTGGGTATGAGAGATGTTATGCAGGTACAAACTAAAGACTTGACAATAGATTGAATATGTGGGGTAAGTGTAAGAAATTAATCCAGGATGATACTTAAGTTATAAGCCTGGGGGACTGACTGAGAATGTAGTGATGTTCTTAACTGTAATAGTGAAGTGCAAGAGAGAGGAGGGTTAAGAAAATGAGTTCCGTTTATGATGTCTAGAGGACATTCAGTTTGAAATGTTCAATAGGCAACTGATAATGTGAGATGAGGTAAGGAGAAAGATTAAATGAAAGAATTGTCTACATAGAGTTCATATTTGAATTTATGAGAGTTAAGGAGCTCTCCAAGCAAGTAAGGGAGAACCCAAGAAGGACAAGATAGAGCCTTGGGGATAATCACAGCAGACTGCCCTTGGTAAAGATCCAACAAAGCAGACTGAGAACACACAGTGAGACAGGTGAGGAAAGAGCTGTGTAATGAAAATCTAGAGAGGAGAGATTATGGTGGGGGGGAATTATCTGCAGTGGCAAAAGCTGCAGAGATCAAGAAAAACGAGAACTGAGAAAATGCCATTAGATTTGGCAATTAGCTAGATCACTGGCAGCTTTAAAGAGAGCCATTTCAGTAGAAATCAGACTGAAGAGGATTAAGAAGAGGAAGTAGAGGCATCAGTTTTAAATGGTTATCTCAAAGAGTTTAGTCACAAAAAATAGAAGTAGGGCGATAGCTGGCAAGTATAGTCAGATCATGTAAGACTTTTTTAAGAATGGGGGAGTCATTTATATGTTTACAAACAGTAAGAAAGCAGTCATTAGACAGTGAGAGATGGAAGATTAGTGAGGGAGAAAAGATGAAAGAAGGCACAATCTGCTGAGGAATACAGGATGAAATGAGATCACTTGTGTATTTAGAGAGGTTTGCCTTGGCAAGAAGGGTTATATCTTCCTATAAGGCTAGATGTAAAAATGGAGAAAAATATTGCAGCAGAAATATTCCCAAAATAAAAAAAAACTTCACACAAAGTCATTGTTTTAAAAGATTGCTAGACATGCACAAGTGATTGGCAACACAGCAACGTCTTTTTTATATACAAAAGCAATATTACTGTATATGTTTAGACAACTTTACCTCTGAAGTAAGAGAAGAAGCATTTGATTCCTCCATCATCAGCCTGTACCATAAATGGACTCTAAAGGAATCCATCCTTGTGAAGGGATGGGAATACAAAAATAAGCAAAAAGAAAGACAAGCTGTCTTCTCAAGGAACTAGCATTCTAACAAGAAAAAAATGAAAGGAAAGTAAAAAATACAAAAGAGAGAGGTCAGGATCAGAAGGTACCCACGTCAAAGCAAGGTGGAAGAATAGGCTGGAGAGCCATTAGGATTGAGCATGCATGCCATTGGGTGCTTCTTCAAATGTAGGTTTCTGGGAGGAGCTCACCAACTGGAAGAAGGAGCCCTAGGGATACAGTCATTGCCGGAGAGCAATAAGGGGAGGAGATGGGCTAGACCAGGTTTTAAGTTGTCACAATGACATGAAATAATGTCCATGGTAGGATAAATAAAGTATTGACTCTAGTAATCACACTGTTATGTATTGTAGAGAAATCATTGGCTCAGTGTTAAAGAAATGGTCGAAAACATCTTTAACCACATGAGTCTAGAAATATATTATGGTGATACATTCTAAGGCCTGAGTTTTCATTCTTTTCCCCAACTCTGCCCCTTCTTGAAACTAGTCAGTAAATTTAACTATAACTAGCTTTTCTTTTCAAGTCCAATATGACTCCCACAACCACGGAAAGTTTTTAAGCTGTGTTGAAAGTTAGGAGGGAAGAGGTAGAAAAGGTAGCAGGAGTAAGGTTCTTCCTTGAATAGTTTTCTTTCCTTTCTGCATGTTCTGTAAACAACCCTGGTTTGTTGTGTTTTTTAATGGAGCTGTTTATGATATTTCCTCTAGTAAAGAGCAGACTGCTTCTCACTTCCTAGAAATGACTCTGTCTGGTTATCAATTTAAGTATAGGTCTAATGACAGAATAATTAGATGTTTCTATTTTCTTCTTTCCACAAATAAAACAAGATGACTTGCTCAATACTGTTGGAGTATAGAGGTTATATACTTGCTTCCACTTCTGTGACTAAATCATCCAACTTTACACTTTCCTGAACCTGTTAATGTGTTGGCTGCTTCATTTGTTATCGCTCATATAGTACCGACACCTTACTTTACCCCTTTAAAGATCACGACCCCTCTATGCCTAAGTGAATACAGCCATAAAAAAAAAAAAAAAAAACCTCATCAACCAGTATAAAACTTTCTGATTATGTGCCTTTCCAAATTTAGTAAAGTCAAGTCCTTTTCCCAGTATATATTCAAAGTCTTCCAATCTTGGTAAGACCAGTCAGATATATGCTCTACTGGCATAACTTTCCATAATTCAGGGTTATCTCAATATCTTGATGGGACATTAGATTAGGACTAGAGTGATGAAAGGGAAGTGAATAATACCTTAATTGTGTTAAAAATATGTAACTCTCCAGAAGGTCCTTAAGAAATGAATTCTGTGATGAAAATGTCAGGCATCATGGCAGATTGATAGGATGGAGAGGGGGAGGTGCTGAAATTGTATCTTGTTCTGGATCCTCTGACCAACCCTCTTCCACCCCACCCCACCACCATTAGCATAGTAAGTATATTTGTAGCTAGTATGAGACAACAATAATAGGAAGTATGAAAGGAAACTTAGAAGTCACTGGTAAAACTGCTTCATAAATTAACTGAAGCTACATTCTGAGACTGTGTGCTAAAGTAGGGGAAGCCAGTTAGACCCCAATGTGTTGTTCCTTTTCCTCTAAATGTCCTTAGTCTGTAAACTGAAGATTAGTTCCAGACATGCATGAATGAAATCAGCAAAACATATGTAAATTAAGGATCCTTAAACTGGCCTTAATAACTCTGAGACAATGTTAATGAATTAACCCTAAAGTGACACAGATAAGTTAGTTCATCCATTAAAAAACGAGACCCCAAAATCCCTGCCCCTTGAGCACTTTTCTACCTGTTTGGGTGCATGCTGAGTACTCCCACTCTGATCTGTATTATCTAAGTGACTATGCCTCTATCTCTTCCTCTAGTGCCTGCCTCCTGGGCCATCATGGTGTCTTTTGCCTCTGTATTCTCTGTGCCTTATCATAGTATGATTGATCCATTACTCCTCACTTGATTCCAGCACAGTCTTTCCCTATGTATCCAAAGATATTTGCCCTGACGCGTTGGAGACCTGTTTGCTGTCCTTTTCTTCAGGCATGAATCAGGAATACCAAGGCTGAGATTAGCTATTCATAGTCACACTATGTGACAAGTTTAGCATCATGAATCCATTGGTAGAAAGTAAGAGCAGCTAAACTACTACTGAGTAGAGAGATGCAAATCAAAATGGCTCTGAGGTACCACATCACACCCATCAGATTGGCTAACATGACAAAACAGCAAGATGATAAATATTGGAGAAGATGTGGGAGAGTTGGAACACTAATTCATTTTTGGTGGAGCTGATCCAACCATTCTGGAGAGCAATTTGGAACTAGGCCCAAAGGGCTACAAAAATGTGCATACCCTTTCACCCAGAAATACCACTTCTGGGACTCTATCCCAAAGAGATCATAAAAATGGGAAAGGGTCCCACATGTACAAAAATATTTATAGCAGCACTTTGTGGTAGCCAAAAACTGGAAATCAAGGGGATGCCCATCAATTGGGGAATGGCTGAATAAATTATGGTATATGAATGTAGTGGAATACTATTGTGCTATAAGAAATGATGAACAGGAAGACTTCAGAGAGGTCTGGAATGACTTATTTGATCTGATGCTGAGTGAAAGGAGCAGAACCAGGAGAACTTCGTGCACAGCAATGACCACAGTATGTGAGAGTTTTTTCTGGTAGACTTGGAACTTCATTGCAATGCAAGGACCTAAAAAATTCCCAATGGTCTTTTAAGGCAAAATGCCTTCCACATTCAAGGAAAGAACTATGGAATTCGATTGCAGAATGTAGCAGATCACTTTCTTTTGTGTTATGTTTTGGTTTGTTATATGATTTCCCCCATTCATTTTAATTCTTATACTCAACATGACTATGGTGAAAATGTATTTAATGGGAATGTCTGTGTAGAACCTATATAAAATTGTATGCCGTCTTGGGAAGGGAGGGAGAGGGATGGGGGGAGGGAAGAGAAAAAAATCTAAGTTATATGGTAGTGATTGTAGAACAATGAAAATAAATTTTAAAAAATACAATAAAAAAATAAAATAAAATAAGAAAGTAAGAACAGACAAGGAAACTTTTGCCACCTCCGAGGAAGGACTCCCTCATTGTTGGGCTGTAATAGAAAATGGGGGACATAGCATAGTTTGGGGGTGATGTGCCTTTTGATATCACTCAAATCATACTACTTACTACATACTTCCTTTATTTTAGGATCAGTCCTGAGTCTTTGAAATGTTCTCACATGAGGTCATATATATGAAAATATTTTGAAAAATGCCAAATGCTACATAAAAATGATTTTTCTTTGATGTTGAATAACACACTCTTACTGAATAACCAAAGATAAGAAATTAAAGTTATAAGTTCCAGATTTCCACCATTAACTTTTAAACAAAATCCTAATAGTTTGGGTATGAACATACTTAAGTAAATGACTTCAGTAGCCTAGTGCTAGAAAAACCCAATGATCTCACCTACTTGGGTAAGAACTCACTATGTGATAAAAACTCCTGGAAAAACTGAACAACAATCTGATTTTAAAAAATTTAGACATATACTTTACACTGCACGACAAGGAAAGTTACAAATGGATATATGGCCTAGACAGAAAAGGTCACATCATAAATAAATTAAGGAACAAGAAAGAAATTATCTTTCAGATCTATGGCTAAAGAAAGAGCTACTGACTGAACAAAGGGTAGAGAGTATCACAGAAAATAACTTTGATCACATACTATTTTAAAGTTTTATACAAACAATTCCAATGCAGCTATGATTCCAAGGAAAACAGTTGAGGGGAAAATCTTTGAAGCAGGGTTCTCTGATAAAGTACTCATATCCAAGATATATGAGGAACTAATTTACATTAAAAAATAAAAGGCATTCTACAAATAATAAATGGTTGAAAAAATATGAACAAGCAGTTCTCAAAGGAAGAAATCTAAAATATCTGTAGCCATATGAGAAAAAAAACACTCTAAATCTCTAATAATTAGAGAGATGCTGATGAAAGAAACTCTGCTTTATGAGGTTCCACCTCATTTCCATCAGACTGGATTAAAAGGAAAATGACAAATGTTGGAGGGACTATGGGGAAATACGGCATTAATCGCTTATTAGAGGAACTATGAATTGGTATAGTCATTCTGGAAAGCAGTTAGGAACTGGACCCCAAAATCACTAAATTGTGCATTCCTTAGACTCAGAAATATACCAAGAGTAAAAATAGCAAATGCTTCTGTTCTGGCCAGAGCATCTTTCCCTCCCAGATGGATTATTCTGTGAAGGCAAACTAGGCCATCTTTTGCCTCAATTCTTACCTAACCTTTAGCTACTGAATGAGTGCTGCTTCAGACAGACTGAGACCCGAGAAAGACCTTAACTTAAAAAAGCCAACATCACCCACTGCATCTGGGGCCATTGCCAGTCATCCTGACCTATGTCTTGCCACTGACTCTGATGACTCTGCACAACTCTGCCTCACTTAAATCTAACTCATTTGCAAGTTGACATCATCCTCCTGATATCATTGGTTCTCTTTGAGAACAAAGGACAAACAGTGCCAACAATACCAGGCCTATGTGCCAAACAGATAAAAAAAAAGACAGAAGGGTCTTATGTGTTGAGAATTATTCATATTAGTTCTTTTTGTAGTAACTAGAAACTTAGAGTCTCATCAACTGGGGAATGTCTGAACAAATTACATGGCATATGAATGGAATGGAATACTATTACATTGTGCGCAATGAAGAAAATGGCAGTTTCAGAGAAACCTGGGAAGATTTATGGACAGACACAGAGTGAAGTGAGCAGGATCAAGGGAATAATTTATAGATAATCACATTGTTTAAAACCAAAACAACTGGCTAGTATAAGATAACAATAATAGAAAGTAATAGAAAGACTTAAGAATTTTGATCAACACAACCATTAATCATGACTCCAGAGGACCAATGATGAAGACGGCTACCAACTTCCCAACAGAGTAACAAGTCGGTCATTTGATCAATAAACATTAACACTGTGCTATGTGTTGAGGTTAAAAAAAAAAGAGGCAAAAAACCATCATTGTGCTGAAGGTGCTTATGATCTAGTAAGGAAGACAGCAAGCAAACAAATATATACAATATGTTATATAAAGGAAAAATCGGAAATAATTTTAAAAGGGAAGGCACTAGAATTAAGAGAGGTTGGGAGAGGCTTCCTGTAGAAGATGGGATTTTCATTTGGGACTTCAAGGAAACCAGTAGGTAGAAATGAAGAAGGAGACCATAACAGGAATGGGGAATAACCAGAGAAAATGTCTAGAGCCTAGAGACTGAATGTCTTGTTCATAGAATAGCAAAGAAGTCAATGTCACTGGACTGAAGAGTATAATGGTGATAGGAGTGTCGGCATGTAAGAAGACAAGGAAAGTAGGGGATATAGGTAATGAAGGTTATGAAGTTTATGAAGAACTATGAATGTCGAGGAATTTTGTATTTGAATGTGGTAATGATAGGGAATCCTTGGAGTTTATTGAAGGGTGAGTGGCAAGATCAGACCTGTGCTTTCTGAAAATCACTTTGGTGACTAAGTGGAGGATAGATTGAAGTGGGAAGAGACTTGAGGTAGATAAACTCACCAGCAGGCTATTGTAATAGTCCAAGCTTATGTGGATGAGGTTCTGGACCAGCGTGGTGGCAGTATCAGTTGAGAGAAGATGTAGGGGATGGTACTCAATAAATATTGCAAAGGTGAAATCAACAGGCTTCGGTAACAGATTGGCTATGGAGAGTGAGAGATAGTAGAGAGTTTAGGATAAAGTTATAGGCCTGAGGAAATGGGAGTGTTGGCATTGACTTTGACAGTAATAGGGAAGTTAGGAGTAAAGATGTGTTTAGAAGAAAAGATAATAAGTCCAGTTTAAGATATTGAGTTAACTTGAGTTTAAAACTGTCTGAAAGAGATAAAAACGCAAAATCAGACTTCAGCAGAGAGGTTGGAACAGGATAGGTAGATCTGAGAATTGTTAGCATAGAGATGACAACTAAATTAATGAGATTACCAAGTGAACTAGTAGAAGAGAAAAAGGACTTAGAAGAGAACCCTGAGGTTGAAGGGCATCATCTGGATGAAAATTCAAAGGAAACTAAGAAATAATCAGACAGATAGGAGAAGAATCAGGAGAAAGTGATGTCCTAAAAACCTACAGAAAAGAGAGTATCAAGGACAAGTGGAATCAACAGTATTGAAGGCTTCAGAGAGGTTAAAGGGAAGGAAGACTGAGAAAAGAACTTTGGATTTGGCAGTTAAGAGATCATTAATTTGGAGAGAACAGTTTCAATAGAACGAGGTCAGAAGCCAGATTGTAAAAGATATTAAGAAGGAATGAGAGAAGAAAAAGTGAATACACCTATTATAGACAAACTTTTCTAGGAGTTTGGCCATTAAGGGCAAAAGAAATATACCTGATAGTAAATGAAGAATGGAATTATCAAGTGAGGGTATGTTCCAGCATAGGAGTTTTTGTAGACAGCAGGGAAAGACTCAGAGAGATTGAAAATATGTGACAGAGTAGGAATAAGAGGGAACCTCTTTTGAAAGAGATGAGCTAAATGGCATCCTTTGCACAGGTAGAGGTGTTTGCCTTAGTAGGGAATAGGGCCTGCTCCATGGAGGAAAACATGGCAGAAGGTATCTGAGTGTTATTGAGGCGATTTGGGATTGCTAGACGATGGGATCTGCGTGGAATGAATTCACAAACTTGAACCTTCTTCCAGTCAAGAGCTGATTGTTGTCCTTCATTCTCAAAGAGGACCAAAATGACAATGATGGGGTACAGACTCTGGGAACCCCCTTGAACTTTTCTCCAATCTTCCCACTTAATCCAGCTTTTCATACCCAAATCTGTCATCCTTAACCTTGCCTGGCCCTTTATTGTCTATGGCCTTTGGATAGTGTTCCCTCCTGCTTCCCACCCTAACCTACTTCATTGTCCTGATTGCCTCCAGCTGTTACCCACCCTTGATCAGTCACCCCAGTACCATTAAGTCCTCAGACTCCTCCTCAAGACCCTCCCTAAGCCTCTCCTCCCATCAGTGTAGACTACTAGACCACCCCTAGATCCCTCCCACAGTCTTTCCGTATATAAGTTCCATCTCACCTCCATGAAGGTGCTCAGATTCAATCTGTCTCAAGTTCTATCTGGCCTGCTTCTTAATACAAGCATCACAAATGGTTAGGCTTCTTAAAAGTCAACCCAGTATGGTGAATCTTTAATAAACTTTGTTTTACTGTGGTTGTAAGAAGGCTTGTGTCAAATTCTTTTGAGCAGGACCCAGAATGTTGCTATTTTGGGGACCCAAGCACTTGTCTAGCCTCAACAACATCGCTATCAAGTTTCAATGTGTCCAGTCGTGGCTGATCAGACCAATACAGTTTCAGAATGTTCTACCACAGGTCAGGCACAAATAGTCCATGTGAACATTTGGGTCGAATGCTCCAAATTTGCGTATCTTGCATTTCCTTTGAGCTCTTTCAATTCTGTTTGGCTCATAGAGCACAGCACCATCTCTGATGTGGGCATGCCATGCTGAGTAATTCTGTGCCAGTGTCTCCCATGTCACACAATAATTTCCAAAGTTCTTAAGAGTGTCCCCTTAAGAGTGAGTCAAGATGGTGGAGTAGAAAGACACACATATGCAGGGTCTCCACACACAGCCCATAAAATATCTGTAGAGAGGGACTCTCAACAAATTTTGGAGCAGCAGAAGTGGAGAACAACAGAGTGGAGGAGATTTCCAGTCTAGGGTGACCTGAAAGACCCACAGGAAATGTCAGTTGCATCAGACGGGGAGCAGAGAATGGAGCCCAGCCCAGCTTTGGCCACATGGTGCCACTCTGGGAGAAGGACACCTCCAGGGCAGAGTCTGCAGTCGCAGCAGCAGCAGCAGCAGCGGTCAGCAGATCCCTCAACCCCCTGCTGCCAAAGGTCAGTGATGGGATTTTTTCAGGTGGCCAGGAAGGGAGAAGGGCCTTCCCATGGCTCTGGCCTCAGGCAGTGGCCTGCAGAGGCCACATCAGGTAGGTGGCAGCAGTTCTCACAGCAACCCCTACAGTAACCCACATCCATTGTTGGATCATAAAAACTCCTGGGGACACTGAGGAGCTGAATATTACCTCAGCCCTGGGTAGAGGCCCTGAGGAAGCTGCTCTTTGTCTTGCACTGAATGGTGGCCCTTTCCATCCAGCTTATCTGAAAATCAGCCCCCAGTGCTGACTTGGCAGAACTGGAGGCCAGGTGGCTGTGGAGAGGAAACTGTTAAGATTCTGGACACAAAAATCTCTTCCTGCTTCCAGATCAGTGTACACACTTGATTATGCCACCTTGGAGGAACTGAGATCTTACAGATCCCCAGAGTATACCCTACTCTTGACAAAGGACCCAAAAGTCAAGTAACTGGTTGGGAAAATGCCCAAAAAAACAAAAAAAATAAGCTTATAGAAGGTTACTTTCTTGGTGAACAGATATCTTCTCCCATCCTTTCAGATGAGGAACAAAAATGCTTACCATCAGGGAAAGACATAAAAGTCAAGGCTTCTGTATCCCAAACATCCAAAATAAACATTCAGTGGGCTCAGGCCATGGAAGAGCTCAAAAAGGATTTTGAAAATCAAGTAAGAGAGGTGGAGGAAAAACTGGGAAGAGAAATGAGAGAGATGCAAGAAAAGCATGAAAAGCAGGTCAACACCTTGCTAGAGGAGACCCCAAAAATGCTGAAGAAAATAACACCTTGAAAAATAGGCTAACTCACTTGGCAAAAGAGGTTCAAAAAGCCAATGAGGACAAGAATGCTTTAAAAAGCAGAATTAGTCAAATGGAAAAGGAGGTTCAAAAGCTCACTGAAGAAAATAGTTCTTTAAAAATTAGAATAGAACAGATGGAGGCTAATGACTTTATGAGAAACCAAGAAATAACAAAACAAAACCAAAAGAATGAAAAAATGGAAGACAATGTGAAATATCTCATTGGAAAAACAACTGACCTGGAAAATAGATCCAGGAGAGACAATTTAAAAATTATGGGACTACCTGAAAGCCATGATCAAAAAAAGAGCCTAGACATCATCTTTCATGAAATTATCAAGGAAAACTGCCCTGATATTCTAGAACCAGGAGGCAAAATAAATATTGAAAGAATCCACAGATCACCTCCTGAAAGAGATCCAAAAAAAGAAACTCTTAGGAACATTGCAACCAAATTCCAGAGTTCCCAGGTCAAGGAGAAAATATTGCAAGCCCCTAGAAAGAAACAATTCAAGTATTGTGGAAATACAATCAGGATAACACAAGATCTAGCAGCCTCTACATTAAGGGATTGAAGGGCATTGGAATATGATATTCCAGAAGTTAAAGGACTAGGACTAAAACCAAGAATCACCTACCCAGCAAAAGTGAGTATAATACTCCAGGGGAAAAAATTGTCTTTCAATGAAATAGAGGACTTTCAAGCATTCTTAATGAAAAGACCAGAGCTGAAAAGAAAATTTGACCTTCAAATACAAGAATCAAGAGAAGCATGAAAAGGTAAACAGCAAGGAGAAATCATAAGGGACTTACTAAAGTTGAACTATTTACATTCCTACATGGAAAAACAATATTTGTAACTCTTGAAACTTTTTTCAATATCTGGGTAGTTGGTGGGATTACACACACACACACACACACACACACACACACACACACAGAGCACAGGGTGAATAGAATAGGATGGGATCATATCTTTAAAAAATTAAATTAAGTGGTGAGAGAGAAATATATTGGGAGGAGAAAGGGAGAAATGGAATGGGGCAAATTATCTCTCATAAAAGAGGTAAGTAAATGCCTTTTCAGTGGAGGGACAAAGTGGGAAGGTGAGAGAAAAAACATGAAGCTTACTCTCATCACATTCGACTAAAGGAAGGAATAAAATGCATACTCATTTTGGTATGAAAACCTATCTTACAATACAGGAAAGTGGGGGAGAAGGGCATAAGCAGGGTGTGAGGGATGATGGGAGGAGGGAGCAATTACAAATCAACACTCTTGGGGAGGGATAGGATCAAAAGAGAAAATGGAAGAAATAGGGGCAGGACAGGATGGAGGGAAATATCGTTAGTCTTACACAACACAACTATTATGGAAGTCATTTGCAAAACGTCACAGATATGGCCTATATTGAATTCCTTGCCTTCCTAAAAGGGATGGGTGGGGAGGGAGGGATGAAGAGAAGTTGGAACTCAAAGTCTTAGGAACAACTGTTCAGTATTGTTCTTGCATACAGCTAGGAAATAAGAAATACAGGTAATAGGGTATAGAAAGTTATCTTGCCCTACAGGACAAAAGAGAACATGGGGATAAGGGAAGGGAGGGATGTTAGAAGGGAGGGCAGATTGGTGATAGGGGTAATTAGAATGCTCGGTGTTTTGGGGTGGGGGAGGGGAGAAATGGGGAGAAAATTTGGAACCCAAAATTTTGTGGAAATGAATGTTGAAAACTTAAGTAAATAAATTTTAAAAATTAAAAAATTTAAAAAAAGAGCACCCCTGTTGTTGTGTTTGTCCTTCATTCTTGAAGAGGACCATGACATCATGGTCCCAGATGGACTCTAGGTGAACTGGGGTGGGCAAATGCCTTGGGAAGACACCAGTGAGCTGTGCTACTGGAATGTATGGGAAAACTTAAGAACTGTGTTGCTTTCAAAGACATGGTCTTTTCCCTTTAGGGGTCTAGGTCCTATCACCCCATCATTATGAGATGAGGAAGAGGGAAGAAGGGGGAATTCATGGTGAAGGACCTCAACTTTTTTTTCTGTAAAATATGAGGAAAAGTTCTCAGCTGAGAAGTTGGGGGGAAGGGAGCCATGGGAGATTTGAGGAGGGATGAAAAGGTTTTGAAGAGTCACTGTGGAGAGTGAGATAATTATTTGATAAGGTAGGTATTGGAGCATTGTTTAGCAGTAATGAGGGCTCAATTAAAGGTGTATAATATAAATTTGTAGTGAACCCAGTCAGAATGATTGCCTCATTTTCTCCACCTACATTCAACAGCCTGTTAGAAACAAAGGTGGAAGATGGTGGAAATAATGCGCAATGTGATAATAGTCCAGGAACTCCACAGGGGATAGTGTAGAGTTGAACTGGCTCACCAAGAGGTCAAGACAGGCAAAAGATAATGACTAGCGCAGGAGATGTGGCCTGGGAGAGAGCTCAGAGGGTGAGGAAATGGAGATCACAGTGTGAACCATAGCAGGGGAATACATGGCCAATGTTGGGAATTTGTTTGCTTGATTACGCTCACTTTTTACAGGGCGTTTTTCTTGTTTTCCAGAAGGAGATGGGAGACGTGAGGAATGGAGAAAGAAATCAATGCTTGATCATTTTTTCAAAATTAATTTAATAAAAATGAATAACAAAATAAAATTTCCTTTGTTTCTCTGTACCAAACATAACTACTACAATTATAATCTACATTTGTCAGTCTTTGGGCTGTGGCCTCAAGGCCTTAGGTTCCCTACCCCTGATAGCTGCAAGTTGCGTTACTCCTTTCACTTTCAGTGTCAGTCTTGTTCTAGAGCCTCACAAAGAGCCCAGACTCTCACAACAATAATCATGGCAGTATCAGAGGAGAAAAGAGGGCATATCTGAAAGATGTTGCAAAGGTGAAATAGGCTTCGGTAACAAATAAGAGAGATAGTAAGGGGACCAGGATGTCTCCCAGATTTTGGTCATCTCTCTCTTTTCTCAATTAAGTGGGAGATCAAAATCTTTGCAGTTTATTTCTCTGATAAGTGTCACAACCTAAGTAACTGGGAATTTTCCTAATCTGACACTCCCCCAGGTATGGTTTCACTTCGTAAATACGTGGATTTATAAGTCACAAAGAATAAGAAGGTTTTATTTACAGATCCGTAGAAACAGATAGGGCTCACATCACAAGTTATAGGAAAAAAACAATACCTACCAGTGAGCTGCTACCCATACATAGGCATGAGTGGCTTTAGCCACTTGTATTTCCCTGGGAAAGTCTCTCACAAGGTGTGGTCTTCTTTGTGGCTTCTCGGCACATTTCTCCTCTTGAGGCACTTAAAGCTATAGCTGGACACAAATGATCACTCTTTCACATTATTTCACCTGCAGTTCTACGTTTCTCCCAGAGAATTCAGGAAAGAATTCATTAATGATTCCTTCATTTGTGGAGTCTGGCAATAGATAATTCTATAAAGAAGACAGGCTTTTCCATTGCAGAGGAAAGGAGAGGAGCCTCTGATCCAGTGAGCTTTGAAAGGTCAAAATGACACCTCAACATCCCAGCATTCTAGAGTTCAAGTTTGCAGTCAACACAGCATTCGTGCCCCAAGGAGCAATGAGTGATTTCCTAGACCCCAGTGGATGGTAGCTGAGATAAAGACTCATCCACCAATCAGGTCACATCTTCATATCACCACGGTGTAATCTTTGTTAAGTAGGGACTGAGTTGAGTATTTTTGTCAAGGTGTATAGAGGATACATTTTTGTTGTTACAGTTTCAAAGTAAACATCTCTCTGTAAAAGCTAATCATTGTTTAGTGGCTAAATGGAACTGAGGTGCTATCTATCCACTGGCACTTCATAGTGGGAGGAACCACAGCTGGTAGAAATTCAAGCCAATAACAATACAGAAGAAACTCCAAAATTCCTCAGGGCACCTAGGTCAAGGACACATAGTAGACCACACTCTAAGAAAGTGAGGTTAGGACATACTGACTATAAAAGGCAAAAATAGTGTCCCTTCCATGAAGCAGCTCACATTTTAAGAAAGGAGACAACATGTAAATAACAATGCACATACAATGTATGAATACATGGAAGGTAATGAATAAAGAAAGGCACTGGGTAGAAGGAAGGCTGAGGGAAGGGGAGAATCAGGAAAGTCCTTTTATAGAAGGTGGGATTAAAGTTGAGTCTTAAAGCACATTAGGGAATCTAAGAAGTACGGATCAGAGGTATAGGTGAGAGTAATGACTGATTTATTTTCTTTTCAAAGTATTTAAATAATTTCTTTCCAAAGCATTTTTCATAATACCATTATATTGTGAGTTTTTATGACTATAACAATAATGTTCTTAATCAGAAGAAAAGTTTCTGTTGTTTAAGAGAAATTAACTCTATGATGAAAATACATTTAATAATTACGGAAATAAGCTTGCTTATTTAACCACACAATCCATATCATTCATAAATCATTATCAGTTCCAGGTACAGAGAATAGACAATGCAAAGGAATGGAGTCTGGAGAATTTTCTGTGCCAGGAACAGTGTAACTGAGTGATAGAATGTATGGAGGGGAGTAAAGTATAAAGTATAAAATATTCTGAGTGGTAAGAAGGAATGAGCTTGAAGGAATATTAAAGACAAAACATATTTTATATTTCATCATAGAGATAATAGGGAGGCACTGGAGTTTGTTGATCAGGGAGTTGACATAGGCAAGCTTGTGCTTTAGGAAAATCACTTTGGCATCTAAGTGGAAGATGGATTGGAATGAGGAAACACTTGAAGCAAGAATGACACTTGCAGCGGAATATTACTGCTCTGTGAGCAGACCACAGAGATTCTCTCAGTCCTTTTCCTGACTTTTTGGTCTTCAAATTCATGTCTTTACTACTCTCACAACCTAGGACTTACCGGCACCTGTAGCCAGCCTCCTTTGGCGTTGAGCAGACTCCTGTGGTCTGCTCACCCTGGAATATTCTTTCACAAAACTTGCTTCCTTTCCAATAAATGATTCTCTCCCAGAGCATCCACTTTGTGGAAAAGCCCAGGCCAGCCTGCCTTCACTCTCCTCCTGGCCCTGTCTATTGGCTTATCCTGGAATTTCCTTCAGTGCCTAGGGACTCTTTGCTTTGCAACAGCCTAGCTATAGGATTCATAAAGCCATCTCTGTAAGGAATGTGATTTTGAAATGGGTTTTAAGACTTTAAAAAGCTGAGAGATTGTGTGTGTGTGTGTGTGTGTGTGTGTGTGTGTGTGTGTGTGTGTGTGTGCAGCGGCTTCATTTTAAGACCCTGTCTTACCTGCTCAGAGATGCCTTGCTTCATTCTAAAAGAATCATGGCTTGGGGATTTTACTACATGTAAAATCCATCTCTCAAGACAGTTCTGAGCAAAGTGCTTGGTAAGCCTTAAAGCATTATTCAAATTCGAGTTGTAAATAACAAATAAATTACTAATGAATCATCAATGAATTATTAAATTAATTAATATATAATAATAACAAATAATAGTACTCTTCCTTCTGTTGCCTAATTCTATAAGGGTAGGAACTGTGTTTTTTCTATACTATGTGTCTATCCTAATGGTTAACACAGTGTTCTGTATGCAGGGGATGCTTAATAAATATTCGCCGATTTAAATTAAATTGATTCCCAACTCTTTGAGCCTTCTACCTCTTATCAATTGGCAGCAACATCGTAGGATTCCAATGATGATCTCCACGGAGAGGCGTATAACATGTATCTTGCCACCTTCTACATCTTTCTCACACTATCACCCTTCCTCCTCCCCCATCTTTCATGGCATTACTGAAAAAAAAATTATAAAATCTGCATTGTGAAGTAGAGAATACTCCTGTTAAGCAAACTTAAATGTTACATTTTCCTTAAATGACAAAATTTCATGCTTGTATTTCTCTGGAGCCTTATATCTCATTTGGTATGCACTCCCATATTAAACTTATGTGTAATAGTGTAGTTATTCCAATATAGGCTCTGGCTCACTAGTCTGGAAGTGTTGCCAAGGAGACTCAGGACACCAGAAGTATCTATGGCAACTAAGCAGACTTTTCCTCAGATTTCTCAGGACTTGTGATGTTGACCTTGGAATTGAAGACACTAGGAAGAAGAAGGATACAAAGAGATACATTTTGACCAACCAAGATGAATGAGTTGAGGCACAGACATGATCACCCAGTCTCTCAAGTATTCTATCCCAACCTGTGGAGCAGATCAATTTTCTTGTGGATGATGGAGATCGAAAGCTGCTGGGTAACTGGAATGAGCTTGGATTCCTGGGCAGTCTCTACTCTTTCTTTCTTCCTGCTCAATAAAGAAAGATGGAAGATCCCGTGTCCTGCTTTACTGTGAAATGATCACTTTCTCTTCTCTTTCTGCCCAGAAAAGGGAGGAGGAAAGAGAAGAAACAATCAACTCATGCTTTATAGGTTTTGTTAAGGGTAACAAAGAACAAAGGGTAACTTACGACATCCTATCAGGTATAATGTGAGCTTGCATATATTATATCTGGGCTCACCACTATTGCACATGAGCTCTGTTAAAAGGAAGAGCAAATTTAATAGGCTTGTATCTTATATTCTTATTCCTCTCCCAAATTACAAACTCCATGAGATCTGAAACAATAATTAAAATATACAATTTCTAGAACAATAATAACTATACACATACATACATTTGCATGTATGTATACTGTATATATGTGCACATATACACATATGTAAAACAGCTATTATTTCATTTGATACTTATAACAACCCTGGGAGGTAGGCTATTATTATCCACATTTTACAGATGAGAAAACTAAGGCAAACAGGATAAGCGACTTGCCCAGGGTCACACAGCTAGTAAATATCCGAGGCTAGATTTAAACTCAGATCTTACTGATTTCAGGTCCAGCCTTATCCATTAAGCCATCCAGAAAACCCATAGAACAGTGTTCTGCACTCAATATGTTGCACCTATGATAATGGATTGGTGAAAGATTTCCCAGATCTGCATTGAATTAAGTTCACACCGCTTTAACTGAATTTTTAAATTGAACTTTTTCTTCTAGTCCTCAGAGTTTTAAACATTGGAGGTGGGATGAATGTGAAATGTTGTGATTTAGGAATTACCTTTTGAATAAGATCACTTGAACAATAAAGATTGAATTGTTCTTTTTTTAAGTTGTGTATTTTGAAACAATTTTTATAAATATTGACCAAAATTTTTCCATCTCAAGAGAATTTTTTAAAATTATAACTTTTGGGCAAGTGTTTTTTTGTGTATCTTTTTTTATTTTAATCTACAGCTTCTAATGGGGTCCCAGATCAGCATTCCATCTCCCACCTCCAAGGCTTTGTATACATATATAACATTTCTCACACTTAAAATGTATTCCCTCCTCAATTTTACTTATGAGGTGCTAGGGTGCTTGTGTTTGGACCCCAATTCCAAAATCACATTTCTCCCTAGCCTCAAAAAACTATCCTTGATAGTTTTCTCCCCCGCCTATGCCTAGCAATAACTCATGAATGGATCCCAGTAAGACAAACTACCTTGCCCTGCAATTATTCATGAATGGGCCCCCAGTAAAACAAACTATCTTTCCCCATCAAAAGAACAAACTGACCTCTAAAGAAATTCTCTTGTAAAAATAGGACTATCTTATAACCACAGAATTATCATGTACTGATTCCCAAAGTTATGATATTCAATCTAGAGGTCAAGCTATATACATCAACTTTCAAAGCTATCTTGCTATAGACATAATAGACCAAAAATACAGCTCTGAGAAATTTCTTACTCCCCCCCATTAGCAGTAGTGAATGAAGCCTGTGACCAAGGTTGTAAGTTATCACCTAATTAGCATATCTGATAGATAATTCACTACTTTCCCTATATAAGCTTTAACATCACTCACATCACTCCTATTAAGTCGCAGGTTTGTTAAGGAGCTCTGCCCACTATATTGGCATTACAATAAATCTTTACCAACTTCACTTGAAGAATGCTTGAGTCTGTAAATTCATTCCAGATGACCCTTTCCAATACTCCATTTCTTGAGGGGTCCCTGAGACCCCCACCCCAAGTCTAATCTCATCACTACCTCTTGAGCTTCTTTCTAGGATCAACTCAGATACTTCTTGAAAAAGCCAGTCATTAGTGTCTTTTCATTCCTTAAGTTACCTCATATTTACTTCTTGACTTACTCATTTGTTTCTAGAATATAAGGTTCTTGAGGGCCACTATAAGTTTTCCTTTGTCTTCTTATCCCTAAAGTTCAACATAAGGGTCTTGTATATAGTGTGAGCTTAAAATTTTTTTTTGCCAAATTGAATTGAACCTCTTCCTTTCTTTCTGACATTCTTTGACCACTTTTGACCAGCAGTGACAGGTGAGATTGGATTGGATTCAGAAAATTATTCCTCTTAAAGTTCTTAGCCACTACACCAGCAGTATCTTATTTGAAAATTTGTCTAAAGCAATTACTTAATTTTAGAAAATATACTGATATTCATCATTTTTAAGATACTCAGCATGGTGTCAATCATGGTCTCAGCAACTTTAATAGTTGACTCCCTGTTAGGGGCAAACTATTAGAGTTACTGTTGAGTAACTAAATGTTGGTCTAAATGTGTATATAATCTTCACCTCACAAATTTATGGACCTATGGAACATTAGATTTAGAACTGGAAGGGACTGTTCACTTTGAGACACAACCCCATTTTCAGAAAACAAAACAGTCCAGAGATTTACCTACGTTTATTCAGATAACAAGTCACACAGATTTGAAACCTTGATTTCATCTAGTCTCCCTCCTTCTTCCTCATGCCACATACGTAGATGCTGAATCTTGTTATTTCTTCCTCCAAAGCATCCCTTACAATTGTCTTCTCAAATGTCAGCTATTTTAGTTGAAGTCCTAGTGATCTCACACCTGGATTCTTTCAATAGCTTTTCAATTGGTTTCCCTGTTTCAAATTCCTCTTTTCTAATCCAATCTCCTGCTGCCACAGTGATTTTCCTAAAGAGTAAATCTGATCATGTCACTCTCCTACTTAGTATGTTAGTTCCTTATTGCTTCTAAGAAAATATATAAGGGTAACCCAGGGCTCAAGTACATTTGCATAAGGCATACATTGCCTTTATTCATAGGAAATGGTTACTCAACAGCCCATACCTATAGAAGGGGTAGAGCTTGGAAGAAAGATCATTGTTCTGGCTTCCAGCTTCAAGAAAGGACATATGTGACTCCAGATCCTTTCCAAAGAGAGGTAACTGAAGGGAGAAAAAGACTCTAAGTAAGGGAGCTGGCACGTCAATTGTGTCTTTATCCCCAGCTTATCATGCTAGAAATTTCAGGCAATTTCCCCATAGATGAGATCTAGGACTCTCTGTCTCTTATGATAGAATTGAACTATTTCCTTACTGATGGGAAGTTTCATTAACTCTGAGAATTATTTGTCATAATCTCATCTGTGTAACTTCTCTGATTCCTATTTACTTAGGCAAATGGCTTAGGTAAACAGGTTTATTTGCTATCCACTATGTTTGGTATTTGTATAACTAACATTTGTTTGGAAGGGAGTCAAGCCTTTGGAGTCAATCTTTGCTTGGAGCACTCCTTCCCCATTAAAGGAGAGCAATCAGGAGCAAAGCTCGAACCTAAAAATTATTTCCCCTAGACTAACAATATTTAAGTGCAGAATTAGATAAAATCATCCAGCTTCATGTTCTCTAGAGATGTCTATTCACCCTTTCCAAGGAGCCACGTCTAGATAGTTGTGGAGTCTTATAACCCATGTTAGCAACACGCACATGCACACGCACATGAGCACACACACACACACACACACCCTAGCCCAAATCTACCTGTCTAGCCTTATCATACGTTACTCTTCAAAATAAAATTGTCTTTACCATTCCACATACAAAGTATTCTCTCTCCTACTACTGTGACTTTTCCCCTGCCTATTCCTTATTCCCTCCTTTACCTCTGCTTCTTAGAATTCCTGTTTTCTTTCAAGACTCATTTTAAACTCCACCTTCTCCCTGAAGTCCTTCCTGATCTTTTCAGCTCCTAGCACTTTCCCTCTCAAAATTATAAAAATTCCAAAATAAATTGTATTCATTTTGTATGTATTCTGCATAGTATGCCTTCTGAACTATAAAATGGACCATAGCAGATTTGGAAAGAATCCTAACAAAAACCTGTACAATATTAAGAACACATAGAAGTCTAAGACACCATTACTACTTTTGATCAAAAAGAAGAAAGAAGACTGATAAATATTTATCGTGTACATAATAAACAGCTCAGAAACCCACAAAAGTATTTCTAGAATAAGCAGGTATACCTTCACTAAACAAAACCAAAGACGATAACAAGGTTGCACCACTGGATTTGCTAAAGGTAACTAAACAATGGCTTACCTCCTGATGGAACTCATAAAACTAATATCCAGGAAGAGAATCAGAAAGTCCTCCATGAGTTGCATCGACACAAATATGGTGAAACAATATTTTGATATAAAAGTGTCAAACAAACATCTGGGTCACGTTATTTCATTTGTGAAGATAAAGAGGTTTATGATGGTAATTCTGGGTTATTGCCAGCAGTCAAGCCAAAATCTAGGAAAGAGGATGCAGGCTATAAGCATTTATTTAGTACCTACTAGATAACAAGTATTGTGCTAAGTGCTTTATGGATGTTTTCTCCCACAACCACCATTACAGGTAGGTGCTGCTATGATCCCCAGTTTACAGTGGAGGAAACTGAAGCAAAGAAAGGTTAAGTAACTTGCCCAGGGTCACACAACTAGTAAGTACATGAGGATGGATAAACTCAGGTCTTTCTGATTCCAGGCCCAGGGAGGGCCCTTTATACCACACCACCTACTTTCTTAAAACTATCTGCAGCTGCTAAAGTCAAAAAGTAATTTCAAAAACTACAAAAGGGTAGTCCGAGATGCATGAGGATGACGATGATGATGATGATAGTAAACAACTCTGGAGTGAACAAAATATTCTTCATGGGTCACATTAACTAAACCACCCATATGTATGTGTATATACACACACGTGTGTGTGTGTTGAACAAATTTATTATCACAAGGATTTATTTGTAGGATTTTTCAGGTTGCCTTAGGGAATTTCGGAGACATTTGGAGTTTGACGCTTCTGATCTTCAAAATGGGGTTTGTGATAGTGACACCATAAGATCAGCTCGTTGGTACAGAGTTACAGAAAAGTCATCCTTAAGAAGTCTTGACTGATTAACGCAGGTTATTTATGGAGATAGTAAAAACTGTACAACATTTCACTGGTGGACATGTGGAAAGCAATCTAAACCTAAGCAATACTAGTCTCAATATATAATTTTGGAATGATAAAATGAAACATAACAGGTTTTGATAATATCTAATAACTAAAAAACTCATACAACATTACTAAAAGTCTAGCATTGAAAGAAAGGATGAAATTTGAAAATTTTCTTATCCAAAAAGAGCAAAGAGAAATGATGCCCCAAGAACATATGATAAACTGCTGAAAAATTTAACAGAAAACTTTTGGAACAAGCAGACATCATTTCACCATGGAATAATGAAGACTGACAATAGGTAAGACAATCTTGAACTTCTTAGATGTAGTTAAAAGTAGTTGAATCCTAGATAGAGACTAAACAATGGTCCAAAAGTTTTTAGGAAAGGAGGAACTTCTAATAACAATTCTAGATCAGGTTATTAGCACCAGAAATTATAGCACGGCTACTCTTAAGGAAGCCACACTTATTGATCAGTGCAGATTATGCAAGGAAATAGTGGAAATATTGTAACCCATTAGTGAAAGCTCCAAAAATTTAGTGCCTACCAAATACCTAACAAGCAATTACCTGGTACCTAGAATTATAAATTAGCAGTTCACTGTCTTTTATAAACCAATGAAAAATTCCACATACTACAAACATGAAACTAAAAATATTCTTTAGGATTCACCAACAGCAACAAAAACTACAAGAAGCAGAGCATTATCTCAGACAAATCTACTGTCAACAACCACTTGGATATAACTTTGAACCATTAAAATTTAAAATCAATGATTTTAAGAGATGTTGCCATAGCAAATACTCATAATTTTCAAGTTATGTGAAATATGAAGCTTTGAAAATACAAAGAGCTAGCGGAAGAAATTAAAATCACATGGGAACAGGATGAGGTACATATCATCTCTGTCATCCTATCTGCCACTGGAGTTATCGCAAAAATACTACTTTTAATTGGGCCTACAGAATATGAGTTTGGATCCCATCACTTTCATTCAATTACAAAAAAAGTATTATTTTATATTATTATAATTTGCCTGTGAAGTATTCTGCAGAGTACTAAAAAAAGAAAAAAAATAATTTATACCAAACCATTTCTGGCTGAATTCCATCAAAAAATGTAAGAAAGAAAAGCAGTAATAGTGATAATAACCAACATTTTTAAAGAGTTTTAAATCTTGCAAAAGATTTTACATGTATTATTTCACTGAGGCTTCACAGCAGTCCTGCAGTATGTGTAGTATAGGTACTGCTATACCCATTTTAGAGATTAAGACACTGAGGTTCAGAAAGATTAAGTGACTTGGTCATGCTAAAATAGCTAATGTCATATTCAAGATTTGAACTCAAGTCTTTCTGAATCCAATTCTATCACTGTTCACTGTTACTCTACTTTTTCTTTTATGATCACAGATTTACCAATTATTTGAAGTTCCCCAAATTGCATGCCATTTTGGTAATTTCCCCACAAAACTTATTTTTCAATCATAACAATTTTTAAACCTATCAATTAAATCAATCAACAAGCATTTATTAAGCATTCATTATGTGCAAAATACTTAACAGTGCAAAGGACTAGGGATATAAACTAGAGAAAAATGAAACAATCTCTGCCCTCAAGATGCTTACATTCTAACAGGGGAGATAGCATGCAAATATATACATTTTAGCACCCATTCTGAGCTCATTCTCCCAATCTCTATTAGGTCTAGTGGGCCAAATTCTCAGAAAGAGACCAACTTCTTCATCCAGAATTTTTCAGGATAACTCTGAGACTTGAGGTTTTTCTATTAGTATTGTTGATGAGCCCCCACCAGTGTGATTCCCATTTACTATCCATTTGATATATATCAACAAGGATGTTTACTAAAGTGGTATAGTAAGAACAATTGGTACAAAACATCACCCTCCAAAAAAATGCTTAAAAGATAGTCTCTCACAAATACACACAGAGTAAAGTGTGTTCAAGCTTAGAGAGAACTTACGGTCAATGGGTAGTTAACTCATAGCTCCTAGAGTTATATGAAAGTTCCTTTGTCCCTTCCTTCAATCTTCATGAACTTCTCCTGAGGTGCCCTTGTAAAATCCTGAAGTTTCATTTCTTTTACTTCACTTTATTCATGTTCTATGAAGCTGCCTTTACTGTCTAGTTTTCTCTCCTTCAGCTGCAAGATGGATGTATTGCTTGTTCCTGGTACAATCTCTTCAATGACATGAACAATGGGAGGGAGGAGGAGTGTGACACTCCCTATGACCTCACTCACTCCTTGCTGGCTGCCCACTTATACAGATACAAAGGCCTGCCTTCTTAAAGCACTCTTGAAGCTTACCTCCTAAAGTAGATAATGGATTATCCCAGTGGAAGCTCCTTCTCTAATGTACATAGGATCACAGGTATGTCTATTTCTTTCAGCCAATTTCAATATATTTCATCATCTTATTTCATCTAATGGTTCAAAGCACTTTATTCCTTCCTATCTTAATTTTATGTTGTATACAGCTAACTTATACCTTTGATTTATTAACTCTGAAATGAAGATACTAGGTTGTAAAGCATTGTGTTAGTTATTTTAATGGGGTGGTGTTTGAAACACCTCTCTTACATAAATGTATATAAAATGCATCCAAAATGAATACAGAGTAGTCGGGAAAGGGAAATCACTAAAAGCTAAGAGGATCAGGAAAAGTTTCACGTATAAAGAGGCACTTGAGTTGTCATAAAAAAATGCAAGGATTCCAAGAGGTGGTGATGAGTAGTGAGTTCATTCCAGGCATGGGACATATACAGAACATAAAGATGGGCACTGGTATGCCACATGTATGAAACAGTGAATACACTTGTATGGCTGTGTCTCATATGCATGTGAGGAAATAGCATGCAGGAAGACAAGAAAGGTAGAAAAGGGCAAAATTTAAGGAAATCTAAATGTCAAAATACAGAATATGTACAAAATGAATACAGGGGCAGCTAGATGTCACAGTGGATGGAGTGCTCAGCCTGGAGTCAGAAAGATTCATCTTTCTAAATCTGACTTCAGACAAGAACAAGCTGGGTGACCCTGGGCAAGTCACTTAATCCTGTTTGCCTTAGTTTCCTCATCTGTAAAGTGAATTGGAGAAGGAAATAGCAAACTACTCCACTATCTTTGCCAAGAAAACCCCAAATGAGGTCATAAAGAGTTGAACATGATTGAAACAACCGAACAACAAATGTCAAAATAGTAAATTTTAATATTTGATCCTAGAAATAATAAGAAACCACTGGAGTTGGTTGAATAAGACATGTGACATGATCAGACCTGTGCTTTAGTGAAATTACTTTAGTGTCTCTGTACAGTATGGATTCTAGTGGGGAAAACTTGAGGTAGAGAGACTAATTAGGAGATTATTACAAGTAATCCAAGTCAGATGTGATGAGGGCCTGAAATGGGCTTGTGGACTTGTGAGTGAAGAGAATGGGACATTTGTCAAACATAGTATGGAAATATAAACTGCAAGTTTCAATGTGGCATAAGTATGTGAGAGTAGTAATCAAGGATGACATTTAGGAATTTGGGTGACTAAAAAGATTGTGGTGCCTTCAACAGTAACAGGAAAGTTCAGAAGGGAATAGGAGATGATAATGAGTTCCTTTAGACATGCTAAGTATGAGATACTATGTCACATCCAGCTTGCAATATTGAATAGGCAGTTGGTGATGTGAGACTGGAGGTAGGGAGAGAGAGCTGGATAAATAAATGAAAATTACGAACAGAGATGAAACTGACGAGACCATCAAGTGAGAACATATGGAAACAAAAGAGAAGAGAACCCAGGATAGGGTTTTGGGGGATACTCACAGTTAGTGGATGTGACTTGGATGAAGAGCCATCAAAGGAGATGGCATTCAGATAGGTGAGAGGAGAACTTGGAGAGAGCAACAAATCAAAAACCTAGAGAGAAGAGAGAATTTGAGGACTGGAGAGTACCACAAGATGGGAAGTCACAGGAGAGATTAAGTCTATTAAGATCACCTATTGAATACTTATTTTAAAAATAATGCTGACTACTTTCAAAGCACAAATCTTTTATTACAGTAAAATTCAACAGATTTTAAAAACCTTTGTCCCTTATTTCTTTTGAGGGTGATGTTTTGATTTCTATAATCCACACAAAATTCATTCAATAGAGCTGGCTTGCTTATCTATATAGAATTTCCTAAAAATTAACGTATGAATCTGTGTCTGTCTGTACATATATGTATATATATGTATATATATACACACATATAAAATATGTACATATACATATATATGTGTAGGTATAGGTATAGTATATATGTATACATACTTAAATGAATCTGTAACTTCAGGAGTTTCAACCAAGAATACAAAATGCTTTCTCATCCTGTGCAACACTCATTATGAGAGTACAAAAAAACCCCAACACTTTGCCTGGCCACCTGTCATTCATTGTGCTCATCACATGACCAGTACACCGTCTTCTCTTTCTGTCATACTAAATGTGTGTGAGTATATAGATATGTATGTATGCATGTGTATATATACACATATATATACATATACATACATAAGTATATGTGTAATATAAATACAGGATATGGATACAGATATGGATAATAGCGATCATATAAATATAGATTATATATCAATACAGAAAGATAGATAAATATTTTTTTACTGAACTGCCATGGTCTTCTGGTTATGTATATATGCATGTATTTGCACATACGCATTCGAATAAGGACCTTGGTGTCTGGTACCCTATCCTGCCAGATGATCCTCAGAATCTTTCTAAGACAGTTCAAATGGAAGCGATTCAGTTTTGTGGCATGGCGCTGGTAGACTGTCCATGCTTCATAGGCATACAACAATGAAGTAAGTATAACAACTCTGTAGACCTTCAGTTCGGCAGTCAGTCTAAAACCTCTTCTCTCCCATACTTTTCTTTGGAGCCTCCCAAACACTGATTTAGCTCTGGCAATGCATGCATCAACCTCATCAATGTGTAAACCCCTGGAAAGTACACTACCAAGGTACCAACTTCTCCATTTGTTGTAATCAATGTTTCTACATATGGATGGTGTAGTGCTGGCCAATGGAGCACCTGTGTTTTCTTGGTGTTAATTATTAGGCCAAAATTATCACAGGCAGCAGAGAATTGATCCATAGTTTGTTGCATCTCAGCTTCAGAGGTTGTACAATCATCTGCAAACAGAAAATCATGCACCAACACTCCCTCCACTTTGGTCTTGGCTTGTAGCCTTTTCAAATTGAAGAATTTACCATCAGTATGGTAGCTGACCTTGGTGCCCTGTTCATCCTCATTGAAAGCATTTGACAACATGGCTGGAAACATCATGCTAAAAAGCATGGGAGCAAGCACACAGCCCTGTTTCACTCCACTGGTGACTTAGAAGGCACAAGAGCATTGTCCACTATCCAGAACCTGGGCAAACATGCCATCATGAAATTGACATACGATACTGATGAACTTCTCTGGGCAACCAAATTTTGACAAAATTTTCCATAAGCCCTCACAACTCACAATGTCAACGGCCTTGGTCAGATCTACAAACATTGTACATAGACCTCTGTTCTGCTCCTGGCATTTCTCCTGGAGTTGTCGAGCAGCAAACACCGTACTGACTGTTCCTCAAGTCTTTATGAAGCCACACTGGCTCTCAGATAGATGACCATCTTCCAAGTGAAGGATGCATAACTCTGATGGGCTGGTCGCATTGTTTGAAAGCAAAATGTACACTTGCCAATAAGACTATTTTATGGAGAACTCACATGGGGCAGGCGACCACATGGTGGTCAGAAGAAACAATACAAGGATACTCTCAAGGTCTCTCTCAAGAACTTTGGATTTGATTATGCGGCATGAGAGACACTGGCACAGGACCACTCAACATGGCATGTCCACATCAGAAAGGGTGTTGTGCTGTATGAGCGAGGCACAAAGTGAATGTAAGATCTGTAAATTTGAAGTATTCATCCCAAATATTCACATGGACTATCTGTGCCCAGTCTGTGGTAGAGTATTTCAAGCCTGTATTGGTCTGATCAGCCACAGTCAGACACATTGAAACCTGAGTTTATCATGGTGATGTCATTTGGTCCTCTTTGAGAATGAAGGACAACAGCCAAGGTATGTACACATACAGGCATGTGTATGTATGTCAGTACTTGGCACTTTTCCAAATTGTAGGTATTGACAATATACAAGCACATTGGTTCACACGACTTAAAAAGTAAATATTTATCATTAATCAGAAGAAAGATAACACAGAGCAATGGATACAGAGTCATCCTTGAAACCAGGAAGACTTCAGTTTATGTATTCTGACCCATACTGGCTTTGTGACTCTGGGCAAACCTCTCATTGCTCAGGGCAACTCTCTGAGAATGTAAATTACAGGTGCAAATCTGCTTTAATAAAATGAATTTCCTTGGGAGTTCCCTACACCAATGAAATCAGAGGTCTAGTCCTGATCCCCACCCCATCCCCATAAATCCTGAAATCAAATAGTCTCACTTCATAACCATACTGAACACTGAGCAAACATCCCCCTGCTGTGTCCCCTTCTCTCTCCCCCTAACCCCACCTACCAAGGACCACTATAACCTCATAACAGAGTAGAATTCATAGGGCCTCAACTGCACAAGCCATGTTCATTCTTTCAGCCATGTCATATTTATCATTTTGCTGAGTTTCCAACAATTTCTCAGTCTTTCTTAACCCAGTATCCCTAAGTCAAACTCATCTTCTCCTCATAGAACTTTGATAACTCTCCTGCTGCTTTATACTGGTCAAAGTACCCCCCACAAGAAATGTTTTAACTCAAAGGCAAAGATAGAGTTCTATCAGACTTCCCTTGTCTGGAGGCCAAATGCAATTAGACTTTCTGCAAACCTTGTATCCAATTCTGCCACAGTCCCTATAAGAATTCCTCTCTGAGTCTGTTCCATATACTGAACTCTTGCAAATTTCACACTTTTGGGATCACTCCTAATTCTCAGGAGTACAATTCAGCCAACTGTGAACCTTCTTGGGGCCCATGTCCAGGAAATATGAAAGTTTCCTTCTCCCATCATTCCTGGTGACATTCTGGAATAACAGGAGGTAAAGAAATGGTGGTAGTTGGTTGAGAAAAACTAAACCACTCCTCTTTTTCTCCTCTACTACCCAATCCGTGCACAGTTTGAAGAAATATTGCAGCCCTCCTTCCTCAGTTTTTATATTATATGTATTTACTAAATTATATTAAATGTATTTATATTAAATGTATCTCATGTACTGTCTCCTCTTTGGGTTCACTTTCCTTAGTATTCTAATTTTCTGACTGTAAGGGATCCACATCTTTCTTTTATGAAATTCTGTCTTAAAATTTTTTAGTGCTTTCAGTCTCAGAAAATATATGTCCAATGACATATTTTAAATTTCAAATAATTTTAGAGCCCTTTGTAAGGAGGTTACATAGAATCAAACAACAAAATAAGAGCAAATGACTTGGACACAAGCTGAAACTAAAATGGCAAATGAAATAATCACTTTTTAACAGCAATTTCCCTTTATGAGAAAGCCACAAAAAGAAGTTAGAGTGTATGAAAGGTAAAGGGATTACAATGGGATCAATAAACAGAAGTCTTCAAATATCAGAGGCTTTATCCTTTATAGAGTTCTGAGCTGGAAGTACTTTTGGAATTCAGAAGGACAAGACAAAAGTTAAGAAGTACACAAGTTGATGTGGTCATGGATATAGAAGAGAATGAGAATTGACATGAGTTGCAAGAAATGAGTATTAAAAGGTAGAACTGAGAGTGAGGAAAGTTTCTGGTTGAGTTATATATTCTTTATGTACATATTCCAAGGACAGGAAATAAATTCAGGGTTTGATCATTTTCCTGAGTATGAAAACATGAAAGTAATTGCGTCTGGTTAGAAAGGGCATCACCAAATGAAGAAAGCATATTTTAAGAACCACCAACCTTTCCATCAATTACTCTGTTTCATGTTGTCTACTTTAGTTCTCCAAGTTGTCACTACTAGGTTTATTTCCAAAAATGATTAGATAAAAAGGAAAAGAACCTATGTTCTAAAATGTTTATAGCAGTTTTTTTTGTGGTGGTAAAGAATTGGAAATTTCAGGGATGCCCATCAATTGCAGAATAGCTGAACAAGTTGTGGTATATGATTGTGATGGAATACTACTGGGCTATATGAAAGGATTAGCTGAATCATCTTAGAAAAACATGGAAAGATTTGCATGAAATAATGAAAAGTGAAATGAGCAGAACCAAGAGAACATTGTATACAGTAACAGTAATATTGTTTTAAGAAAAACTTTGAGGAAATAAGTCATTTTGAATATTATAAATACACAAATTAACTATAAAGGATATATGGAGAAAGACTATCTGCATATAGAGAAATAACTGATAAATAGAAGTATATATAGAATAATTTATATTATATAGTATACACACGTTATTTACATATGTATATATACGAGACATAAAGAGAAAGAGAAAAAAACACCTATTTATGTCTAATGGTGGCTATTCCTAGGGCAAGTGGAGGGGGGCAGGGAAGGAAAGAAAAGAAAGAAAGGAAAGAAAATTACATGATACATTTGTTGCATATTTTAAAAAGAGTAGCAGGTTGTACATGGTAGATTTGCAATTTCATGTGCAATCATCTTTTTTAATTATACTATATTATGAAAATGTTTGTTCTATTCCATAAATTAAACATAATATAAATTTTTATAAATAACAAAAATAAAGAAATAATTAAATAAAGAAATTTATCATAGAACCATAGACATAGGTCTGATTCATCTCAGAGATTATCTACTCAAACACCTTCATGTTGCAGATGAGTAAACTGAGGCCCAGGAAAAGTTAAATAAATTGTCCAATGTCAGAAGTGTGATTTAAATCCAAGGCAAATGAATGTAAATCTTATCAACTTTTTCAATTGGAGGTTTACTGTAAATCTAAATGAAAATGAAACTACATATTTTTAATTTTTCTTTATTATAATCTTGATAAATATGAACATTATGTACATATAAACTCATAAATTTCTATTAAATATTGCTTTAATTTTAAAGTACACATTGAATCAGTCAGATAGGTGACGCAGTAGATAGAACACCGGGCTACAGTCAGGAAGACCTGAATTCAAATCCAGTCTCAGATGTATACTAATTGTATAACCCTTGTCAAGTAACAACTTCTAATTTGCCTCAATTTCCTCATCTATAAAGTCAGGATAATAACACCTACCTCCTAGGGTTGTTGGGGGCATCAAATAAGATCATAATTGCAGAGTTTAGCATAATGTCTGACACATAGTAGGGATTATGTGTTAGCTTTTATAATTAATAATTAATTGTAATAATAATTAGTAACTGCAATTATTTGCCAAAGAGTTAGGAAGTACATTTCATCATTTTTTGTAGTTGTGATCAGTCAATGCATTGATCAGAGTTCTTAAGTCTTTTGAAATTGTTTTCCTTTATATACTATGACTACTATTTTAAAAAATGGTTTTCTTGACTTCACTCTGCATAAGTTGAATTCAAGTCTATCCAAATTTTTCTGAATCATCTCTTTTGTCAATTTTTTACTGTATAATAATATTCCACAGCATTCATGTATTGTAATTTGTTCAGCCACTCCACACTTGATTGGAATCCACTTTATTTCAAGTTCTTTGCTATAACAAAAAAATGACACTATAAATATTTTAGTATATATGGTTCCTTCCTTCTTTCTTTGATTTCTTTGATATATTCTGAGTAATGGGTCAAATTGTTAGTTTAGTGACTTTGGGAAAGAGGTAAAAAGTTGTTTTTCATGAGAGATAGCAATTGAAAATGCATAAAGTTGAGAGATTAAATGTCTTGTTGGAAGAAGAGTAGAGGACAGTATTACTAGATCCCAGAGTAAAGTAAGGGGAGGGAGGGCAGGGGTTGAGGTTTAAGAATATTGAAAAAGTAGGAGAGGGGAAGGTCATGAAGGTCTTTAAAAGCCAAACAGAGAATTTCATATTTGATTTTAGAGATGATATGGAACCATCAGAGTTTATTGAAAGGAGTATGACACAGTCAGACTGAGCTGTAGGAAGATAAATTTGACAGCTGAGTAAAGGATAGACTGAAATGAGCAGAGACTTGAGGCTCAGAGGTCAACCAAAAGATTATAAGGTATGACCTTGATGAAGAAACATTTTACTGAATTGGCAAGGGTGATGTGTTTAACACTGTTTTAAGAAGAGCGATTTGACAGTGGAGTAGAGGATGGAATAGAATGAGAAGACAGGACACAGTGAGACCAATCAGCCAGCAATAGTCCAAAAGTGAAGCGATGAATACCTGAAACAAAATGATGGCAGTGTCAGAGAGAAATTGGTGGATATACAAGAGATCTTGTGAAGATAGAATAGATAGGATTTGGCAACAAATTGGATCTAGAGAGATAAGAGTGGGTGCGGATTTGAGAATGACACATTGCAAATCTGAGTAACTGAGAGGAAGGTGGTACCCATGACAATAATATAGAAATTAAGAAGAAGAAAGGATTGAGGGTAAAATAATGAGTTCAATTTTGGAAAAGTGGAATTTAAGATGTCTGAAGAGGATTTTCTGCACAGAGATGATCATTGAATCTATGAGATCTGATGAGATCACTGATTAAAATATCATAGAGGAAAAATAGAAGAGGGTCCAGAGGACAGACACTTGATCGGGTTGGAGAAGATAGAATAAAATGGGATCCCTTGTGTATGTGGAACAGTTAGCCTTGGCAAGGAGAAGGGCTACTTCTTCCGATGATATAGGGTAAAGGAGGAGAACATGGCAGAAGGCACCTGAATGCTGTGAGATGAAAAAGAAGGGACAAGAGGGGGCTCTCAACAAACAGCTTCATTTTTAAAGTTTCATTTTTCATTTGTCAAGGTTCTCAGTAATAATTTGGGGAAAATGTTAATAGGGGAAGCCATGGGATGTTTGGGAAGGAAAGAAAAGGTTTGAGAAAAACACTATAATGAGTGGTATAATGAATCAGTTAGGAAAGCATTAAAGGAACTTTTTGCTGTAATGGTTTAGTTGACCTTATGTAACATAAATTCATAGTGAACCTAATCTGCATGTTTTCATTATTTTCTCTAGCTTCATTAAGCACTACATAGATAAGAGCAATGGCAGCAGATCATCCAAATACTCCAAGGGACTAATCCAAAACTGAGATTTGGAAGGGCAAGATTGGTGGTGAGATAATGGCAGAAAGGTCTCAAGAGAAGAGGCTAGGATATAATCAAATTAGTTTATCAAGAGATCAGTCTGAGGAAGGGAGAAGAATGTAGCCAGAACAGAGCCGATGTTCTGGGAAAAAAATGAACAAGTGAAGGATTGGTGGTCACCTTGAGATTGAAGTACAAAGTTAGGGGTTATTGATGTTGTTCTTTATTTTTAAAGAAGACCAATGACATCACAAGATGATACCTTGACTTGGACTTGAGTTGGATTTAAGTGAGGCAGAGTTGTACAAAATCATCAGCCTCATTCTCTCTTCCAGAATCATCAAAGCCCAGTGGCAAGACAAAAGTCAAGATCACTGGCCATGGCCTGGGATTCAGTGTTTGCAATAGGCATCTTTGATGTCTGACCAAGCTCTAAGTGCTTCACAGTGCCTGCTTTAGATACCTTGATGATCACTATAACAAATTTTTCTCCTTCACCCATTCCACCAGAAGAAGTCTTCACATGCTTAGGGTTGGCATCCCCCTAATACACTGATAGATTCGAGGCCTGTTGGCTATCTTCAACCTGTTTTAGTCTACCTGCCAAAATGGTTTCATAGGAGTGTAGTAGAACATCACTTTAATAGTTTCATGGAGGACAGATTGGAATGGGGAGAGATTTGAGACAGGGAGAGATCAATTAGGAGACTAATTACAATAGTTCAAGTGAAAGGTAATGAGAGTCTGAACCAGGGCAATTGCCCCTGCAAGTACACAAAGGCAATATAGAAACATGTTATGCTGAAAACAAATGCCAGAATTTGACAGTTTATTAGATTTATGGGATTAATGGAAGTGAGCTGTTGAACTAAGAATTTGTGAGTATGGATGACTAGGAGACTGGTGGTGTCTTCAACATTAATTTACAAGCTAAGAGCAATAGGTTTTCTGGAAAAATAATGTGTTCTCTCTTTTTTTTAATATGTTGAGCTGACTACAAGATATTTAGTTCAAAATGTGTTAGTGATGTAGCTGAAGAGATAGAATAGAGCTCAAAATATAGATCTGAGAATCATCTGCAGAGTTAATAATCCTACTAGCAGATGAGATCACCAAGTGAGAAAACAGAAGATTACCCAAGATAGAGCCTTGGGGAAAACTAAATTAGCAAGACTAACCTGAATGAAGATCCTGCAAAAGAGCCTGAGGAATGATCAAATAAAGGGGAGGAGAATCAGGCATGAACGATGTCACAGAAACCCGTGGAAGAGAGAAAAGAGCCAGGAGGAGAAAATAGTCAACAGAGTCAAATTTTCAGAAAAGTAAAGAAGTATGAAAAAAACTATTAGATTCAGCAATTAAGGATCATTAATTACTTAAGACTGAGAAATTTCAGCTAATTTATGAGATTGGCAGCTAGATTAAAGATAATTTAGAAGCGAGTAAGAAGAGAAGAAATGAAGACACTGAGAATAATTGACTTTTTCAAGAAGTTTAGCTGAGAGTAAAGGAAAGAGACAGGTTAATCATTAACAGGAATGGTAATATTTAGTGACTTATTTTTTTAAGAATAAGGGAAACTTGGGTACGTATATACATATACATAACAGGGAAAGAACTATTAGGTAGAGATTAGCAATTAGAGACAGTGAGGGGTTAATCGGCTAAAGAAGAGAAAGGATGGGTCACAGTTACAGGTAGAGGTTTTGTCTTTGGCAAAAAGATGAGTTGCCTCTTTTTAAAGACTATAATAAATAAGAAAAAAATTGACCATATATCAGAGATGAGGAGAAGGAGAGAGAAGAGAACTCTTGGGAAAAGAATTCAGTTTTGAGGGTGGCTTGCCACATTAAGGAAAGGTCCATTTTTTAATATACTGTTTAATACTTTTAGCATAAAAGAGTATTTTATTTTGTCTTAAGATTTTTCTGTATTTATTCATTTATTAATTTAATTTATTCATTTAAATATATTTTATGTTATTGTTTTATTATTAAATATATACAGGTAAATATTTACAGGTTACATCTAGTATTACCTGTAAATATTAAACCAACATTATATTTATGATATAAATCTAACCTAATCATAGTGTATAATGTTTTAATATGTTGTTCTTTGCTAACACAGAGTGTTTATAGGGTGTTTGAAACTCTTATTTGTTTTAAAATATTATGGCATGAACTACACTAAAGTCTTTGTGATATCCTGTATTTTATTCAATATTTCTTTGCATCAGTTTTCATTAATGATATTGATCTACAGTTTTCTGTTTTATATCTCCCTGTTTGAACCAGAAACACATTTGCCTCCTCAAAATATTGTGAAGTATGCTTTGTTTCCAATTTTCTTCAAACAATTGATCCAACATTAGAATTAATTTTTTGAATTAATTTGATGGAACTCATTTGTAAATCCATCTAGTCCAGGTTAATTTTTTTCCTCTGGGAGTTCCTTATTGGTTTATTAAATTTTTTTTCTGGGACTGGATTATTATTCAGATCTCATTTCTTGATCTGCCAATCTATTTTTCTAAATATTCATCCACTTCACTTTTCAGATTGATTGTCATATAATTAGACAAAAGTTTGTTAAAAAGAACTCATTTTTCATTTAAAAAATTTTGACCACTTATTGTTCCTCTATTTTTTATTATCAAATTAGTTAAGTTTCTTTATTTTGCTAGTTTTCTCAAAGCTCCTTGTTTTATTTATCAATTTGATGGATTTTTTGTTTTTCTTATTTTGATCTATCATTCTTTTGATTTTCTTTTTGTGTGTGTTTGGCGGAACTTTTTTGATTTGTTGCTTTTTTAGGATTATTTTTCAGTTGCATTGGCAACTCATCGATCTGTTCATTCTGTCTTTCACTGATAAAAATCTTTAAAGATACAAAAGTTTCCCTAAAGACTGCTTTGGCTACACCCCAAAAGTGTTATTTCATTGTTTTTATTTTCTGTGATGACATTAACTATTATTTTTGTGATTAATTTTGTGACCCACCCATTCTTTTTTTAATTTTAATATTTTATTTTTTCAATTACCTGTTAAAACAATTTTAATCTTTGTTTTTTTACAATTTTGTGCTCCAAATTCTCTCCCATATTCCCTCCCCTATTCCCTCCTTGAGAAAGCAAGCAATTTCATAAAGGTTAAATATTTGCAGTTACATAAAATATATTTCTATATTACTCATGTTGCAAAAGAAAATAGACAATAAAACAAGAAAAATAAAAAAAATTCAAAAACAGAATGCTTTGATCTTCATTCAGATTCTATCAATTCTTTCTCTGAAGGTGAATAGCATTTTTCATTATAGGTCCTTCAGAATTGTGTTGGATCTTTATATTGCTGAGAATCGCTAAACCATTCACGGATGAACATTGTACAATGTTGTTATTACTGTGTACAATGTTCTCCTGGGTCTATTCACTTCACTTTGCATCAGTTCATATAAGTCTTTCCAGTTTTTTTTTCTGAAATCATCCTGCTCATCATTTCTTATCACATAAAAAGCATTTCAGCATAATCATATACTACAACTTCTTCAGTCATTCCCCAATTGATGAGTATCCCCTCAATTTCCAATTCTTTGCCACTACAAAAAGAGCTGCTATAGTTATTTTTGTACAAATAAGTCCCTTTCTCTTTTTAAAAAAATGTCTTTGGGATACAGAACTAATAGAGGTATTACTAGTTCAAAGGGTATGCACAGTTTGATAGCTCTTTAGACACAGTCCCAAATTGCTTTCCAGAAGGATAGGATCCATTTACAACTTCAAATACAGTTCATCCCAATTTTCCCACATCCTATTCAACATTTGTCATTTTATTTTCTGATATAGTAGCCAGTCTGATAGGTGTAAGGTGGTACTTCAAAGTTGTTTTAATTGTATTTCTCTAACCAATAGTAATTTAGTTTTTCATGTGACTATAGATAGCTTTGGTTTCTTCACCTCAACAACTGCCTATTCATAGCCTTTGATCTTTTACCACTTGAAAAATGACTCATATTCTTATAAATTTGACTCAGTTCCCTATATTGAAGAGATGAGGCCTTTACAAGAGTAACTTGATGCAAAAATTTTTTTTTGCAATTTTCTGCTTTTCTTCAGTCTTGGCTGTATTAGTTTACTTTGTTCAAAAATTTTTTCATTTAACATAATCAAAGTGATTCATTTGATATCCCATAATGCTCTCTATCTCTTCTTTTGGTAATAAATTCTTCTTCTATCCATAGCACTGACAGGTAAACTATACCACATTCCCCTTTTTTGCTCATGGTATCACCCTTTATGTCTAAATCATGTACCCATTTTGACTTTATCTTGGTATATGATGTGAGGTATTGTATAGGTGGTCTGTATTTCTTTTCTGCCAAATTGCTTTTCCCAAACAAGTTTCCCCAAGAGTTTTTGTCATATAATGAGTTCTTGTCTCAAAAGTTTGGGTCTCAAAAGTTTATCAAATATAATATTTCTATGGTCTCTCCCTAATGCTTATTGTATGCCTAATCTATTCCACTAATCCAAACAATCTGTTTCTTAGCCAATATTAGCTTACTTTAATTATTATACCACTTTATTATACATTTTAAAATTTGGTATGACTAAGAAGCACTACTTCATACTTTTTTTCATTAACTCCCTCAATATTCTCAATCTTTTGCTCTTCCAAATGAATTTTGTTATTATTTTTTCTAGCACTATAAAACAACTTTTGGTAGTTAGATTGCTATGTCAATGAATAAGTATAATAATTTAGGTAGGATTGTTATTTTTATTACATTAGCTCAGACTGCCCATGAGCAATTTAACATTTTCCCAACTGTTTAGATCGGACTTTATTTATTGGAAAAGTATTTTTTAATTGAGCTCATGTAATTCCTGTGTTTGTCTTGGAAGATAGACTCCCAAATATTTTATATTGCCTGCAGTTATTTTAAGTGGAATTTCTCTTTCAATCTCTTACTGTTGGACTTTGTTGGTAATATATAGATATGCTATTGATTTGTTTGGGTTTATTTCATATGTTATAATTTTACTGAAGTTGTTAAATCTTTCAACTAGTTTTTTAGTTGATTCCTTAGGATTCTCCAAGTATATTATAATATCATCCGCAAAGAGTGGTAGTATTGTTTCCTCATAACCTATTTTAATTTCTTCAATTTCTTTTTCTTCTCTTATTGCTAGAGTTAGCATTTCTAGTAAAATATTGAATAGTAGTGTTGATAACAAGCATCCTTGCTTCTTCCCTGATCTAACTGGGAAGGCTTCTAGCATATCCCTGTTACAAATAATATTTGCTTTTAGTTTTAGATAAATGTTGGTTGGTTGGTTGTTGTCCTTCATTTTCAAAGATGACCAAAATGACATCTCCATTGTAAAGTGAAATTTCATTGTGTCCAACTGTGACTGATCAGACCAATATGAGTTCGGAATGCCCTACCACAGGTTGGGCACTGATGATCCGTGTGAATATTTGGGGTGGATATCCCAAATTTGCGCATCCTGCATTTATCTTGTGCTGTCTCAATTCTGCTTTGCTCAAAGAGCACAGCACCTTTTCTTATGTGGGCACATCATGCTGAGCGGTCCTGTGCCAGTGTCTCCCAGCAAATAGATAAATATTACTTAGCATTTTAAGGAAAGCTCCAATTATTCCCATGCTGTCTAGAGGTTTTAATAGTAATGAAGGTTGTACTTTGTCAAATGCTTTTTCTGCATCTAATGAGATAATCATTATGGCTTTGTTATTGATATGGTCAATAATGCTGATGCTTTTGCTAATATTGAACCAACCTTTCATTCCTGGTATAAATTCTACTTGCTCATAGTGTATGGTCTTTGTGATATAGTGCTGAAATTTTCTTGCTTAGTATTTATTTACAATTTTTGCATCAATGTTCGTTAGGAAAATTTATAGTTTTCTTTCTCTGTTTTTACTCTTCTTGGTTTAGGTTCAGCACCATATTTGTTTTATAAAAGGAATTTGAGTAGGACTCCTTTATCTATTTTTTCCAAATAATTTATATAATATTAGAATTGGTCTTTAAGTTTTTGGTAGAGTTCACTTGTGAATCCAAATGATCCTTGGGATTTTTTCTTAGGGAGCTCATTGATAAGTTTTCCAAACTCTTTTCTTAAAATAGGGTTATTTATGTACTTTATTTCCTCTTCTGATAATCTGGGCAATTTATATTTTTGTAAATATTAATCCATTTCACTTAGATTATCAGATTTATTGACCTATAATTGGACAAAGTAGCTCTTAATAATTGATTTAATTTCTTCTTCATTGGTGGTATATTTATCCTTTTCATTTTTGATACTGGTAATTTGGTTTTCTTCTTTCTTTTTATGAACCAAATTAACCAATATTTTACATGTTTTGCTGGATTTTCCCCTATAAAACAAGCTTCTAGTTTTATTTATTAGTTCAATGGTTTTCTTACTTTCCATTTTACTAATCTGCCTATTGGTTTTCATGATTTCCAGTTTGATGTTTAATTGGAGATTTAATTTTTTTCTGTATTTTTAACTACATGAACAATTAATTTGTTTGCTCTTTCTCTATTTTATTGATTTAAGCATTTAGAAATATAAAATTTCCCCTACTTACTGCTTTGGCTGAATCCCATAAATTTTGGAATGTTGCGTCACTGTTGTCATTCTCTTTAATTAAATTATTTATTGCTTCTATAATTTGTTCATTGATCCACTCATTCTTTAGTATTAGATTATTTCATTTCCAAATAATTTTCTATCTACGTTTCCACAGCCCTTTATTAAAATTTATTTTTGTTGCATTATGACCTGAAAAGGACTCATTTAAAATTTCTGGGTTTTTGCATTTGGTTGTGAAGTTTTTATGCCCAACACCTGGTCAATTTTTATGTATGTTCCATGTACTACTGAGAAAAAAAGGTATACTCCTTTTCTATTCCCATTTAATTTTCTACAGAGATATAACTTTTCTCAAATGTTATTTATCTGCCTCACTTTTTTCTTGTTTAGTTTTTGGTTAGATTTATCTAGTTCTGAGAGGGGAAAGTTGATGTCCCCCCACTAGTACAGTTTATCATATCTTTCATTCTGTAACTCATTTAACTTCTCCTTTAAGAATTTGGATACTATGCCATTTGGGGCATATCTGTTTAGTGTTAATATTACTTCATTGCTTATGATACCTTTTAGTAAGATGTTTTTTCCTTCCTCATCTTTTAATTAGATTTAGTTTTGCATTTACTTTGTCTGAGATCATGACTACTACCCCTGCCTTTTTTATTTACTTCAGCTGAAGCATGATAAGTTCTCTTCCAGTTCCTTACCTTTACTTTGTGTGCATCTCTCTGCTTCAAGTGTGTTTCTTGTAAAAAAAACATATTGTAGGATTCTGATTTTTAATCCACTCTGCTGTCTGCTTCTGTTTTATGGATGAGTTCATTCCATTCACATTAATAGTTATGACTACTAACTGTATATTTCCCTCTATCCTATTCTTTCCCTCCCCCCTTGTTTATCCTATTCCTCTCTCTCTCTCTCTCTCCCTCCTTTCACCCTGTCCATCTTCAAAAGTGTTCTGCTTCTGACATTGCCTCCCCTAATTCACCTTCTCCTTCATCCATCAACCCCTTTGGTCATCTCCATCACCTCTTATTTCCCTGTAGGGTATGTAAGGTTTCTATGCCCAAGAGAATGTGGATGCTATTCCCTCTTTCAGATAATTTTGATGAAAGTGAGGTTCAGGGATTGCCCATTCATCCCCATCTTTCTCTCCACTGTAGAAACTCATGCCTCTTTTACATAAGAGGTAATTTACCCCATTCTACCTCTGTCTTCTCCCTTTTCCCAGTGCATCATTCTTTCTCATGCCTTTATATTTTTATATCATCCCATTACAGTCAATTCATACCTGTGCCCTCTATGTATACTCCTTCTAACTGCCCTAATAATGAAAAAGTTCTTAGGAATTACACATATCATCTTCCCATATAGGAATGTAAACAGTTTAACTCTGTTGAGTCCCTTATGATTACTCGTTCATATTCACCTTTCTGTGATTCTCCTGAGTCTTATATTTGAAAGTCAATTTTTTTTCAGCACTTGTCTTCCATCAGAAATGTTTGAAAGTTCTTTATTTCACTAAATACCCATTTTCCTGCTGAAGGATTATACTTAGTTTTGTTTGGTAGGTGACTCTTTATTGTAATACTAGCCCCTTTGCCCTTCAGAATATTATATCCTAAGCCTTCTGATCCTTATATGTAGAAGTTGTTAAATTTTGTGTGACTCTGACTGTGGCTCTATGTTATTTGAACTGTTTCTTTCTGCTGATTGAAATATATAAGATTCAGAATTCCCCTGCACAGGAATATTCACAGCCCTCTCCCTGTCCCCCAAACAGCAAATTCGATATCAAAGAAAGAAGCCAAGAGCTCCATAATGGTTATAAGAGAAGTTTAATAATCATATCAATTGCATACCTTAGGAGCAGTCTGGGGTGGTGGCTAGACACATGGTAGATCCCCACCAAGATCTTAATAATCATCATTTTGGAGGGGTGACCAGACAATTCAGTGGATCTTTGCAAAGATCTTGAAAAAGCCCCAGGGTTAATTATAGATATCAAACAAATGGAAGAGGATCAACAAAGCATCATTACATATGCTATCATAGTTTAACTACTATTTTGATTTATTGCTTAATACTAATCATATATCCAGACCCTGGAATCAAGGCCAGTGCTGTTGGATAGATATCCAGAACAACAAGGTCATGTGCTGGTCACTGTACCCTTATTATGCCTTTCACTATATGGTTTTCACCAGTAGGGATCCCCACACACACACTCATACACAGTATTTCTCTTTCACCTTGGAGCTCTGGAATTTGACTACAATATTGCTAAGAGGTTTCATTTTTGGATTTCTTTCAGGAAGTGAGCAGTAGATTCTTTCAATTTCTATTTTACCCTCTGGTTCTAGAATATCAGGGCAGTTTTCCTTAATAATTACTTCTAATAAGATGTGTAGGCTCTTTTGTTTTTTATTGTGACTTTCAGTTAGTCCAATAACTCTTAAATTATCTCTCCTGAGACCTATTTTCCAGGTCAGTTGCTTTTCCAATAAAGTATTTCATATTTTCTTCAGTTTTTTTTATTCTTTTGCCTTTGTTTTATTGATTCTTGACGCCTTATGGAGTTAATAGCTTCAATTTGTCCAATTCTTATTTTTAAGGATTTATTTTCTTCAGTACCTCCTTTTCTACTTGGCCGAGTCTACTTTTTAAAATATTTTTTTTCCAGTGAATTTTTGTATATCTTTTTCTTTTTATTTGTTTTTATGCTTCATTTACTAATCTCTTGATTGTCTTTTCATGAAACTTTTCCATCACTCTCATTTCATTTCCCAATTTTTCCTGTACCTCTATTGTTTGATTTTTAAAATCCTTTTTGAGTTCTTGTAGTAAACCTGTTTTGGGGCCTAAGATCAATTCTCTCTCTCCCTTTTTTTTTTTTTTTTGAGGCTTTCCACATAACTTTTTGGACATTATTATCTTTAGGTTTTGATCTCCTTTGATTTTTAAAATCCTTTTTGAGTTCTTGTGGTAAACATGTTTTGGGGCCTAAGATCAATTCTCTCTCTCTCTCTTTTTTTTTTTGAGGCTTTCCACATAATTTTTTGGACATTATTATCTTTAGGTTTTGATCTCCTCTGTAACCATAGTAACTTTCTGTGGTCAGGTTCTTTTTTTGTTTCTTGCTCATTTTTTCCAATCTATTTTTTGACCTCCAACTTGATGTTAAAGTTTGGCTCTGCTCCCAAAGTGGAGGGGACATTATTCAAAACTTCAGGGATTTTGCTGTTGTTTTCAAAGTCTGTGAGTTCTAAGCAGAGGTATGGTCACTACTCTTTTGGCTTGTATTCTGGTCTGTGAGCCCCCACAACCACTGTTTTCTGCCCTGTAACTGTGACCAGGGTCCCTGCTTTCCTGTAGCTGGGAGTTCCAATGTACTTGTGCTCCTCCTGGGACTGCAATCATGATCCTTGCATGGGCAATGCAACAGAGTCCTATACCCAATGCCAACCAAGGATCCCCTGTTATCTCCTTCTGACAAGTCATCCAACCCTCTTCCCATCTGTGTGCTGAGAACTCTGTAAGTTAATGTTACAAATTCAGTTGTCTCTAAGGCCTGCTGCTGGCTTTCACAGCATGGCTCCCCACTGTCTGCCTTGTGAAGAGACCTGGGATCTCACTGCTGGCTTGTGCCATGGCCTAGGGCCTCACTGTTGATTTGCCAGGTGCAGTATGTGTTCCTCTCTTAACTAAGTGAGACATACCTTTCTGGACAAACTTACAATTTACAATACCTAGAATGCTGTTTCGCCAGTCTCTTTGTTGGTTTTGCCACTCTACAATTCATTTTGAGATGTTATTTTAAAGTTGGGGAATTTAGAAGAGGTCAGGTGAGCCTTTACTTTGCCATCTTGGCTCCACCAATCCACCAATTCTTTAGGAGGTAATTATAGGGATAGCTAGGTGGTGCAGTGGATAAAGCACCAGTGCAGGAGTCAGGAGGACCTGAGTTCAAATCTCACCTCAGACACTTGACACTCACTAGCTGTGTGACCTTGGGCAAGTCCCTCATCCTGGATCATCTCCAGTCATCCTGATGAATCTCTGGTCACTGGATTCAGATGGCTCTGGAGGAGAAGTGAGACTGGTGACCTACACAGCCTTCCCTCACTCAAAACAAAGTCAAGTGCAAGTCATGTCATCAGTTCTCTGATGGCAACGAAGGACGAACACACACACAAGAGGTAATTATTGATTCTGCATTTAAGATTAATTCTTTCCTCAAGTTCTGCTTATTATTTATCAATTTCATCACCTTGTGATATGTATGAGATGAACTTCTACATTTATTAATAGGTTTTTATACACTAGCACAAGGTTAATTTTTTAAAGGTGCCTTGCATAGCTGAAAATAATATGTATCCATTTAATTCCTATGACACAACTTTTTTTCTAAAATTTGATTTATGGACTTAAATATTTTTTGTTTTAAAATATTTTTAAATATTGTTTGTCAGGTTCTCTGATTAGACCATTTGACTGGAACCATGGCCTTCTTCATCACACAATTACTTGTTGTTGTATTTGTCCTTCGTTGCCAAAGAAAGTCATGCCATCAGAGAAATGATGACATGACTTGCACTTGACTGTGTTATGAGCATCTTCCTTCCCTGCTTCTAACTTTTCTGCTTTCTTTTGTTTGTTGTATTCCCCGATTTGATTAGAAACTTCTTGGCAGCAGGGACTGTTTTTCTTCTTATTTTTATTTGTATCCCCAGCATTTAACACAGTGCCTGACAAATAATATGTGCTTTAAAAATGTTTATTTATTGATAGAGTTCTGAAAAGGAGGCAATGATGTTCATAAATATCATATTTTTATTTGTTAATTTCTCCCTGTAATTGAACTATATTTTCTTTGAAGTATTTAAAAACTATGCCAACTATGAACATTATTCCAATATTTATAGTGCCTTTAAGGATTATATACTTTCCCTGTTTATCTCTTTTAACCATGTTTAATTTTATTAGTCTTTCTAGATCATTAATGCTACATTTGTCTTTTTATTTCTCCTGAGGCATAATAAATTCTTCTCCAATACTTTATTTTAACCTTATGAATATTTGTGTTTCAAATGTGATCTTGTACACAATTGTCGGATTCTACTTTCTAATCCATTCTGCTAAATTCTTCTATTTTATAGTTGGACCCATACCGTTCACATCCTATGATTGTCAGTTGTGTTTTTCCTTTCATAATATCCTCTTATATTTTATCCTCTCTTTGCCTTGAATTCCCTCTTTACCAAAATGAAGAAGTTTGTAAAAGAAAAGAAATATAATTAATACCAGTAATCCATAATTGAAGTTGTCTTTTCCTATTGTTATGCTCCTTCTTTCCTCACTTAGAACAAACCTTAATCATTGGTTCTTACTTCTCTCCTTTCATTACCACTTTTGCGATCAACTTCTAAAGCTAAAGGCTGTTTTACTTATGACTATTCCCTCCCAAACTCTACCTTTTCTCTTAAATTCCTCTTTCTCTTTCCCTTTCCCCATCAGTTGAACGGCATATATACATGTATACATGCATATGTTTGTATGCATATAGGCATATTTATATACATATATATATGTGTGTCTGTGTATATATGTATGTGCATGTATGCACATAAATATGTGTGTATATATGCACATACATGCATACATATGTTTATCCTACCTTTCCCCAGTTCAGATAAGAATGAAGTTCAAGGTGTGCCTCCTCCCCAACCCATACTGCACATTTTATATAATCTTCTTATGTTCACCAATTATGAAAAAATACTTTCCTCTCCTTTTTCCTAAATTCCTTTGTATATTCCTTTCTCTGTCTCCCTTTTCTCTAATAAAGCACACGACATAAAAAAATCACCATCCAGGCCCTGTCTGACCTTTAAAAACAGTGGGATTCAGAAGGGCCACTTATCTGTTCACCCCCATTAGAACATAATCACTTCATCATCATTTAGCTCCTTCTAACTGCTCAAATGTATTCATCTTTCTAGATTTCTTTTATGTTGCATTTGCATTTCAAAAATTATACTCAGTTCTGATATTCTAATCAAGAATGCTTGACAGTCTTCTCTTCTACATATTAAAGATATATTTTTCTTTGTAATATTATACTCAGTATTACTGAATAAGTAATTCTTAGCTGGAAACTTGTTTCATTTTACTTTAGGTATATCATATTTCAATATTTCCTCTTCTTTTTAGTAGTTGTACCATGGTATTGTATGATCCTTACTGTGATTCCTCGGTGTGTGAACTCTTTCTTACTGGCTGCTCACAGTAGCTTTTTCCTTTGATCTGGAAATTCTGGATTTTGACTATAACATTCCAGGGCATTTACACTTTAAGGGTTATTTTTAGAGATGAAAGGTGACTACTTTCAATTTTCATTTTTCCCTCTATGAGAGTCATTTTCTTGTGTGATTTCTTTAAATATGGCCATCTTTTTTTTTGTTTGATCATAGTTTTCAGGGAATCAAATAAATCTTAAATTGCCTTTCTTCAACCTGTTTTCCAGCTCAGTGGTTTTTAAACAGATACCTCATTTTTTAATTTTTTCCAATACTTCTTCTTGCATTATGTTTGCTTTATTCTATTTTTCAAGGAAGTCTACTATTTTGATGTTTTCTACCTTTCTTCTAAGCTATTTATTATAATTTTTTTCCTCAAAAGTTCTAATTTCATTTTTTATTTATTACATCTTTTCTTTTTTCTGTTCTTGAGGTCCTTGTCATTTTATCAGCTCTATTTGTGCTTATGGAAATACTATGAAATTACTGTCTTCTGAGTTTATCTTTTGGTCTTTTCTTAAAGCATAACATTATGATAAGAGAGAAAGAAGGTCACTATATAGTCTCTTTCTGGACATTAATAAATTTTTTAGGATAAGCTTCCACTTCAATGTAAGTGTGCAGTCACAGCTAATCCTATGTTTTGCCTTCCTTTACCCTAGTTCTTTTGTACTGTGTCAGTCCACCCAAAAATAAAAGAATAAATGTCGGTACTGTCTCAGATCCTTGAGGCCAACATCACACTAGCCAATTAAAAATCTCTGTATTGTCTCCCTGAAATATTAACAGTTTTCCCCAAGGCCAGTGAATTACTGGTAGTGAAGTCAGCGTGACTATGTATTATCTGTATGTGTTAACTACTTGTAGGAAATGGTACATACACAGAAACTTATTTGGCCCATACTGTGAACTTCTGTTTTTTCTCACTTCCTATATGTATAACGCTATACTAACTATACTTTTTTTTTTTTTTACTGATGAGTTCTCATTTATATGTTTTTTCTCATCATTACAGTTTGGTATCAGAGGTTAGGTCTCTTGAACACAGAGAGGCTTAGACTTCCCCTGTTTGTTTATGCTTCTCACATAAGTAAAAACCTTAACTCCCATTATCCTGTTTATGTTCTAAGTCAGGCTGACTCAAGGACTTTTCTGTTTTGTGCCAGCAAGAGTTTGGGATCTTGTGAAAAGGAAATCTAGCTTATTGAATCTTTTAACTTTTGTGTGAAGATTGATGTGCTTAATTGGCAGTCTATCATCAGCTTATGTACATAGGCTACTTTCGAGGTGGAAAAATAGTTGTAGGCTGGTGCAGATATTCTGGCAAGAATCAGTCCACTGTTTATCTATTCCCCCTTGTGTGCCTCTGGGTTTACCTTATCAGCTGAACCATCCCACCTGTTATGGGAAAAACTACTCTCACAATCTCAACAGATATGACTACAAGTCTAATCATATATATATATTACATACACACACACACACACACACACATACATATCTATCTTTATCTATATGTCTATATATGTGTGTATATCTAGATAGATAGATTGATAGATAGAAAGAAAGATAGATAGACAGATAGAAAGATAGATAAATAGATAGATCTTAGTATGAGTCTATGAAGGGGACATGTCTGTTTAAGTAAATTCCAGTGAGGGAGGGAACTCCAGAACCTATGTGATTTATTATTCCCTTGAGATTTAACTGGTATTATACTAAACATAAAAAGAAAAAGTAATGAATATTGGCAAATATGGTCGAGTAAGAGGACCCAGTACAACAAAACTCCCACAACTACTCCAACAAAGATTGAAAAAAGACCACCAGATGGAGTGGTTGTTGAGAAATCCAGAAATAACCACAATGGGGCATTTCTTCCAGCCCACAGCAGCACAGAAATACAGCCAGAGACATCAGGTGCTAGGAAGGGGACCCAGTAAAGAAGGTCCATGCAGAGCCTTCTAACAAAAAGACTAGTCTGGGGTCTCCAGTTTTATAGGGTGGTAGGGGGTAGTAATTACAGAATGCCAGCAGTTAGAGCAGTATCACAGATTTAACCCATAGACCTAGGCTGGGGATTAAAGCCTAGGTCATAGAATTTGCATCAGGGACAAACAAGCTTATGGTGCTATCATTCTGGCCACATTCTAATAACAGAGCAAGATTATGAATTAAACTAACAAACTTGGGCTAGAACCTGCAGCTGAATAATCAAGGTAGGAAGGGCAGACCAGAGACATACCTGCAGTTCCATCACTCTAAATCTATAGAGCCTTTCAACTAGCTGATAAGGTCTATACCAAGAACTGTTTTGAGGGGCTCCAATGACAGGAATCCATCAGTTGTGCTGTCTAGACAAAAAGATAAAGTTGGAAACCTTCAAAGCTCAGAGAAGAAGGGTTACGCTACAGATCACATCACTTTACATATCAGATTGTTTAGGATGTGCTAAAAGTTTGAAACTCTCTGACTTGATCTGCAGATCTTTGAAAAATATAGCACTCAAAGTCAACTGAAAGCCAAGAGAGGATCTCAGATAACACAGATAGAAATACACAAAGACCCAATATTCCTTCCAGAAATATATAGACCTAACTCTAACATAAAACTCTAATTTACAAAGGCTGGAAGAATAAGTAAACAAAAATAAGACACCAACATTATTATTGCTCCTCAAAAGGTCTATTTCCATTTTTTTATGTATTACTTTATTTCTTCTATTTATTCTTGAAGTCTTTGTGCTTATTTTATCAGAAGCTCTACTTCTGTTTGTGGAATTATTATGAAATTATTATCTTCTAAATCTAGCTTTTGGTGTCGTGTAATAGTATATAATAAAATATTTAATGGTCTACTGGAAACAGATCCCTGTATGCAGGTGTCTTCAGAAACTAACTGTGGGAATCTATGAGAAATGTAGTCCAGTGTTACTTCTATGAATCGTATGCTACATTGGAAATGGCCTAGAGGACACTGATCTCTGTAGGCAGTAGTTCTTTAGGAACTAACTGTGAGAGCTTACGTAGTTCAATGTTGATTCTTCCTGTTCTAGGAGGCACTGAGACTATAAAGGGCTCTGAAAGGAGTGCCCAATGGCATCATGAAGTTTCATTTTCATTTTCTCATTCATTTGAAAGGATTAATCAAGGCAAGTTGAGCAAATGTAAGTGAGGAGACAGATAAAGGCTGGATCAAGGAACAGAGATTGATGTCACTGAGGACCCAGATGGATATGGCTAAATTATTTCTTTCTAGGAAAATAGAAAGGAGGTGACATGACCTCCTCTTCCCCTTCTCTTCCTCTACGCAGGATAATAGAGACCTAATTTCAAATTTCTCTTAATATTTGCTCATAATTATGGATTAATGTATTACTTTTAAAGCCAATTTCCTATAGATAAAATTTGACCTATTTTTACTGCTTTTGATTGTTGTGTGTTCTTAACTGCACACAGGGTTTGTAAGAGGGAGAAAAAAAGCTTTGGTATAGGTATACAGAGAATGGTAGAAAACAAATACTTTATCTGGATTGTTAGGGCAGTAAATGACACCTATCCCCAAACTCCACCTACCTGGGTATATGAGCCATATGAGAAAGAATCTTGTCATTTTATTAATAATTCTATAGCCCTCTCAACAGTAGAGAAAACAAATCATATAACTCAGAACTGTAAGCTTAGATACTCTCTTTTCTCTAAATTTTCATAATACTCCTCTATCCTTCTTCTCTTACTTATCTGACTGCTCCTTCTCAGTCTTCTTTTCTATATCTTCATTCAGGTCACTTCTGTCTGACTTTGGGTGTCCCCCAAGGCTCTGCCTTAGGCCCTCTTCTCCTTCTATACTGTTTTACTTCATGACTTCATCTGCTTCCATGGATTCAACTATCATATCTATGCAAAAGATTCTGAGATTTATATATCCAGCCTTGACCTCTGCAGTGACCTCCAGCCTCACATCTCCAATTGCTTAATGGACATTGCAAACTGAATGTGTAATAGGCATCTTAAACTCAATATGTCCAAAACTGAATTTATCATCTTTCCCCCAAGCCCTCTCCTTTTCCTTCTTTCTTAAGGATCATGGCTTAAACCCAGATCATTCTGGGTCTCATTGATTGGTTAGCAATAGGTCCCAAGCCTCAGCTTGGTCATTGTTTGGGCCCTGATGGCTCAGAGTGAGTGGAAATAACAATTGTTTCTGTTTTGGTCAGAAAAGAGTCTTCCCCCCACTCCAGACTGATTTTTCTTAACTCGGTAAAGAAGTCATTCTTTGCCTCACTTCTTACCTAGCTTAATCACTCAATGGGCCTTGCCTCAGTCAAACTGAGACCTGGAAAAGACCTTAATGTTAAAAGGCCAAGGTCTCCCACTGCATCTGGTACCATCTCTAGTCATCCTGACCTATAACTTGCTATTGGACCCAGATGACTCTGGAGGAAAAAGTGAGGCTTGTGACTTTGCATAGTTCTCCCTAGCTTAAATCCAATTCACATACATGGCATCACCTTTCTGATGCAAGGGTCCTCTTCAAGAAGGAAGGACAAGCAACAAAAGCTCCTCTTCCTAATTTCCCTATTACTGTGGCTAATTGCCATCCTCCCAAGTATCTGGGCTCACAAGCTTGGTGATGCCCTACTCTTCACTCTCTCACATACCCTTCATATCCAATCTTTTGCCAAGTCCTGCCATTTCTACCTTCACAACATCTCTTATACACACCTGACATTTCTTCTTACTACTGTCAAACCATAAATACAGGCCCTTATCACCTTACATCTGGAGGCAATAGCCTCCTGATGGGTCTCATTGCCCCAAGTCTCTCCCTAGTCAGAAGACATTCCCTACTATACTTCAGACAGGTACTAATCACATTTTGATGAGCAAACTTGTCAGGTCTCCTGCAAGACTCCCTGGCAAATGGACTGGTTGTTAAACTAACCCTATCTCTGGCAGTAGATCCAAGGTGTGCATTGTCCAATTCTGCCTTCCTGTACAGCATAAAGATCTGGTTCCATTTCCTGTATCCATTCACACAGGTCAGAGCCAAGATCCCAATGATTTTAAGTTCCGTTTAGAAGAGCTGACATTGGTTTGTGTCCCCCAGCCCAGAATTTCTTAGGGCCTCCAGAGTCCCTATTTACCAGAGTGAGTGCTGGTTCCTGTTTTCCCTGACTTGACCCTTCTCTGAGTATGCTTTGGCTTGTCACCACCATCTTGTGCAATCCTGAACTTCTTGCCATTTCTCTTTGAATTTCTTGATCATTGTTCCATCTGGATTCCCTTTAGATTCTGGCTGAGGTTTTTTATGTGAAATTGTGGCTCCTCAGAAGACTTTTTCACATCACCATCTTTAAACAGATAGTTACCAGAACATATATTTTGAAGGCTTTTAATTGACATTTACTTTGGGCTTAAAATCTTCAGTGTTTTCACAGAATCTCAGAGTTGGGGAGGTACCTCAAAAAACCATCCAATTTCACAGATACCTAAGCCACAGCGCTCTCTACAATATAACTGACAAGAGGTTGCACAACCTTTTCTTAAAGATCTCCATCATTCAGCCCATTTTACTTTTGAAAAGTTCTGTTACGAAGTTTTCCTTGCCTCATGCCTGAATTTTCTCTGTCCAACTTCCACCTATTTTTCCTCATTCTGCCCTTTGCAGCTAAGCAGAATAACAATAATGATAGCTAACATTTATTAAGTACCCACTATGTGCAAAGCAGTGTACTAAGCATTAAGGATACAAAAAGAAGCAAAAGACTGTCCCTTCTCTTAAGGAGCTTACAATCTGAAGGAGGTGACATGCTAATAAATATATACAAAGCAAACTATATACAAGACAAATGGAAAATAACAGAGAGAAGGCACTAAAATTAAGAAGGGTTGGGAAGGCTTCTTATAGAAAGTGGAATTTTAGTTAGAACTTAAAGGAAGCCAGGGAAATCAGTAGGCAGAGTTGAGGAGGGAGAGCATCCCAAGCACAAAGAATAGTTGAGAAAATGTCTGGAGCCAAAAGACAGAGCATTTTCTGCATGTAGCAGCTAAGTGGCTAGTGTCACAGGATTTAAGAGTTTGCAGTGGGAAGTAAGGTATAAAATGATTGGAAAAATCTAGGTACTAGGTTACGAAGAATTTTGAATATAAACAGAGTATTTTGTATTTGATCCTAGAGGTATTAGAGAATCACTGAAGTTTATTGAGTAAGGGGAGACATGATCAAACCTGCACTTCAGGAAAATCACTTTAGTGACAAAATGGAGGATGGATTGAGAGAGGGGAGAGTTGAAAAAGACAGACCTAGTAGGTGATAAAGACCTGTACAAGAATGGTGGCAGTGTCACAGAGAGAAGGAGATGTATTGGAAAGATGTTGCAAAAGTGAAATTGACAGACATATAATTAAATTATGTATCATTAGTTTGGATCCAAGGGTCTAGCCTCCCAGTTTCTCTTTTGAATTTGACTCTATCATTCAGTGTCTTTAGCTATCTATTACTCCCAGGTTTGTGTAAATTTCATAAGCAATTTGGTTTCAGAAAAAAATTCTATTTTGTTGCATTTGAAATGTTGCATGAAAACAGAATTGCTAACTAATGTTATTCCTATACTATCCAAAGTTATTTCCAAAATAAATATCAACGAATTCATTCTGTGATATGTTTAAATTTCTAAATGTTAAATTATAAGGCATTACACCACACCTAAATGTCTTTGTATAGCATCTAACAATGCTTTGGAGAGATGAACACTTGATAATTAAAAATGAAAATTAAATAATATATTGATTAGAATAGAAGCCAGGAGGCCTGAATTCTAGCTGTAGCACTGATACTAACTTTGTATAGCAAGTCACTAAATCTCAGGCCCTCAGTTTCCTCAGTGGTAAAATGAGGACGAGGGATTACGATTTCTCAGGTCCACTCTAATTCTAAAATTCTGTAAATGTGCAACCATCAGATGAAGCTAAAGGAAAAATGTTTGTTACTAAAAAGAAAATAGTATATAGCTGTATGATTTTATGAGAGTAGAAATTAAATTATGTTATATTACAGATACTCTTTAGAGCTGTGCTCAAATCTGGAGCATAATTGAAGAGTGGCAAGACATAAAACCACATCTAAAATTTTGTAAGACATTTGTCAGAATGTTTACTTATCCCAGTAGGACATTAACTTTAGTGTCAGTATATAATGGAATAAAAGATGTCTCTCAATCTCTGTCTCTGTCTCTGTCTCTCTCTCTCTGTTTTTCTATGTCTAAAAATTAATCACCTAAGTACTTTTATGTAAATTAAATACAACATGAGAAAATTCCTTTTTTTTTAAGGTTCTTTAAGCCAGTAAACTGAACACTTAGTAACAAATGTTAATACTGTGCAAATTAGGTAAAAGTTGCTAACATGGGATTTCTCTTCACTGGAAATTAGGCCATAGAAGCAATACCTAAATTAAAGATAATTCAATTCCTTAGTCTCCTTTCTTGTGGTTAGACAGACCCACACATATATACTTCCTTTGGTTTAACCCTGGGATCAATATATCAGAGGTAAGGTGGGGTTTGGCTCCACTTATAGTAATGTTGTAGTTCTTTCTATATATAGATAGTATGATAATCCATCTGGTAGATAGCAAAGACACTCCCCACTCTTTCTCCTGCCTAGAGCATTTTAAGACTTCACAGGGCTTCAGTACTTAGGTCCTATCTTATTTCAAAGGTAATAAGTCTATTTCTCCCAGGTTCAAGTAACTGACATAGATTTATTTTATTTTTTCATTTTTATCCATTTTTTACTTAAATATAGAAAGACAAAAAAAAAAACATTTCCATGTACACAGCACAACATGAAAAGGGGATTGAGCAAAAAACCATGAATTTCTATTTCACATTGTTTACTTTTTAAAAAATATGTAATAAATACTATGCATCCTTTTCAAAGCTACCCTGCTTTCGTGTGCTTCTTTTGTTCTCTGCTGTACACTTTTTTCTCACCCTCCCTCGTCACCTCACTCTAGACAAGACTGCCATTAGACACAAATATGTGTGTATACATACATCCATATTATATATACATATGCATACATATAATTTTATATATACATTTATGTACATATTTTTACATATGTACATATATATATATAAAACCATATTATGAATGCTTCTATATATCAGTTCTTTTTCTGGATGCAGATAGCATCTTCCTTCATTGATCCTTTGTGGTTGATTTGAATATTTATGTCAGTTAAGTAATTTCAAAATGACAGTTATTCAGGGTTGTTTTTAGAACAATATTGCTGTTACTGTATACAAAGTTCTCTTGGTTCTGCTCATTTATCTCCATTATTTCAGGCAAGTCTTTCCATGTTTTTCTAAAATCAACCAATTCAACATTTCTTATAGCACAGTAATATTCCATCACAATCATATACCACAACTCATTTAGCCATTCTTCAATTAATGGGCATCTTCTAAATTTCCAGTTCTTTGGCCACCACAAAGAGAGCTGTTATAAATATTTTAAAACATATAAGTTCTTTTCCTTTTTCCATAAACACTTTCAAACAAACCTAATAGTGATATTGCTGAGCCTAAAGATATACAGTTTTATAACTCTTAGGGCATAATTCCAGATTTCTCTCCAAAGTGGTTGGATCAGTTCAAAGTTCCACTAACAGTGAATTAGTGTCCTAATTTTTCCACATCCTCGCCAACGTTTATCACTTTCCTCTTCTTTCATTTTAGCCAATCTGATAGGTGCAAGAAGATTTCTCAAAGTTGTTTTAATTTGCTTTTCTTTAATCAATAGTGATTCAGAACATTTTCACATGACAATATATAGTTCTATATTGGAAAACTACCTGTTCATATCCTTTGACTATTCATCAATTGGGAAATGACTCATATTTTATAAATTTGACAGAGCCCTTTACATATTTGACATATGAGTTCTTTATCTGAAAAACCATCTATAAAAATTTTCTCCCAATTTTCTGTTTTCCTTCTCATCTTGGCTATATTGTTTTTATTTGTACAAAACCATTCTAATTTAATATAATCAAAATTATCCATTTTATAACTCATGATGCTCTCTATCCCTTGTGTATACATAAATTGTTCTTCTATCCATAAATCCAGTATATGTTATACATGATATGTTCCATTTTCTAATTTTTCATGCTATCTGCCTACCTTATCTCGGTAAATGGTGCAAGATAGTCTACGCCCAATTTCTCCCAGACTGCTTTCTAGCTTTCCCAATAGTTTTTACCAAATAAAGAATTCTTATCCCCAAAACTTAAATTTTTACCTTTGTCAAACACAAGGTTATTACAATCATTTGTCACTATGTATTACATGTCTACTCTGTTCCATAGATCTACCTTTCTATTTCTTAGCCAGTACCAGTCCATTATAATAAGTACTGCCTTATCATAGAGTTTAAGATTTGCTACGGGTAAACCTATTTCCTTTACATTTTTAAAAGTTAATTCCTTTGATATTCTTGACCTTTTGTTCTTCCAAATAAAATTTGCTATTTTTTTCTAGTTCACTAAAATAAGTTTTTGGTAATTTAATTAGAATGACATTGAATCAACAAATTACAATACATGGAATTGCCATTTTTATTACATTGGCTCTGCTTACCCATGAATAATTAATTTTTCTACAATTATTTAAATCAAACTCCATCTGTATAAAAAATATTTTATGATTATGTTCATGTAGTTCCTAGGTTTGTTTTGGTAGGTATACTCCTAGGTATATTATACTATATACAATTATTTTAAGTGGGGCATTTCTTACTATCTCTTCTTGTTCTCTTTGTTGGTGATATATAGGAATACTGATGATTTGTGAAGATTTATTTTATATCCTACTACTTTGCTAGGAGTTTTTCTTTTCGGATCTCTTTCAGGAAGTGATTGGTGTATTCTTTCAATATTTATTTTACACCCTGGTTCTAGAATATCAGTGCAGCTTTCCTTGACAATTTCATGAAAAATGATATCTACATTCTTTTTTTGATTATGACTTTCAGTTAGTCCCATAATTTTAAAATTGTCTCATCTGGATCTATTTTCCAGGTCAGTTGTTTTTCCAGTGAGATATTTCACATTGTCTTCTGGTTTTTTTCATTCTTTTTGTTTTGTTTTGTAATTTCTTGGTTTCTTATAGTCATTAGCCTCCATCTGTTCCATTCTAATTTTTAAAGAACATTTTCTTCAGTGAGCTTTTGAACCTCCTTTTCCATTTGGCTAATTCTGTTTTTTAAAGCATTCTTTTCCTCATTGGCTTTTTGAACCGCTTTTGCCAATTGAGTTAGCCTATTTTTCAAGGTGTTATTTTCTTCAGCATTTTTTTGGGTCTCCTTTAGCAGGGTGTGGACCTGCTTTTCATGCCTTACTTGCATCTCTCTCATTTCTCTTCCCAGTTTTTCCTCCACCTCTCTAACTTGATTTTCAAAATCCCTTTTGAACTCTTCCATGGCCTTAGCCCATTGGGTGGGCTGGGATACAGAAGCCTTGACTTCTGTGTCTTTCCCTGATGGTAAGCATTGTTCTTCCTCATCAGAAAGGAAGGGAGGAAATACCTGTTCACCAAGAAAGTAACCTTCTATGGTCTTATTTTTTTTCCCCCTTTTCTGGGCATTTTCCCAGCCAGTGACTTGACTTCTGAGTGTCCTCTCCACATGCACCTCACCTCCAGATCCTCCCAGCTAGTGCTTGGGGTGTGAGATTCAAATGCTGCTTCCCAGCCTCAGGGCTTTCAGCGGGTCGGGGCTGCTATTCAGTGTGAGATTAAGTTCAGGTGCTCAGATGGGGGTAGGACTGCCACATGGGGCTCAGTTCCCTCAGGGGCTTTACGGAAAGACCTTCAACAATGGATCCAAGCTCCCACCTGCTTTGGGAGCCCCTGTCTGCTGACACCTCCGCTGCTGCCTCCCGAGGGCACCTGGGTTATGGGGACACCCCACTCCCCTCTCGGGGAGCCAAAAAGACTCTCTCACTGACCTTTGCACCCGTGGGTAGAGGGACCTGCATGGCCGCTGGAGATTCTGTCCCTGAAGCCTGCTCGGATCTGCTCCTCTCGGTGCCCTGCGACCAAGACAGGGCTGAGCTCTGCTCTGAGTCTGGTATGCGATGGACCTTTCGTGTCAGTTTTTCAGGGCTCTCTGGAACAGAAATCTCATTTGCTCTGTTGTTCTGTGGCTTCTGCTGCTCCAGAATTTGTTGGGAGTTCTTCTTTACAGGAATTTTATGGGCTGTGGGTTCGGAGCTAGCATATGTGTGTCTTTCTACTCCGCCATCTTGGCTCCTCCCCCCCATACTTTTTTTAACCTCAGTTGAAGCATAATAAATTCTGCTCTAGCCCTTTATTTTAAATGTCTCTCATTTTTGAAATGTTTTTTTTCCCTTGTAAAAAGCATATTGTTAGATTCTGATTTTTAATTCATTCTACTATCCATTTCTGTTTTATGGGTGAGTTATAATTTGAATTATAGTATTCAAAATTATAATGCCTAGTTGTATATTTTCTTCCAACCTATTTCCCTCACTGTTAAACTTCTCATCCTCTCTTTCTACCATATCCTTCCTCACACATTTGATTTATGTCTAACCACTAACTCCCCAATTCATACCCTTTTTAAGAATCCCTCCCTCATCCTCTCTTTTTACCCTGTTATTTCTAAATCTACCTACCCCTTTAAGAATCCCTCCCTTATCATCTCTCCACCATCCTATTTATTGATCTACATATCCTTCTAAAAGTCTTTCCCTTATTCTGTCACCTCACACTTATATTTCTTTAAAATTTTAAAAATTTTATGCCCTTCTAAGGAAAGTCTGGGGGTTCCTTCATAATTACAGAACTTTGTGTTTTGGTTAATAAAAAGTCAGTTTAAAGTAATTTTTACATATGTATCATAATGCTTCATCTATTTTCAAAGTCAGTCAGTCAATAAACCTTTATTAAGTGCCTACAGTTTGCCAGGCATTGTGCTAAGCATTGGGGATCTAAAGACAGGTTAAAAACAGTCCCTGACATCAAATATAATGGATATTGTAAATATCATGGGAACAGTTACATGGCACAGTGAGTATAGTTCCAGGCCTGGAGTCAGGAAGACTGATCTTGCTGAATTTAAATCTGGCCTCAGACATTTAGTAGCCATGTGACTCTGGGCAAGTCACTTAACCCCCCTTGTCTCAGTTTCCTCACCTGTAAAATGAGTTGGAAGAGAAAACAGTAAACCTCTCCAGTATCCTGACTAAAACAACAATTATAAAGAATATATATGTAATATAAATATTATAAAGAATATTATTAATACATGTACACATTAATTTTCAAATCATAACATGAACATGACACTGAATATAACTACACCTTACTTTTCTGAATTGAAAGACTTTTTAGGATTTTGTAGTAGACTCATCATTATAATTATGAATAAGTACCTCCTCCCCAAGTCACCCAGGCTCATAATCTAGGATCATCTTCAACTCTTCACACTTTCTCTTACCTCCTCTATCCAATGTGTTGCCACGTTTTATTGATTCTACCTTCACAACAATTTCTTTGCTCCTCTGATACTACCACCACCCTTGTGTCGACCCATATTATTTCACATCTGGACTATTGCAATAGCCTTCTCTTGGGCCTCCCTGCCTCAAGTCTCTCCTCTCTCCAGTCTAACTTCCACTCAGATATCAAAGTATTCTTCCAAAAGTGCAAGTCTGACCATATGACATCCCTCTCTCTCCTTCCCTCTCCCCCCCACTCCCAATATTCAGTAAACCTCTGTGACTCCATGTTGCTTCCAGGATGCAAAAAAAAAAAATCTGTTTGTCTGTTAAAGTCCTTCATAACTTGTCCCCTTCTTACTTTCCCAATCTTCTTATATCTCATTGACCTCCATGTACTCTATTATCTAATGACTCTGGCCTCTGCTTTTCACCAAAAAAAAAAAAAAAAATTCCATTTCCTGACTCCATGCATTTTTCCTGGCTGTTCTTCATGCCTAAAATTTTCTTCCTCCTCACTTCTCCCTCCTGGCTTCCCTGGTTTCTTTCAAGTCTCAGCTAAAATTACACCTCCTGCAAGAATCCTTTCTCAATACTATCAAAAGTTAGTGCTTTCCCTTTGAAATTGCCTCTAATTTGTCTTGTATGCATTTGACACAATTGTTTGCAGCTTACTGTCCTCCATTAGATTGTTAGCTCTTTGAAAGCAAGGACTGTTTGTTGTTTTCTTTGCACCCTGGTGTTTAGAATAATGTCTGGTACCACTATAACTTGATTTGTGTTATCTATGTACTAGTTATCTGAGGTTTCCATTTGATAGAATGACAAATAAATACAATTTGATTTACTCAGCAAAATTGTCTTAGATTACAAAAATGGAAAGAGCTTTGAAGGAGTTTCAGGAAGAGACTGTACATGGTGTTGTGAAATGGTCTAACTAAAGTAGAAAGCAAATTTGAAATTACACTAAAAAAGTTACGAAAATGTCTCCAAAATGGGACCAACAAATCCCATTACAAGACATATACACCTACAGGATCCAAGACAGAAAAGTACTTTACATACCAAAATATTCACAATTACACTTTTATTATAGTAGAGAACTAGAAATGGGTTGTTACAGATGTCTATCAATTGGGTGGGGATTCGGGAGATTATGAGTTGTGGTACGTGAATCTAATGAAATATTTCTGTCCTTTAAGAAAAGTAATTTGAAGAATTAAGAAAAACATGGAAAAATTAATGAACTGATGCAGAGAGAAGTAAGTAGAACTAGGAAACAAATATACACAGTGGCTAAAACAAATGTGCAACTAGGTCTAGATTAATATAAATAACAAATTCCTTTAAAGGGCAATATGTATTCAAATTTGAAATTTCAGTTATGTAAAAAACAGTATTTGGTTCCAGTTCTATAGAAATACATAGTGCAAATTCAAATAATGTGATCACTTCTGGAGATACATTATTCACAATACTTGGAGTCTAGCTGCAAACATAAAAGGGAAAAAAACAATAAAATTAAACAGGATGCTCTGTAACTATAAGGTCCAAGCTTGAACTTAGGGAATCAATGAATTAATCAAAAAGTATTTATTTAAGTGCTTCCTATATGTGGGGAGGGAGGAACTGGAAGTAATGAAAAACAAATTCAGGAGAAGTGAGGCATAGAGAAAAGTATAATAATAGGAACTTATGGTCACATAGTGACATGTCAGAGTTTTTATTAAGAAAATTGAACACTTAGAGGTAATAGTGAGATCCAGGGCATGATCATCCCTATATGTAACTGAGGTTGAATGGATTTAGGGAATGGATTTAAGGAGACTAAGAAATTGAATTGTTACGGAGTTTGGAGGAGCATTAATATGAATATTTAGGTACTCTAGTATAAGAACAGGAGTTGGGGAGAAAAGGAAAATGGTGAACCAAGTATTGAACACTTTGAGAAAAGTGAAAGCATAATGGCCAACATAATTTGCATTGAGTGGAAATCTTTAAATGAGTGAACTTATCAGGAGAAGTGGCTCAGTGATTGCAGTAAGGACTCTAGACATAGGAGTGGCGAACAAAGAGTATTCTGACTCCCCCTTGAGAACCAATGTGTCAGATTGTGCGAGCAAAAATACAGCAAGTGCTGGAGAGGACAGCTAATAATGTGCTGTTGTCAGGATTGAGTCATGCCTCAGTGAGAAATAGTAAGTAGTAGTGTGAGAGAAAGAGGTACCTAATGAAGAGAAGTTTGTTCTCTGTGGAATGGGAATTCCAAACGGCATAGTGGAAGAATTGGGCAGAATTGGAATGGGACATAAGTAGAGTAGAGGAAGATGGGAAGGAAAGAATAGGAAATGGAAGTTGAGAATAGTTTGTTCTTTTGTGGTCAGTGATTGAGTAACATAGGGAAAGGAAGAGAAACAGATGATGCAAGATTGTTAGCCATACTATATCTGTATCAGTTAGAATATCAATAATAATGCCCAGTCTTGAAGGGACATTTTTGCTGGGCAAAGGTCAACTATATGTGATCTTTATTACTCTCACCTGGTCCCAGGTTTTGGAGGTCAAGCACGGAGAGCACAGAGTACTGCAACTAGGTCTCCTTGCCTGGCAGAGGGCTCTATGCAGAACTTAGATGTGAATCATCACCAACTTGCTCCTTTTCTCATTCCTACTAATTTTCATATCTGTTTTCCTGTTCTTTTCTCTCTGTTGTTTGTTTAAAACATTGCCTTATTGGTATAATATTGTAGTTTCATTTTGACTCTGTATTGTGGTCTATTGAATACTATTATCATGGATCAATCATTCGAGCAGATGAGGTTTTAATTTGCTTAAAAAATGTAAGTTTTTGGACACATAGGTTCCACAGTGGACAAGAACTCCTCAGTGTTTGTCTACTTGAGCCCTTGGGTAATGTTAAATAGAAGGCTGGATTTTTTCCATTCTAAGAGAGGGAAAAGTACTACAAGAGAACTGAGAACCAAAGGAATAGATTTGGAATCTGAACTCTTAAATGGAGCAAAGAGAAGAGAAGGATACCAGTAGCCTAGATACCCTGGGTTTGGGACTGTCATCCCACTGCAGCCATACCTTCAACCACAGCCATTAATGTTGCTGCTGCTACTACCTCTACCTCAAGTAAACTGGCAGAGAAGTGAGTGCTGAAATGTTAAGAGTTTGTGGAACAATTACATTTGGAGCCATCCATGATGCTTAGAATAGAACCGGTGAATTTGTACTTTGCAGTCCTTTGCTTTACTCCCACTCTTATTCTTTTGAGAGAGAAATAAATTAGCTTCTTAATCCTTGTTTATTGAGGGGTTTTTTTTCTGTTTCATAGTTATTCTAAGATAAAGTGGTTAACTATAACTATTGCATTGGTAATATATGTGCTAATCTATCCTGGGCAAATGTTAGCAGAATAAGAGGTAATAGGGTAATGGAAACAGGATAGAGAATTATTGCTTTCTATAGCTGTTAGCAGCTTTCCTGCTACAATGGCATCTCAGAGCTATACAAAAAAAGAAGAAGTTTTATTGATTCATATTTTGTATCTTCCCCAAAGCAAAGAAATAGAAGGTGGAAGCTGACCAGTCATATCTAGACACAAAATGATTAAATACAGTTTGGGGTGGGGGGTAGGAAAGGATGTAGGGAGATTGTAAGATCTTAGAGTTGTTATCTCTGAAACTCTAGCCTCAGGTACCTCTTCTTTTCCCACTGCTCCTTCCAAAGCAGATTTGAAAGAAAATTTCCTAAGTTATGGAACCAAGGGGTTGGACTAGAGAGAAAGTCACACTTAAGGAGAGGAACCAGGAACTAATGGTGCTGCCTGGGAGGAAGAGAGACAGACAGACAGACAGACAGAGAGACAGAGACAGAGATACAGAGACAGAGAGAAACAGAGTAAGAGAGAGAGAAACTAGCCTTCCACCCACTAACCTAGTGCCCCCACCTATACACAGTAGCAACAGCATAGTTAAACTAGTATCATGATGTTTATTAACTAGAAATATATAGGAATCTTCTTATGTTAGAAGCAGACCCAGATATTAAATTGAAGATATTGTAAAAAATGGAAAAAATTGGGAGATTACAATATAGTTTGTAACAGGATCAGGACTGGGGAAACTATATTATTATCTAATCCATTCGATCATTCAGATTTAGTAGATATAACCAGAGAAATACTGAAAACTGAGCTACTTACCCCATGCTGAGTAGAAGGCATTTGTCAAGAGAGAAGTTAGGTACATAAGTCAAAAAATATAATTTACCAGAGAATAAAGCAGAGCATACAATAGGTTCCCTATGCCAGAAAAAGGCAGTTCACTTCTAGGTAGGTCTGAAAGTAGGTCTCTTAAACCAGACAGAGAAATACTGCCTGGGGGAAAGACCAAGGTTTGATATCTCAGAGCAGAATGATGTTAATGGACTAAGTTGGGAATCTTCACCAAAAGAGAGCCATGTCCTCCTGGAAATTTACCCTTGGAAACTTGTATTACCCATGTGTCAGAATCATTATATAATTAGCATTATATAATGCCAATGATATTTCTGACCTAGAAAGAAAAGTAAATAAATTAATGGAAAGGTTCAGAGAATTGGCTTTGAGATTTATACAAGACCTAAATGCTGCCAAGTCTGAAATCATAAGGTTTTCAAAAATCAGAAAAGAACTTTGGTGACAACGAGATACCATGCCAAGAATATGTTACATTCATTGACTTTTCACCATAGTACAATGGGAAAAAAGCCTTCCAAATTTATAATTTATATGATTCTCCATATAATGAACATAGAAAGAGATAGATTCAGTAAGTCCTAAAGAAAAGGAAGTGGTCAGATTGGACCAACTGCGCAGTGGCATGATACTTAACCAAAAAGTTTTTAAATAGTTAAGGCGTTGTATAGAATCTATCAGATTTCAGTGAGTTGATGGAAAAAGCATGGTTATACATGGTAAAACAATCAGAAAGTTACTAAAAAGGATTCTCACTGTGAAGGTCCAACTGCAAATAACTGCAACATCTTCTGTTGTATGGGCCATGGAAAAAAGCAAGACAGCCATATTGGAAATGCAGCTTCAAAGGCACAAGTCTTTGGGAAACATTCTGAAGAGGGATGGAAATAATTGTTCTACATGGAAAATTAATAGGACAAGGAAATGGGAATCACATTGGCTTACCAATGGGGGCAGAGGAGTTGAATATTCCTTATTCCCCATTGCAACTTCCAGATTCTTTCCCTACCACAGTCATTTTCCTCCTTTGAGATTCACACACTTCACATCTTCCATGCAATCAAAGTTCTGGCAGCTCTTGTTTACTCACCTTCAGAATACTCCCTTTAGTTCCTCAAGGAGATTAGTACCTGGCTTATAATCTTTCCCTCCTCCCCAACTCCTGCTCTCATACTAGGGAACTTCAAAAAACATATTGACACTCCTTCTAACAGTCTAACCATGCAGTTCCTCAACCTACTCACTTCCCATGAACTATCCTTTGTCCCATACGCAATGATGATTATACCCTTGATTTTGTATCACTCACAAATACACCACCTCCATATTCAAGAACTCTAAAATCCCCTTATCTGACTATTATCTATTCGCTTTCCACCACTCGCTCTTCCTTCCCATACAAAATCTTATTCTTCATCCACTCTGGTGGCTTCCTATCACTTCCAGGAGTAAACAGGATGGATCCTTGGTCACCTCCAATCCTGATGAATATCTGGTCACTGGATCCAAATGGCTCAGGTGGAAAAAAGTGAGGCTGGTGACCTTGTATAGCCTTCCCTCACTCAAAACAAAGTCAAGCACAAGTCATGTCATCATTTCTCTGATGTCATGGTCCTCTTCGAAAATGAAAGATGAACACAACACACAAGGATTAAATATAAAAATCCTCTGTTTGCTGTTCAAAGTCCTCACATAACCACTGCCCCCATCCCTTTTCAGTCATTCCTTACTCCTCTACACATCCTTTTTAATGTAGACACTGGCCTTCTTATTGTACCATGAATAAAATACTCAACTCTGGGCTCTGGGCAGTTTCTCTTAACACATCCCATTGCTGGAATGCTCTACTTCCTCATCTCTGCCTTCTGGCTTCCCTGGCTTCTTTTAAGTCTCAGCTAAGATGTCATCTTCTACAAGAAGCGTTTCCCAAACCCTCCTAATTCTACTCCCTTCCCTCCCGTTAGATCATTTTTACAGATATGTTTGCTTGTTATATCCCCATTAGACTATGAGATTCTTGAGGACAGGGATTATTTTTTGACTCTTATTATATCCCCAGTGCCTAACACAGGTTAGCACTTAATAAATTTTTGTTGACTGACTGACTGATATACAAATACAACCATTAGGACACAATCAGAAAGACAGATCAAGCTTCTATTGCAACTCCAAGTGATGTAGCCATTTGCAGGATAGATGTGCTCCTAAGGAGGATATTTGTTAGTTTGTTTGTGTTCTCTTGATGCAAAAACTGAGGTTTATAAGAATAGCATCAAGAAAAAGAAACAGGGCCAGGGAAGATTTCTGTAGACCCTGAAAACTATATGGGTTACTTTCAATAGATTCATTGCTTATGGATCCATCCCATCTAGAATCATGGGACTCCACCAGTAAAAATGGAGAATGTGGAATATGCTGCTGTCTTAGACAGTGGATCAAAAGTTGCCATCATATTTCAGGCATTCCATCAGAGATCTCTGAGGCACATATTTTTATAGCCTATTAAAGAGATCTGTGTTCATCCTTAGTTTTTGAAGAAGACCATGACATCAGAGAAATGATGACATGACTTGCACTTGACTTTGTTTTGAGTGAAAGAGGGCTGTGCAAGGTCACCAGCCTCACTTTTCCCTCCTGAGTCATCTGGATCCAGTGACCACATATTCATCAGGATGCCTGGAGAACAATACAATGGGAGAACTTGGCCTATTCAGATACTCACTTAGAGTGAGGTAAGGCCATTCACTGAATAAACCTCTCTAAGAAGTAGTCAGGGATTGACTCCTTTAATGAGCAAAAGAAAAAAACTAAGTAAATCAAGTTGAGAGGGAAGAGTAAGTGATTATTAAAGATATAGGACTTAGTGGACTAAGGAACAAAGACCTCTTATATCTGGGATACAGAATAAATTTGAACTTTTCTAAAGAAGTTAATTTCAACAGGAAGATCAACTAGAGTGTATTGTGCAAGCCTGATTCAGGCCAGTCTTTTGGTAGTTTTAGATCTGATATTGACACAAAATGAGATTCTCATAGGTCATTCAACAGTTAACAAGAGGAGACCTTGGCTTAGCCATAACATAGAAAGGACACTCAAAAAAGATATAACACTTAGATTGTAGCCCTCTTCATCTCAATATGAAAATAGTCAATAGGGCAGGGTATAGTTCTTTGCGAGACCTTAGGAGGTCTTAGACCACCAAGGCTGAAAGACCATGTTTCCATGTGGTTCACCCTTTTTTTTGCCTTTAAATGACCAAGAAACTATATCATTGTAGACTGAGGCCACCAGCAAGCTAAGTGTTGAAGTGTCTGGAGCCATAGTCCAAAGGCTATGTGAACAGAGGAATGTTTCAATTGTGACCTGACAGCAATCTATGGACATATTCTGACAAAGTGCCAAGATATATTGGCTTTTCTCAATAAAATTTTGAGATCTTTTAGGGGAACTAGCCTAACTACCATAGTATACATGAGGAGGGGGAAGGACAAATATGGGAGGTATTGAACCAATTACATTGTGGATCTAGTATGTTTAGATTCACCAGCCATTTCTGGAGTGTCAACACTGATAGGGACTATGTCTAATCTATTCAGAATTCTAGCAGTAAGCAACAAGCTGGGATCCAATACCTGCACATTTTAACCGTACATGAAGTCAGTACAGAAGCTTACAAGAGCATTTAGAGAAGTGAATAACATGAGTTCACTATCCTCCTAAACTCAGAAGTTGATCCCAAGAAATTTGACTTTGGTGAGCCTCCAGTATGAGAACAGAAGGATCTGTTGAGGCAGAAGCTTTGCGAGAGGGCAAGAGTATTAGTATTCTCACTCCATGAGTGAGATTTTGAATGTGTCTGGCGAGCAATCTACAGAACTCTTTAACTCACTGACTTTCAGTCATTCTGGGAATAACCTTGGGAGATTCCTTTATCCATAATAGCACACTTCAGAGGAAATCTCAAAGTATTGTTGGCAAACAACATTATCGGCAACCTATATCCATAACCCATAATAATAGTACCAAAGAAGAATGAAAAAAAAATGCAATTGCATGCAGACTGCCAAACTCTGAACAAAATGAATTAAAGTATACACAATTCAAATGATTCAAGATGCCCTGGACTGCTAAGCAGACAGTGGTTTTCAGTGTTGGATTTATTCAGTGGCTACTAACAGATTCCTAAACAGAGGAAGAAAAGTAGAAAACTTCTATCATCTGTCAAGCTGAATTTTAACATTTGTATACATGCCACAAGATATTTCAGAGGTACTATTTTCCAACAACTGATGGAGAAAATAGTTGGAGCATAAATTATCTAGAAGTGTTGGTATACCTTGATGGCCTCATTATCTTTGAGAAGACTCTGGAGTAACATGAGGAGACACTCATTAAAGTGTTGGATTAGCTAGATAAAAATGTTATGTATCTTTCAACTGATAATTGCTAGTTTTGTAGACCCTTGTCCAATATATGATTCACATAATATTTCAACAAGGTGTGAGCACTGACTCAAAGAATAGACAAGTAATTATCTAACTTGGCCACATTCATAGAATCTTCAGAATCTAAAAACTTTTCTAGGACTTGATAATTATTATTATTACAATTTGTTTTTAAAATATGCTTTTATTGCTAAATTATTCACTCTTCTTACTCATGCACACATTATTGAAGAGAATCAGAAGAGTAAGAATTTAAAAGTCATATTAAATTCTATAAAGCCAATTGAATATCAATGGATAGACAAATGTGAGAAAGCTTTCAAAGACATGGTCACCTGTTTCACACATAAATCAATACTGACCTACACAGATCCAAGCAAACCTTTTGTTCTGCATACTGATGTTAGCTTGGAGGGCTTATATGTACCAAGTACCAAGAGAGTGGTTGTCTCCAGAAAGTAGCTGCCAGCAGAAGGATTACTGACACTGAGGCTCACTATTCCTTACTCAAGTTAGACTTCTAAGCTTTGAAATGAACTGTCATTGAGAAGATCACAGGCTATGTGAACAGAGGAATATTTCAATTGTGACCTGACAACAATCTATGGACATATTCTGACAAAGTATCAAGAAATATATTATTTGCCAAAGATGAGGAGTGGCACTTAATCATATTTGAATTCAGCATATACTACTAGCAAGGAAAGGCTAACATGGATGCTGATGCCCTGTCCCAAGGATCATATAACACCAAAATTAGGGCGATACCTAAGGAAGGATTGCAGGCTACATGTAAAACCCATGGAGCAAGGCTATAAGCAAATAATCGTACAGCTGAGAGTTGAGGTTTCAACCAGACAATGGGCTAGCAACATATTTAAACCTTTTTTTCCACTAAACCAATCCTCTTTTCCTAAACTGTCTCTGGATGACTGGCAAAGAGAGCAGATGACTGTTGAAGGATTATAAGAAGTGATACAAGCCAAAAATCAACACAGCTAAAGGACTCATTTCAGTTCCTGGAAGGCATCTCATGTTGAGACACCGGCAGAAAATATAGTTATATAATGGAGTTTTATAACTGATCCCATATAAGGAAGCAGTGTAGATTACTCTATGGTCATAAAAGCTTTGCATGATGGCTTTGGACACATGGGTAAAGACAGTATCTCAGAGACAGTAAGAAAGAGATTTTACTGGTCCCAGATGTTTACAGATGACACTAAAAAGCATGAGATGTACTCATTGTGTGCAAAGAAGCATATTTCCAATTCATGTTCAATATTTGATACTGTAAGTACCTCTGGAACTTTCCTATATTGACTCTAGAAAGAGATAGTAAAAACATAAGCCATAGCTTGGGGCAAATGACCACCTCGTCTGGTATATACAACCATACTCAACTGGAAGAAACAAAGTTTCATGGGATCAAAGACAGAAAGGAAAGAAAGAAAGATAGATAGATAGATAGATAGATAGATAGATAGATAGATAGATAGATAGACAGACAGACAGATAGATAGATAGAAAGATAGATAGATAGACTGACAGATAGACAGATGCACAAAAAATACTAACAACAGCATTTTTTTGATAGTGAAGAATTAGAAACAGTAGATATTCAGATTAGGAAATGTTTAAGCAAATTAAAGTATATGAATCTAAAGTAACACTACTGAGCTATAGGAAACAACAAATAGGAAGTCTTCAAAGAAATATGAGAAGATTTATGTGAACTGACATAAAGTAAAATAAGCAGAACCAAGAACCCAACACACACAATATCTACAATATGTAAGGTATTGGGCTCTTCTGTATGCCAACAGTTTTGTTGTTGAAGTGGACAGAAAAATAACTTATGTGTATGAAAAACTGATAAAAATTTATATATGAGGAAACAATTTCTCCAATAAAATGTCAAGGAAAAACACAGACTAGAAAATCATATAGAAAACTGCCCCGCATATGAATATACTGAGAGAACTTGTTTGAGGGTAGAGAAATGAATGGGACAAAAATTAATATCAGCTCATCTGCAGTAAGTGATTCTAGAGCTTGAAAAGTTGAAGCTGACAAAATGGGAACCCAAGTAACTAGAGACTATGATAAGATTAAATAAGAACTGTTATGTTCATAACTGATAGAAAAGTGAATTTCATGAGTTTTATCTCAAAAGGAACAGATGAATCATTTACTGTCAGTAGGCTCAGATTTCAGGCATGAGAGGCTGTTAATGACGTAGCAGGAGCGATTTGGAAGCCAGCAGGAGCATTTAGCTAACAAGAATGCTTCAGCCACAGTTGTAGTTTGAGCTACTGCCAGATAATGCAAGGTGTAGGCCTACATACCAAACAAGTCTTCCCTATCAAGCTTGCCTTAATAGCCCCCACCTGAGGCCTATTAAATGGGTGGGGAATATTTTTAATTCCCATTACACTGTTAAGAGAGGATAATAGAGAGCAACCAGGAACTACTGAAAGGTTTCCCCTCTCAAGATATAGATGGCACTGGATGTCAGTAGCTCAAACTACAGTTGAATTTCAGCTTTCTTTTAATCAGCAGACTTTTAGTCTTTAACCAATTCGCAAATTAATACCTTTCTTTTAGTCAACAGGTTCTGCTACTGTGGCTGAAGCATTCTTGCGCTGTCTCAAAGGCAGCAATAAAAGAGAAAAGACAAGCTTTAAACTACCTTAATATTGCTCTGTTTCAAGAAGAGATTTGGATCTGATTGGACAACAAAGAATCCTGTTAAATAAAAGCTGACTAGGTTTACTTATATTGCCCAGAGAAGAGAGCTAATTTGAAACATTTAGCTATGAACTACTAAAACAAGATTTTAGAGGTGATTGAGCAAAGCAGCATCCCATAAAGTAAAGAGCTGGCTGAGCTAGACTGCAGTGCCCAAAAAGACAACCTGAGGAGTTCTGTAGGCCTTTGACTTAAGGGAACTGCTTTCTGTTGTAATAAAACTCAATACTTTCTCAGTGTTTGTGAATTGTTTAAATTGGTTAATTTGTAATTAAGGGGAGTTATGAATTAAAAGGGCTTGTCACTTCCATCAATTCAAGATCAGGAGAGATTTACTCAGAAAGAAGGGGATCAGGTTTCATATTGTGTTGTTCCTGAAGGAACCAAAATTATCAAGATTCCTACAATCCATAGTTGAGTTGCACTAAGTACATGGGCTTCCCTACTCATGTGGCTTGGAAATAGACTTCTATAAAAAGTATGCCCATTCTCCCCCATCAACACTGTGTATTGCTAGGAAAATATAAAGGTTTATGCATGAACTATGATGTTTTGCTTATTACTGAATTTGCCATATTGTTGACTATCATTGTTCAATCATATTCTGACTCTTCATGACCCCATGAACAAACTATCCATAGGGTTTTCTTGGCAATGATACTGGAGTGGTTTGCCCTTCCCTTCTCTAGTTTTAGTCAGGTCCCAAAGCGAGTGAGTGTCTGAAATCAGATTTTAAATCTGGTCCTTCTAACTCTAAGCCTAGTGTTCTGTCCACCGTGTCATCTAGTTGCCCCATATTGAATAACTATTACATTATAATTAATCCATTTTTGCCTTATATTTAAGAGCTCATGGTGTTATGAGGACTTATTTCTGTGTAAATTGGAAATTTCACCCACAGGGACTTAAGAGTTACAAAAATTAGTAGCAGGAGTAAATGTCCTCACAATAGAGGATTACCCCTAGAATTCAGAGAGTTGAGTCACAGCTGCATCATGGTGGTCTGTCTCTGAGAATCCTATACCCGCTGGTGTGAAACAAATTGGGTCAGCAGGCCAGTCCAGAGAGTGATCCTGTAAGTGATCACATTACTATGGTACTACAAATGTAAACAGAAGAGACAATAAAATGAAGGCAGTCATCTCACACTCTATATGTGTGTATGGTAAGTTGAACCTTTTAGCAGTTTTCTCAGGGCTCAAAAGGAAATAAAGTATGAAATTAATATTTGATCTTTACTAAGAAGGAAATTAGTTATTGCTAAAGTCTCTTTTACAGTAAGCAGCTAACATAACATTCATACTTTTTTCCCCACTTCTAGAAAGTTAGTTTCTCCAAAATAATACAATGGCTAAACTTTTCTTTTCTCCTGTTATTGCTTCTTCTGTCCAACTGTCCAGATGGAGGTAGAGGCAAATTCCTTATTCTTCCCTATTACTTCCAGATACTCCTACTGCCATAACTTAGCAACCTCTCCTCTCTTAAACTCCATCCAGCTATGTCACCCCATTCAGATCCTTTTTCAGCCTTCTGCAGCTTCCAGAAGTTGTTAATTAACTTCCATGCTACTAAACAACAGCCAGGATGTTTAAAGGACGTGGTAATTATTTGAATATTCTTCCCATTCCCAAGGAGTTCACTCATTTTCATCATATCTTCATGTAATCCCTCTCCACCCTCAAGTCTCCATACTTAGAGACTTCAATACACAAGACATTGATGTCTTCTTTGCCTCCCAGACCACCAACCTTCTCAAATATTATGAACTACAGTTTCACTCTACCACAACCACCCACAAAGATAGTCATATATAGTATCTCACAATCACTCCTAATTCAGAACTCAGAAATTCTTCATTCTTATCATACCCTCCCTTTGTTTCACTCCTCTCTAATCCTACTCAGCCTTACTTGCCTCAAGTCTCTTCTTACTCTAGTCTGTCTTACACATACCCACAAAGGTAATTTTCTTAAATGCAGAACTGCCCATGTGACTCTGCTACTCAACCAACTCCAGTAGCATTCTATTTCTTCTAGGGTCAATAAACTCTTCTATTTAGCTTCAGAGACCCTACACAACCTGGGCCCAAAATATATTTCTAGCCTTGCTAAACATTAATTCACCTCCTGCACACTGCAATCCAGCACACTGGCCTTCTCCCTTTTCCTCTCACACAATATTCCATCTCCCATCTCTGCACCTTCACATTGACCGTTTCCCATGTCTAGAATATACTCTTTCCTTACTAATGCCTCATAGAGTCTCCCTCATCTTTTAAGATGCAGCTCAGGAATGTCAACTCAGGTAACAAATGACAAAAGAGGCCCCAAGGTTTTGCAAACCTCTGTCAACTCCAAAAATACCAAAGGGCTCTCACAGTTTATAAGCAAAGAATTTCCTTTATTCCCTCGGCAGAAGGAAATTAGATATATATGTTGGGGGTTTCCTCTAGTAGGAGACCCAAGACAGTGGGGCTAAACCTTGATTTATATATTTATGGTTAGACAAAGAATCAAACAGTGTGGTATAGCAACAGTGAGGCAAGGCTGTCTAATGACAATAAGTCCCAGGACTTCATGTTTGGGCCTGTTGGTATTTGCCCAGACTCAGAGACCATCAATTCTGTGATTTTGTTGCAGAAGAGTTCATCTAGAAGGATTGTTGTTATGCCAAGTTTAGGGCACAGCTGACGTGCTGGGTTGTCTAGGGGTGGTCTTGGCGTGGGGGTCCTGACAGGCACCACCTTCTGAATGAAACCTTTGTCATTTCCCCAAATGTTAGTGTCATCCTTCTCAAATTACCTTTTATATACTTTTATGCATTTTTATTAACTTTCTATTTATATTGTAAATATATTTTACATATACTTGTTTCCCCCACTAGAATGTAAACTCATTTCGAAAAGATTGTTCTGTTCTTCGTACTTGTATTCCCAGCGTCTAGTCCAACACCTAGCACATGGTACATGCTTAAGAAATACTTGATTAAGCTACTATTTGCCTTGGAGTCAGGAGGAAATAAGTTTGAATTCCATTTCTAACAATGACTATGTGACCTTATACCTGTCATTTAGCTTCTTGGACCAAAGTTTCCTCATCTGGACAATGGAGATAATATCAAAAATTCCTACTTTGCAAAAGCTACTGTGGGACTCAGATTAAATAATGTAGTGAAGAGCTTTGCAGATGTTAATGGGCTGAATATATTCCAGATAATTCCAATTTTCCAATTATAAATAATAATTTATTATTATTAAAGGATAGTTCAGTGACTTGATAACTTTTTCCAAAGTGAGTAATCAGTACAAATGTTATTCTTCTGCTTGCCAAAGTTACTGTGAGTAGATCAGGTTTGGAGATCCATGTAGTGATATATTTCTGTTTGAAAGTATGTACTGTACCCCAAGGAGATAGAAAGAAACAGGAGACATGACCTAGTCATCAATTGCCTACTTGAGATCACCTTAACTTGAGTGTCCCTTCTCAAACTCAAAATGTCCTAAATAGAATTCATTATCTTTTAGCCCTACTCCTGATTTTCTGTAATTCTGATGAGGTTATTGTTCCAGTATCCCAAGTTCTAAACCTATAAATTATCCTCTAGACTTTATTCTTAGTCATCCCCCACACTCAATCAATTTCCAAGTCTTATCTATTGTACCTCTTCAACATCTTCAAATTCTGCCCCTTCTTTACTCACACTGCAACCACACTCATTTAGGCCCTTATCATTTCCCATTCAAACTACTGAAATGATCTCCTACTTGACCTCCCTGTAATCCCTCTACAATTCATCCCCACAAAGCAGCAAAATTTACATTCCTAAAACACAGGCCCACCCAGGGCAATCTTCTATTCATGAAGTTTCAGTGGCAACTCATTGTCCTTAATTTATAAATCAAACCCTTCTCTCTGTCAATTAAAGCACTTTGTAATCTTTCACCTTTCTTTCTAGATTGATCCCACATTCCTCCCTCTCCTCCCATGTAGTGTACACTTGAACCAAAATGGTCTGTTTCATTTCCTATATACCTCCTTCTCTTCTCATCTCAATGCCTTTGCCTAAGTTGGATATTTTATCTCTGGAATGCTCTCTTTTTCCTTGTGCCTCCTGAAACTTCTAGAAGACCAGAAAGCCCCAGCTTAGGAGTCATCTCCTTAAAGAGGACTTTCTTTGTTGTCAGTGGCTCTCCCTTCATTTTGGTTTTGTTGTAACTGCTGTAGTTGTTGTATAAATCCTATTTTTACTTATCTCAGAACCAGTTATCCTCCTAGTAAAATATAAATTTTTTGAGGTTGGGAACTATTTCCACTTTGTATTTTATATAAAATGTACTGTCCCCAGTTTCTGGAACATAATAGGCATTTAATATATATAAATGTGTATATATAATATATAATATATATAAATATATTAATTGATTACTTACTCTTGGTTTTATTAATTTTACAGATTAGTTTATTACTTTAAAACAACATTTTTTATTATCTTATTGACACGCATATTTTTACTAGTATGATATTAGAGAAGAAAGAGACAGTTGAAGGATATAAAGAGAGAAGCAATTGGTAAAGTCAGTCAAGGATTCAACATTCCCTAAATCTTCAACAATTTTCTAACAAAAGCTTAACAAAGGAGGCAATGTGTGACAGATGTGTGAAAGAGTAAAGGACTAATAGTTAAAAAGTCTAGGTTTGAGTCCTGACTTTTAATACAGAAATACGTTCAGATTTAACATGTTTATGTGTGTGTGTGTGTGTGTATATGTGTGTGTATATACATGTGTGTGTATGTATATGTATTTGTGTATTTATATGTGTGTGTGTGTGTGTGTGTGTGTATATATATATATATATATATATATATATATATATATATATATATATATATATATATATATATGTACAGTTTTGTCCACCTTCTAATTCACTTTCTAGATCACTTACCCTCTTGAAACTTCCATTCTCTCATTCATGAAAAGAAAATATTTGCAATACCTAGCTCATAGGATTATTCTCATTAAAGAGGCATTTAGTAATATCATGGGTTTTATGAATTGGATGAGTTTGCCTGCTTTACCTATTGAGCCCTTTCTCTTGTACTTGCTCTTTCCCAAACTTCAAGATCCAAATTACTTTTGTACTGCATTAATTTAGACTGGTTTCTTTGTTCTTTTTTCATGTGTTTTTGTTTCCTTTTAGTTACCTTGAAGGTGAGAACTACACACACACATTCATTCACACACACACACACACACACACACACACATGCACACACACTTTATTTTTATATCTCTTTAAAGGGAATTTTCTAGTATTATGCACATAGTGGCTGTTCAACAATTGTTATTGATTTCTGTATAGACCTGAAACTGGTAAATCTGTATTGCCTTACTGGGGCATGCATTTGTGGAGGAGAGACCCTATTAAAACATCTGACTTAATCATTGATATTATTTATGCTAGGATGATTAGATTTCTGGAGAATGTAAGCTCCTTGAGGGCAGGGGTCATTTTGGGGGTTTTTTTGTATCTTTGTTTCCTTAGTGCTTTTCACCATAGGTACTTAATAAAAACGTTTTTAAGTTAAAAAAAATCATATGATGTTATATGAATGCCAGCTGTCATTAATATAGAACATTAGATATTGAATTTGAAGATTTCATCTGTTTGTACTCCCTCTGCTGGAGGACACCACACTTCCATATGTGACTTTTCACTTCGTGCAATTGTTGTTCATGTCCTTTAATAGATCCTCCATAAAGGATTGATTACTGGGTTATTCTCCTAGTTCTTTTCGTATTTCAAATGTACTGGCAGTCTCCCTCTAGAACGTTTAATATTTTAAAGAAACTGGCACATCACTCCTACTATGGAGCTGTTGCCTCCCACTATTGTTAAATGACCTGCCCATATCCTTTTCTGGTTATCTATCTATCTACCCATTCATCCATAGATATATAGATATAAATATAGATGTAGATATAGAGATAGAGATAGCTAGATACAGATATATATCCTTGTTGTCTTTTATGCTTCATCTTGCATGACCTAGTTCTTCCTCTTTCTTCCCCACATTTATAACAAGCACTCCTACAAGTAATTTATGAAATTTATGATACCTCATCTCCTGAGACCTCTCTATTCTCCTTTTATACTCCCCAAAGGTTTAAAAATTTTCTTAAATGTATGACCATTTTGCCACCTGGGGTTCTATTCCTGCAGCTTGTGCATTTAAAGCCCTTGAAAGTGTGGGAATATGTTAGCATGGTAGGGCTTAGAGAAGGCTAAATTCCCCACAAATACCCTGAGAATAGCTCTAAAAATGCAACAGAAAGAACAACAATGAGAGAAAGAAAGCTATTTGATCATTCATGCAGACTAGGATTGCGCAGAAAGAGGAGCCAGAATCTTGCAGAAGTTCATTGAAGCAAGAAAAGTCCAGGGAGACGAAAGCCAAAGAACGAACCCAAATAAGGAATCAGGGTCATATCAGCAGCGCCCAGGTAGTTTATTGCCCAGGCATAGCAGGACCTAGGCAACCTGCCAACAATGACACAAAAATATTAAACAAATTTTTAGCAAAGGGGCTACAATGACATTTTTTTAATTATGTATTTTGATCAAGTTGGATTTAGTTTAAAAAACTGCATAGATTTAATAGTACTACTATAAATATAAAGATCATATTAATAACAAAAATAAAACCATGAGATTACACTACTAGATGATGAAAATATTTTGACAAAATCCATCTTCCATTTCTGTTTTTAAAAAACAATAGAAAGCATAGCAATAAGTAGACTTTTTCTTACTAAAATCAAGATGAAGCATTGTTATATTATATATAAAGGCTAGAGATCTTTCCAGTATGATTAAAGGTAAAGCGAAGATGTGTGTTATCATCACTGTTATTTAAGATGGTACTAAAAATGCTAGTCATACCAATAATACAAAAAAAAATCATGTTAATAAACATAGGCAAAGAGCTATCATGTTTGACAAATTATATCATGGTTTATCTAGAGTTTCCCAAAGAATCAACTAAAAATTAATTCAAACAAGAATTTCAGCAAATATGCTGAAATAAATAAATCTGCTAAAATTATCAATATTTCTCTAAATGACCAGCAAAACACAACAGGAAGAGCTTGAAAGAGAAATTCATTCAAAATGTCTACAGAATGTATTTTACAAAGTGGAATTTTATCTACCAAGACACAGACAGAAACTATTTTGATACAACTAAACTCTATTTACAGAAATAAAGGCAAACCTAAATAATTGGGGAAATATTAATTGCTCAGAAGTCATTCAAACATAATAAAAATGAGGATGCTACCTAAATTAATTTACTTATTCAATGCTATGCCATACTAACAAAAGATTATTTTATAGAACTAGAAAAAATAATAATGAAATTTATCCAGAGAAATGAAAATTCAAGAATCCGAAAGGAACTAATAAAATACAAAGGAAAAAATTGGCAATTTTTAGAGTGGCTCAGTGTTCTGGTAAGTGATCTGAAACCTTGTCGCACTAAATTATGCATACTGTTTGACCAGTAATATCACTGCTAGCCCATTATCTCAAAGAGATATGAAATAAGGAGGAAAAGGATCCATATTTACAAAAATATTTATAGCATCTCTTTTTGTAGTTACAAAAAAGACAATTAATAGAATAGCCATTAATTGGGGAATAACTAACCAAATATGACATATGAATTAATGAGATATTATTGTGTTATGAGAAATTATGAAAGGACTGGTTTTAGAGAAAGCTGAGAAGACTTCTATCAACTGACAGTGAGGTGAATAGAACTAGAACAATTTATATAATAACAACATTATAAAGAAAAACAACCTTTGAAAGATTTAAAAACTTGCATCAATGCAATGACCAACGATAATTCCAGAAGACTCATTGTGAAGCTACACACCTCCAGAGACAAACTGATGGATTCAAAACGCAGAATAAGATATACATTTGTGGACACGGCCAATGCAGAATTTGGGGAAGGGGGACTGACCATGCATATTGTTATGAGGGATTTTTTTCCTTTTATTTCCTCTTTTAACAGGTGACACAATAGCTGGATAATTTTTCTGGTCTTTATACTTTCTCTTCCCCTCACTGCAATCACAATAATCATAAAGTCATTCCAGTCCAGTCTTGTTGATAAATGCTACCTATTCTTCTGTTCTTAGGAAGAAGGGAGATACATAATATCTTCTGAGATTATTTGAATGATCTAATTTCTGTCCTTGCTTTTGTCTTTAGTCCTATTGTTCTCAAAAGAGGGAGGGAGAGGGTGGAAATAAAAGAAGGGAGGGAGGAAACAAGGAAGGAAGGAAGAAAGGAAGGAAGGAAGGAAGGAAAGATGGGGAGGGAGGAAAAAGGAGGGAGAATGGGAAAGAAGGGGAGAAAGAAAGGAGTGAGGAAGATCTGTATATGTTTGTACAGTACCTATTTTTCTGTATTCACCTATAATGAATATCCTGTCAGTCTAGTAATCAGTTGGATGTACTTTCTCTGTCACTTGCTGATTGCTGCGCTCCTATATCTGAGACGGTATAGGTCAGGGATGATGAACTTGCAGCCTTAAGGTCACATGTGACCTTCTAGATCTTTAAGTGTAGCCATTTGACTAAATCCAAATTTTAAAGAACAATTCCTTTTATTTTTATTGATACATTTTGTTTGTCTTTTACATTTTTATTTAATTTTTAAATGAATATATTTAAAATACCAAAAAATAAAATAAGTTTCAATGAAATAATCCTCCCAGATTGACAGGCACAATTAGAACATTAGTAAGCTATAAGGGCTAAATTCTCCTATCTGACTGGCACCACAGCCACAAGAGGCTGGGTGGCAAGAGTTTGTGGGGGTTGAATATGCCAGTCTGTTATCAGCTTTTTACTATGGTGCATTGTGTTTCTGTTTGAAGTGGAATTTGTGAAAAGTTGCACAGCTCGACAGTATTTTTTATTTCTGTCAGCTTAACAACCCAACATGTCAAAGAAGACCAAGAGAATGCTGAAGGAAGAAAATATTTTTAAATGAAGATTGGGAATTGCAATATTACCTTGTTTCTGCTAAAGATAAGATGATTTTCTAGCTTTGTGATACTGTAATATCAACATTAAATAAATTCAATGCTCATCAGCATTATAACACTCATAAAGACCACAAATATTGTAAATTAGAGGGAGAGACATCAAAAGTTGTATTGCAGAAATTAAATTAAAAGATGGAAAGCAAAAACAAAGACAATTCTTTCAAGCAGCAACCTGGAAATGCCACTGAAGCAAGTTATACGGTAACTTGTATATTCAGGAGGAAAGGGAAGCTGTTCTGTGATGTAGAAATTATGAAAGAATACAATATCAAAGTTGTAGAAAGCTTAGACCTTGATAATGTTTCAAAGTACAAAGAATTGACTCTTTCAAGGAGAACCATAACTGATAACTACCCTTCAACTTAGTGAACAACTTCATGCAATATTTCAGAAGGAAAATACATAGTATTCAATCACTTTGCATGAACCAACTGATACTACTGACTTGGTACAGGTTTTATATTTCATTTGGATCATAACAGATTTTCTTTGCTATGAAGAGTTACTCACTTTGAGTAGTTTTGCAAATAGAACATGGAGAATAGATATCTTCAACAACTTTCAAGATGAATGTTGTGAAGTTGGTCCTTGCATTGCTGTGAAGTCTACCAGAAAAATTTCTTGCATACTGAGGTTGTTATGGTGCACAATGTTTTCCTGGTTCTGCTCATTCCACTCAGTATCTGTTCAAAGAAATCTGTAGTCTTCCTGTTCATCATTTCTTACAGTGCAATAGTATTGCATTACATTCATATAACACAGCTTGTTCAGCCATTCCCCAATTGATGAGCATCCGTTCGATTTCTAGTTCTTGGCCACCACAAAAAGAGCTGCTATAAATATTTTTATACACGTGGGATCCTTTCCCATTTTTATGATCTCTTGGAGATACAGTCCTTGAAGCAATATTGCCGGGTCAAAGGGCATGTAAATTTTTGTAGCCTTTTAGGCATAGTTCCAAATTGCATTCCAGAATGATTGGATTAGCTGGCAGCTTCACCAACAATGAATGTATTCCAACTCTCTTACATCTTCTCCAATATTTATTATCTTCTTATTTTGTCATGTTAGCCAAGCATATAGGTGTGATGTGGTATCTCAGAGTTGTTTTGATTTGCATCTCTCTAATCAACAGAGATTTAGAGCATTTTTATATGACTATAGATACCTTTAGTTTCTTCATCTGAAAACTTCCTCTCCATATCCTTTCACCATTTATCAACCATTTATGACTTGTATTCTTGTACATTTGACTTGGTTCTCTATATATTTTAGAAATGAGGCCTTTATCACAGACACTAGTTGTAAAAATTCTTTCAGTTTTCTGCTTACCTCTTTATCTTTGCATTGGGTTTGTTTGTGCAAAAACTTTTCAACTTAATGTAATCAAAATTATCCATTTTTCACTTTATAATGTTCTCTATCTCTTGTTTGGTCATAAATTTCTCAATTCTTCATAAATCTGACAAATACATTATTCCTTGCTCCCCTAATTTGTTCATAGTATCAGCTTTTGTGCCCAGATCACATAGCCATTTGGACTTTATTCTTGTGTATGGTGTCAGGCATTGGTCTATGTCCAGTTTCTGCAACACTATTATCCAGTTTTCCCAGAAGTTTTTGTCAGTGGGGTCTTATCCCAGAAGCTGGGGTCCTTGGTTTATCAAAAAGTGTATTGCTATATTCATTGACTACTGTGTGTTGAGTACCTAACCTATTCCATTGGTCTACCCCTCTATTTCTTATCCAGTACCAAGTGGTTTTGATAATTGCTGTTTTATAATACAATTTGAGATCTGGTAGGTCTAGGCTGCCTTCCTTAGCATTTCTTTTCTTTAATTCTCTTGATATTCTGGACCTTTTGTTCTTCCAGATCAATTTTGTTATTATTTTTTCTAGCTCTAGAAAATAATTATCTGGTAGTTTGATTGGTATGGCACTGAATAAGTAAATTAATTTAGGTAGAATTGTCATTTTTATTGTATTAACTCAGCCTACCTATGAACAACTGATGTTTTTCCAATTTCTTAGATCTGACTTTATTTGTGTGAAAAGTGTTTTGTAATTGTGTTCATATAGTCCCTGGGTTTGTTTTGGCAGGTAGACTCCCAAATATTTTATAATGTCTACCACAGCTTTAAATGGGATTTCTCTTTCTATCTCTTGCTGTTGGGCTTTGTTAGTAATAAATAGAAATGCAGGTGATTTATGTGAGTTTATTTTGTAACCTGCAACTTTGCCAAAGTTGTTTATTATTTCAAGTAATTTTTTCTCGATTCTCTAAGTACATCATATCATCTGCGAAGAGGGATAATTTAGTTTCTTCTTTGCCTATTCTAATTCCTTCTATTTCTTTTTCTTCTCTTATTGCTAAAACTAACATTTCTAGTACCATATTAAATAACAGTAGTGATAATGGACATCCTTGTTTCACTCCTGATCTTACTGGAAATGCATCTAGTTGCATATAATGCTTGCTGATGGTTTTAGGTAGATATTGCTTATTATTTTAAGGAAGGTTCCATTTATTCCTATGTTCTCCAGTGTTTTCAATAGTCGTATTTTGTCAAAAACTTTTTTCTGCATCTACTGAGATAATCATATGGTTTCTGTTAGTTTTGTTTTTCCTTCAAAAGGAAATTTCAGATGAACATTTTCCCCAGTTAGCAAAGGTCTTTGATGAGCAGGATAATATATGGAAATCATGTGAAGAATATGCATTTGTTATAAACCTATTAATTGGAGAATACAATGAAAGGTTCACTGACTTTGAGAATCATGACATCACACTCAGATTAGCATTTCAGTCTCACCTAGTGAATAGCCTCAAGACACCTAAAGACCTTCAGATGGAAATGATTGAGCTTTCAGTAGATGACATTTTAAAGTCATTTTTCGATGCTAAGAAAGATCCAATTGAAATATGGAAAAATGCCCAAAAAATGCTTTCTTGCTTTTCAACCACTTATTTCTGAGTAGCAAATCTCCCACCTCACCCAAATCACATCACCCTTAATGTCATACATGACTAATATTCATCTAGAGGATCAACTGAAATTGTGGACCTCCATGCTACAACCAAATATTCAAATACTTTCCAACAAAAAGCATATGCAACAAAGTCATTAAAAGGTTAGTTAACTTTAAAATTAACAAATAGTTTTCATTTTTTGAAATTAGTAAGTACACAGTAATCAGATTTTTACAAAATAATGTACATTTTTAAGCATATCTAACTGAAGTTTCTTGAATGCGACCTTATTTGATTAGGCTAAATATTAATGCAATCTTCCAAAATGAAAATATTTTCCACCCCTGGTATAGGTTGACAATTGTCATCATTATAGATTTATTTCTCTGCACCTGAATTTATAGCAGAGTCAGATTGACCGTCAGTATTTTGTGCTCTATAGCAATGGTGTCAAACTCAAATAGAAATGGGAACCACTAATCCATGAACTAGGATCCCTGTGGGTCACATACTGATTTAGTTCTAAAATGTAATGTTATATATGTTTTATTATTTATTTTGTTAAATATTTACAAATGACATTTTAATGTGGATCAGGCTACATGTAGGTGTTTTGTGGGATGCATAGTTGTCAGTTTTGCTCTATAGGTTGTGTTTGTACCCAGAGAATCTCTATTTGGCACAGCTAGGTAGCAAGTGGACAGAGTGCTGGGTCTGGAGTCAAGAAGACTCATTTTCCTGAATTCAAATCTGGCCTCAGTCACTCACTAGTCACTTTTCCCATTTGTTTCAGTTTCCTCATCTATAAAATGACCTGGAGAAAGAAATGGCAAACAACTCCAATATCTTTGCCAAAAAAACCCAAAACAAATGGGGTCATGAAGAGTCAGACAACAATTGAAACAACTGAACAACAACTAAAACAAAAAGTCTCTAGTTTCTAGGCAAGAACTGTTTCTTCCAGGTTTGGTTAGTGCCCTAGAGTGCCCTGTCTGAGCTGAGTTTAAGATAATAGTAACCAATAGCACCTTTATTAGAAATGTCACTTTCAGAGTCCATATCTGACTCAGACATCCTTTGTGCAACTGGTGGATAGTCTCTTTTTCTCAGCATTTGTTAAATTAAGTGTTCATCACTTTTCTTCACCTGTTTATCAGAAAGTTCAACTAACTCTCCTAAGAACAATAAGGAGTTTTGTTGAAGTATTTTAATAGGGCCTCCTCCACTTTCTGGGGCTATTTTTTAAATAGGCAAATTGCCTAGTCTCTCAACAACATTATATGTTACAGCTTTCCAATGATCAGCTAAAGAGGCCTTTGAACACTAAGACTTCTTAATAGAACTTGGTTCCATGTTGAAGGTCGTGACACTGTACTGGCACATTGTGTCATCTTTTATTTCTGTCATAATTCTTCTGAGATGAAGTATGGATAATTGGTAAGCTTCTTTCAGTTTCTGTCATAGCCAATAGATATGCTGATTGTGAGTATTTGCATCACCTGCTACATCTGTAATTCCAAAATACAAATCAATAAGTAGGCAAAGCTCTTGCCTACAAGTATGGTATAAAGCCTGTAGTATCATTCCTTGTGTAATAGTATAAATGTACCACAAGAAATGGTACATGTTGATTCTACTAAGATTCTTGTTCAGGTCTCAGAGTTCCCAATACATTCAATAGCTTCAGGCTATTGACTTGCAAATGGTCAGATGTTGTTCTTTATGTGGGCCAAAGCTAACATTTCCCTGAGTATCTTGCTCTCCTGACAGAGAATCAATCGCTAAGAAATGCTTTTCCCATGACAGTTTAGCAGGTATCGATGCTTTCTGGGTTTTGCAAGGGTATGCTTGTTTAAATCTGGTGAAATGATCACTGCTAAGAAATTATCTATGTCTTTCCTTCCAGAGATAAAAAGTCAATAAAGAAAATCCAAAGGTGTTGTTGTTATTGTTGTAGAATCATTTCAATCATGTCCAAATCTTTGTGACTCCATTTGGGATTTTTCTGACAAAGATACTGGAGCAATTTGCATTTCTTTCTCCAACTCATTTTCTAGATGAGGAATTGAGGTAAACAGAGTTAAAGTAACTTTCCCAAGGTCACACAGCTAGTAAGTGTCTGAAGCCACATTTGAACTCTGGAAAATGAGTCTTCCTGACTCCAAATCTGGCACTCTACCCACCGCACCCCATAGTGGCCAACTTTGAAAGCTTCCTGGTACTTAAATTCTCCAAATACATGGCACAAGTTGGTAACATTTTTATTTGCACACATCAGGCATAAGTTTCATATTTCTTGGTGACATCTGTAGTCATTTTGGAAAAATAAAATCTGTTTCTTACTCAATATTGAATCCTTTCTTGACTCTTTCTTTACATTTTATGTCCAAAGTCTCTTGTAGAACTTTCATGGTCATGGAGCTATGTGCTGGGTAGAACCATGCACTTCCTGCCTCCATAAGTGGCATCAATTATAGTCTGGTACAGTACTCTAAAACAAAATTCCAATTTCTGTCATAATTTGGACAGTAAGATACTTTTTACTCACTGGAACATAAGTCCTTTTGCTCACTCCCTTGCTTAGTTCTTCCTTCTCTTAGTTCTTCACCTATCTGATCTTGTTGCCTGTCATCCAGAGATAATTAAGGTAAGTAATATTCAGTGAAATGAAGTCCATATATGCACCTAGCATGACCTCTGGTGGAAAGACCAAGCTCTCAGATGCACTTCTATTTTATTGTTGTCCAGATTCCAAGATATCACATGTACTTCCCAAACCTTCTTTTAGGATCACTATAGTTTTGTTGTTCTGGGGCCTTCAAATTAAGGCCTCTGCATTCTCGTTACTCTTTATTAACCTGTAGTGTATGCTGAAGTCATAATTAGATAGTATTGCTATCCTTTTCTGGCATGCAGTATCCAACCTTGGCACTGGTCAAAATATGAAAATTGTCAGTATACATTTGCTCCATACAAATAGTCTTTGAATTTTCAGAAACAGGTCCCTTGAAAGACAAGAACTTGAGCTCATGGATAGGGTAATGAGTCTTATTGGCAAACCTCTGCTGATGAATGAAATTGATCATTAAGGCCTTCAATTTCTTAGAACAAGATCACTGCCATACCTGCCATCTGTGTAGAGCATAAAAGGATTACTTGAATCTGCAGAGATCAACACAAGTCCATGTGTAAAGCAGTTGATTAGGTGTGAAAGTTTTCACATTTGTCCATCTCTCAATGTCTTTGGGCTTTGTTGGTTTTAAGTCAATATTACATTTCTTACCTGATTTTGAGTTTCTTAATTATGTATGCATAATTCAAATACAATAGACCTCGGAATGAGGATCAAAAGAAATATGCATATGTCTCAGCTAAGTGCAATAGCTTTACAAACTTTAACATGGATTAGAAAAGAAAAACTCATAAATATGGAAAAACAGGAATATTTACCACCTCTTTTGCAAAATCATAAAACTAATTAAATTATAATCAACTAAAAGTATTTGAAGTAAGGAAGTATAAATCTCAAGATAATAAATAATTTTATTGAAGAAAATGATAATAAGACAACATACTAAAACTTTGGGGAATAGCCAAAACTGTCTGTCTACTTTCTCTTCTAAGTCATCAATGTGATAAAAAAAAATTATTAACATTTCTGTTGTATTTTTACCAAATATTTATGCATACAAGGAATCCCAAAGTCTCAGTGGTTTAAGTTTTAACAAGCTTAATAAGCTTAAAATCTTCACTAAAACTTTTAGGATACCTTACATGTGTATGGTTAATGGGAGAGGACTAAATTGGGAAACTGGAACCCAAAATGGAAGGACTGGTGTAAAATTGTCATTAATCTGACAGAAATTCTCCAAAATATCTGAACCTGAACTATTCCTAGATGTCTTCCTAGACTTTATTTTAACAAAGGAGATTGTGAGATGTCTACAGCTGACAAACTGGAAATGAACTTTTGGTCTCACAGACACTAGTTGCTTATTCTTTTTCCAGGCTTCTAATTGCACTTCATGAAAACAGAAGGCAGGTGAGTCCCCCAGGTATGCCAAGAAGGCCCTAGCCTCCAGAGTAATTGACATTTGGCCAACTTTGCTTTCCTGTACCACCTGTTTTGTTTTGTTTTTAATATTTGCTTCATTTTAATGGAATATATAGTGTAGTAATAAGAGGAATATCTTACTTTGCAAAAATAGTTTTTCTTTCATTTTCCTTCTTTCTAATTTGAGCAGAATAGTAGTGCAGCATTTCTAGATGACTTTTAGAAGAATGCTTTCTTTTCCACCTCCTCCAACCCCACTCCCTCTTATTACTTTCTTCAAATGGTCATATTTTTTAAAATCCATTTTTAACCACTGAATTTTTTCAGTTTCTAAAATTTCTGAAATAGTTATTCTCTTTTTATTTTGAATTTTGTTTCTGTTATTGTTGCATTTTTTCTTTAATTTTGTTATTTTAAATCTCATTTAAAATTTTTTCTGTTTCAGTCTCTCATAAGTTGATTCTCTCTTTCTTTGATCTACTGTATCATAAAGTATTTATACCTGCAACGTACCTGATTGCAGTATTGCTGATCAAAGCTAAAGAAAATCATAAAACTGTGCTGATTGGGTTCTCTGCAAATTAATGTTATCACATCTCAAAAGGGCCCTCACAGCAACAAGGCAATCATCCTACTCCTCTCTAATTGATTCATTATTCCATTTCATAAGAACTGTTCCAAATTTTCTCATCTCTCCTCAAACCTTGAATAGCATTCCCTTTCCTCCCCTCTCCATATAATGGGGAGAAAACATGCAAACAACTATGTACAAAGAAGATTTATTCAGAATATATTGGAGATAATCAACAAAGGATGGTCCTTTGGAGGGATTAGGAAAGGCTTCTTGTAAAGGTGGGATTTTATCTGTAACTTGAAGGAAGCCAGGAAAGCAAGGGGGCAGAAATGAGGAGGGAGAAAATTCCAGGCATGGAGGATAACCAGTGAAAAAGACCAGAGTAAGGAGATGGAGAATCTTGTTTGAGGAATGGACCAGTGTCGCTAGCTTGTAGAGTACATGGAAAGGAGTAAGGTGCGGGGAGACTTAAAAGGTGATAATGAAATATTTATAACAGCTCTTTCTGTGGTGGCAAAGATTTGGAAATTTTATCAATTGGAGAATGGCTGACCAAGTTGTGACATACAGTGGAGTACTATTGTGCTGTAGGAAAACACAGAAAAACATGGCAATGAACTGATGCAAAGTGAAGTGAGAAGAACTGAGAGTCCATTGTGCACAGTAACAGCAATGTTGTAAAGATGATTAATTGTGAAAGACTTGGCTACTGTGATCACTACAGTGATCCAAGAGAGTTCCAAAGGACTCATGATGAAAAAAAAGTTATCCACCTCCAGAGAGGGCACTGATGAACTCTGAGTCCAAACTGAGGCATAATTTTCTCAGTTTCTTTACTTTTCTTGCTTTTTAAAAATTATATATTGAATATGTAAATGTTTTACATGATTTCACATATATATTTGATACCATGTTGCTTGACCTCTCGGTGTGGAAGGAAAAGAGAGAATTTGGAATTCAGAATTTTAAAGAAAAGAATGTTAAAATAAATAACGAATTTAAATTATTTTTTAAAAAATATGCTCTCCAGTTTAGCTTGTATGTAAATTGTTTTACATAGTTGTTTCCAAGTTGTCTCCTCCTAGTCACAAAACTGTGAATTCCTTGAGAGCAGGGGTTAGTTTTGTCTTTTTTTCCTTACATTTAGCAGGATGCTTAGCACATCTTAGATACTTAATAAATGCTTGTTGACATGACTTTACAATGCATTTTCATATTCATTAGTGACATTCATGTAGAATTCTTTTTCTCTGTAATATTCCTAAGTGGTATCAGCCTATGGTTTTGGTTTTTGTTTTCCCTGCTTATTATTGTAGGATCATAGGATAGTACATTTAGAATTGGGAGAGGTAACAGATATCATTGAGTCTAATTTCTTTATTTTACAGTAGAGGAATCTAAGGTCCAGAGGGTAAATGTCTTGTTCTGGATCATCTTCTATATCCAATAACTTACCAAGACACCTCCAAAATAGCTCTTATACTCCTCCCTTATTTCTATTTATACCACAAATACCCTCGTTTAGACCCTCATCAGCCCTTACCTGGATTATTCCAATAGCATCCTAATTGTATTTAATATCTATTCTTACAATCTATCCTCCATGCTGTTGTCAAATTGATATTTTTAAAATGCAAGATTAACCATGTCACTCCTCTGTTCAAGGATACTCAGTGGCTCCATATTGCCATTATGAGAAAGTATAAACTTCTCTCTTTGTTATTTGAAGCCCTTCATAATCTGGCTGTAGTCTACAATTTCCAGGACAATCATATACTCCTTCTCCTCATGTACTCTTTGCCTCAACTAAACTGATCTGCTTGTTCTTTATTGTATACAGTTCTCCATTTATTTCCATATCTTTGTAAAAGTCTTTCATGCTGGAATGCTTTGCCACCTGACTCCTACCTTTTGGAAACTCTAAACTCAACTCCAGTATCACCTCCTTCAAAGATCCTTTTCAGATTCCACCAGATGTTAATCCCTCCTGACCAATTAAAAAAAATTCTGTAAGTCTTTGACAGTGAAAATGCACCCTTTCACTTTCCATTAGAATATAAGCTCCTTGAGGGCAAAAATTGTCACACATGCATACATATACACATACATATATATAATTTGTATCTTCATTGACTTGGAAAAAATACTTGACATGTAATTGAGTGTAGCTACTTCTGAAAATTCTTCTTCACTTCCTCTAGTCATTGTGAATTACTTTTCATATTTATTTTTAAATTTTAGCATTGTGGCATCATTCTCTTTTGATCAAATTAGCTAATTGTTTTTAATGTTTTAAAAGAAATCAATTTTAAATAGAGTGGCAGAACTACAAGTAGATGCTATGACATTTTGTGTGTGTGTATGTTTAATATTGATATTACTTGAATATACAGGGTGTTTTTAAGTGTAATATAATTCTCTTTTTGTATCTCTTGATGAAATTTATTTTTAAACTATATTTTATTGATATCATTTGTTTATATATCTCAGCCATTTCTAGATATAGCCCTCTTCTCACCCTCCCTTGTAATAAAGAAAAACAGTAAAGCAAACCCAACTGAAAATCATGACTATATTAGACAATTTGTGAAACAGTTTTCCCTCATATTACACAATTTCTTTGTCATAGGAATGAGGTGGGGTTTTATTACACATCCTCAAGGATCATAGAATTTTTAGTTACTCAGAGATCAACTATTTTTTAATGACATTTTAATTTTGTTATAATAATCATTGTGTCCTTTTTCTATATTACACTATGCATCAGTTCTTATGAATATTAGTTTATTGGAATTTCCTATTTCTTACTGCCAATAATATTCAACAATACACATATGCAACAGTTTATTCAGGTATTCCTCTATCAATTGGCAGTTGAACAACTGTGTTCAGTTCTTCACTACCACAAAAACCAGAATGTATATATTTTACTGTTGCCTTTCCTGAAATTGAGATTAGCCTGAAGCACAGTAAATATTGTTCTTGCCCATTTTGACTTTGTATATGTCTTTAAATGTTTTAAGTACTTTTCGTTTATGCAGCACATTATTAGGATGTACTTTCTAATCAGTTCTGCTATTCTATTTGAGGGGAAAATTCAGTCCATTAACATTAAAGGCTAGGTATTTTAAATTATTTCCCTCCATAAAGTTCCATTATATTTCATTTTTTTGGCTACTGCAAAAAGTATTGCTGTAATTAATTTGAGTATGTATAGACATCCTTTGCATAATTCTCATAAAGGAAGAAAACAGTGGTAGCCAGAGACAGATGCTTTGGTATGAGAAGTAACAAATATAAAGTGAAATAACAGGGGAGAATATTGACATGCTTTTGCCAGAAGTAAATAAATTGATCTGATTAAAACTAGAGAGAGAAGTAGAGATGACAGTGCAAGGCAGTAAATGTCAGGGAATGTTTCCAAAAAAAGAAGAGTTGGATCATTTGGTTCCTCCCAGTGATGGGTTCTGGTTATCTAATTTGTAGGGTATAGCAGCAATAGCAGTGGCAAGGAAAAACGGCCAGAGTAAAGATGAAGATGAATGGTGCCATGGAGGTTAAAGCTGTGTGGATTATCTGATCCCCTTTCATAAGCTTTACTGAAAGACGTTCTCTCTGTTCTCTTAATGATATGCAAGGAAAATGAATCTTCCTGAATATAATAGCATGGACTTTTCTTTAACTTGGTCCAGATAAGAAGTGGTTCCACCTTCCTCCTGCTCCCCTCCCCACTTTCTTTGAAAGAGCTTCATCTGTGAAACTCCATTTCCAGAAATGTTAATTCTTGAAGAAGGTATCTGTGGAATATTGTTGAGAATAACAGTTTCAGAGACAGGAGATTCTGGCTGATATTCATCACTTTCTTTACTCATGCTGAGAGAAATATACTCCACCCCTTGGGCACACTCTGCCTCCTGATTCCCCCACTCTGGTCTCTCTAGGTACAAAATAAAAAGGTTGAACCAATGATTTTCAGGGTCCTCTCCTCCATTTCCCCCTATTGACACAATATCATAATCTTATTCTCTTATTAACTTTTTTTCCCATTTCCCAACCTTTTTGTTGGAATGAGTTTCAAAGATCAGTACTCCATCCCAAGAAAATGAAATTTTAATGTTCTTTTTATGCTTTCCTTTCCCTTTCTCTCTGCTAAAGAAAAGCACCCTACTATATTGATTAGTTCAATTTAAGCCTTGGAGGACAATTGAGTCATCCCTAACATCCACTTGGTTTTTTTTTTCTTTTCACTTCAGTCACAATCACTTCAAACTCCCTTGATTAGAAAAAGTTCCTAACATTTAGACCTCTGCCTAAATTGTATTCTCCAACCTTACATTTATATTTTCTAGTTAACACTGGGCCTCACTGTGGTTGAGGCAAAATTCAGTTTATTGGAAATATTCAGTTAATGAAACAACAGATTATATTATATTCTCTGTGGATGAGAGGCACTGGGATGGGAAACTGGGGAAAGTGCTCACTTTTTTTCGTTGGATCTTCCTTAACCTGGGTCCTGCTCTCTGTAATGGCCATAGAGACATGGATCCTCCTCAGTATCTTTCTACTCTGCCACAACATTGTCCTCTCTATTCTCCATGCTTGCTCCAACCTGCCAAATTCAGATGTTGAGAAGCTCTCTGGTCCCCCACTCTGTGATAAAACCACCTATTTTACACAAATGCTCGGAGCATTATCTAGTCTCTCACATAATCTAGTCTCTCAAATAATAGTTTTGACTGATTCAGGTGGTGTACAGTCCCTGTTGGTATTCAGTTGTGATTCAGTTTTTTAAAAAATGTTCCTAGTAAAAACATCAGAGCTAAATGGGGTGATATCAGTCTCACCCTTATAGTCCCCCTCCCCAGTTTTAATATTTGCTGTTCTCAGCAGTTGTTGCTTTAGAGTTTGTTTGGCAAAGGTCAAATCTTGGATAGCTCTTTAATGACTTGACAAAGTTATGCAACATCTTCCCTCTTCAGAAAATATTAAACTCTCACTATTGCAGAAAATTCTTCCCTCCAGTTTGTATCCCCAAACAGCTTTCTCTCTTTCTGAGCTTAGAAGAAACATAACTCGCAGGGTCTTCCTCTCAAGGCAGCTTTGCTGCATGCCACATAAAATGACTGAATTAATTTACTAACAAATTAAGGATAAATAACAAATTACAATGCATGCATGATGCACATATAAAACAAACAATAAAAAATATAAAAGCATGCATTAATGTGTACATCAGTGAGCGCATGGTGCCCATCACATGGGTAAATATTGGTATTATCATCTATCATGTGTAATTGTTTCCCAAATATCACCTTGATACATCCTAAGTTATTTCAGTTACTGATTGGATATTCTTTGCTCTTCTGTAACCTGCTAACCTATCTACCCCTATACCAGTTAACCCTGTTTGTCTCAGTTCCTTATCTAAAAAAGGAGCTGGAGAAGGAAATGGTAAAGCACTCTGGTATCTTTGCCAAGAAAATCCCAAATGAGATCACAAAAAGTATGACATAATTGAAACAACTGAACAATAAAAGTAATGAGGTAGTAAGCTTCCTTTAGCTTTTATCTTGTTTGAGAGGTATACTGGATGCGGTTTTCTACCAGCTCTTCATCTCCAAAGGCTCTAAAATACAAATCACTAGGTAGACATAACTCATACCCAACTATCAGTAAATAAAATGCATGTACTAGAAATATCACATATTGACTCCAGTCACATTTTTGTTCTTTCTCAGTGTAGCTAACATGTTTGTCAGTGTGTAGTTCAAATGTTCAAGTTGTGGATTCCCTAGTGTAGCACCAATGTAACAGTCACAGTGCCTACAGCAGCCATGAGTATCACAGTGCAATTCAGAATCTGGAAATACCACAGACTCTCCACATGGAAGGCAGAACCAAAACATTTATTCAGACCCAAATCCATCACAGCAACAAAATCTATATACAGTAACAATGCAGAGAACAAGACATCCTGAAGCCTTCCCTCTACTAGGCTTACCACAAACCAGGTCCATTACACTCATCACAAGCAGGCTCTCTTCAACAAAATCACAAGTAATCATAAAATCACTCAACGCTACCCAGGAGCCTACATCCTTCCTAGCTCTGACTGCTCTCAAAACTAACTTTCTCTCAGCTCTGCTCTAGCTTGGTCTCTTCCTGATCTACCCATTCAGCAAAATCCTCCCACCACAGGCTCCATGTGACTTAATGGGCCTATTAATGAATAGGAAAGATTTTCCAATTCAAATTACCATTACCCCTAGAGAAGGGTAAATCATTGTTCTGTACTTTTTAGTGCCAGCAAAAGCTAACATAAAGACTTGCTGAAAGAAGAGCAAGATTCCTTCAAAGTTTCTGCCATGGTCCTAATGGAGCCTAGAAGGAAATCTGTGAGAAACAGCAAAAGTTCAGTTTCCACAGTAAGTTATTGTTAATTGGTGAAGTCATTGAAAATAAGTTAGATAATAAGAAGGCCAGCAGACTGCAGGTGAACCCAACCAAACAAAAGACAGACAGTGGCCTTCAGAAAATTACAAAGTTTCTGATAAAGGAACCAAATTTACAACTAGCTGGAACTAGCCAAGAAAAATGACCTTGAGTTACACAGAGAAGGCTTTTCTTTACTGCGCTTGCTTAATTAACCTGATGCATATAAGTAGACACAACCCCTATAAAATTATCCCTCCATTTTTTGATCATGGGTCCTATGTTAAAGCATGTTTGGGGGGGTATCACACTAAGAGGGGATTATGTAATGGGCATGTAGAGAAGATGGTGACCTAATGGAGAATGGACCAATCCATTTGGGTGGGAGGATCTATCTTGAACTAACAGTATATATCTCATCTCACTTCTGTATTCAGTGCTCCCTCCTCTTGAAAAGAAGGTGGGAGTCTACTTTGGTCAAAGTGTTCAATTCCTCTGAACTCTGCTGTAACAAATTTTCCTTGATACCTTATTAGTGTTAAATATGTTTTTAACAAAATCTATATATGAAGAAGTACTTTTCCCACAATGGGTTTGCAGCTGTTAAAATTGTCTGGCCCTGGTTGGGTGTGCCCATGCATACCTTGTGATGTGGCAAGTGAATAAATTCTAAAATTTTATCCGTGTTACTGTTTTTCAATATGCAGGCACACACTGAACAAATGTCTCACTCTATTTGGTGACATCTGTGGTCATCTTGGGTCAATCAAATCTGATCCTTACCAGTTCTATTCTTACTTGAGCCATACATGCAGTCATTGTGTAAAACCTTCATGTCCACAGAGAAATACGCTTTGGGCAATGCCAACTGCTTTTTCTTGCTTTGTGTGGGATCAATAGCACTTTTTTCTTTGATTCAGAGGGAAAGGTAGGGTATTCTTTTCAATGTCCATCAATTCCAATAATGATTTGCCATCAAGAACTTCCATCTGTATTCCTCATTTTCTGAGTTTAATCCATATACCTCCCTTTTTTAGGACATTGAACAAGCTTTATATTTTATGGCCTATATGCCCCCTGGTTATAATTCCTATTGTTTTGGTTTCTTCCCTACCCACCTCTCCTCCATCATCCCCCCAAGTTATTATTCCTATTGCCATGGTCTCCCCCTGAAGCTGTTACTTTGACTAGGCCCTCTATCCTTCAGGGGGATCTCATACTTATTCTGTGAAATAACATCATCACCCTGTTTTGAGGATGTTATGGCATTCTCTACAATCTCCACACCTCCAAAAAGGGAGAGCAGTGTAGTTTTGTCACTGCTTGACCTCCGCTAATCAATAACCTCTATTTGCTCAATATAATCCATTACTCCTGACTTTCCATATCTTTATTCAAATCCAAATAAACCCATTGTATTATGACCATTTTTAATAGCAACTGTATTGCTTACGAAACAGCTTTCCATGGCTTACCTGTGCTTCCATTTGTATGAAGAGTGGACCGTTGCCTCCCCCAGTCACAAAGGATCCAAGGCAAAGAATATCTTCTGCTAGTCCTCTACTTTCCACTGCTACAGCTTTAAAAATTTGAGCCCACTTTTCATCTCTGCAAATCACTCCTACACATCTAACCTCATCTCGGTCTAGCTTGACCACCCACTTGGTCAACTCTCAATAGCCAGGACACATTTGTTTCCTCTGGTTTTTGAATGGTCTTTATATATTTAACCTAATTCAGGTTATCTGTTAATTATTCTTATATTTCTTCAACTTCATTTCTATTTGAAGAAATATATATTCCCCTTCAGCATCAAGTCTGTTCTCTTCCCCAGTTTTTTTTTTTTAAACAAGAATTCCTCTATACCTTGAAAGAATGTAATTTTAAATTCTGATGTGATGGCTTTGGCTTCAGAAACATCAGAAGTTCTCTGATTGCTGGCTTACGATCCCAATACTTGCCACTCAGCTTGGAACACCCTCCAGATCTATATCAATCTGCCACTTTAGTGGCTTATGAGGTCCCACTTTATCTCTATGGTACCAGGAGAGATGAGTCTCATAGGGTATTTTCATTTTTAAAAGTTCTTCTTAATACTTGCCAAACTTATTCTGAGCTCAATACAAAGGTTTGTTTCCCTTATGGGAATTTTTTTTAAAACAGAATATTATTTCAAGGATAAAGGGTATAGATGTAGGTTTGTATTGACTCTGGAGGGCTGGAAGGACAGAGACAGAGAGAGACAGAAAGACAGAGAGGCAGACAGAGACAGAGAGACAGAGAGAAACAGAGATTTCCCTTCTGTGGTATGGAATTTAGATATCTCAGCCCATCTCTCTCTGGAGAAGCCCAGAGGTCTAGTTATAACATAGGAGAGGACTGACCATTGGGGCTTCTTATAATGTTCTAGCCGTGGATGTTAGCTAGTTATACCAAAGTTCTAATTAATGACCACTTGACCTAATTGTTTACCAATTAATGACAAAATTATTTACCAGATTTTTTTGTAAGTATTCTGTCCTATCTGGGGGTCCCAAATGTCTATCAGTTGTTTACTATACATACCCACATACATACCCATATAGCAATCTATATTTGATGTACAAACAAGTTATGAAAAATAAACATCAAAAGAGTTCATCACAAAATGGTAGCTTAATACAAAATGGAGTCAGCTGTGTCAGGCAACAAACATTCTCACTACATAGTTTGCCTTCCTTTCTTCTGTTACTTTGCCAGGTAGGATAGATTTGTCTCTGGGTCCATCTTTTCCTATAATTTCTATGAGCTTCTCCAGCTGAATCAGCACATGACAGGCTATTGCCCTACTTATTTCCTGGTATATGTTGGTAAATATCCTTGACAGGGATAGTAGTGAGTATTTGTTATAAAAGACATTTATCATCATCCACAAACTCAAATGATTTCACATAATCTATCAGTTCGTATTGCAATTACCACAATGACTGTTTATAGATCCTTTCAGGTCAGAACATCCTTTCATCCTATAGCTATCTGGGTCATTCTGATCAAGGAATCCTCCTCAGAGTATAGCCAGCTTTCCACTGCTAGTCTGGATAAATAGCTGTCCACCCATAATAGGAAGTGGCATGACAGTTCCATTCTTTGCTGAATTTTTCCCCTAAAGTCAATCAGGGCCACTGCTGTTGTTTGGCCAGGGCAACAGAATAATTTAATTTTCTTTACACATTCTAAATATGTGATCCTGGGTTTTGTTTCCTTCTTTGTTCATGCAAGTGTTCAAAAGCAAGATCTTTAAGGTTTTGCATTCATCACAGTCAGAGGCCCACTAGTCCACTCACAGATCTGACACAAAGTCTAGTCCTCTACAGTCTTCTGCAGTGGACTAGAATCTCCCCAGAATATTTTCCCATACCGGGCTTATTCTTACCTTCCATAAACAATGTATATAGTTTGAAATTTGTCTCCGGGGAAGTTTATCTCTGTCTTTTAGGAGACCCTGCCACCATTTGCTTTGCTAGTAAGATGGCTCTGTCTACTGTAACTACTTTGGGGTCTTCTCTTTGAAGCTACATGGCTATTTGATTTGGGAATTTTTGCCTTCTATGGAGATCTAGTCAGTGATGAGAGAAACATCCTTGGCTTATAGAGTATAGACTCAGCATTACTAAAGCACATTTCTACCAGGAAAGGTCCTTCTGTTTTTTTTTTTTTTAATTTATTTTTTTCCAGTTATTTGTAGAAACAATTAATGTTAGTTTTTTTTGTAAAAATTTGAGTTCCAAATGCTTTTCCTCTCCACCTCCCTCAGATGCCACACAATTTGTTATAGGTTTTACATGTGTAATCATGCAAAACAAGTTTATATTGGTTGTTGTCCATTCTCAAAGAGGACAAAATACATTAGTCATGTTATAAAAGAAAACACAGACCAAAAGACAAAAACAACCAAGAAAAATAAAGTAAAAAGGTATGCTTCCATCTGCATTCAGACTCTATCAGTTCTTTCACTGGAGATGGACAGCATTTTTCATTGTATGTCCTTTGAAATTGTCTTGGATCATTATATTTGCTAAGAATAGATGTCATTCATAGTCGATCGTTGCTGTTACTGTGTACCCTATTCTCCTGGTTCTGTTAACCTCACTTTGCATCAGATCATGTAATTTCCTTCAGGTATCTCTGAAAGCACCCTGCTCATCAGAAATGTCCTTTTGTAACAGTTTTTACAAGCAAAGTTATTTTCAAAGCTAAACTGCAATTGGTGTGCTGAGTCATCATTTCCATTCATAATTGCTGAACCTTTGTTACATAACTCTTCCCCCTCAGATTTATTTGATTGTGCTGGTAAATGTTTAACCATTGGCTCTAGGGTGGGGGAATCTACTTTTAAATTTATTTTGCATTTTAACAGTTACTCCCTCCCTTTCTTAAGTCTAGAAAATCATCAAAATAATAAATCAATACCTGACCCGTCTGATTGTCTGATTTCCAAGATGTGAATGCTCACACTGAAAATTTAACAATTAGCTCTTGTTAGCTGGTTCAAGTCAGTCTAGCACACCCAGACTGTGAACCACTTTCCAAGTACTATACCTTACCTGGAAATGTTTGGAAATTGTACAAATGACTCAAGTAATTCACAGAGTTCATCCTTCGTGGATGACCCTGACCTCATTCCCATGTTTACTCTTCTGTAGGTCCCCAATTCTGTTACTCTGATCTTAAAGTCTATAACATCTTCCTCATTAAACATATGCTACCCCATATATCAGTAGTCTCTTGAGAATATCAATCTCCATAAGCTGACATTATTTTTCCAATGCCTTTTCATGTACTCTCAGTTCTGATAGATTAAATTTTTTAAAGTGTTTGGAAATAGTTAAGGTACTGAAGTGAAATGGCTCTGGTCAACATCTTCCACCTAAGTTGATGTTCTAAGTTGCTTTCACATTTACATGGCTCTCCTTACTGAACTCCTTTGTCCCTTTATTCTCAATGAATCAATAACATAAGAAAAGATCGTAGTTTTGTCTCCTGCTTTAACCACTACTTCTTTACACACAGTGTAGACTTATTTACTTTTTAACAATTTCTTTGTTTGACCACTTCATATACCAAATGCCCTACTCGTTTGCTTCTTAGTAAGAATGATTCAAATGTTACCTTGATACTGAAAATTCATCCTTTTTCTTTTTAAAGAATTAACAACTTTTTAGCCCTTAAAAAAAAAATCACCTCCTAATATAACAACTCCCATTGAATCCAGTCTTGTAAAAAAAAAGAAAGAAAGAAAGAAATTTCAAGCAAAAAAAAAGCTGACTGAGTCTATCAGTATGAGAAAAATTTGGCACCTATAATCTCCCCAGTCCTCTCCTGAGATAAAGGACATTAAGTATATTTCCTCTTCTTTTCTCTGAGCTAAGATTGGCCATTACCTGCTATTATTGTCCTTTTAAAAGTACTTTGTTATCGTCTTTCTAGTCTCTGTTCTTCACTTCATACAAGGCCTCCCATGTTTCTCTGAATTTCTCATATTCATAATTCATTATAGGGCAACAATACCCCATTACATTCATGTAATACATTCAGCCATTCCCCGGCAGAAAGACACTTTTTTGGTTTCCAGTTTTCTGATACCAGAAAGAGTGTTGCTATGAATGCTTCGCTGCCTTGCTGTACGTGCCTAGTTGTGTCAGGTGGCTGATTCAAAGAGTTTGGATAATTTAGTTACTTTTTTTGAATTATTCCAAGTTATTTTACAGAATTGTTGACCCAATTTCAAATCCAAAAATAATGTATTAGTCTCACTAACAAGAACCTGGTACGTAGGAGGTGGTTGTTGAATAAATGAATGAATTGATTATTTGTGTATGAAGTAAAGCCTAAGTTACTTCTGTTTCAGTCCTGCCCCCTAGGTTCTAGTGCCTTTTCCTCTAAGTAACCCTTCTTCTGTTCAGAATGTATCTTGTATGTACCGTACCTATTTATGTACATATTGTCTTCCTTATTAGAATGAAAGGTCAGGGACTGTTTTTTCTTTTTCTTTGTATCCCCAGAACATAACACAATGCTTGCTATACAGTAAACACAATACATTCTTGTTGTTTGCCTGCTTACTTGAATGTTTTATTGATGAATACTTCCAATTAATGAAAATTATTTATTTGAAATACATACACATATATCTACATACCAATAGATTGGGGTCTGATATTTGTGGTGAGGCCCACCTGTGGTGTAGGATTGTCATTGTATGTGACATGAAGGAAGGCAAAGTAACTATCTCTAGCCTCTTTTCCCTTCATTCTTCTCCCAAGGAGACTTTTATTCCTTCCTCAAGAGGAAATAGAAGTTTGGGGCAGAGGCCCAGGAGGAGAAGGAGTACCAGACTAGAATTTTATCTATCTAGTCTCTTAAATTTGGCTCATCTTAAATATGCTTGTGTTCGAACTAATTTTTGATTACTTTGTCATTTTGGGGGATGGAAAGAGGATGCCAAATTCTATGTCCAAAGTTTGACCTTTTTTCCTACCGAATACTAGTTCCACAATGAATGCAAAAAGAGGATAGCAAAGAAACTAATTTACCTAAATCAGTAGCAAAAATCAGAAATTAGAGAAGGAATCTGCTGTTCAGTTGTGTCTGACTTTTCATCACTCCATTTGGGATTTTCTTAGCAAAGATACTGAAATGGTTTGCCATTTCCTTCTCCAGCTCATTTTACAGATGAGGCAAATAGGGCTAAGTGACTTGCCCTAAGACACTAAGTATCTGAGGCCAGATTTGAACTCAGGTCTTACTGACGCCAGACCAGTACTCTATCCTATATGTCACCTAGCTGCCCAGAGAAAGTGTATGTAGGAGAATATACATTAGATAGCACAGAGTCAAGGAGTTCTCTCATTGGGAGTGAAGTAACTTAGTTCATCATCCAAGAGAGAGAGTCCTGAATCTTACCCACAAGGAAACTTCCCAAAGTCTGTAGAGTAGCAAACTGGTAATAGTGATAGGATGAAGACTACCTTCTCCTGTCATGTCTTCCCATAGTTTTTTCCTTCAGCAACCTGAAATGGTGTTGACTACTTTCATCTCTGAGTCCCCAGTAAGGACTTAAAAGGCACCTGTCTTGGAGAGTTCCAAAAAGGAGTCAAAAGGGAACCTTGCTTAGCGAGTTCTAATTCGGGATTAGCTGAGTACTTAAGCTCTCCCTCCTAACGACTCTACCCTGCCCTCTTCATAAAGGACAGGGCCTTCATCTCCACCAATAAAAAGAGAGTCTCAAACGAATGACCTTTGGGACAGGGGTTCTACGTATATGACTATGGAGGGGATTTGCCCCCTTCACGACAGCTAATTGATGTAATCACAGAAAATAACAGAAGTAAAGAAGTGTTAAATATTTTAAAGAAGTGCAAAGCCCTTTCATCTCTTTCCTAAAAGTGAAAAGACTCTGCTTGAATTGGAAAGCAACTTCAGCCATTGACTGGACAAATACTGGATATGGCCTGGGTGACCCTTAAAAGACAAACCTGCCAGCCTTGAGCAACAATTCAAAGAGTCAGGTTTCAAGCAAGGATCAGAGTAAAAAACTCTCTAGACAAAGGCACAAGAGAGAGGCAGCATTTAACGCAGAAAGCCATTTCAAGGATTGAAATCTCTGGCAGCAGAGTAGAGAACTGACTGGATTCAAGAGAGTACTAGCTCTGGCATATAGGAGTCATACCTGAATGGCTCATCCAGTAGAGGTGCCTCACGCAGAGATGAGCATCATGAGGACACAACAAGAAAAGACAAAATATTGGAGCACTGCAGTATTAAAGGCTTGAGTTTCCTTGGTCACATTATTTCTTATATGTGCACCTCACTGATGGAATCCTAAAAAAGCAGCCCCTAACCTATGTGCTAACTTCCTTCTGGGACCCACTGAACAGTAGGCATGTTCTGATTTGACCACACAATCTAACTTTAATTTTGAAAGAACTATTTTCTTCAGTGAGCTTTTGAATCTCCTTTTCCATTTGGCTAATTCTGCTTTTGAAAGCATTCTTCTCCTCACTGGCTTTTTGAACCTCTTTTGCCAATTGAGTTAGCCTATTTTTCAAGGCGTTATTTTCTTCAGCATTTTTTTGGGTCTCCTTTAGCAGGGTGTTTACTTGTTTTTCATGCTTTGCTTGCATGTCACTCATTTCTCTTCCCAGTTTTTCCTTCACCTCTCTAACTTGATTTTCAAAATCCTTTTTGAGCTCTTCCATGGCCTGAGCCCATTGAGTGGGCTGGGATACAGAAGCCTTGATTTCTGTGTCATTCCCTGATGGTAAGCATTGTTCTTCCTCATCAGAAAGGAAGGGAGGAAATGCCTGTTCACCAAGAAAGTAACCTTCTATAGTCTTATTTTTTTCCCTTTTCTAGGCATTTTCCCAGCCAGTGACTTGACTTCTGAGTGTCCTCTCCACCCCCATCTCGCCTCCAGATCCTCTCAGCCAGCACTTGGGCTCTGAGATTCAAATGCTGCTTCCCAGCCTCAGGGCTTTGGGCGGGGGCAGGGCTGCTATTCAGTGTGAGATTAAGTTTAGGTGCTCAGGTCAGGGCAGAGCCGCCTCACGGGCTCAGTTCCCTCAGGGGGTTTATGCAGAGACCTTCAACAATGGATCCGAGCTCCTGCCTGCTTGGGGAGCCCTGGTCTGCTCCCGCCTCCGCTGCTGCCTCCCGAGGGGGCCTGAGTTATGGGGGCACCCCACACCCTTCTCGACCTGCCAAAGAGACCCTCTCACCGACCCTTGTCACCTGTGGGTGGGGGACCTGCGCAGTTGCTGGAGATTCCGTCCCTGAAGCCTGCTCGGATCCGCTCCTTTCCGCGCCGTGCCACCGAGGCAGGGTTGGGCTCTGCTCCGGGTCCGGGGCGCGAGGGACCTTTTGCAAGAAGTTTTCAGGCTCTCTGGAGCAGAAATCTCCAGAGATTGTTCTGTGGCTTCTGCTGCTCCAGAATTCGCCAGTGGTTCTTTTTTTACAGATATTTTATGGGCAGTGGGTTCGGAGGTAGCATATGTGAGTCTTTCTACTCCGCCCCCCACAATCTAACTTTAACCACACCATAGGCTCCTAGATTCAATATAGCCACTGCTCCCAGATCCAATTCACATTTTTGACAAGGTGTGTTCTTGTACTCAACCACAATCACAACATCGATTTAGCCCAAGAAATGGACCACAATACCTAACTATCCATCTTGACCAGATAGCACCACAATAGCTAGCTAATCAGAAAGCAACATGCCCAGGATGTTTGACCACCAAACCGTAGAGGGGTCCCATTCCCCATTACCTAATCCCTTAACAAACTCCTCCTGTCTTTTTAATATTCATAGTTTCTGTTACATAATCAGCATCATTACACTATAAATTTGTCTGTTGTCTTACTAAGTTTCGGGTTTCTGTTGAAATCAGCCTATTTTTGAGGGACATTAATCCTAATAAATGCCTGTCCTTGAATTAGAGGTGGTGATACTCTGAATTCTTTGAGATGGTGCTGCCACAACACACTCCATGAAACCACAACATCACTACCAATGTATATGCCTACTCTTCCCATTTAGAAGGGTATACTCCAGGTTTATGAGGGAAAAGTTTTATAGCAACTATAGTTACTATGCCATTGTTGTATGTTTATGTGGGGTAGGGTGTGGGGGGATGGAATCAACTGAGACCTCTCCCCCTTCCTAGCTACAGATCCCTGGGCCACTTCTGATTGTTCATGTGGAACAAAATGCTATAGGACTTTGCACTTTGGGATTGTAGAAAAGTTCATTGGTCCCCTGACTGTGACTAGGGGTCACTAAAGCATGAAGAGCTAGCTCTTCAGTAGACCTTAAAAGGAATGGCTTTTTCCTTTTCTTCTCCTGAATGAATGTTATATAACTCTTTTTCATCTAGACATTCTGGCAGATATGTGGCCACTATAGCAGGTGTTCTTCTGGTGAACTTGTGTCAGAATCTTTACCCTTTAAATGCCCCTGGTACTTTGTGCTTCTTTGCTTGAATAAAAGTAACTGAACAGCAATACTGAGAAGAACATTTTCAACCTCAAAGGAAAGCTTATGAATTCAAGATGATGAAGGCTTCTAGGTCCCTCAGTCAGTGCCAGCTACAATAAGGAATGTGCCCCCATAGAGTTACTCATAGGAATTCTTAGAGAAGATGATAACTAAGATGAAGATAATAAGCCTAGCTTGGGCATCCCTCAAGATGATCTGAGATTCTTGCCCTAATAATTCCTCTGTAGATTTTCAGTTGTTATCCAAAGGGAAGACTGTAGTTTTGTCACTCAACTCTCGAAACATGGACCTTGAAAGAATTGTTCTAATAATATAGAGTCAAAGGGAGATACTTACACAGCAGTGTTCTTTCTTTTAGTATCAAGGTAAGCATTCATTAAGCACTTACTGTGTGTGAGGGATTTGCTAAGTACTAAGAATGCAAATGCAAATAGAAAGAGATATTTTAGGAATCAGCTTTCTGGGAACACATAATAAGAGGAATAAATTATTTTTAAACTTTATTTATTTTATTCTGAACTTAAGAAATAAAACAAACCTTTGCATAATATAGTAGAACAGAAAAAAAAAAAAGATTGCACATGAAACTGAAAATGTTATTGCTTCATGTTAAGTCCTTGTCAATTCTCCCTTGTATCCTTTATCCTTTTCTGTGGAAGAGATAAACAGATACCTGATCTACTTTGTATGGAAATTATTTGGAGCCAAGAATAATTTTGGCATGATTTCCTTTTGTGACAGCAATAGTCCTATATGAGTACTTCTACTGACAACTAGGCTGACTCAGAATGTCTGACCTTGACCAGATGAAACCAGCTGGCTTATCCAGCTTTAGTTGATTTCTTTGTCTGCTGAATGCTGGATTTCTTGCCATATTCATGTTTGCTTACTCTCTTTTATTGAATTTTTAAGAACGGATATTACTCCAAAGAAATGTACAAAAGTTGTAGCTCTTAAAAAGTTGACTGTTAGAAATGTTGCAATGGCTGTGGAGATGGGGAATTAAAGCATTTCAAAAATCGTTCAAGCCCACAGTGATGCAGGATCAGTTCCATTAAAGTCTTAAGGGAAATTCATTCAAAAACAAAGCCCTGAGAAACTCTAACTGTAAAAAACAAAACAAAACAAAAAAAGTTTAATTAATCCTAAGAAAATAAGCAAAGACTTTCAAGAAGATATAGCAACTAGAAGGGTTCTTAGTAATTCCTCTAGAGTGTGATGTAGGCTTCTTGAATTTGGATGAACATCAAGAAGACCATTAAAAAAACAGTTATGAATCATTGCTATGGGGAAATATGTGTAATGGGTGAGATAATACAAAGACTAGAGTAATGAAAATTGGGAAAAGGTAATTTTTGCTAATCAAACTCATTTTTTCATTCAAGGCTATACACTAAAACACTTGTTAGAACTACAGGTATGACTATGGCCATCTTCATCAGACTTTACAATATTAATCCCACAGCACATTTCTACCTCCAGTATTTTATGGATTTCTTATGTCCAGTGGACCTACAAATCTTGTCCCCATTGAGGAAATGATAAATTTCACAAATTGTTCCAAAAAGAATTGTTCTAAAATTATAGAAATTTCTAAATATAGAATACTGCAACATAGTCTTGTACAGTGCCACATATCATTTAAAGTTAATAAATATATACAAGAGATAGCGATTAACATATTTAATGGAAACTCACTTGATTTAATACCTATTAAAAACTTATGGGGACCAGAGTCAAAATGACAGAATAATCAGAAGTAATAGAGCTGAGCTCTCTTCTACAAAATTCCTCTAAACAGATCTAGAAAATGCACCAGACTGAAGATGGAGAAATCCAGAAACGGTCACCTTGAGTCATTTGTCCAGCCCAGGCTGACATAAGGAGACAGACAGAGAGGTCTGCAGATACTGGGGACAGGATCAGGCCAGAAGCACATTACCTGCAGGGCATTTCAGGGACCAGGGGGAAACTAATTGTTCACTAGGGAGGTCCCAGACATACCAGGGTATATCCAAACTCATACTGGGGCACCACAATGGGAACAGGTGCCAACTGGCAGCTTTGTCTCTCACTACCCAGTTCTAGGTCACAGATCCAGGGTAGACTACATCCAGGGCTAAAGTTCACAGATAGGGAAACACAAGGTGGTATCCTGAGAAAGAAAGAAGTTCAAAAGCAAGCAGTAACTGTATGGCTCAGACCCCATGAGAAGAACAGGGCCTCAGTTGCATCTTCTAGTTCAATCTGAAGCCTGCCGAGGAACAGTCAGAGAAAGAATCTAAGATCATAGGGAAGTCTATACAGTTATGCCTTCTACATCATGGGGATTAGGGGCATAGCACCCCACAATATGAAAATTCACGTAAAAATTTTGGCCCTCCCTTTGGACTACAGAAGTTTGAATTTTTTTTTTCTCTTATGGGGTTTTTACATTATCTCATTGTAAAATTTGGGTTGAGTATTTGATCATAGCTATATATAGGTCAATGTTAAGTAAAAAAAATACTGTCAATAATAAGTAAAAAAATAAAGTTAAATAAAAATTTTCTGTGTCGTCTTCTGGCCTTCATGTGTCATCTGTGGCTTCTGCAAAACTCAAAAAAAATTCCCATTAATTTCTTATGCCAAGCCACACCATGTCGAAACCATGATGGGTAAAGACATAATGTAGAAGGGATAACTATGGTTCTGTCACTCTGAAGCAACAGAATTTTCTAGCCGAGTGATACAAGCTGAATCTAGCAGTGATCTACTCTTGCTCAGAAAAAACCTTAATTAGTAATTTGCAAAATTTAGACTGGGGAGATGCAAAAACAACTAAACCCTGCACTGGATCAGACCACTTTGGGAACCCTGAAAGCTTGCAAGTCCCATACTGTCCATAAGACCCTAGAGGGAGGAGCAACCCTCCTCCCCAAGTGTGGCAAAGCCCAGCCCTAACACCAAGTCCAAAGTTAGGAAGCATGCTGAAAGAATAGCAAACAAACAAACACTCCTACCTTAAAGAACTGTGTATGATGTCAAGGAAGCTCAGGACAAACTCAAAAAAGATTAACTCCAAAATATATACAATCAAAGCCTCAAAGAAAAACACAACTTGGCCACAAACTTACTATAATTCCTAAAAGTCACAAAGTAGGAGTTAAATTTTTAAAAATGTTTTTATAAATGAAATAAGAGAGCTTAAGGAAAAATTAGAAAAGAAATGAAATCTAAGGAAGAAATTGGAAAGGGTGGTTCTTTTATGTCTTGATGATCCTAAAAGAATAGAAAGAAAGAGAAAGAGGAATATACTGGGGTAGTGACAGGAATGGAAGGTTAGAGAAAATTATATCACATGATCAGGGTGTACAACTAGACATCTAGACAAACAAGAAGGAACAGCTGACATACTTCAACTTCACTCTCATTTGAACAGATTAAAAGAAGGACAAATAGACGCATATACACACACAAAAAAGTTAGGTACAGAAATATATTTCACTCTATTGGAAAATAGGAAGGAAAAAGGAGGAATATTTAGAGGGAGGATACATAAATGGAAGGATTAGTCCTAAACAAAACAAACTAATTAAGGGCATACAAAAATATTTCTAGCTCTTTTTGTGAGAGATAAAAGTTAAAATATGAGGGTGTGCCCATCAGTTGGGAAATGACTTTACAAGTAAACAAATGTGACATAATTCTATTTTGCTATGGGAAATAATAAAGGAGATTGTTTCAGGGAAACCTGTGAAGATTTCTATGAACTGATGCATAATGATATGAACAGAACCAGGATAACAATTTATACTATGACAACAACATGGTAAAGGCAAACAACTTTGAATAGATTAGCAACTCTAATCAGCATAATGACCAACCACAATTCCAGAAGACTAATGATGAAACATCCTGAAAGAGAGGTGAAAGACTCAAACTACAGAATAAGGCAAATAATTTTTTGGATGTGGTAAATATGGACAGATTTTGCTTTTCTTTAGTTCTCAAATTGGGGAAGGGTTTGGGGTGCGAGGGTAGAGAGTTGAATTTTTTCTGATTAGAAAAATTGAACATAAATAAACTCATAGACTATAATAAAGGCTAGGCTTGCAAAAATGTACGTCACCAAAGGTTCATTTTATTATAGCCTCATGACGAAAAATTAAAGAATGTGTCAAAATCTTGTGAATTCAGTACCAAATATAAAAGAAATGATTGTGCCAGAAGAGGACATATTGCATATTAAAAGTTTCTTAAGATGTAAATGAGCTGCAAGGTTTGTTTTGCATCAATAAAATTGTCTTTACATTGAAGATACTTTGCACAGCATTGTGCATTGAGTACCCTTCTATTCTTCTTGGGGGGAGACACTAGATTATCTTTGTGTGATTTTACCCAAGGCTTTGGGATGGGGAATAAAAAGCCAGAGAGTTTGAGAAAAAGAATTTAGCTCCTTTCTTTAGGTCCAGGCTCCTTCAGAACTGAACCTTGAGAACTGAACTTAGTCTGAACGCAAACTGCAGTCAAGAACTAGGAGCTCCGTTAGAAGAAAAAGGAAAACATACAGGCCACTTCTGACAAACAGTAATTATGTGTTATATTTTAGTAAATGCCTTCGTTTTGAGCTAATTGTGTCTACAGCCTGACTCTTAAGACTCCGTCAAGGTGGCTCAAGAGCTACAGATTTTGGAATGTGGACCCATAATGTACCTTTGGATGTAGGGAAGCTGTAATTCTTCTAGGGGACCCATTCCACAAATGGGATGCTACATCCACCTATCATTGAGGTCATAGAAAGTATGGATATATAAATTTATTCAGTAGGCAGAAATAATATATTGTAACAATTTCCAAAATATCCTAGAGCTAATAGGAGTTTCAGTACTCAACAAAATACCATCCATTAATAGTTCTTAATCCTTCTATGTCTATAGTTCAGTCATCTAACCACTCAGCAGTAATTACAGTAAGATGCCATGTCTCTCCAGGTGTAAAGGGAGAGCCTTCAGAATGTTAGCAATTTATTCTGAAGACATCAGCTATTTCACTAACAAGGAGTACCCTCTACAATTTTGGGCCCTGAGAGATAAGTGACTTGCCCATGGTCACTACATGGATGTAAAAAAATATAAGTTTTCTCATCTTATCCAGAGACTAGAATTAGGATACATTTCTCTTTTTCTACATTTCCTGGGTGCTTACTGCTTAGAGCATGTTGGTAAAGAACAAAGATTTAATTAGAGACTTAATTTTGACTGACTGATTAAACTTTTATCACCTGTATTTTTCCCCTAGACCAAGAATGCTTTGCCATAGATGTTGTATTTTCTTTCACGATTATTTTGGTTGCTTAATTTGTATTATGTACTTCAGTACATAGAAAACAAACAGAAAATTTTCTCTTAGAATAGAAATCTAAGAAACATTTAGGAGAGTCTAGCAACCCCCCTAGACAACTAGAGTGCTATCCTAGGATAAGAATATTCAATGCTGCTCTAACTTTAATTGAAAGGATGCAAGAGATAGGAATAAGATTAGGAACAGATTACTTGAGTTTTGGGTTCATGACAAATAAGCATTGTCTTTAGGGTATATGATGGTTCTTCAATGGAGAAAATTCACAATAGCTCACATTTATATAATCTTTAAGTTTTACAAAGTATTTTGCTCTCAACAATCCTGTGGAGCACTTCAATATTTCAAGGATCTATATGGATGGACAATTCTTACACATATGCAAATGTCTGTAAGGCAGAAAGCTATTTTCAATTCTGCTAGTTGCTGGTGTTTCTCCTCCTCAGGTAATTTTGTTATTTATTTGTATGTCTGCATCTTGTAATTCACTCTTGAATATTCACTCCTGGAAAGCATGAACTTTTTTTCCCTTGTAGCCCCAGAGCCTAACATAGTATATATGCTTCTAGAGTACATAGCCTTGCACATAGTAGCAAAACACAAAAGATTCACAAGTAACAACTGACAAACACTTACATACAAAGTAATAATCCATAACATCGATCATCCATTTCCTGGATATTGATGCTTCAAACTTTTAAAGGGATTATTGAGTAGGTTTTTTACCTTCAAATTCACTTCTGCATTGTCTGAAAAACTCCCTCAAGATCTGTATTTCCTGACAAATCAGCTTAAGCCTCCTCCTCCTGTGAATGGTCTTCTCCTTCGAGAAGTGCAGTAATAGTTGCTGGTATCACCTATTGCCTTGCAAACTGAGGGACCCAGGAGTTCCCAACTTCTCAAACTAACATTTCCCAGACTAGAAATATCCATCTCAGGAAAAGAAATCCCAAACAGAAGAAGCAGCCCAAGGCTCAGGCTCAAGTTTGCCTAAGCAACATCATCCTCTAGTCTTGTGCAAGATTAGCACCAGAGGTGCTGGGGTTCAGGGAAGTGGCATCTCCCTTCCTCTCCCTCCCATCGTGGAAAGTCTCTAAGAGAGTTGGATGACACAAGTTCCAGAGAGAGGAAGAAAAGTGAAAGTATAAACTGTATTCCCTAAAGTCTATTGAGTGGATGGATGACACTTCCTGGCTTGGTGGCCAATTCTCTTGACTTAGTCCCCTCCACCTGTTGGCCTCAGAAGGACCACAGAACTACAGCACCATTCCAAAGCAGCCTTAACACTAAGCACCACATGTGAGAAACATAGAAGTGGCTTGTAAACTTGTAAAACTTGTAAACTTGTAAACTCTTGGGACAGTGCCCAATACTTTGCGGGCCTTGAAAATTCACTATCAATTTAAACTCTTCTCTGTAGAAGGTCGTTAACTCTTATGCCTTCAACAAGTCTTCCCTGAATAATCCTGCTATTCTCCAGTGTCTCTGCTTTATAGTCCATCAGCAATCATGGGTGAGGTTTATGCTCTATAATTTTACCATAATTGTTAAATTGCTTTTTTGTTCAATTCAACAAGTATTTATTTAGTGACTACTTTCAGGCATTAGGCTAGGCTTTCTAAATATTCCCATATTTACAGCAAGTAGGCTAATAAATCTGATAAAGTAAGAGAACTGCTATGTATAAGCCCATCAGAAGGTAGATGTTTTCTTGCCTATATAACATGCAAACCTTCCTAGCATGTGAGTAAATTTCTATTTTCATTCCACATTTTCCCATTCTTGCCCAACTATTGCCAGGTGTGAAGAGCTAGGTAATACATAGTCTTTCTCCTAATAAATGAGAAGTTCATATAGTCTGTTAGAAAAAAAAATGCTACATTTTTATCAGTTACATTGGTAAGAGGTTTTTTTCTATTTATATGCTAGTGAACTCACTGGCTACAACTGAATAGTAATATCTGAATAGACTTCTAGATGATAAAGCAAAATTGCTCACCAAAAAGGAAAGATCTGTAAACTAGAACTAACTTGGGATAAAAGGATTTTTTTTCTATATTAAATGAGCGGCAAGAATTGGCTATGATGAAATAATTACCGTTAAATGGAGATAGAATTTAGAATAAGCCTTACTTGCTGTGCTGCAAGTGTTGTATATAAAGATGTAATTTCTATTTGGTGTAGTTCAGGTACTTAAGAACATGGCTGACAGTATAAGGTTCTATGTACATCTCACTATGAAAAACTTCAAATTTCAGTAAATTTGGGCATTCTTCCAATTATGTACTTTTAAGGGAACTTTTCAGAGCATCTTTGGACAGTAATTCATTATTAAAATGTTTCTTCCAAAACAACTTGTGATTATGTAAATACTCTTTCTCTTTTCCTTGTGTTATTTTATTGGCTTGACATCAATCTAAATATTGAAAAAGGAGAAGTCATTTTTAATGACAAACTGCTAAATTTAGGAGAAAAATGTTCTTTTAAGTCTATTTTCCCACTGATGCCTAGGATTGTCAATCTTATCTGTGCTGGAATTTGAATTTTCTAAGGAAAGCAAATAGAGAGCCAGAGCTGACAAGGTTCTTGGAAGAGTACAATAACAGTGTCTCTGTATTCAGAGTATATGTGTTCATAATCCTATCTTTGACTCTTACTGCCTGTGTGACTAGGAAAAGCTACTCAACTTCCCTGAGTCTCAATTTCCTCATCTACCAAATGAGGGGATGGCCTCTAAGTTTCTTTCCATTAATAATTGTAAGATGGTGAAAAAATGCTGAGAGAAAATGCTAGCAATTAATTTATTCTACAGTTTATGAGAATTCTGTTACATAAGGTAGAAGGTTCTTTAAAATAATTTTTAAAATTTTTTACTGACTTTCTAAAAAAATACTCTAGCTACAGGTGATAGTGATAGTTCAAATCTGTAGTCCCAGCTAATTGAAGCTGTTACTCTTGACCTCAAGAATTCTAACTAAGGTAATCAGCATAACAATCCACACAAAGTTTGGTATTGATATAAAGAGTCCTCAAGGGCAGGGGTGGGGTACTGGGTTGCCTTTGGTGACATGAATCAGTCCAGGCTGGAAATGGGGCTGGCCAAATGATTACCATATGGGGGCTGCCGGGTGAGAAGCCCCTGTACTTTCAACCTGGGTAAGATAGGAAGATCCTCAAAAATGAATGAATGAATGAATCACAAATCTGTATTCAAATCTATATTTTACACTTAGATGATAAAACATTTGCAATTTACTTTTCAATAAAAAATTCTATCACAATAAATACAGATTCCCAAAGTTTAAGCTAGTGGTCCTCAAACTTTTTTGATCATATTCCTATCGGTAAAAAGATTTTTGAGCTTATTCTCTTAATAGACATGACTATATTCATTTATAAATTATATTAAATAACTTGTTTTTGTTCAGTTGTGTCTAACTCTTCGTGACTCCATTTGGGTTTTTCTTGGCAAAGATACTGAAGTAGTTTGCCATTTCTTTCTCCCCCTCATTTTATAGATAAGGAAACTGAGGCAAACAGGTTTGGGTGACTTGCCTAGGGTCTTGTCTGAGGCAGTATTTGAACTCAGGTCATTCTAACTCCAGGCCCAGTGTTCCATCTACTGTGCCACCTAGCTGCCTCACATAGAGTAATACTTCCCTAATATATTATGTACATTATATAAACAGGTATAGAAATGAAAAGGGTAAGATAAGGAGATTCTTGCTCAAAAAGCAGTGAATGGATAAATAAATAATCTAATTAATGAACAAACAAATGACTGATCCACATAATATACCTCAGCTCTTTATTTTACACTTAGATGACAAAACACTTGTAAATAAGTAATATTTTTAGAATAAGAGGGCCCAAACTTCCCCATTTAGTGATGCCTTCACTAGGTACAAATGCTTTTTTTTCTTAAATTGAATCAAACAATACAAACTAAGTGTAAATAAGACCTATATTCCTTCCTGAATGAATCAAAATCATTTTGTGAAAGATTATGTCATGCCCTAAGCACTTTGAATAAAAAATGAGCTCTCTCAGAATCCGGAGAATGAAGAGATTCTAACTTCTGGTGTTGACAAGTTGAAGCCACCATGGAGAAAAGGGAGGACCAAGCAATGGCAGAAATGGAAGATTTTGAGGAAAGTTTTTGCAAGGAAAACTGGAATTCAAATGTGGTCTCACACACTTTTTAGTTATGTGAACTTGCACAAGTCACTTCTGTTTGCCTCAGTTTCCTCATCTGTAAAGTAAGGATAATAATAGCACCAATCTTAAATGGTTGTTATGAGATGAGCTAATAATTGTAAAATAGTGAAAGAGTGCCTGGCACACAGTAAATGCTCTATAAATGTTAGCCATTACTGTTTTTGTTGGCATTATTATTACCTATGGGCATCACAGAAAGCAGTTTCCATGCTGATGATACTTTCTGAGCAAAGTTCAGCTTTTTCTAAGTTCCCCTCCAGATACTTGTCGATCTACAGACACTATAACATTATCTGCTGTTTTCTTACTCAAATGTTTCCAGTAAACTGAATTGTGCCTCCATCACAAAGAGGCCAGAGGTTAACTAGAGATAGGTATAAATGTAAGTTTGGGCAGAAAATCTGACATCTACCTATTGTTGCTGTTCAGTTGTGTCCCACTCTAAATGACCCCATTTGGGGTTTTCTTGCAAAGATACTGGAATAGTTTGCCATTTCCATCTCCAGCTCATTTTACAGATGAGAAAACTGAGGCAAATAGTGTTAAATCCAGGGTAACACAACTAGTGTCTGAGGTCATTTGAACTCAGGTCTTCCTGACCCCAGTCTTGCCTCTCTATCCACTGTACCACCTAACTGCCCCTACTTAACTACATGTGAGGAATTTTTCCTAACTGGAAACTTAGAAAAATTATGACTGAACTCAGAACTTTTCATCTAAAATAAACTCACTAAAGCTAAAGAGAAGGAAACTAATTGGCCCTTAAGGGCCATTATGTAGCTCCTTAAGCTTAAAATGATCTAATTATTACAAGAGTGCTTTTTAATTCTATTAATAGTATCAAAACTTTCTTGCTTTTACTGAAATATATATATATTTTATCGAGAGCAAGTTGAATGAATATGCTTCATTATTTTTGAAAAATCTTAGTTTCACATTTTATAACACGACAAATTAAAGGTCGGCCTCTAAGTTCTGTTTATTTTAATACTTCATTTTAATGACTATCTGAGCTAAAAAAGATATTTCAAAAAGAAATAGAGATGCAGCTGAAATAAGTCCATCATTACTCTACACTTATTAAATCATGATAGTCATGTTTCAATCCCACTCACCAATTATGCAAAGGTTATTTTTTTAAATCAAAATTCAACTAGGAAATTTCAATCTTTCCTGATGTTGGTGAAGGAGGTGATTATGTCTCCTTTGCCTTCATGGTAATTTCTACTTCATGGCAACTTCTGACTTCTAGACATCTGTTTATTCTACCAGTTCATCTGAGCCTTTTCTGACTTATCTTGTTTCCCAGATTAAATTCAATTTCAAGAAATCCCAGAATCCATCACCTTCTTGAATTCATGCAGAATTGGCCATACCATTCCCCAAACTTAGACTACTATTGTTGTCTACTTTCTCTTTTCCTTCTCTTAATTTGCTGAGCAGATGCTACAGAATAGAAATAATTTTATTAACTGATTCACCAACCTCAATTATACCATCAGTGGTTTTCTTTTGACTGTATATTGACTTCCCCATAATAGCTATTCTAAACCATTTCCATGTTTCTAACAACTCTAGACCTGCCATTTCTATTTATCACTTTGAGCAGATAATCTTTCCTCCTTCCTCCTTTATACATAAAATTGAAGTTATCTGAAACAAACTACCTCACTTGCTAAAAAATAGAAAAGCAGATCAGTGAGAAATATTAGATAAAGAAGAATCAGAAACAATACCATGAATAAATTGGAGAACAAAAATGACTTGGAGAAAAACTCTCACATTGAAAAAAACTTCTGAGAAAACTGGAAAACAGACCAGTAGAAATTATGAATAAGAAATAGCATTTTATATATAAAATAACCTCCAAATGGACATGAAATCTAAATATTAAAAATCATGAAATTAAAAAATAAGAAGAGACTCAGGTCAGTTACTTGTCACATTACTGGGAAAGAATTCTTTACCAAATGGGATAGTGGTGATTACAAAAGATGAAATAAATAGTCATCATTGTATGAAATTGAAAATTTTTGCAAACAAAATCAATACATTTGCAATATAATCTAAGGAGGGAAGTTGTTAATAAGAAAAATATTAGCATTACAAAGCTCTGAAAAATATCTGATATATAATATATGTAAGAAAACTACATTAATCGATGAGACCAAGAACCATTTATCAATAGAAAGTGGTCAATGTATATGAACAGTTTTTCAAAGAAGAATTACAAATTAATATTGATATGAAAGATTGTTCCAGACCAATAATAAGATTATGCCAATCAAAACAACTCCAAGGTTTATCCTCACACCCAGAAAATTGGCAAAGAGGACTAAATATAGGAATAGTCAGTACTGCAGGAGAGGTGGAAAAACAGGTGCACTTAGTGGAATTGTGAATAGGTGCAACCGTTCTAGAAAGCAAGTTGAAATTATACCAAATACTGACTAAAATATTATCCTTTGACCCAGGGATTGCACTGATAGGCATCCAAGGATGTCAGTAACAGAAAGAAAGGCCCAATAGACACTAAAATTCTTTTAGAAGCACTTTATAGTAGGAAAAACTCAAAACAAAATAGGTGCTCATAAGGTAAAAGACTAAGTAAATTGTGGTACGTGAACATAATGAACAATATATTAACAAAGATGCTAAATGTGAATTATATGATGAAGCATGAAAAGACTTGCATGAATTGATGCAAAGTGAAAACAAAGAAAAGAATATACATAATGACTGTACAATGTAAATGAAGAGTGACAACAATAAAAATTAATGGTTTGGAATTGCAATCTCCAAGCTTGGTTCAAAAGGAGAAATGAAAGAATGTACTTCTTTTTATGCAAAAGTAAGAGACTATGGAAGCAGAATATTGCATTATTTTAAAATTATTTTTCATGTTGGTTAATTTTGTTGTTAGTTTGTTTTTCTGTTTTACACTTTATTCAAGATATGGTTCCTTCAGTAAGGGGGTGGGGTGGTTGGGACCCATTTGGAAATGAAGATGGTGTAAAAAAAGAAGAAAGCAAAAATAATTTAAAAAAATGTTTAATAAGGTGAATTTTTTTTTTTTTTACTTTTCAAGCACTCTACCTCAAAAATTCTAAGTATCTTCTCCAGTACTCATCTGTGTCTTTTATAATTTTTTATTCTTTACTTAATAGCCTAAAAATGAATATTTCCATATCCAAAGTAGAACAAAAAGAGATGGCTGATATGAAATTGTGAAAATCTACCTACATACAGTATGCTTTTTAAGAAAAGTATGTAATAAATTCAACATGCTACTTTCAAAGCTATTCTCCTTTTCTGTGGCTCCTTCTGAACTTCCTTTTGCACTTTTATTCATTAATTTTTTTTTTGCAGTGACCCTCTTTTCTTTTTTTCTTTTCAAATTTATTTATTTAAGTTCTCAACATTCATTTCCACAAAATTTTGGGTTCCAAATTTTCTCCCCATTTCTCCCCTCCCCCATCCCCAAACACCAAGCATTCTAATTACCCTTATCACTAATCTGCCCTCCCTTCCCTTATCCCCATCTTCTCTTTTGTCCTGTAGGGCCAGATAACTTTCTATACCCTTTTACCTGTATTTCTTATTTCCTAGTTGTATGCAAGAACAGTACTCAACAGTTGTTCCTAAAACTTTGAGTTCCAACTTCTCTTCATCCCTCCCTCCCCACCCATTCCCTTTGGGAAGGCAAGCAATTCAATATAGGTCATATCTGTGAAGTTTTGCAAATGACCTCCACAATAGTCATGTTGTGTAAGACTAACTATATTTCCCTCAATCCTGTCCTGACCCCATTTCTTCTATTCTCTCTTTTGATCCTATCCCTCCCCAAGAGTGTTGATTTCTAATTGCTCCCTCCTCCCATCATCCCCCCACCCTGCTTATCCCGTTTTCCTCCACTTTCCTGTATTGTAAGATAGGTTTTCATTTTATTCCTTCCTTTAGTCGAATGTGATGAGAGTAAGCTTCATGTTATTTCTCTCACCTCTCTACTTTGTCCCTCCACTGAAAAGTCATTTACTTGACTCTTTTATGAGAGATAATTTGTCCCATTCCATTTCTCTCTTTCTCCTCCCAATATATTTCTCTCTCACCCCTTAATTTCATTTTTTAAAGAGATGATCCCATCCTATTCTATTCACCCTGTGCTTTGTGTGTGTGTGTGTGTGTGTGTGTGTGTGTGTGTGTGTAATCCCACCAACTACCCAGATACTGAAAATTTTCAAGAGTTACAAATATTGTCTTTCCATGTAGGAATGTAAATAGTTCAACTTTAGTAAGTCCCTTATGGTTTTCATGCTTCTGTTGATTCTTATGTTTGAAAGTCAAATTTTCTTTTCAGCTCTGATCTTTTCATCAAGAAAGCTTGAAAGTCCTCTATTTCATTGAAAGACCATTTTTTTCCCCTGAAGTATTATACTCAGTTTTGCTGGGTAAGTGATTCTTGGTTTTAGTCCTAGTTCCTTTGACTTCTGGAATATCATACTCCAATGCCCTTCAATCCCTTAATATAGAGGCTGCTAGATCTTGTGTTATCCTGATTGTATTTCCACAATACTTGAATTGTTTCTTTCTAGCTGCTTGCAATATTTTCTCCTTGACCTGGCAACTCTGGCATTTGGCCACAATTTTCCTAGGAGTTTCTCTTTTTGGATCTCTTTCAGGAGGTGATCTGTGGATTCTTTCAATATTTATTTTGCCCCCTGGTTCTGGAATATCAGGGCAGCTTTCCTTGATAATTTCATGAAAGATGATGTCTAGGCTCTTTTTTTGATCATGGCTTTCAGGTACTCCCATAATTTTTAAATTGTCTCTCCTGGATCTATTTTCCAGGTCAGTTGTTTTTCAGTGAGATATTTCACATTGTCTTCCATTTTTTCATTCTTTTGGTTTTGTTTTGTTGTTTCTTGGTTTCTCATAAAGTCATTAGCCTCCATCTGTTCTACTCTAATTTTTAAAGAACTATTTTCTTCAGTGAGCTTTTGAATCTCCTTTTCCATTTGGCTAATTCTGCTTTTTAAAGCATTCTTTTCATTGGCTTTTTGAACCTCTTTTGCTAAGTGAGTTAGCCTATTTTTCAAGGTGTTATTTTCTTCAGTATATTTTTGGGTCTCCTTTATCAAGGTGTTGACCTGGTTTTCATGCTTTTCTTGCATCTCTCTCATTTCTCTTCCCAGTTTTTCCTCCACTTCTCTTACTTGATTTTCAAAATCCTTTTTGAGCTTTTCCATCTCCTGAGACCATTGAATATTTGTCTTGGATGTTTGGGATACAGAAGACTTGACTTTTATGTCTTTCCCTGATGATAACCATCGTTGTTCCTCATCTGAAATGATGGGAGAAGATATCTGTTCACCAAGAAAGTAACCTTCTATAATCTTATTTTTTTTCCCTTTTTTGGGCATTTTCCCAACCAGTTACTTGACTTTTGGGTCCTTTATCAAGAGTAGGGTATACTCTGGGGATCTATAAGATCTCAGTTCCCCCAAGGTGGCACAATCAAGCATGTACACTGATGTGGGAGAGATTTTTGTGTCCAGAATCTTAGCGGTTTCTTCTCCACGGCCACCTGGCCTCCAGTTCTGCCAACTCAGCACTGGGGGCTGATTTTCAGATAAGCTAGATGGGCAGGGCTGCCATTCAGTGTGAGACAAAGACCAGCTCCCTCAGGGCCTCTACACAGGGCTGAGGTAATATTCAGCTCCTCAGTGCCCCCAGGGGATTTTACAATCCAACAATGGATGCAGGCTGCTGTAGAGCTGCTGTGAGAACTGCTGCCACCTGCCCAATGTGGCCTCTGTGGCCGCTGCCTGAGGCCAGAGCTATGGGAAGGCCCTTCTCCCTTCCTGGCCACCTGAAAAAACCCCATCACTGACTTTTGGCACCTGTGGGTTGAGGGATCTGCGGACTGCTGCTGCTAGGACTGGGGATTCTGCCCCCAATATATCCTCCTCCCAGGGTCATGCCTCGCCATGTGACCAAGGCTGGGCTGGGCTCCACGCTCCACTCTGTGTCCGGTGCAACCAACGTTTCCAATGGGCCTTTCAGGTCTCCCTGGGCTGGAAATCTCCTCCATTCTGTTGTTCTCCACTTCTGCTGCTCCAAAACTTGTTGAGAGTCCTTCTCTACAGGTATTTATGGGCTGTGTGGGGAGACCCTGCGTATCTGTGTCTTTCTATTCTGCCATGTTGGCTCTGCCCTCAACTCTCTTTTCTTTTAAAAAATATTTCTTATTGGTACAATTGCTGTCTCTTCTCTTACCCCACCCTCCATATCTCTTCCCCTTCCCCCTGTACATCACTTGAAATAAAAATAAAATTAAATTTCTGTAATAAAGGCACATAGTTTAGCAAAACAAATCTATACATTGGCCATGTCTAAACATATATTTGTTATTTTACACTTTTACTCTGTCATTTCACTGTGAGAAATTGGGTAGTTTAATTCATCATTAATCCTCTGGAGTCATAATTGATCACTGTATTTTTTTTTAAAGTCTTGTGTCTACCCATCTGTAGTGCCAATAGGATATTCACAGCACCCACAATGGCCATGAATGTTCTGGCACAATTCTGGATTGTGAAATACAAGAGACTCTCCACATGGAAGAAAGAACCAAAACATTTATTCAGACACCAGAAAGCCAAATTCATCACAGTAACAAAAATCTATACACAATAACAAGGTAGAGAACAACACCATCCCCAACCCTTCCCCCTGCTAGGTTTTCCACAAACCAGATCCATTAAACAGATCAGAAGCAGGCTCTCTTAAACAAAATCACAAACAAGCTCTTTCACTCACCCTAGCCAGCAGCCTGCATCCTTCCTAGGTCTGACAGCTCTCATGACTTACTTCCTCTCAACTGTGTTCTAGCTCTGCCTCTTCCTGTTCCACCCTTCCTGCTCCATCCCTTGAGTCAAATCCTCCCACCACAGACTTCATGTGACTCAGACAATTGTGACTTAGGCTTCCATGTGACTTAAGCAGGTCATATGGGCCTATTAATAAAGGGGAAAGATTGTCCATTTAAATTACCATTACATGTGACCCCAAGATCTTTCATATTTGTTTTATAGGTCAATGGGGCTACTGGTATCAACAGAATTTTAACAGGGATAACAGAAAATAGGCATATAAAACAATATCTTTGGCAGCTTGTGTCAACGTAACTTTACAATAGTATAACTGGGATCACACAAAATAAGCACATAAAACTGACTTAGGGTGGGGCTTGAGCACAAGCACCCCCTCACACCCTCCTCGAACAAATGAGGCTCAAAATCTTGGAATAAGGGATGAGGTCTCTTTTTCCATAGCTACTTCCTGCTAAGATTGAACATAGAACTGTCTCTGCCTCAAGAGGTCCCATTTGAGGAGTCAGTTCTTTAGCTGACTAGCTTGGTTGATGCCAGGTCCAGGGGTGATACATCACCATCATGGACAGAGGGTTACATCCAACTTAAGCAATCAGGAATCTGCAGGTGGACGGTACTAAACCTGCAGAAAACAAATCTTACAAACAAGGTGAACAGACAAAAAGACAAAAAGAAATAAGGAGATAATAACCAGAAGCAGCATAGATATAGGGTGAGCTGTGCTTTTGGAGTCCATGAACCCACTGTCATTCACTGTTGCTTACTGTTTTCTAATTGGAAGTTTGGGGGTCATCATTCTGTCTAGAGGTATAGTTTATTTAATATGAGCTGGGGCCTAGTCAATCTCCCATTCTTCCTGCAGGTGTGATGAACTCAGATACAGTGTCTCAGAAGGATCTGTAGGGGTAGCTCTGATCTCCCTGTTCAGTCTAATATCAAGCCTCTTTCCTCAATACATTTTATATAGTTCATTAGTTGGAGTGCCATCCATTCTTCCAAAATCTACCCCTGCTCTCAAAATCCAAAAGAGCAGTAAACAATTCTTTTCTTGTCAATCTATTCTGACTTTGAATCCACTGGCTATATTTATTCTTCTTTCTCAAGGAAAAAATTATCTGTTTCACAGATTTTCACCATCCAAGATACCAATGATTCTCCCATCCTTTGGGTGAACTGAATCAAAATATCTGTAATCTCCTGCTGAGTAAAACACTCAATTACCTCTCCAAACACTTGTAACACATCCAGGGCCCCAGCATACACAGGAGGGCCTGGTGTACAGGTTCTTGGATCTGTTTTTCTAAAAGGAAAGCAACTTTTGCAGGATTAGTAATCTACTTAAATCAAACACATATATCATTCACTTAGTTCAGAGGAAAAAGTCAGCACCCTGAAATGCAGGGGAAATACAAACAGAAATTACAAGCAGAAATTTAAAACAGAAAGACCAACAGACAGGGCTTCCAACTGTCTGACAGATCAACAGATCAACAGACAGTTCCACTGCATAGTTACTAGAGAGAAGTATCAACTTCAAAACCACACCTCAGAATATATATACACTTTTCAGAGCCAGAAGGCATCACAACCTTGAGAACCACTGCCTCACTAGAAATTAACAAAAGGTGTGGGCCTTCCTACAAAACAAATCTCCCCTAATCAAATTTCCCTTAATGGGCAGGCTTATTAATGGGTGGGGAAGATCTTTAACTCTCATAATTAATATTACAATACTATGTGACCCCCTTTATTCACCTTTTGTGCTTCTGCCTGAAAAGCCACCTTCACATCCTTTCTCTTGTTATTTTTTGCTTCTTTTTGTGAACTACACTAACAACAGCTTTTTCTTCCACCACCTGAGACTTTCCAGTTTGCACTTCTAAAGGAGAATTTGAACCCTGCAGCATAAAAAGCTTCTCATACAAACCAGCCAAATTCCTTTACAGCTGAGCTTTCACTTCCAGCAGCTTATCTCTGCTTTTACACATAAGGCAATAACTTGTTAGCAAGGCCCAGCCTCTGCTACATACCCTTGCCAGTTCTTTCCCTGGTTCTATTCGTATTCCTTGCAAACATATTTCTAAGTCTCTGGGTTCTCTCTTCTGTAGCCTTGGTTCCCAGTTTTCACAGAGCTCTGTACCTTTAACCCATTTTCTTGCAAAGGAGGAATAAGGCAAATCCTCCCACCCTGGGACATCCATTTCTTCCTCTGTCTCCTCTGCCTTTCTATCTCTACAAAGGTCTGATATTTCACAATCCCATCCCCATCACCATCTGTAGCACCAATATAATATTAACAGCACTTACAGTGGCCATGAATATACCAGCACAGTTCTGAATCATAAAATACACATATGGAAGACAGAACCAAAACATTTATTCAGACACTAAAAAGCCAAATCCATCATAGTAACAAAAAAATCTAAACACAATAACAATGCAGAGAACAACACCATCCCAGACCTTCCCCCTGCTAAGCTTCCCACAAACCAGCTCCATTAAAGAAGCAGGGTCTCTTAAACAAAATCACAAATAAACTCTTTCACTCATGCTAGCCAGCTGCCTGCTTGCCTGCATCCATCCTAGCTCTAACTATACTCTGACCAATTTTCTCTAAACTCTGCTCTAGCTCCACCTCTTCCTATTTCACCTGTTCAGCAAACTCCTCCCACTATAGGCTTCATGTGACTCAAATTCATGTGACTTAGGCAGGTCACATGGGCCTTTTAATGAAGGCAAAAGATTTTTCATTTAAATTGCCATTATACCATACATGCAGAGGCTACTCATGTGCCTGATACCACTCTGATTGTCACAGAAAATTTGGCATGTTTCATTTCCAACTTAAGCTGGTTCTTCCCTTCTTAGACAGCCTGGTGACTCTGCTTCACTAACACCCTGCTTCCCTCTGCCCCACAGGGCTCACCATATTGATATTGAACTTACTGTGAACACCACAGCAGCAGCATCCACTGCAGTTTAGGACTCAAGCACTCAGGAGATCCACCAGCCTTGGCCTCCCTGGTAGCTAGGATTACAGTTATGTTGTTGTTTTTTGTCCTTTGTTCTCAAAGAGGATCATGACTTTGGGAAGGTGATGCTATGACTTGCAAGTGAACTGGATTTAAGTGAGGGAGGGTTATGCAAAGTCACCAGCCTCACTTTTTTCTCAGGAGCAATCTGGGATCAGTGGCAAGATATAGATCAGGACAACTGGAGATGTCCCCTATGAGCTGCCATACCTTGCTGGTCACAGCATTTATAAACCTTGTTCCGAAGTTCATTGGTATGAGACTATCTCCTTATTGGTGGAGATGGTGGCCCTACCCTGAATGAGGGGCAAGGTGGAGTTGATGAGAGGTGAGGTTGTTGTCCAGTGAGGACTTGAAAGAAGTTTCATACTCTTCAAGTGCCATTCCCCTTAGGCAGTTTTCAACATTGAGTCATTTCATGAGCTTCTGATTTGTAGCTTTGAGAGGGAAGATAAAGAGGTTAAGCCTTGGTTATAGAGCTTGAGGTCCTTATCCCCAGAAATGACAAAACAATCAGAAGTTAAATTGAACTGATCGCATACTATAGATTAATAGTATTTAAGAAAGCATATAGACTTATTTAAGTGGAGCCATTAGACAGTTCAGGAGATAGAGCACTGGACCTGGAGTCAGTAAGACATGAATTCAAATCCAGCCTCACACACTTATAAGGTATGTGACTCTGGGCAAGGCACTTAACTTCTGTATCCTTGCCAAGAAAACCCCATGGAAAAAGAATATAGTTCACAGGCTCATGAAGAGTTAGACACTACTGAACAACAAAATAGATATAATTCTAACTTGATGCCCCCTCTTCCTGAGAAGAGTAAAATGGCCTCTGATCCCAAATTTCTTCTTCCTCTTGCGGCAAGAATGAAAGTATCTCTTGGAAAAAGATGAGGGAAGAAGACAGTAGAGGTATCCATTCTACCTCCCTTTAAGCCTCCTTGCTACACATAGGCCTCACTACATATGTGGGGCCTTTTCTTGTTACATATTAACAGGAGTGCTAAAGTGTTTCAAAATCATTTTTATTTACAATATTTTTATTGTATGAAGTATTCTGGTTTTGCTTATGCCACTCTGTATCAGTTCATACAACTTCACTCAGTTTTCTCTGAGACCTAACTCTTTTATCATTTCATTTGTTGTAATTCTTCATTACATTTATATTCTATGATATGTTCAGTGATTTCCCTGTTTGGGGGCACTTCCTCCTAATTTCCGCTTCATTGCTATAACAAAAAAAAAAAAAGCTGATGTTAAAAATATTGCACATGGAGGTAATTTTTCTCCCTTTCTTTGATTTCTTTTAGGATATATGCTATTTGGTTTTACAATTTTTCTTTGGTATTCAATTTTTTAAAAATCTGTAGCTTTTCTGGCTTTTTGAGTTGAATGCCTAATTTATTGGTGTGTTCTTTGTCTCTTTTGTTGATGAATGTATTAAAAGATAAACATTTTCTCCTCTACTCTTCTTTGACTCTATCCCTAAAGTTTCTGTATGTTGTCTCATTGATATAATTTTCTATGATCAAATTCTCAACTGTAGTTTCTATAACTTGTTCTTTGATCTACCATTTTGGGGATTAATTTGTTTAGTCTAGTAAATTTTAATCCTTTCTTCAAGGTGCTTTATTGAATATAATTTTTATTGTTTTATGTTTAGATGTGTTTGATATTTTTGCTTTTCTGCAATTGTAAAGTACTATACTCTATAATATTGTGAATTTTTAAAGATGCCATGCATAATTGAGAAATACATATATGTGTATATATACATATATATAATGTATGTATGTATATATATTCCTATTTCCATTTAGTAATAATCAGAAATCATATCTAATTTTGCTAAAATTCTATATCATTCCTTGATTTCTTATTTGTTTATCTTTTTCTTAGATTTGTCTAGATTTGAATAAGGTCCCCAATAATTATTGCTTTACCACCTGTTCCTTCCTACAATTAACCTATCCTTTAAGTATTTGAATGCTTTCCTATGCGGTGATATTGTCACTGTCTAGGATTTGACCCTGATATTGATACTGTCTAGGGTACCTTTAAACATAATATGGTTTCCTTGTTTTTCACTTTTTTCAAATTTATTTTTACTGTTGCTTTGGTTGAGATCATCATTTCTACTCTTGATTTTTTTTTAATTCAGCTTAAGCATAATAGATTTTACTCAAGACCCTTATTTTAACTTCATGAATCTTAATGTTTCAAGTACACTTCTTATTAGATTCCTCTTTGAAATACATTCTACTATCCTCAGTTTTATGGGTGAGTCCATTCCTTTCATGTTTGTAGTTATGATTATTATTTATTTTCTTCAATTATATTTTTTCCTTTCTTTGAATCCCACCCCAATACAAAGAAGAAAAGGGTAAGAGAGGAGTGTGCTGTAAGCATAAGCAAAGTGAAATTTTTTTTTCTAGAGTTCAGTTTCCTAGGCTCAGGCTAAATTGTGAATATCTGAAGGATTGATCTTTTTTTAAGCCCTGATAATTCACAGCTATGCTGAGTCACATAGGTTTCCTGCCTACTGGCTCTGAGCCAATTAGGGGCCAACTCTTTGTTACACATTATGGGAGGTTAGTATTTTGTTTTGGGGGCTTGCTCACGGGAAGGACCTTTTTGATTCCCTGAAAGGGACTCCGAATAGCCATTTGTAAGGAGGCCCCCGACTGCTCAGAAGTTGGTGTCCTTCCATTCAAGTGGTGTACAGAGATGGTTGTTTTTTCTAGTTGGAGCTGTGTCTATTGGATTATTTCTTGAACAATTTATTTGTACTAATCTGTCTGTTAATTAAAGTAAGATTGTTAACCCCTTTAAAGTTGTCTTTGCTTTACAAAAGTGGATAAAAGAACCTGTGCTGGCAGACCCCGCCATGTGCTAGTGTAGCTGTTAATACATTTGGCCTTGTCAGTAGGATCTGCACAGACTAAAGGAAAGTATGGGGTTTTGTGGGACTGGGATGGTTGTTGGCCCAGTTATTCTGTTGCTTTTTGTCAGCAACCTGAGAGAGACCAAGTGAGTAACAGTAACAGATTCCTGGCTAACCAGAGCAGGGCCACTGAAAGATAACCTCTGCTTCTTCTCTTTACTCCACTAGCACTCCTGAGGAGACAGGTTGGAGCAGCACCTGTGGGAAGAAGACATGCTTGTGGGAGGTGAGGATGGCCAGACCTCAAGTGGAGTAGCTTGCCCTACACTGCGCCAGAGGGGTGGAGGCTCTGGAAGTGTGCTGTGCCCAGAACGCAGACCTGAGCAGCCCCTCCTTATGTGAGGTTGGGGGTGGACAAGTTGCCCCAGAGTTGGGGTGGTGTGGGCCAGAAACAGAAGCTGGGTGCAGGAGCCACTGGAGCCTACTGTGCCTGGACTCAGGTAGGAGCAGGGAGAGCTTGGAATGGAACAGTCCCTTCCCTTGTGAGGTGAGCTATGGAGCAGCAACAGAGAGCTGCCTATGGTGGAACTCAGGCAGAAGCCAGGAGAAGTTGGCCCCTGGACCTGTGGGAGGAGGAACCCCAGAACTTGGAAATCAGCCCCTAGTCAAGATGGAGGCTTTGCAGCAAGGCAGCAACAGTGAGAGTGCTTTCCTTCCACACCCCTCTGTGATGGCTTGGCACCTAGGGGTACCAATCGTCTATGGTGAATGGGGGAAGTGCTGTAATTCCTGGGGACCTACCTTGTTGGCTTTGTTGCCCAGCCACCCCTCAGGACTTGGACTCTGGCTCATTTGAGCATGAGTGCACCTGAGAGTGCCAGGTAGAAGCCTGCAGTGGCAGTGTAGGGAGAAGGACACACCCCCCAAGACAACATTATTTGGACATTTTGTTTTGAATTGCCTGTAACCTAGGGGTGGGGTATGTTGAGTTTTCTGATGTTATATACTTTTGTGTTTGTTTAAGGTCATGTGGCCATCCTAGGAATGAAATGTTATGTTGCTATGTATTTTGCAAATGGGAAGCTCATAATGTGTTTATTTTATGGGAATTATGTTGAACTGATATATATTTCTTTTTTTAAATTAATTTTTTTTTCAGTTTTCAGTAGTTACTTCCCTAAGTTCCAAATTTTCTCCCCCTCTCTTTCCAAGACAGCATGCAATCTTATATGGGTTCTACACATACATTCTTATTAAACACATTTTCCCATTAGTCATGTTGCATAGAAGAATTAAAATGAATGGGAGAAGTCATGAGAAAAATAAAAACAAAAAAAATAACACAAGAGAAAATAGTGTGCTTAAGTCTGCGTTCTAATTCCATAGTTCTTTCTCCAGATGTGGATGGCATTTTGCCTCAAGAGTCCTTTGGGAATGTTTTAGGTTCTGGCATTGCTATGAAGGGCTAAGTCCTGATATATATATTTTTAAGAGATATTAGTATCTCTATTTGTTCCAGGATCCATAGTCATAACAATCTCTTGTTTACCTGTGTAGATTGTAAGGGCTAAGTGTTAGAATGTAAAGGCCAGGATCCTCGAGGAGTGGAATGTAAGCACAAACAAGGTGGAATTTTTTTGTTTGTTTGTTTTCTTTTTGCATTCAGTTTCCTAGGCTCAGGCTAAATTGTAAATATCTGAAGGATAACCTTGGTAATTCACAGCTGTGCTGAGTCACATGGGTTGTGATGCCTTCTGGTTCTGAGCCTATTAGTTGAAAACTATATATACTGGGAGGTTGGTATTTTACTTTGGGGTTTCACTTATGAGAAAGACCTTTTGATTCCTTGGACCTGACTCTGGGTAGCCATTTGTTAGGAGCTCTTCAGCTACTCAGATGTTGGTACTCTCCTGGTCTGGTGGTGTACGTAGGTGGTTGTATTACTTTGTTCAGACACTTGGAGCCTTGTCTTTTGAATCTCTGTGCTAATTTCTCTGCTTGTATTTTCTATACTCACTTCTTTCTACTTATCTGTAATTAAAGTAAGATTGTTGAACCCTTTAAAGCTGTTTCTCCTTAGAAAAGCAGATTAAAGAACCTGTGCTAGCAGCCCACCCTGTGTGCTAGTGTGGTTCCTAATACTAATGGTATATAACTGATGTAATCTGCTTCCACACCACTACTTCACCTTTTGTCCCTTCACACCCAGGCCCTGATCACAGCTTCTTACCTTTCCTTTTTTCCTAGTAATCCTCATAATTGGATGGGTAATTTTGCTTATGACTAATGCCTCCCTGAATTTATTCTTTCCTCTTAATCTCACTTCTCCCTCTGCTTGTTTCCACGTTTCCCTCTTGAGTTTATGTATTTTTCTCAGTGAGTATGATGAGAGTAATATTTGCATCTAGATGCAACATTGTTAGAGCACTGGACTGGAAGTTGTGAAAAATTGAGTTCTAATTTGATCTCATTCACTTAATAGTTCTGTGATTCCAGGCAAGTCACTTAACTCTCTGTTTCCTCTTCTATAAAATGGGGAGAATGATAATAACAGTAACTAGCTAGCAGAGCTGTTGTGAGCTGATACAAAATGAGACAGTATTTATAAAGTGCTTTGCAAACCTTAAAGTGCTATGTAAATGCTAAATATTGTTATTGTTGTAATTGCTATTACATTTTTTTGGTATGGTATGTATGTATGTATGTTCAATCTTCCTTTTTCCTGCTCAGATAAAAACGAGATTTATATGACTAATGGAGTAGATAAAACAATTATCCCTTTAAAACTTTAAAGTCACCAGATAGAATTGAGGGAGTTACATAAGAAAAAGAGAGGGCTTGGAAAGTGGATTGGAGAGTTCTGAAAGTTTTTAGGGGGGTGTAAAAAGAAAGGGTAGAACTTACTTTTTAAAAAGAATCTGGGGAATAGACTCAGATGAACTGAACCATGCAAAATATCAAAACTGTGTAATCTTAATTAAAAAAAAACCTTGATATTTTATTTTTCATGTGAAAGAAAAGAATCAAATCAATTAGTCATACGTGCTAAGAAGTTACAGTAAGACCAGAAGCCTACCATACTACTTTTTTGACTGAGGAAAGTGGGCTCAAACTTAAAATGCTTGCTGAAAAGCTCTTTGTACCACCAAGTTTGTTTTGAAATTTGGCATAGCTGAAGTCACTCCAGAAAATGAAGTCGGCAGATTGGCTGCCAGATTGTATTTACTGCTAGGCTGGCTCCTGCAGTCTGCTCCTCATTGGGCTTGACTATCAGCAAGTGATCGAACTTTTGACAACTCTAGACATTTGAAGCTCACAAGTTTGCAGCCATTTTCAATACTCTACCTAAGAGAAGAAAAGAACAGAGAGGAAGAAAGAGAATCAACAACAGGGTAGTGTGCTCATGATTTCATGTTTGTCTGAGTAGAGAGAATAAGTTGTTAGAGCTATGGTTACTCCTCTCCCCACCTGGAAGCTTATAGCAGTTATTGCCAGGATTGTCCTAAGGAATGAGAGATCATGTTGTCCCCATTGCAGTCTTTTGAATACATAGTTAGTTCTGGTTTAGTAGTCATTTGAAGAGGCTCTTTCTTCACCACTAAGTAAATGGATGGGAAAAAATGAGAGAATGATTACCACAGTAAGAAGTGGAGAGCTAAATCCCTTAATTCCAAGTCATCAGGCACTTCTAGAAGCAAGTTTAGTAATCATGCATACTCCTGGATTGAGTCCTCATTGTCTAGTTCCCCATTACAGGTGACATAGTTCACTCCATTTCCTTTACTTATTCCTTTGAACTGGCTATTTCCTATGCTTGAGATTCACTCCTGCCTCAGAAAATCCTTCTCTTCCTCCAAGACTCAGCTCAGGCACCATCCTCTCCACAAAGCCTTTTCTGATCCTCTCAACAAGCTTATATATAACTACTTCGCATGTGCTTGTATTTAGAATATAGTTTTTGGTTGCTTATAAAAATAAAAAGACACTTGGTGGGGGCAGGGTTAAGGAACTAGTTTGTTTTTTCCCTAAGTGCTGGAACAATTTTCTTTCTATCATGATTTTCTCAGGACCATGCCATTTGTGTGTGTGTGTGTGTGTGTGTGTGTGTGTGTGTGTGTGTATGTGTGTAATAAGTATTAGAATTTTTTTATGAGTTTAGCAGAAGAGCCAGAAAAAGGTGCAGCTCCCTTTATATGAGGTAGATTTTTTTTGAAGTCATAGGTAATTTGGTTTCTGGTTGTAACCTGGAATTGTTTCTATGTAATTTTGATTTTGTTTTATTGTGGTTGGGTTTTTTTTTTTTTTTGGTGGTGTAACAAGCTTATCTTGGCTTGGATTCATCCTACTATTACATAATTACTGCATTTATTGATATAGTTTATTTCTTAAAAGTCTGAATGTTACTAAATTTATAAATACTTTTGCTATATACTTGATATTTGAAAATTCATTGGTACTGTTTTCATGATTTAAATTCATGTCTTTTGCTGTACTATTATATCGCTTAAATACAGTATGTCAACCCAATAGACCAATGCATTAATATTTGTATGTTAATGTGGACACACATGGAGCAATCTCTAGGAAAGATGAGAACTAAGATTACTGATGGCTATAGTCTTGTTTTGGCAGTTGAAAAGCATTAGAGGTCTCCTGATATCAGGAGAAGACCTAAACTTTAAGAATGAGAATATTTTAAGAATATTGGATAGGAAAGTGAAAGGACTGAAAGAGTGTACAATTAAGGTCATTGATAGATATTAAGGCAGGTGAGCCAAACTAGGAAGTTTTTCTATTCTTTCCTGAGAATTTTGACCATGGATATGTATATGAAGAATTTAACATTAGGTAGGAATTTCAGACTCATCCATCCTCTGAGGGTGAGGAACTTCTCAAAGAAGTTCCTTCTACTCAGAAGATGTATTCCTACAGAGAGAATGAATGTTACAATTATATCCAAGAACTCTACTCCATCTGTGACTAAGGCTATTATAAAAATACCAAAGGCCTAAAACTGGCATTTTCTTTGGACAGGAACCATGTCCCACAGAAGAACAGTCCTTAGAGACTTGAGAGAGACAGTCAAGAATGCACACTGGAAAGCCCCTTAGGCATTCAGAGTGATGAAATTGTCAGATAGCCTAAGAGAGATAGGCAAAGGCAGTGGAAACCCTCTTAGAGGCATAACCAGATGTTATCTGGCAGGAATGTATACAAATTTTAGCTCAGATGTTTGAGGAGGATGGATCAGAAGACCTTTATGCTAATTTTGTCTCTAATACTGTACAGCAAGAAGGGGAAAAGTCTGATACAGATTTGTACTGTGGGTCCTTATTGTCAGAAAAAACTGTTTTAGAGTTTGGTACGTGACCCTCGTATAGTTATTAGCATCAGATCTATGCAGATACAGAAACTATTGCCAACAATGGTTGAGGTGAGACAGGTACTCCTGAGTTTCAGAGATCCATATAATCCAGAGCTCACCACAGCAAACTCCAAGCCTTCTCTAGAGTGAAGCACAAGAGCAAAGCAGGACAACACCATGGACCATGGTAAGTTACAGCCACAGAAAGTGAGATACTCAAGTAAAAGATGGAGCAGTGTTCAGTTTCTTTGGAGAGGTAAATTATTACCAGGAGAATGGATGGCATAAAAGTCTGTCATAAGCCTGCATGTCCAGATCCTTTAAAGCTCACTGGAGTCATTAGCACTGGTTTTAACTAATTCTATTTCCCTCCCAAAATTCTATCAAGACACTATAAGAAATAAATTTGGATCCAACACTTGCATACTTTGGCCATCCATGAAAATTGTGCATCCAAGAAATTCCAGGGAACACCACAGGTGTCCCAACTAATTAATCCTCTATAGTGAATTCTGACATATTTGAATTTGGGGACTCCTCAGCACCACAAGAGTGGAAAGTTAGGTTGAGGCTGCAAGCCAGCAAGAGGATAGGCATGTTCTCATTTCACAAGTGGGATATAGTCGGATGTTGCAGGTGCAATCCATAGGCTCTAGCTCACTAATTCCTGACCAGAGAAATATTTAGGAGAACTCTGTCTGTGATAAAAGACCTCAGAAACCATCTCAAAGAAGTGCTGGCTAATGGTATCACTATAGAATCTAGCAGCCTTTATGAATCACCTATAGTAGCGGTACTTAAGAAAAATGAAAAGATATGGATGTGTGTTAATTACCAAACTTTGAACAAAAAGACTAAAGTGGACCAGTACTCTATGTCACAAGTGCAAGATGCTCCTAATTGTCTGCTAGGCAGCAAGTGGTTTTCAGTCTTGGATTTATACAGTGTATATTACCAGATTCCTACGTCTTAAGAAGACAACGATAGACCTGCTTTCATCATTCCAGGGACTCACAAGATGAAATGCTAACTGATATAAAGTAATTGAGTAATCAGGTGACTTGCCTATTTACAAAACAGACTCATGGAATGGAAGGATCCCTATCAAGAATATTCATTGCAACCATCTTTTACCTATAGGAGAGTTAGTTATACTTTCTAATGGTCAGGTGGAGAGAACTAATGGACATTGACCTAGGAAGAGGCTGAGAAAAAGAAACTGTATGCCAACTGTACAAAAACTTTCTGACTCAGATATGGGCACTAAAAGTGATGCATACAAGGAAAGAAACAATTATTGCAGGAGAATTGAACCCAAAGGCAACTCCTTTCTTGACAAAAACAGCTATAGAGACTGATAGGGTACAGGTTCAACCTGAAGAGCTTGAAAATACTGATAGCCAACCTGGAATGGTTGCCAGTTGCAAATCTTCAATGATCTTGATGGTCAGCCCATACCAAGTACTAGTTAAGATACAGGAATTGAGATTTTAGTCAGTGACAAGAGAAACAGGCCTGTTAGACCAGTCACTAGGCTAAGTTATGAAATCACCAGTAAACCTGAAGATACAGTTACACATGTCTAGCTAACAATCCTAGAGATAGTTTATGTGAAAAGTACTGTGCATGTCATTATGTGTTTATTGCTGTATATATACAAATTACTGCATGTTTTGGAGTGCTTGTTTTTATTTTTCTGTTATGTTCATTTGACTATGTTTTGTTATGTTCATGCAATAGTAATGCCAGTTTGCGGATTGTTCTGTGTATTTGCTGTTCCTTATTGTTAAACTGCATTATGCATGTGCCTATTGTTATCATTGATGCTAGGTAGCTTTGCTTTGTTAGTTAGCCATGATTATTGCTTTTGATTATTTGCTGTGTACTATGGATATACATGTACTTCTGAAATGTGCATATGTTACATATCTTTTATGTAGCATTTTTTTCTGTAGTATCCTAAAAGGTGATCCTCCATATCATGCCATATATACTACAGGTATTGTTAGTGAGCATTTGTTTTATTTCACTTTCAACAATAACAAAGGTTGGATGTTTGGGACACCAGGAAAATCATCCTTGTTGTTTTAAAGCACTGATATTTATATTTATGGGTTTTAGACCTGCCCCAGATGATTTTTTCAAGATACTTCAAAGAGTTTCAATCCAAGGGAGAAATGTAAGCCCTATCCCAAAGTCCACTGACATAGGACTCTTTCCTTATTGGTAAAGATGAAGGTCTTTCCCTTTCCTTTGCGTGGGGTGAGGAGGAGTTGGTGAAAGCTCCAGCTTTCTACATTCTTTTGAGACTCATCAAGGTTCAAGTACTCTTTGGGATTCCTCAAACACTGAATCAATTCAGGAGCTTCTGGCTTCCATCTTTAAGAAAGAAGATGGAATAGGACAACCCTACTTAAGACTGCGGAAGAAAAAGACTAGGAAGACATGAGAGAAGGTAGCAGTCTTCAGGTCTCTATCTCCAGCTTGTTCTCCTAGAGACTGAGATGAGTTCCACCTTGAGATTAAGGACAGTTCTGTTTAGTTGAACTGAGTTATCTCACTTCCAATGAGAGAATTCCTTCATTCTTTGTTGTCTGGTATATATTCTCCTATGTATATCTGTTCTTATTTTTGTTTTGCTATGATTTGGATATATGGGTTTTTTGGTTTTTTTTTTTTGTTCACCATGTGTGTTCATTGTGGAGCTTGGTAGGAAATGTATATAGAGCTTGGGATCTTCCTTTCCCCTAGAAATGAGAAAGCAATAAATTAAGATTGAACACAACTGTATCCCCTAGATGAATAATATTTAAGGGACACATATAATTCTAGCTTTTCTCTAAGGAGAAGAGATTGACCTCTGGACCCAACTTTCTACTTCCTCTCCTGGCAGGAATGAATGTCTCTTTTGGAGAAGGGTAGGAAAAGAGGAGATTAGAAGTATCTATCTACCTCTCTTAGAGCCACATGTTGATAGCCCCCTCAAATGGTAAGGTAAGGTTAATGGTTGGTGGGGGGAAGAATTAAAGATCTTCCCTGCCCATTAAAGCCTTAATACCTTTTGTTAATTTCTACTGAGGTACTGAGTCAGAGGGTCATACCCTCCAGCTCTGAAAAGTGTATAAATACCCAGAGATGAGATTTTACTTTGAGGCTTATGTGTTGTTTGGCCAGATAAGACTCTGGGAAGCTCCAAAGAAGCCCCCAGGCTTTGAAAACCCAGATATTGGTGCTTTTCTCTCTGGTAACTATGTATATATTGCTTATAGTCAGACAGTTGGAAGCCCTGTCTATTGATCTTTATTCTTCTGTTTGTATTTTCTCTGAAGTTCAGGGTGCTGACTTTCCCCCCTGAACTAAGTGAATGATGTTATGTACTTGATTAAAGTGATTGTTAACTCCTCAAAAGTTGCTTTCCTTTTAGAAATGCAGATCTAAGAATCTGTACAGCATGCCCTCCTGTATGATGGAGTCTTTACTATTATACCCCCTACATTTACTTTATATGGGACCCATCCCACACCCTACATTTACTTCATATATTTTTGTTGGTTTCGGGTTGTTTCAATTATGTCTGACTCTCTGTTACCCCGGTTTTGGGTTTTCTTAGCAAAGATAACTGGAGTGGTTTGCCATTTTCTCCTCCAGCTTCATTTTATAGATGAGGAACTGAGGCAAGTGAGTTAAGTAACTTGCCCAAGGTCACACTGCTAGCAAGCGCCTAAGATCAAATTTGAACTCAGGCCTTTCTGATTCCAGGGCCACTGCTGCTCTACTTTATGTTTATGTTGTATATTTATATATTTGCTATAGTTGTTTCCTTCAATTAGAATGTGTTTCTTGTCAGTAGGGATACTTTCATTCTTTGTATTTATAACCCCAGTGCTTTAGCACAGTACCCTTGGCACATAGTACACACTTAATCACTCAACAAATATTTATTTAGCACCTAATATCTGCCAGGCATAAAAGAAACAATCCCTATATACAAATTTTTAGTAAAATGGTGGAGGGGGGAGGGAGAGACAAGTATTTTTATAAATAGATCTATATGTACCATAAACATAAAGCTAATGAATACAAATATATACATAATAGTTAAATACAATCTTTATTCAAATTAAACTTACCAGTCATCTGTACTGGGTTCTATTTTCTTTTTTTATCTATACTAGCTTGGAAATCATATTAGCTCTCATGCATTGGATTAATAGCTGTATGTAGATGATTTTCAGATCTGTTTATCCAGCCCTAAATTCCTCTCCTAATCTCTAGTCTCACATTACTAAGGTGTGTTGATAATGTGTTTTTGTTTATTGTTAATGTAATTTTGCTTCTTAATGGGAAGATCTTTCCCATTCATTAACAGGTTCATGTGACCTGCCTGGGTCACATGGAAGTCTGAGTCATATGGAGCCTGTGGTGGGAGGAACTTGTTGAATGGGTGGAATAGGAAGAAGCAGATCTAGAGCAGAGTTGAGAGGAAACTGGTCAGAGTATAGTCAGAACTGAAGGATGCAGGCAAGTAGACAGGTGACTAGTATAAGTGAAAGAGCTTGTTTGTGATTTGTTTAAGAGAGCCTGGTTTGTGGGAAGCCTAGCAGGGTGAAAGCTTGGGGATGGTGTTATCCTCTACGTTGTTATTGTGTATAGATTTTTGTTACTATGATGAATTTGGCTTTCTGATGTCTGAATAAATGTTTTGGTTCTATCTTCCATGTGGAGAGTCTGTTGTATTTTACAGTTCAGAATTGCACCAGGATATTCATGGCTGCTGGAGGTGTTGTGAATATCATGTTGGCGCTACAAAAGGGTTTATTGGACATCTTGAACTAGATAAGCTAGAGATATTTTGAATTCATCATATCCAATAAAGAACTCCTCCAACCCATTCTTGTACTCAATTTTCCTATTATTGTTAAGGGCACCACCATGTTCTTAGTCATCCTGGCTTGCAACTTCAGTATCATTATGAATTCCTCACTCACATTCATATCACACATACAATATGTTTCTAAGTCTTTTCATTTCTACCTTTACAATATTTCTCATAGTTTCCCTTTTTTTCTACTTGCATGGCCACTACTTCCCTGGTACAGGTCCTCATCACTTCACACCTTTACTTTGTAATACTTTGTTGGCTGATTTATCTAACTCAATTCTCTCCCACTCCAATCTATCCTCCACTCAGCTTCCAAAGTAATTTTCCTTAAAAGTAGGTCTGCCTCAGTCACCCCCTTACTCAATAAATTCGAGTGGCTTTCTATTACTTCCTAGTTTGATTCTGAAATTCTTTGGCATTTAAAACCTTTTAAAATCTATGTCCTTTCTAGCTTGCCAGGCTTCTTATAATACTCTTCATATTCTAAGACACAGAGGTTCTTGTCTTCTTGCTGTCCTTGCACATGACAATCCTATCCAGTTTCCAATTCAGTGCATTTTCATTGACTGTTCCTCATATCTTGAATGTTCTCCCAGCTCATCTTGGCCTCCAAATATTTTTTAGGACTCAGCTCAATATCTCACCTTCCCCTAAGTGCCTTTCTTTGGGATTAGTTCCTATTATATTGCTGATATCTATTGTATGTATATGGTACTTTGCATATTACCTTGCATTAGAAAATGAGATTAGAGAGATGATGTTTTTGCTTTTCTTTTTTTTTTTTTTTTTTTTTTAGCAGTGCTAATAGTATGGTAAGCCCTTAAATACTTGTTGTTTTTGATGATGATGATGATGAAGACTGATACAAAGTAATTTGAGAGACAGGATACTAGAGATTGGAAAAATTAGGAAAAGCTTCATGTGCAAGATGGAATCTGAGATGAATCTTAGAGGCAGAAAAGAACTCTATGAGGCAGAGGTAAGGAGGATACAAATTCCAGGAATGTGGGACAGTCAGTGCAAAGGCTCAGAGAGAGGAGATGTCAGCGAGGAACAAAGAGAATAATTTGGCTGGTTTTGAGGAGTATGGAAGGGGGAGTATTGTCCAATGAAAGTGGAAAAATTAGGACAAACTTATGAAAGTCTTTTAAAACTGAACAATGGAGCTTATATTTTATCCTAGAGGCAACAGAAAATCATTGTAATTCTTTTAGCAGCTAAGTGGCACATTGAATAGAAAGCACACTGGCAAGTCAGGAAGACATGAGTTCAAATGTGGCCTCAGATATTTACTAGCGTGATCCTGGGCAATTCATTTAACCCTCCTTTGCCTCAGTTTCCTCAACCGTAAAAAGGACTTAATAACAACATCCACCTTGTCTGAGTTATTGGGAAGATCAAATGAGATAATATTTTTCAAGCATATAGCACAGTGCTTGACACATTGTAGGATCTATCAAAATGCTTATTTCTTTCCCTTTCTCTTTCCTTCCTTAAGTAGAGGGGCCATATGGTCAGATCTAAACTTAAGAAAAATTACTTTGGCAGCAGCACGTAGAATGGAATGGAATTAAGAGAGACTTGAGGCAGAGAGGTTGTTGCAAAAATCTAGGTGAGAGATGTTGAGAACCTGAACCCATTGTGGTAGATGTGTGAGTGGAGAAAAGAGGTTGGATATGAAAAATGTGAAGGCAGAAATGACAAGAATTGAAAACTGATTAGATATGTGATGTAAAAGAGAGTGAGTTATACAGGATGATGCAGAGGTTACTGAAACGGAGTCTAACTAACTTTAAAACTAAGTAAGTGTATCTTGGTTTTAACAGGTCTCTGGACATTTAGCAAACAAACAAAAAAGCTATGATAATAGTTACCTGTGAAAAACTCCCTAAAACTTATCTCCTGCTTAAAGAGATATTTCTTTACTACAGTTAATTGCTTGTATCAAATATCATCTATATCTTTTTAAAGATGTTTCTTAAATGTGAGTTTGTTTTTCTTTATTTTCATGTATTTCAGGACCTTGTTGTTATATCAAAGAGAAATCATAGTCAGTGGCTAGTAGCTGCAAAACTCTCGAGTGCCCCAAATCAGATTAAAATGTAATAGAGGAAATGTTTAACATAAATAAAAATATGATGCAACAGAGATAATGTTAATTTTTGGTTTTTTAATTCAATATAGACCTGCAGGGATCCATTTCTATTTGAGTTTGATATACTAGTGAAGCCAATCAATAGATTATTTAGATCTTTATAAAGTAAGCCTTACAGTAAACTCTAATTCAATTTTTTACTCAGAGGTTATCTCTATGCATCTCCCTTGCATTGCAAGTAAAAAAAATCTGCTGAGGAGAGATTAAGACTTGTAATTTCTCTTAGGTACCAATCAGTCAATAAGCCTATGAGTCAACTGTATACCAAACACTATGCTAAACTGGAATACAAATACAGTAAGAGGCAAAAATAGTCCCTGCCTTCAAGGAGCTAATAATATAACGGGGGAGATAATAAGCAAACAAATATGTACAAACAGGCCATAAACAGAATCAATAGGAAATAAACAGAGGGAAGACAGTAGAATTAAAAGACCTTGTGGAAATGCATGAGAAAATTGAATTTTAATTAGGACTTGAAGAAACCAGGGAAGCCAGAAGTCAGTCAGAGATGAGGAAGGAGAGCATTCCAAGCAGGGAGGACAGTTAGAGAAAATGTCTGGAGCCTAGGTATAAAGTGTTTTCTGTGAAGAAAATGTCTGGAGCCTGGGTATAAAGTGTTTTCTTCACAGAAAAGCAAGAAGGTCAATATCAATGAATTGACGACTACATACGGGGGAGTAAAGTGTAAGAAGACTGAGGTTGGGGAAGAGAGCTAGGTTATAAAAGTCTTTAAACACCAAACAGGAGATTTTGTATTTGATTCCAGAGGTGATAGGGAGCCACTAGAGTTCATTGAGTAAGGGAGTCATACCACACTTGAAGAAAATAATTTTGGTGACTAAATGGAGGATGGATTGGAATGGGAGAGCCTTAAAGCAGGCAAATGCAGGCTATTGCTGTAGTCCCACGTATTAGATAATAAGGGCCTATACCAGGGTGGTAGCAGTATCAGAGGAGAGGTAACATTTGTTTCATGTTGCAAAGTGAAATTGATGGGCCTTGGCAACAGATTGGATGTGAAGGGTAGGAGAATGAGAAGTTTGATATGACACCTGAGTTGCAAGCTGAGAGAACTGGAAGTATGGTGGTACCCTGCACCCTCAACGGTAACAGGGAATTTTGGAAAGGAGAAGGCTTAGGGAGAAAGAGAATGATGCAAGTTTCAGATAGGTTGAGTTTAAGATATCTGTCTACTGGACAATCAGTTCTATATGTTTGAAAGGCAACTGGAGAGATGAAATTGGAGGTTAGCAGAGAGGTTAGGGATTATTTGAGAATCATCAGCATAGAGATGATAATTAAATCCACGGGAGCTAATGAGATCACCAAGTGAAGTAGTATAGAGGGAGAACAGAAAAGGGCCCAGGACAGAACCCTATGGGACAGCCATGATTAGAGGGCATGACTTGGGTGAGAATCCAACAGAGACCAAGAATGAGTGGTCTGATAGGGGAGATCCAGGAAAGAATGATGTCCCAAAAAACCTGACGAGAAATGAATATCAAGGAAGAGGGAATGATTGACAGTGTCAAAGGCTGCAGGGAGGTAAAGAAGAATGAGGACTGAGAAAAGAACATTGGATTTTTCAACTAAGATCACTGGTAACTTTGGAGGGAGTGGTTTCAGTGGAATGATGATGTTGGAAGCTGATGTAAGGGGTTAGTTAAGAGAGTCTGTAAAGAGGAAGTGGAGGCATTTATTGTAGAAGGCCTTCTCAAGGAGTTTAGCCACAAATGACAGAAGACATCTAAGATGAAATTATGGGGATGAAAGGATCAAGTGAGGGCTTTTTGAGAATGAGGGCGAAATGAGCATTTTTGTAGACAGCAGGGAAACAGCCAGTAGACAAGGTGAAATTGAAGACAAGTGAGAGAGTGGGGATGTCAGAGAGGGCAATCTGTTGTAGAAGAAGGGATGAAATGGGATTGCTTGTACAGGTAGGGGGTTTGCCTTGTGAATAGAGCCATCTCCTCATGTGAGACAAGCATGAAAGAAAAGATGACAAAAGACATCTGTGTAATATAAGAGATGAGGAAAAAAAGGAGGAGCTCTTTGTGAATAGTCTCAATATTTTTTCCCATAAAATAAGAGTCTAAATTCTCAGTCATGGAAGGTTTGAGGAGGGATGAAAAGGTTTGGAATAGCTGCTGTGAAGAGTGGGACAGTGAGTTGATAAAGGAGATGTAGAAGATTAGTAATCCATCTAACAGTAATAATGGCTCAATTGAGGTTGTACAGCAGACTTGAAGTGGATTCAATAAGAATGGTTGCATATCATTAGGGGG